>NC_057928.1:23799285-24432500 GCF_017639315.1 Drosophila ananassae
GGTGAATGGTTTTGCAGAAAACCCTATTTCATAAATGTATTAGAAAACATATTTTTTCGGCTACAGTTAATGGATTTGTGATATTTTGTAGCTGCTTGTACCTTTAATTAAAAAGTAGCTAAACCACAAAAAGAAATCTTTTCCTTAAAATATTAACAACATCTGTTGCAATAATTTATACAAGATTTTCGTATCATCCAATTAGGACTGACAAACCTTTATGTGGCAATTAACATTTGATGGACAAGTTAGCTGTTGGATATTGATTCCGCAGGTGACACACATCACTCCCAAATCCCCAAGGGTTGTACCAACTTCCCTATATATCCCTCTTTCATATAGTTGGCCAAAAAGTTTGGATGCACGAAGTAAAGTAGAAACACTTGTAAGTAATCCCGATCTAAGTGAGGAAAGACGTGTATTTGTCAGAACCACATGTTCGCATTTTCATTGAAAGACTCGGCGGAAAATTTGTGTATATATGCTGAGTGGATAAGAATGAGGGGGGATTCAGTGGGCATTCGGAATGCGTAATATAATGTAAATGTAATGAGAAAGCATCATCAATTCCGAGCCAAGTAAATCCCCTTTAAAGCACACGACGACAAATGAAATTGTCTAGTTGGCCTTTTCGAAGTCCTCGTCGCCTAGCCTAATCCTTCAGTACATATAAATGAAATCAAATCCGAAAATTGGATTGAAAAGCAACGCCCACTCATTGCCAGGATATACACATCCACACAGCCACGCAGTTTTCATCCGGGGTGGAAAATGGAAATGGAAACTGTGCTGTGGACACTTAATGTGGCAGCCAAATGTTCAATTGCGGTGTCGCAGGACATGCCGAAGAGAGCGGAGACCGGGATTTTGGTTCGACTCC
This sequence comes from Drosophila ananassae, assembly GCF_017639315.1. Taxonomy (NCBI): domain Eukaryota; kingdom Metazoa; phylum Arthropoda; class Insecta; order Diptera; family Drosophilidae; genus Drosophila; species Drosophila ananassae. The sequence goes on from NC_057928.1 coordinate 23,800,166, forward strand.
TTTGTGTTTCGTATTTTGTATTCTGTATTTTGTACTTTGTGTCCTGGGCTCTCGCCAACGAAGTGGCAAAGTGAAGCCGAAAATGTAAACAGAGCCAAATGGAGATCCAATTACTTAAACGGTTAGTCCATTGTTGAATACGCCAGAATTTGCATATTTCTTATTTGTTTGTTGGTTTAGGCCCTGGCTTGAAGGCCGCGACGAAGTGCCACAAAGAAAGTCTACACACTAAAGGATACATACACTCTTATTGTTTAGTCATTAATTTTCAATCTAAGAAAGGCATTCCTCTTCACTTTATAACTAGCTCTTGCCACCCAGAAAACATTCTTTATTGTTTCATAAATTCTATAAAAACATTCTTTTAATTCCCATACGAAAAGAAAGCCTTTTTCATTGCAAATTGTAATAAAGGAGACTTGACACTTTCCCAGATCTGAAATAGAGCATATCTTGTTATATTGTTCCTGGGTACCTACTCATGTACCTCCAGACGTGATACTTGAAGTGATTTTCACCCCAGGACCCAGAGACCCCAGTACTCGGAGAAAGTAAAATGAGACAAAAGTATTTGTTACATCTTTCACATTATATCGAAGGCTGTTTGTTTGCCACAAACAGTAATGATAAAAAATAAAAAAAGAAAACGACCAGCCGAAAATGAGTTGGCAATAATTCTTCGGGTCATTCAGGAAACATGTGTGGCAGTTGTCTTGGTCTCTGAAGGATCTCTGTATATCTATCTTGGTGGTCGTGAACCCAAAATATTGACTCTGACAATCGTTATTGCATTTTCATGGTTGCACGCATGCACCCATAAGTGGTCTTTGGAAAATCACTTTCCATTGATATCGCCCTGTGTCACATGTAAGCGATTGTAAACTGTCACTCAGAGAAAGAAATTCTGGTCAATTGTTGAATGCCCCAACCCACCCAAAAAAAATCCATTCAATTTATTTATTTATTCCACAATTCCTTTTCACTTTTGCAAACTGAAAAGGAAGTATTTCGCACTTTGTAAACGAATGAATCGTACACGTATGTATTTCTCATCACCATCAGTAGGAAGCCATGCACTTGAAAATATTATATGGATTTTAAAGATTTTTAAATACGATATATTAAGACTATTATAAGATGAAATACATACTCAGAGGCACATTTCTTTTTAATTCTTAATACTTATCTCTCTCAACTGCATATATTTTTAAGCAAGAGTTGATTATATTGTAGTTTCTATACTCTCTATTCTATACTATACATACTAAACTTTCTATTTAATTTTTCCAGTGCATGTATGAAACATCAGTCGGAGCAATTTAGTACTTCGTCAAAAAAAAGAACAACGCTCGTCTGCGGCTGTAGGAAACATGTATCTCAGCAAGTCAACAAAAAATGAGGATGTGACTAAAGATGAGCATGAGGTTGAGGATGAAGATGAGGCTACCACTGCCCAGGGGGTCGGGATGCGAACTAATGCCCCGGCGAGCTGAGCAACCCTCTTGTCAGGACCATTGTTTGGACTTGTTCTGGCGAAACAAACCCAAGTCCCGTGTCCATAGTCCAGTGAGTCCCCGGGCCAAGCCAAAGCCAGAGTCAAAGCCAAACCAAACCGATACCCGCTATGACAAGGAAATAAGACAACGACAAACTGGCAGCATTCGCTGTAGATTAGCCCGCCCGATCACCGCAAATAAACAAGTTCACAAATAAGCAAGGAGCATTGTGTGTTTTTCGCGGCCCTCGGACGAGATCCCCGACATCTCTTTGGATGAGAACCAAAAGTCAACTAGCGCCCGCTGTGCCATCGGGCTATCCACTCGGGCTGCTCTCTGCTCCTCCGCACCGCACGACACTGGGGACTGGGACTCAGATTTGAACTGAGACTGGGATCGTTGGCGGATTTGAATCCGGTTGAGTCCCAGCACACACAGCCTATTACAATTGCACAAACAATAAATAATTATTATGTTTATGTTGCGGTCCTTTGTTTGCGTTATTAAAACATTTTTCACGTAGAGCTCAGAAATCAGAAAGTGACTTGCCTTTTGTTTATACTCTTGAAAAATTAAGCAAAAATGTACAAATATTTTTACCAGGTTTATGATTTATGCAACTTCCACTAAATAAACCAAAATTTAACTATGAACCCTAAATTTTCAACATTTTAAAGACTTTAAAGATACCTTAAAGGTGTGTCCCTTAGGTATTACATCTTATACCTTTAGGCTTAGAAAATTTTACTTATTATTTTTATTAAAATGTTTAACAAACTAAGACAGCATGTTCCCCACTCCAAACTATTTAAATTTCTTAATCTGGAATCATAAAACACACTCAAAATCAAAATATTGTTTTTCCCAGTCCCCGAGTTTTGAAGACGGATGCGCTAAAAGGGTTTCGAGGTGCCAGTTTCATATTTTCAATGTTATGAATAGCGCTGCTGGAGAGCCCTATAACACGTGCCGGGTGCCATATTGTTACAGTTGCTGCCCGGGGCTATACTCTATGGTATACCAGTGGGTGTGGGAATGTGGGGTGTTGGATGTTGGGGTGTTAACACAATCATTGTGTGTCTGTGCTTACAGAAAACAGGGAGCACAGAACAGAAAACAGGAAAGCAAGAAAGCAGGAAAGCCCACCCCCGTCGAACAGACGTCGATGCTGCAAATGATGAGTTGTGCCTAATTCATAACCACATCGAACGAATTAACTCACAGTATGGAACCGCCCGAAAGATTTCGGAGGTGGTAGTGTGATATTTGGTGGTGTCGTCAGAATCCGGGATGTGGAAGCGGTACGCTGCATGTTTAAATCCGGCTTCTTCATACACGTGTCGCAATTCGTCTGGGCGAGATATTTACAAGCGGACCGGGGGCTTGAAAGTGAAATTAATTACGGTAACGAAGGGTAAGTGTCACCAACCGGATGCGTACCAAATGGATGGCTGAGGACGAGCTCTGCCTTAATATATTTGCCAGATAAGTATCTGCCCAATGGCAGTATCATACAATAGATTCTCCCCAACTCCCCATTGAAATTTTTGAAAAAGATTTTTACGTATCGAGAGCCTTATTCCATTTTTTATGTTGGTGTTAAATAAGGAAAGTAAAATATCATTTAAATGTCTTCTCTTTTATCTCAAACTTCTGATAATTCAGCAGTAGATGTTTATTTGCCTACAGTCATGGGCAGAAATGTTCATTAACTTTGGAATAGCATACAACCCGAGCTTGGACAAGTGTTTACATAAGTCTTGAGTTTTAACTGAAAACATCATTTTCCGTCTGAGAGCGCCGTAAAATCAAGTGGTTCGCTCCCGTATTCGTGTTGCAACGTTCCCGTATTCGAAACCTAACAACGCCGGGACGGTCGTCCAAATAAGAGCACATACTCGTACATATATATTCTGTGCAGCTGCCACAGTATTTGCGAAAGAAACGCTAATTAATTTAATGAAACCTGTCTGTTTCCACAGGCCCTGGAGAGTCCTTGGCTTCTTTGTATTTGCGAACTTATTTACATGTAAATTTCAGCTTTTTTTTTTACGAAAAATAAGACTATTTATAAAATACTAAAAATGTACAGAGGATCGTTAAATGCAAATTAATTGACGTAATTTATATGGGGGTTGAAATCAAGACTGGTATTAATTAATTTTATATTTTGATAGGAATTCCTCATGTTTAAGAAAGTATTTTGGATTATTAATTGATTTCCAAACTAATAATTCCCATGAATAACTTTCTAATTAAGCCATCAGTGACCACAAGGGTTGATCTTCCAGAAAGGAAACTTTGGTGAAAATATAGTAACAGTTTTTATTTGTATGCCACCTTATCGCTATGTTTAAATCCGGCACGTGCATCGCCCGCAATGACTCTGTTCAAGTTAAAAACAAATCCATGAATATATTACTGAAATAATTAACGATATCACCGGGCCAGGCCGAAGGAATAGGCCATAGTAAGTCGAACGCGTGCGCAAACCGGCTGTAATCATCGTTATCTAATAAGGGCATTGGGAACCAGCGCTCTTCCACAAATATTTGCCTACTTCAATCCGTCATTTGGAAGTCACATGCGTGAGAATGGTAAACAAACCGGGCGGACGGCGGACGGCGGACGGCGGACTGCGAACGGTGGATGGGAGACCCGAGCTATGGGTACTGACTACTCACAGTCACCCCCGTTAAATCCTGATGACGGAGGCTGACTCAATTTTACGTTTCAAGATCTGGGCCAATACGTCCTTCGGCCACCCGGAAAAGTCAACCGGCGAGTCCGTGGGCGACTACAAAGTTAGACGCTGTGCATTTTAGCGGATGGTTCTCATCCGCAACACGTGTCACTCGACCGACCGCCGGCCTCCTCCTAGATACGCAGTGCACACAATCCATTCCTGGCTTTCACATAAAAAGCAATAAACTAAAATTAAGTCAGAAAACGTGTCAAAGTCAGTACTCACTGTACTGACAGTGAGGCAAAGACAAACATAAACAGCGAGCGTTGGTCCTTGTTTACCTTAATAAAGCCGGTTTCGTTACTCCACTGAGAGTGGTGGCGGTGGCGGTGGTTCGTGTGCCAAAAGGCAATGAGGAGGCCGGATCGGTGGGTGCTTTTCGATTTTACGCGCCATGGATATTAATACCCTGGATGCGAATTATCCTGCAATTGAGTTATGACGCCCAACATAAAGTGACACTTTCTATATGTGGGAACTAGCGTTTTTAAAATAGACCGTGAAATTCGTACATGAAGTCAGCGAATTTTGTTAAGACCATGAGAAGGCAATAAAAGTGTATCAAAAGTTTCTTTAAAGTCTATAAATTGTATGCCAAATAATGCCAGAAGAATTATTATTTTAAGAGCATATCAAATAATATAACTTTGTTGCTAAAATGCAATTACAAAAACCCTTGAAAGGGATTTGCTTAACTCTCATAGATAAATGGTAAATAAAACTTATCAAAAACTATTTTAGCAGTATCAAAAAATGATACATCCCAACCCCATATTTGTTTTTCTTCTGTGTCTATATAAATAATAAAAACTCATTCCATTTTACATGGATACTGGTGACTGGGGAAAAAGACTTAACAAAGGCACTGTCTTCTTAAGTGCAAACATTTGTTTGGCTGACATTATGTCAAAATTAATTTGGTTGTACCCAGTGGATTTTATTTCTCCTATCTTGAGGAGATTCTTATCTTGTTAATTCTGCGATTCATTTTATGGCTAAACCATATACGAAGAGCGGCCCTTTTTGTTTTATAATTTATTTTGATCAGGCCGCGGCATGCATTTTCGATTGATATTGATGGTTCCTTCTGCAGAAACATGTTTTGCTCATCAATGAATTGGCACTGAACCTGTTTGCCTTACCTCATTTAGTCTAAGGACCTGCCTTGTTTTACGCAATAAAACCCAGCGCAAAAAAAAAAGACAAGGAGGCTGAAGAAACTTTCACATAGGGAAAAAACACAGATACTAAATTACGATTCGGCTTTGTTTTAAGTTGTTTGTTGGATTAACATAATACATATGTATGTATCATCATGCCTTTTTTAGTCTTCCATAAAGTTTTATCGTAGAATTCTAAAATTTTGGGTCACAAACGTTAGCTCCATATTTTCATGCTTTAAGTAAAAGTCGGAAATAAATAAGTCATGACGATTTTGTTCAATTAATTTGAATGCCTTGGCCAGCGGAACGGATGTATTCTGAATATAAAACAACACATCTCCTTGGACTTCCTCACTGAAATAAGACATTCTAAAAACTTATTTAGAATATATAAGAAATAACTTACAGTAAATACACATTTCCAAAATGTCTTACCAAAAACTGGGTAATAACCTGTATTATATTTTGCTTGTCAATTGACGATTTTCCAGGTCTACCAAAAAGTAAAAATTTTCGATAAGATTATAATATGAATAAGCTTTACTTACCCTATTTCGTAACCAGTTACATGGTGTCTTATTTTTAGCATTAAAATTAGGCCACGTCTTTGGCTATTTTTATAACTATCGACATTTCCAAATTGCACTATCTTTCCACGTTTTATCAAAGCCAATCGATTGCACAGAGACTGAAAGTCCTCAATATTGTTGGAGGACAATAGTATAGTGCTACCAAATTCGTTGACTCGTTTTAAAACATCCAAAACATCAGCTCTATGGGCTTTTTCGACACCAGCCGTGGGCTCATCCAAAATAATTAAAGGAGGTGTTCCAATTACCGAAATTGCAGTACTTAACTTCCGTTTATCACTTATCGTATACTTTTTTGATTTCTTATCTAGATGTTCCTTGAAGTTGAGATTTTCCGCCAGTTCTTCGCTTACAACCTTGACTTTTCTTGGCCTTATGCCTCGAATCAGACAAAATATTTTTAAATTTTCTCTACCCGTAAATTTTGGATCGAAATAATCTCTTTGTGGACAAAAACCCAAATACTTATAGGCTTTGAATTTATTTTTATTGTGGCTGTGAACATCCACTCCCTTCACCAATATCCGGCCCATAGACAAATTATGCTTGGATACTATGAGTTTGTTCAGGCCCGTCTTGCCGGATCTTTCGCCAACCAATCCCAGGACATCCATTCTAAAAAAGTTGATATACTCTTAGCTTGATTTTCTAATTAAAAGGTAGTACCTACGGTTTAAGCATCACAGATATATCCCGTATGGGAGTTCTGGAATGACGTTTAGTTACTTTATCCAAAATTAGACTATGATTACGCTGTTCATTCCGAGTCATCCTGTCTGAAGTACAACCGCTCTCAGATCCTCTGTTTTGACCTGAAATACTAATAAAAAAAATATTAAAATTGGATGGGACTTAAATATTGTTTCATATAAACATACAGTCTCTTATTTTTTCCCAATCCCTTCTCATAGAGTAAAAGGAGCAAAAAATAAAGCATAGCTAAAACTATAAGTATCACAATATATGGTAAACCAGCCCAGATGCAGGTCGTATGTGGATGGGTCTCTGGAAGATAATGATTTGAAAATATACTCGGTGCGCACAAATTTCCCTTTATTTTTATTCCCATTATTCAGGGCCTGTAAGTGTGAAAAGGGGAGCAAGGAAGGATTCCAACCCTTAAACATTTCAATGTGTATACAAATATTTTGTAAGATAAGATAACTTTATTGGGTTTGACGGCATGACTTACCACATCCTCCATAACGTTTATCATTTCTTCCTTTACAAACTTCATAAGATGACTTGTGAATGCAAATTGAATGGACCAGAGCGATTGCAGTATAAATCGGCACCAAATAGAATACTCCGAAAGGTACATCCGGGGCAGCTAGCACAAAGGGTATAGCTAAATAGGAATTAATGTTAAGAAAAGTTAAGAAGACCCTATTTTATTTTCTAACCCATCAAAAACAGAAGAAGTATAGGTATTATCCATCCGAAAATTTTTCTTTTAAACAATTGCATTAAAAGATACAAGAATGGTAACTGTGCCAAGTTGAATAAAATCAGTGCATAGGCATAGCCCACTACCATAAAGAATACAAGTCATATTTTGGATTTTTTTTACTATTTAAAACCATATTCACCCGTCTCGTCGTTGAATTCCTTGTCCATAATAAGGTACATTATTATGAGTAACAATATTGATAAAATGGATAGCCACATCCAGTCCCAAAGCAGGTGAGAAAGCCAAAAGGTGGCCATATTTAAGCCCTCCACTTGTTGCAAGAGTTTGAATCCGATCACTCGTTCTCTTATAATAGAAGCAGCAAAGAATCCACTAAAAATACTCAAAACTAAGAACAGCAAATAAAAAGCACCACTTTCAAAACATTCCACTTGCAGAACAGTCGAATTTACATTATATTGAATAGACCGATAAGGGTGATTATAAAAATCGATGCTTTTCTTGGGTATTTCAATTTTTTCATCAGTACAAGCACGATTTAATACATCTCTGTCAAATGGAGTTGAATAAAAATGGGATAATAACAAATATATATTATAGTTATAAGTATATGAATTTAAAGATCTTACGCATTGGCGAATTTTCCCATTATTGCTGCACAAACTGCTTCGGAATGCAACCATTTAGTGCTGTAATAAGTCAAAATCTCACATTTATTTATTTGCAGGGCAAGAATATATTTTTCATTATAACTCTCTCGATTTTTATTTAGATCTTCTTCCCTAATATAATCGAGATGGCAGGAACTTTTTTGTTGAAGTGCCGATACTAGGGAATGTCTTTCTTTTTCGGATTTTTTTGTTACAAATGCATAGCTGCAATTAGATCCATAGGACTTTAAATCCAAAAGAAAGGGTTCTTGTGAAACAAAATTTCGACTGTTTTCGTCTCTGTATTTCAGTGGAACGGGTAAGCTTTTGAATCGTGTGAGTAATCCTGCAGCGGCCATCAGCAGCGTCAGTAGGAGTGGAAAGAAAAAAAGGCAATTGTGCTTGGTGTGGTACACCTTTTTAAGGCACATGGCCTTCCATTGATTGCAGCACAGTCGACAGCCCCTTAGAAGGCACTCGTCGGGCGCGGATGTGTTGCTCATCAGGTTGCACTTACTAAATCCATTGCAAGCCGGTGTGGTGGCGTTCACAAACTTCTCAATGATCGGTGTGGTTCCAATCTGAATGGCTTCCATATTGTAACTGTGTTCGGATCCCTCCAACTCCCTTAGCAATGGCACTATCGATCGACAACTGGTTTGGGGAATATTGTAGGATACCTCACAGGGCCTGTCACCGGATGAACTGGTGTCTGGTATATGCTTTAAAACCATATTAGTTATTATGGGCTCTACACTTATTTGTCCCTGGGAGCAAACCTAAAAAATAAAAATAATGAATATAAAGATCAAAAACGAAACTGGTTCTGAATATTAAAGATATCTGAAACTTGACAAAAAATCTAAGCTAAAAAATATATTCACTGATTATTGGCCAAGAGAAAGAAATCGCTAGGTGCCATATCGCTAGGAGACCCCCTAAAAAATTTAACAAAAAATCTAAACAATATTTTGTTCTGAGATTTTGATGCAGAATTACGGAGAATCGATTTTCAAATCGTTTAAGGTATTGCGCTCAAGAATCGTATAGAAATTGGCTAAGATATAGCTGGGGGGGATTCGCCGGGGGGATATAGTGGTTACATGCACATTCGACGATTTTTGAAGGGGACCCCCTGGAAAATCTAACAAAAAATCTAAAAAATATTTTGTTCTAAGATTTTGATGCAGAATGATGGAGAATCGATCTAAAAATCGTTTAAGGTATTCCGCTCAGGAATCGTACGGAAATTGGCTAAGATATACCCATCGCTGGGGGGATATAGTGGTTACATGCGCATTCGAAGATTTTTGAAGGGGACCCCCTAGTAAATTTGGCAAAAAATCTAAAAAATATTTTTTTCTGAGATTTTGATGCAGAATGACGGAGAATCAATCTACAAATCGTTTAAGGTATTCCGTTAAAGAATCGGATGGAAACTGGCTAAGATATAGCCATCGCTGGGGGCCATATAGTGGCTACATGCACATTCGAAGATTTTTGAAGGGTCCCCTAGACCAAAGAAACTTTAGAAGTTAAATTTTACAAAAATTAGCAAAAATATAAAATATTTATTGTTTTGAGATTTTAAGTAATGTTTATATTATTGCATACTTACAGGGCTTACTTCCGCTTTGTAAGGGATGCAATAACGAATATTTTGTAGCATACTTTTATTGGCTTATTACCCGCGAAAATAAAAACAACTACATTTCCATTTTTTTGCCATAACTTACCAATTGATAACCAGAACCATAAGAATTTCTCAAAAAAACAGAAGTTCCATTGAAAATTATTTGCCCATCGCATAATATAGCCACCCGATCAGCCAGAAAATCCGCTTCTTCGATATGGTACGTGGTCACAATTATGGTGCGACATCGTTTCTCCGACTGCAGGAAGTCCCACATCAATCTCCGCTCACTGGGCTCCAGTCCTTCGGTCGGTTCGTCCAAAATGATTATCCGGGGATCACCACAAAATGCACAAGCAACCGAAAGCCTCTTTCTGTCGGAATCAGATAAGTTTCGAGCTTTCACAGATGCGACGTTGTCGAGGTCCAAAGCTTTCAAATACTTCTGGGTAGAACGCTTTTTTGATACTCCACGTTTCGGACCACCCCGCAGAGATGAAAAGAAATCGAGATGTTCTTTGACCGTTAATGAACCGAAGAGAGGTCTATGCTGTGGCGACAAGCCCAACGAAGATCGGGCAGCACTATGTCTTTTAATAATATCATAATCATCGACTTTTACCCATCCGGAATTTCCGGGGCTACTGCCGGAAATCGAATTAGCTGCGGCCGACTTACCCGAATCGGATAGGCCCAGTATAGTAGTTATTTGATCATCGTACATGTTCATGGTGAAGTTTTTCAGAGGCATTTTATTTTTTTGCCATTTATTAATCATATGGGCTTGCACCACAGCAGGATGGTCGTATCCTTTCTTAGAATGTGAGGTACGCAGTTTTGAAACCCCATATCTTCCCGGAAAACATAACTCAATAAAAAGACACAGGATCAAAGATGCTGCTGCCACAATTAACATTATTATCGGAATGTCCACAAAATTATGGGGTAAATTTCCTTCATTAGAGGCCTTAAATAGATTCCCTGTATGAGTAATGCTATTCATTCTCAATCCATCGCTCTCAGCTTCGGAATGAATAATTTCGCCAAGACCAACTAAGAAGGCATATTGAAATAAGATGTATAATACATATCTCAAAATCAATACAGTTGGCTTCAAAAATATGTACAGGAGATAACCAAGAATGCAAAAGAAAGCCACTACAAATGCTGATAATATGACTTTTTGAAGTAAACTGTTCAGTAAAAAGCAAAAACAAATGCCCGATACTGACCAAATTGAAAAAAATAGCAATAAGGCTGTAAAAGAAGAGCAGTTTAAAATGTTTCCATTGTTGCAGATAGGTGCCTGGAAAAAGGGCAAGTTTAATAAAAAAAAATTAAATAAGCCTGATACTTACTTTCAATACAAAAACAGTTAAAACATTAATGACACTTAATACAATTAAAGAAGAAACAAACCAGCATAGATAGTGAAAAAACCGATTTGCTCCAGCAATATTCATTAAATCATTTAGCTGCTTTGTCTTTTCTGTTTGCATATACTGAGCATATGCAAATTTGAGTTCCCAATAAATATAATAATTATATTTCCTGAACTTACCATTACCAGCCGAACGAAAGGATAAATATAGAGGATACCCAAGTAAAAGGGCAATACATTTTCACCAAGTTCCTTGATTGGATCTTGAAGCTTTTCATAGAAGTCCTTTTTATTTGCTTTATCAAAAATGAATGGTCTGGATAATATTCTCACTTTGCTGTCTTTGTACACCTGGGCAACTTTACTTATATCTTTATTGTTTAAAAATGCTGTTATGGCATATATTATTTGTACGAATCCCTCGTTTTTATAATAAGATGTTGTCTCAATTGTTTCCGATTTTATCTTATCTGTTTCCCACACCTCAATTGGTGCACTTCGAAGAGTACTGGGGAAGCGAATGGTTACGTTTCTGTAATCTTTATTCGATTTCCAACCGATACCGCCCAAATAGTTTCCGTTAAATAGCTTCTCTTCCAAATCGCTTTCAGACTCGACCTCAAGAACGTTTCTCAACTTTAAGGCATTTTTCAAGGCAGATGCAAGTGATGCGGTTATTGAGTCTTCGTTCGAATATAACAACAGGACCTTCTCAGGACTCATTTCTGCAACGCTCTCCATTGTATTACTTTAATTTTAAAAAGCTAAGTATTAAAAATATACAAGATTGCCGTACGACTTACTATAGGCTGTTGAGTTTTACATTATTTCCTAGCATTCCATCACTCCGTATGAAACAATGTGATGGGTTTTCGCCATTTTGCCTACACCGCATCCAAACCAAATGTAACATAAGCATTGGCAAAAGGAGATAAATTATAATGTCTATTCTGGTATAAGTTTTGAAATTTTTGCACAATATTGTCAGGCATTTTAACGCCATTATACTGTTTTGAAGCTATTGATCTATAACTATTAATTTATTGTGATGTGTTTATCATTAAACTATTAAAGGATTGATGTAATCAAGTTTCTTTTTTCAACAAACAGTTCATGGCTTACTTGCCACAATTTCAATGGTTGATTACATCGGGTTTCAGGAATAGTCGCAGGATCCCTTGAGTGATGATGACGGGAGTTTGGAACCTTAAAAATGTACAAACTTGTAAAATTATCCAAAGAATATTTATATTCTATATTTATCGAAACTTTTTTTATTAAATGTATCAGTTACAAAAGTTAACGCCGACCAGATGCGCGGCCCCTTCCGCGTCCCCGTGGTCCACCTCGTCCTCGAGCTCCTCGGCCTCGGCCGCGATTGCCCACACGACCACTGTCCTTCTTTTTTGTCTTGGACTTGGGGGTGTCATCTATCAGCAGCGTCTCCAGCGGCAGACTGTCCGGCAGAATAAAGTATCGAATGTTGTTGCCGCGAATGCTCAGTGTCTCCAAGTGGACGGGATCCCTGTTCTTGATGGTCATCCGCACACTCTTCAGGTGGGTATTCATAGCCACATCCACACCAGTGATGGTGCCATGTATTTGAGTACCATTCTTTAACTCGATGGTCACAGTCTCGTGACTCAGCTTCATCAAAAACCTAAAAAATAAAGGATATTAGCACGTTTCTTTGAAAAATAGACGCCAGTATGTTGAAAACCTTGACTACCGCTATATATTCACGATTATTCTAAAATAAATATAACCTTCCTGAAATGTAGCAAGTTGTTGCATTATTTTTTGTACAGAATGAAGATTTTTTTTGAGAATCTGCAAATTGGCCATACTGGTGTCTTAAAAGTGAGACTCCAGAGGCCTATTGTCGTGCAAAATACCAAGATGCTCTTTTGCATGTATGTAGTTTAAAAATAAATGCTTAAATATATTATTGTAAGCGTAGAAAGCTTCAAAAGCAAATATTTGTAAAAAAGAGGTAATATTTCATTTATATTTTAAGTTTTTAACAAAAACCATATACAAATACAACACTCGGTGGCATCACTCGAGACATGTGTAAAACAGCAACTTCAAAATCGTGGAATATCAGCGACTTCAAGAATTTTAGCGGACAAGGCGATACTAATATTGAGTAATACAAAGCATACCTCACTAATTTCATGTTTTTCCTGGTTTTCCAATCTTTTTTCTGCAAAAAAACGCGCACAAACAATGCCGGCTAGTTTACTTTGGTTAAGTGTTGTACATCTTGTGTCAAGATAGCAACACTACTCGGCGTGACAATATATCGAAAAAATGTGGGGTATAAAATATATTTCTCTACCAGAGAAACATGTTAGAAATCGATTTTATTGTAAACTACTGTATTTATAAGCGTATATTTAAGAAAATTTAAGAAAACAATAAAAAATTCAAAGTTTTGAAATCTATCGGAGGCATTGTGTTTCAATTCCAATGTTCCAGCGCCTATCTATGCCACCACCACTGACTGTATATAGACATATCGATACTCACCGCACATCGCAAAAAAAAATAACGAAAACTTATATTCGTTCGCGGTTGCCGTCTATTAATTAGTGTATTAAAAATACATTTTCAGCGCTTTTGGGCGGCCCCAATTTTTACTGATTACTGGAATTGTTTTTTATTGACCGCAAACATCGAAGTTAATTTTCGACATATGTATTTATCCGGCTCGGAGTGAGAATTAGCAAGCCATGGCGTTTTTGAACCGACGCATGTCAATGCTATTAAATATAATCCTTTCATATACTTTTCTCTGCACAATATGTGTGCGGGGATCTGTGCGACAAGGTAAAATCCTTAATTGAAGAACCACAGGTTTTTTTTTGGACCTTCTGTCGCGGAAAACATAATTCCACCATGCAGACAACCACACATACATACGTACATCAAGAAGGTCCAGTGGGTGTCAACAAAAAAGTGTCTATTTCTGTTTTTGCGATTATGAATGAATGTTTTTTAATTCATTGGCAAGGTCCGTGACGCGAGAGGGCGATAAAGTCCAGTCGGTATGGGATTCCCGCATAAGTTTGCGGTAGAGCCAGTCGGTAACGCCCAAAGATTACGGAATGGGGTGAGATTTTTGTTGGGGGGCTGCCGTAAACAAAGTAGTCGAGCATATGTATGTACATACATACCACCCGATGATGCTCACCCAGACATACACACCGCCGTGCCTATGTACACAAGTCTGCTTATTCATAGTCGCGATGCACTTCCCCCCGTTTATCTGAAAATGCAACTATAACCACTATACGTGTTGATTCTACACTGCACTTGCCATTAATCATGAATTTTATGAAGTATTTTGTGTATGTTTTTTTCCCGTCTGCCGGAAAATTGGTTAGCCGCAAAAAATTCCATTGTCTAGTCGTAGTTCTATTATTTTTATGGCCACTTGGAATGATATAATGAACCATTAATCCCCAAAAGTGTATTATAATTTATAATTTTTACAAACTTTCCCTGCTATTCCTCTTTCAGAATGGGCAGAGATAGGAAGAAACTTATCTCTGGAGTGTGGCTCTGAGAGGAATGTTGCAATTTGGAAGTTTGGTAATCAAACTATTGATAAAAACCACACCAGGTGAGTGGCCAGCATAACTACCCCCATAAATCATATATTTAATAGCGGCTATTATCTTCCAGGTTTCACATCAGAACTGAAGCACTGAAACACAGCGACAACAACGAAAATCAAGAAGTAATCAAGTATAAGAACGTTCTGACTCTTCGTCATGTGGAGATAAAAGACTCCGGAAACTACACCTGCACTACGGATGCAGAAAGGAACATTTCGACTGAATTTAGTGTACAATCCTACCTGCCACCCAAGGTCCTGCAGAGCACCGCCGAGAGGATAAAGAGGAGAACGGGTCAGCCTGGGCTCTTGTTCTGCTTGATCGAAGTCTATCCCCAAAACGAAACGACCCAGAAGAATCTCAAGTGGCTGAAGGACGGGAACCCCTTTGACTTCCTAGACACCTTCTCGTCCACCACCAAGCTGAACGAGACGCATTTAAACTTTACCTTGGAGTTTACAGAACTGTACAAGAAGGAGAACGGCACCTACAAGTGCACAGTGTCCAATAACGATGGGCTTGAGGTTGCCGCCAAGGAGATCACACTGTATGTGATGGAAGAGCCACAAGTGAGCATCGATTTCGCCAAGGCAGTGGGTGCCAATAAAATATACATCAACTGGACTGTCAACGACGGAAACGACCCGGTTCAGAAGTTCTTTGTGAGCCACAAGGAACCGAGTGACACCACATTCACTTACTATAAGGAGGCCATCAACGGCAACCACACGTCGTACATTTTGGAAAACTTTAAGCCGAACACCACCTATATTCTAAAAATCGCAGCCAAGAACTCGATTGGCGACGGAACACCCACCCAATACTCCTCGAATGTAACAACCTTAAGCTTTGATCCCATTTTTATACCAAAAGTAGAGTCCACCGGCAGCACTGCATCTACGATAACGATCGGCTGGGATCCGCCCCCGAGCGATATAATACAATATGTGCAGTACTATGAACTGATTGTCTCCGAATCGGGCGAAGTGCCGAAGGTGATTGAGGAGGCCATTTACCAGCAGAACTCGCGCAACCTGCCATACATGTTCGATAAGCTGAAAACAGCCACAGACTACGAATTTAGGGTGAGGGCCTGCAGCGATTTGACGAAAACCTGCGGACCATGGTCAGAGATCGTGAACGGTACCACAATGGACGGGGTGGCTACCAAGCCCACTAACCTGTCCGTCAACTGCCACCACGATAATGTTACGCGCAGCAATTCCATTTCCATTAGCTGGGACGTTCCGAAAACTCCCAACGGGAAGGTTGTCTCCTACATGATTAACTTGCAAGGCGTCTCCATGAGCCCCGTAGACGTGGACATGTGGGGTCCGAAGATTCGAAGAATCGACGAGCCCCATCACAAGACTCTGTACGAAAATGTCAGCCCGAATACCAACTACTCGGTCACAGTTTCGGCCATAACCCGGCACAAGAAAAATGGAGAGCCGGCAGGAGGAAACTGTCTGATGCCCGTCTCCACGCCTGACAGTATTGGGAGAACAATGTGGACGAAAGTGAACCTCGGCTCCAAGTATGTCTTCAAGATGTATCTGCCCAGGATCAGTGAGAGGAACGGACCCATATGCTGCTACAGACTCTACCTGGTTAAGATTAATAACGCCGACAAGGAGTTGCCGGAGCCGGACAAGCTGAATGTCGTCACCTATCAGCAGGTGCAGAGCGATAATGTCACCAGGAGTAGTGCCTATATTGCCGAAATGATAAGTGGGAAGTACTTTAGGCCAGAAGTATTTTTGGGGGATGAAGTAAGGTTTTCGGAAAACCAGGAGATCGTGAAGGACAACGACGAGATTTGTAGAAGGTGTTTGGAAGGAACCCCCTTCTTAAGGAAACGCGAGATGCCAAAGCCTCCATTGAGTTCGCTGTCAAGTAAGGGATCTGTTTCCTTTTTCTTAATTCTTGAAGATATTTATTTTCTCTTTTTTTGTAAGACTCTGAAGCTGATTTTCCACACGTGGCGGAAAAGGACAACCTGATCAAAGGAGCAAACTTAACCGAGCATGCTCTCAAGATCTTGGAAAACAAGCCGCGGGCCAGAAGAAGTGCCGTAACCACCGACGAGAATCAAATTCTTGCCGGAAAAGTCAATGTGCCATCACACGAAACTAGTCGCGAAGTTTGGGATGGAGAGATAGACATTAATTCCAACTACACGGGCTTCCTCGAGATTATAGGTAAGTTGTGGCCTTCTTTATCCAACACAGTTGTTGAAATAAAATTCTTTACTTTATTTCTTTGCAGTTCGGGATAGAAATAATGTGCTCATGGCATACAGCAAATATTTTGATGTGATGACTCCCGCAACGGAAGCTGAGCCGATACACACCTTGAATAATATGGACACATATCTAAGCATAGGGATCAAGGCTGGACCTATAATCTGTTGCGTCCTAGTCCTTTTTATTGTGCTGTGGGTCTTCCACCACAAAAAATCAAAGAATGCGTTGCAAGGCGAAGATACCTTAACTTTGAGAGACTCTTTAAGGTAACTTGCTGAGTTACAAAATTTATTTTGAATTAAAACTATAATAATTATTTTTTATTTTCCACTAGGGCATTATTCGGGCGCAGCAACCACAACCACAGTCATTTTATTACATCTGGAAACCACAAGGGCTTCGATTCTGGGCCCATCCATCGAACAGATCTGGAAAACGCCTACAAGAACCGCCATAAGGACACCGACTACGGATTCCTTCGGGAGTACGAACTGCTGCCAAATCGCTTTAGCGATCGTACAACTAAGAATAGTGATTTAAAGGAAAACGCCTGCAAGAACAGGTACCCCGACATAAAGGCCTACGATCAAACAAGAGTCAAGCTGGCTTCCATCAATGGACTGCAGACCACTGACTACATAAATGCCAACTTTGTGATTGGATACAAGGAGAGGAAGAAGTTTATTTGCGCCCAGGGTCCCATGGAGAGCACCATCGATGACTTCTGGCGAATGATTTGGGAACAACATCTGGAAATTATTGTGATGCTTACCAATTTGGAGGAATATAACAAGGCCAAGTGTGCTAAGTATTGGCCGGAGAAAGTATTTGATACCAAGCAGTTTGGAGATATTTTAGTGAAATTTGCACACGAGCGTAAGACTGGAGATTATATTGAGAGAACACTGAACGTTTCAAAGAACAAAGCCAATGTGGGCGAGGAGGAGGATCGGAGACAAATCACCCAATACCACTATTTAACGTGGAAAGACTTTATGGCACCGGAACACCCACATGGAATCATTAAGTTCATACGTCAAATAAATTCCGTCTATTCCCTGCAAAGGGGCCCCATTTTAGTACATTGTAGTGCCGGCGTCGGTAGAACTGGAACCCTAGTTGCATTAGATTCCCTCATTCAACAATTGGAGGAAGAAGACTCGGTGTCGATATATAACACCGTTTGTGATTTACGACACCAACGAAATTTTTTAGTTCAATCCTTGGTAAGATATTACTTAATCCTTTTCCCGCTTCAAGGACTGACACAGTCTTCCACAGAAACAATACATCTTCCTTTATCGCGCTCTTTTGGACACTGGAACTTTTGGAAACACGGATATTAACATAAACAACATGACATCAGCGATTGAATCACTAAAGCGCAAACCCAATGATGGAAAATGCAAGTTGGAATTGGAATTCGAGGTTTGTTTAATAATGATGTAGTTCTATTTCCTAATCTAATTGTATTATTTCCGCACAGAAACTGCTAGCTACTGCGGATGAGATTAGCAAATCGTGTTGTGTGGGCGAGAACGAGGAGAATGCGATGAAAAATAGAAGCCAGGAAGTCATTCCCTACGATCGTAATAGAGTAAGTTGATATCACTTTCATTCAAGTCTAGTGGCTAATAGATTTTCCTACTCTTGTATAATTTTAGGTAATACTGACTCCACTTCCAATGCGGGATAATTCTACGTACATAAATGCGTCCTTCATAGACGGCTATGATAATAGCGAAACCTTTATTATTGCCCAGGACCCACTTGAGAACACTATTGGGGATTTCTGGAGAATGATTTCTGAACAGAGTGTTTCCACACTGATAATGATATCTGAAGTAATTACTTTCATTATTTAGCTATTCCTTGAGTTTACAATTTAATGGTTTCATTCTCTTCTCAGATTGGAGATGGCCCTAGAAAGTGTCCACGATATTGGGCTGACGATGAGGTTCAATACGACCATATTCTCGTGAAATATGTGCACAGCGAAAGTTGTCCCTATTATACTCGTCGCGAATTTTACGTCACGAATTGCAAAATAGATGATACGCTGAAAGTCACACAGTTTCAATACAATGGTTGGCCGACAGTGGACGGAGAAGTTCCTGAAGTCTGTCGGGGCATTATTGAACTTGTAGATCAAGCCTACAATCACTACAAAAGCCATAAAAATTCGGGTTGCCGTTCTCCACTCGCAGTTCATTGCAGGTAGCTTAAATCTTACCTAATATTATATTTTAGGCACTAATGCGATATGTTTTCTTTTTATAATACAGCCTGGGAACTGACCGAAGTTCCATATTCGTCGCCATGTGCATTTTAGTCCAGCATCTTAGATTGGAAAAGTGTGTCGACATTTGTGCCACTACAAGGAAATTACGATCTCAGCGAACGGGACTTATTAACTCATACGTAAGTTTGTCAAAATATTAATATATTTATTCATAATATAATTATTGGGCATTCATACTTTTAGGCACAATACGAGTTCCTACATCGCGCAATAATTAATTATTCAGATTTACACCATATAGCCGAGTCAGCATTGGATTAAGTTAGATTTGTACATAATGCACGTGTTGGAACATCAATGCATAATGTGCTACGATAAATTATTTGTATATTTATAAAATCTTTTAATAAAGTATTTACAAGGGCAAACTTAATTTTTTTAACGAATTAGATTTGCCCGAAAAAGCATAATTTACATACAAATATAAATGTAGTGTATACGTATCGTATGGATAAAACTACCAAAGGAAAATAAGTAACATATTTTATAAGACATAATGTAATAAAACTGAGACTAAGAATTGTATCTATCGTAAGCTTTTTCTCTTTTTTGTCTAATTTCGGATGGGTTGCGGTATGACTCACAATTCCCCATTTCCCTGGGGAAAGTGAGATCATCTAACTGTAAAGCATTTTTGAAATGACCACCCAAATGTCTGGGTTTATTACTTCCTTCCTTTTTTTTATTGCATCCCCACCCACAGGTATAACAAATTCTCCCCCTCTCCCTTGCTACTTTATAGATTATATATATACATATATAAATGAATTTTTTAAAGTTTTGTTTTCTTTTTTTTAACCAAAGGAAAACTAAGTAGACGCAGAGGCCACCATTTTATTTTTTAAATTAGAAAAATTATTTATAGACCGCTATTCAAAAAAAAATACCGTATTTCATTTTCACTCGTTCCAAATCAAAAAGAAAAGCTTCGACACTAATGACGTAAAAAACTAAACAATTTTCCTCATTTGGCACATTTTTTTTAATTTGCTAAGACTATTTGCAGTCTTTGGAGCTTAAATAAAAAAAATATTAAAAATCCAAATTAAATTGCAAGTCTTATCACCATGGATGGTGTCATCCACTATCGATAGTCTTTTAAGCTTCCTTACCATCTCTATCGGACGTATTGTTTGTTATTATTGCAGAAAATAAGCAGATCAATATGCCTCCGAGTAAACTTGACAGTCTTTACCGGCGAATGCTGATAACAAGATTCTTCGAAAAGGGATGGGGAAAGCCAGAAAATCTGCGCAGGTAAGGCCATTCATATAAATGCAGAAATGTATTTAATTTGTAATTTAAAGACGGTTTCTTTACGTAATAAGCCATCCGAGAAAATTGTATTGGTTTACGTGATATATGGCGTGATAACAATTGATAAAGTTAATTTACACGTGATTATAAACAATTGGCACATTAATAAACAATAAACATTCACATTTATTTAAATTTTTTGTCACTGGTCCAAAGTCTGCACATTTAAAGGTGTCCTCGACCGAAATACATCTATATTTTACCTTGCACAAAAATGAATGTTTTTAAATATCTAAAAAAACACTGCTAAAAACTCAAGGATCCTACAAAACTACACTACTAATTATCTTCTAGGACTTCTGTACAAAACGCTAAAATACTTTTATATTTTTCATTCAAAAATTGCTATAATTAAGTACTTTTATGACACATGTTCCTTCTTATTTAAATTTAATTACTATCCTAAAAAATCATATTAAAATGATTTAAATTCAAAATACACCACACGATATTTATTGAACTTCAGGGTAAAAGGTTCCATATTTTGAAAAATTATTGTTAAAAATTAAAGAAATCTCTGGTTTAAGGCTTCAAGTTTAAATTTAATATTGTTATTCCCATGGGAATCACTTTTGTTAATTAAAATTTACATTTCAGTTACCTTACGCCAGTGGACACTGGATATGACTGCATTTTTTTGTTATCCTGTTCAGGTTAGTTCGAGGAGAAATATTTTAAGACACTTTCTAAAAGGATTTTTAGAAATTGCTTATTTATTTAAAGTATAGGGGATTTATTGGAAAGTTCCTCTGGAGTTCAAAAATATAATAACATTTTAGAACTGCATTTTTTATTTAATTCATCATGCTTGTGTTCAAATTTAAATACATTTTCTTTATTTTACGACAATTATTTCAGAGTATTTCAGTTCCGAAAAATCATATCTAGTAGGGAATCGTGTTTCAAGCTTGTGCCCCGCGATTATCCAGTGGAGATAACAAAAAAAGAAATTTATGGAGAAAGCACTCTGGTTGAAGGAAAATTTATAACCCCACTGGAGTTACACTTACCCGGAGTAGTCCCCAAGGCTTCCCAGTACGCACATTTTCAACTCTTGATTCCCAACAAGTGGAAAAGCGAAAAGCACAAGCCGGTGTGTATTCACCTGGCTGGGACTGGGGATCATGTGAGTACCCTTGCATCCTGATTCTTATTTTGCCTTAATGTCTGTTTACTTTCAATAGAGGCCTACCGCCAGGCGATCGGCCATAACAACAATTAGCTAAAAGTGGGTCACTCAGAGAAAATGAGCTATCTTATTTAAATAACATTAAATATTTATTTGTTCAGTATTAATATTAAATGATATTATAATTTATTTCATTAAAAAATCTACATCATTTCATTTGAATGACATTCGAAGAAAGATTTAAAGATTGGCGAAGTCAGTATTTATTTTTCTAATTATATTCTCATTTACCAAAAAATATTCGTTTGGGAAATCAAATCAATTAGCTTTTAAGATGTATCTTACTTTCTCTAATGTATTTTTTGTTGCAGTTCTTCTGGCGAAGGAGAAACTTCATTGCGAAGCCCTTGCTTAAAGATGCCAACATAGGATCCATTATATTGGAAAACCCCTTTTATGGTGTAAGGAAACCTGATGATCAAACGTAAGTGTCACACAATAAAACACTTGCTTTTAAGTAATATAAGGTTTCTTTTAGACGATCGAACCTGCACAATGTTTCGGATATATTCGTAATGGGCGGATGTCTCATTCTCGAGTGTCTGGTGCTTCTGCATTGGTGCGAGAGGAATGGATTTGGACCACTTGGAGTAACCGGATTGTCGATGGGTGGACATGTGAGGAACTTTTCAATAATTGTCCAATTTAAACTTTAGATTAAACATATTTGTAGATGGCGTCTTTGGCTGCAACAAATTGGCCAAAACCTCTTGTTTTAGTTCCCTGCCTCTCCTGGTCCACTGCTTCAGCTGTTTTCACAACTGTAAGTACTTCAATAAAAGCTAAAATAAACTAATAAATAGATTAAAATCTCCGCAGGGTGTTATGAGCCAATCCATAAACTGGGATATGCTGGAAACACAGTATTTCTCGGATGGACAGTTTAGGGAACGTCTCTCCAAAATGGTCACTATTGTTGACGATGCCTTCTCTGCTGGCCAGAGTTTTATTAAAAATTTTAATCAGTCGCTGCAAGAGCTTAAAGAGGACATAAGCGACACTAGGAAGATCCAAGAGCTGAAGAACAACACCTGCGGCGACAAATACGAGATGCAGGGCAATTGTTCCGAAAACGAGAGTTCGATCTTCCTGAGCCAATCTCTAAAGAACACAAAACTTGATACCGAAAATCTAACTTTAAAATTAAAAGACGACGTGACTCCCAAAGTAGCTATTGAAACGGAACACCCGCCCAAGGAGTCGTCGAGTTCGACGTTGACAAACCTCATGAAGTTCATCCTGCCCTTGTCGGCTCAAAACAAATCGGATAAAATCGATATAACCAAGACGAACTGGTGGGAACGGGAGGCATTGCAATTCATGCGTGGCATGATGGACGAGTGCACCCACTTGAAAAACTTTTCGGTTCCATTCGACACTTCGCTGATAATTGCGGTGTGCGCCAAAGACGATGCCTATGTGCCGCGGGATGGATGTTCCAGCCTCGAGGACATTTGGCCGGGAGCGGAGGTCCGTTATTTGGATGCGGGTCACGTGAGCGCCTACGTTCTGCACCAGAAACTGTTCAGGTGGGTTAATCTTTTTGAGAAGAAAAAACTATCATTAATAAACTTATTTTTTTACAGATCATGCATTATAGAGGCCTTTGATAGGGCTAAAAAGATATATGGAAATGATGTTGGAGAAAACCTTAAATGTGATATGACTTATCAGCAATTGTTGCAACAATATAATAAAAATATTTAGTTATAACTATATAGAGTTAACATAAGACAAACTATGTTGCCATTAAATAATTTAGATTCTTTACAAAAATGTTAAATCCTGACTTTTATTAAAATAACAGTTTTGATTTGAAAATTTGAATTCGCGAAAAAGGTCATACTTAAATCAGCATTTTCACCTGTTCCGGGACGGCGTTTTTATTTCCCAGCTCTGGTCACACTGGTCAATCAGATGTACAATAGAATATTTATTCATAAGTCCAACGTTGTTCTTCTTAAGGTAATTAAGACTCATAGTTCTTCATCCGTCCACTCTCCCAGGTGGATCCACAAACCATAAAAGTGAATTTGATTCTTTAGCTTCTGGATACTTCTGTGGTATGGCAACCACGGCCACTTATTACGGATCTCATCGGAGATTGGGGGGAGGCCAAAGGCCATTTAAAATTTAAAATTTAAATTTAAATTAAATAGCGTTTTGATGAGAACATGGCATTTTCACATTTAGCCGGGAGGACTTCGAATGTATATCGAATATCGATGTTTTCACAGCTGTTCTCTTTTGTTCCGCCTGGTCACACTTTTGTTTTGGTTTACGGGCGATTTCTTTCGGTGTTGCGTTCTGTTCTGTTATTTATCAAATTCTGGACTCCTGCTTCTGGATACCGCCGGGGAAACTGAAAAGCAATCGGTGAGTGCAATCCCGAAGGGGATTTGTAGGTGTCCGGAGCAAACGGAAACTGGAAGCTCCTTGGACGAACCGGCCACCGAATCGCAAAACAACAACAAAGTGCAGCCGCTGAGTCAGGCGATGTGCTGATTGAATTGGATTATCACGATATGGGTCTCTCAATTGCCTTTCAACCGGCGTTGTAGTTGTTTACATAGCGCGGACGTGGCGCAATAAATTTTTAATCTTATGCGGCAACCTGCTGATTAAGATACTCATGTTTCAATAGATAACTTGGCGGTGGCACTGGTGACTGGAGTTGACACTGGATTCCGAAACTATAGCGCCATGGACAATGCTGGGGAGTCGGCCTCGCCGCCATCGAGCAACGAGGCAGCGGCTGGATCACAAAGCGAAGCCTCCGAGGAGGAGGAGTATCTGGATAACAGCATCGAGCTGCGTGGATACCTCAGCAAGTGGACCAACTACATATATGGGTGGCAGCCCCGCTACATTGTCCTGAAGGATGGCACTCTGTCCTACTACAAGTCGGAGTCGGAGTCAGATTTCGGCTGCCGGGGAGCCATCAGCCTGACCAAGGCCACAATTAAGGTAGGGTATTCGTCAGAGAATTAGAGGAGGGAACCCACTCCAGCAACTGTTTTCAATTGGACTAATAAAAAAGTAATGGGCGTGAGTGTGTGCGCATGTGTTTTGGTCAAATTAACCAAAGCAAACGGCTCGATGGCCACGACCCCAGTCCCCGATTCCATTTCAATGCCAATTCCCATTCCCATTTTGATTCTTACTTCGATTCTCATTCCGAGCGACACAATCAATGCAGCGCAATCAATTAACGTTGGCCTGCTGGCGGTGACGAAAATAGACCAAATTGAAGTCATCGATGTAAGTGGGGCGCCCCTCTCCTTCGCCCGCAGCCATTAATGCCTCCTGCCGGACTGATGACAGGAGGGCGTGTTGTTTCTGTTCTAGGAGGGTGTTTCACAATGAGTGTACTTATCTATTTATACTAACGAAGCTGCCAAGCCACAGAAACTATGCTGACTCACACGCAGGGCCCGTTCCTGTAATTCGCACTCATTTTTGATTTTGATTGGGGTTGAACTCTGATGAGTACACATGAATATGGAAAAGCTGTCTGCGATAAAATAGAAATATTCAGAGCCCCGAATCCAGTCCTCCAAGCTATAAGCGATAAAGTGCTCATTTTTGATTTAAAATCTGACATTCTTGAGATAATTCAATTTAAATTACAAATGTTATTTTCATATTATTTGAACTTTTTGGACATTCGAATAATTTGTAAATTTTTCATCCAAAGGCTCATGAATCTGATGAACTACGCTTCGATGTGGTGGTCAATAACCTGAACAACTGGTGCCTGCGTGCGGAGACATCCGAAGATCGCATGCACTGGGTGGAGGTGCTGCAGCTATATAAGGAGGATACCGGCAGTACGGATACTACATCGCTGCGACGTCATGGCAGCACCATGAGCCTACAGTCGAACACCATTTCGCTGACCAGTGGTGGTAGCTTGAAGAAAACCCAGCGTAATCTGCGCGAAAAGGTCGGCGAGCTAGAGACCTTTAAGGATATCCTGTTTGGTCAGATCGAGACATTGCAGCGATACTTTGACGCCTGTTCGGAGTTGAACAAAAATAATGCCCAACCTCTCGATTTGGGTGATGGCCTTAAGAGCATCGATTTCAAGGTAAGTCCATAGCTAATTGTGTAATTTATTGTTTAATCCTTCTCTATTGCAGGGGGAATCCATTACGTTTCGCGCCACAACCTCTGGGGTGCTGACAACTTTGCAACATTGCCTGGAAATTATTGCCGAAAGCGACGAGTCTTGGAAGCGGAAACTGGAGCGTGAGATTGATAAGCGCCGTCGCTCGGAAGACCAGAATAAGTAAGTTGAAAGCTTCTAACACAATATTTTTGATGGTTATATTGAAATATGGCATTCCTTTTTAGAAAGTTCAAGGACGAAATTGAGAAAATTAAACGATTATCATATCCTGGCCCAGATTTCGAGGTGAGTCCACTTTTATTGCCACTACTAAAAACCAAATCCCATTCACGGTCATTACTGTTCGTATCGGGGCCAAACACGTTCCCACAAAACGAAAAAAGAAAATAATGATAAATAAACAAGCGTCGAACGCGAGAGTGGCGTTAAAATCGGGAAGCGATTTGCGTGCCATTCGGTTGCGTCTTAAAATAAATTCACTTGTTCGGCGGTGTGCCGGAGAAGAGATTTCATCATACGTACGGAAAGTAGAACACGCCGTGCTATTATTTAAGCGATTTCGATTGAATCACTTTTTTGACTGACACGGGGTTTTTATGTTCTGATCCTATCGCTGGCTGGAGGCATGCGATCCCTCCGGCCTTTAATTTTCCTCTTCGGTTATCCGGTAAACTATTTTTAATTGTCCCTTCCAATTGCATTTTAATGGATACATTCATAATTAGTTTGCCCAATCGGACTTTGGGTCGACGTTGTTGGGCTTCTCGGTTCATTCACTTGGTGAATGACCCACAAAGGTTGGCGTCTAGACGTCTTCAGTTGCGAAGATTGACGGTTTGACGTTGCTGAAGAATTACTTTGCCTCAATATAGTAGCCATCTAGGTTGGCAAAGACACAAGGTTGCATTTCCTATCAGAAGACAATGCTGAAAAAACCCTACAATCGCTTCTACTATATAAAAAAATATTTTTTTAATAAAAGTAACTTTTTGTCATGAATATTTTGCAAACAAAATTAAACCTCAATTATGTGTGGTTTCCTATAAATTGTTTAAGAAAAATCAATCAAAGAGTATTAAAACGTCCCCTGTTTTTTACTAAGCCGCTTCTCTGGCTTTGTGCCCGGCCTAAAGCTGATACCTTTCTGGCTTATAAGCTGGATTGGTCAGTCGGCGGTCAGCGATCGAGTCGCAAACACGTACAAATTATAAACAAATTCGCTGGGCAAACAAACGTAACCGTTTCTTTTTCATATTTGTCGAGTCTTAATTGTGTGTGACGCGATTTTGAAATCCTTCAGCTGCGCTAAAAGACCCATTATAAATACGTTGATGTGTATACCCATCCGAGTGTGCCGAATACTGGCTCATGCTGCAAATCTAAAATCGCAGCACGCACAAATATAAAAACACATATTCACTAACTCTATCTATAAACTAAATCGGCGGAATGCCCTCGGTGCGATTTCTTTGGCGCTCTGGTTTTCAGAAGGGCAAAGTGAAACAAATTACGGTACGGATAAAATAATCTACATTTTTGTTTATATTTAAGGAGTGCTATTTGAGTGGAATTTTGTATACACCTTTGAAGGGAAACTCTAAAGAACTAGCCTTAAAATATTTCATTTTTATAATGAATTATAAAATATGGGGTATACATTTGAATTTTATTTACTGGAGTTGTGTGTAATTTCTGTTAGTGTTTGGTCGCTGGCTCCAAACGAGAGGGATAAAATGTTGGCTTTGGCTCCTTTGAAACCAAATTGGCCTCATTTGAGAGCCAAGGGTAGCCCCACGCAGCCAACACCCCCTGGAAAAGTAAGTGCGGTGGCCAAACCCCCACGCATTGATTTATTATTTAAATGCGAGAAAATCCTTTTCATTAAAGCTTTCCGCAACGGGCTTTCCACTCTCGCCCGCTCTCTCTCTTAGCTGCTTTCTCCTGCTCTCGTTCTCTCTGGCCGCTTTTCAGGCGTCGAGTGGTGGCCACCAGCAACAGTTTGTTGTGTGTCCTTGCGTTGGACGGAAGGATTTGCGAGGACCTCAGTTCGCTGACATATTTAGCTCGACTCTCTCGCTTGCCGCGCAAACCGTTCATCCGTTGTCGTCCTGTCGCTCCTGCGCTCTCTCCCAGTTTCAGTTTTTCCAGCAGGTGGAAAGCGCAGGAAAAACTTGTTATCCTCTCGAAACTACTTGCGATTTTTCTCGTCTAAATTTCGGCAATTGCGGGTGGCGACAAGCAGGAAGAGCCTGGTAAGAGGAGACGCCGCAGGGATAAGTACATATAGCCAATGACTTCATCGGGGTCCACTTGGCGCTCCAACCACTTGCCACTTGGTGGCCAACGATGATGCACTCGACTTCGCAATAGGGGGCGTGTTTTTATTTTGGCGCTTGTGGGAGCGCACATGTCTGTATTAATTAATGAAATAAAAATATAAATTCAATTCCACAAAAATTCCATTCGCGGCATTTATTCCACGCCTGTTGCCGTTCTGGGGGTACACGCGCCGTACGTCAAAAAGTACAGTGAATACCCGTCTGTGTGAAGATTATTTAAATAACAAAATATAGTTATAGTTATAGCATTAACTCATAAATAAGAAGCTGATATAATTAACTTTCTATATACTATTAACTTGTCTGAAGTGTCATTTTAGGCATTCATTTACTTGATTTAGTTTGAAGAACTTTTTATAGTTGTTATTCATAACCCCCAAAAGAGTTTCCACTGCTTTAATGGGATTCAAGCACCAAGCCCCGTCTGGCAGTCTTTTGCTTACGTATTCATGGCACAATGATGCGCCTTTGTGTCCATTATGCTCGCCCAATTACGCATGCCAGCCGAGAACCTACGCCTGCCGTCGTCATTCCCCGGTTAGGGATGGATGGCAAGATGGGAAGAGTAAAAAAACAACAGCATAAATTGGATTTCTTGGGCCATTTGGCCGCACAAGTGTCGGCGATTAATTTATACAAAGCACGTTCCATTTCTTTCCAATTGGATTGAATGTGGTTTCGTCATTAAAATGAATTAGGCCGAACCCTCTTAAGAGGTTTTGGCTAAACTTGACTTAGTTTATAAGTTCAGAACGTGACTTTTTACTAAACTCCTATTCCGCTTTCGTTTTCTAGGAGGGCCCACATTCCACATTGCCCGAGGATGAGTTCTTCGATGCTGTTGAAACTGGCCTGGACAAAATCGAGGAGGACATGCAATTGCGATTCAAGCTGAAACTGCAGTCCCAAATCTCACAAACTCTGGTCAATGTCCCACACGAAGCGGTGGCCGAGGGCGAGGAGGCACGCGAGGAGTTCGGCACGGGTGCGGAGGCCAAGAGCCATGCCCTGTGGCCCGAGGTAAGCTAGTAGCTTCCAGTCGAGCCGTGCCGAGACCGGAAATAGCCAATCTGCCATGTGATTATCCAGCCATTAATTGCATTTGTTTTTCTCAGATCGATCGCGTGTGCAAGGAGCAGCTGCACTATGCCAGGGAAGGCGTCGGCCAGGATGGCAACGGTTGGCAAATCTTCGCCGACGAGGGTGAGATTAAAATGTACAAACGCGAGGAGGAGGTCAACGGGTTGGTGATGGACCCCCTGAAGGCGTATCACACGGTGCAAGGGGTGACTGCGAGGGAAATGTGCCACTACTTCTTCATGCCAGAATTCCGCAATGATTGGGAGAGTAAGTTGGCCGGCTGGAGTTTTGGGTTTCCAAACTTTTTATTATCCTCTATTTTAGCCACACTGGAGGACTGCACAATTCTGGAAAAAATCTCGGCGGATACCCTCCTGTTTTTGCAAACCCACAAGCGCATTTGGCCGGCTAGCCAGCGGGATGCGCAGTTCTGGTCGCACATGCGGAAGATCACTGACAATCTGGAACCTGGCGCTCGCGATATGTGGGTGGTGTGCAACAACTCCACAGAATACGCCAAGCAGGAGTCAAAGAATGGCAAGTGCGTACGTATTTTCCTGACCGTCATCCTTGCCTGCCAGACCCACTTGCCCGAGGGCTACGTGAAAGGTCAGCCCTTAAATCGCGAAGATCTAACCTGCAAAATAACATATTGCTCCGTGGGTAAGTGCTTCGAACATCCATCGTATTTGCCATATCTCACTGCTCGGTTTTCTCTCCCCAGTGAATCCTGGAGGCTGGGCACCGGCCAGCGCGTTGAGGGCCGTTTATAAGCGTGAATATCCAAAGTTTCTGAAGCGCTTCACCGGCTACGTAATAGACCAGTGCAAGGACAAACCCATCATGTTCTGATATTTGCCATAAGCAACAAAGCAATCAATACTAATCTGGGACTTTTTCCTTAAAAATCATAAATCTTGAAAAGAACTTTCTCTATCCTCAACTCCAGTTTTATACACGTTGACAGGTTGAGTTTAAGTTAGCCTTAAGTTATGTGTAAGTGAAACACAATCATTGTATAGCTCTTAGTTCCGAAACTTTCTAACTGTAATGTGTATCTATATGGAAATGCTTTAAATGCAACAATTGCAAAAAGGACGATGTGAGGGATCCATAAGTAGTCATAAGTGAGCTTTCTCTTCGGTGTGAATCTATAGA
Organism: Drosophila ananassae; assembly: GCF_017639315.1. Lineage (NCBI taxonomy): Eukaryota > Metazoa > Arthropoda > Insecta > Diptera > Drosophilidae > Drosophila > Drosophila ananassae. The sequence continues at coordinate 23,830,622 of NC_057928.1, forward strand.
AATATGTATATCCGCATACGTACGAGTTGAGTATATATTACCATATTCCTACCTCCCTACCGCCCCGCCCCGCCCGGCAACATCCTCTTTACCGAACTGTCAAGTGTGTAAATAAATGCGACTTCTTGTTATCTCCAAAATAAAAGATCAACTCTCGTTTGGTTTTATCATATAATCATGTCATGTATTTGGTTTGAAGTTTTTTGCATTATTTTCCGCGAACTGTTTTCAATTTACATAAACTGTGCTGTTTTAGAAGAATTTTTTGTGTGTAATTTTACAACATGTTTATGTATTTTCTCTTAATATCAATGTGTCAAAACACTTTTTGTTTTTTGTTTCAATTTACAACCAAGTACTGCAAATGGAGAATTTTAAATGCCTACAATTTGTGCAGTCTGAAAAGTTGCCTTGCCAAATACTCTCGATACTAATTAATTTATTCAACTTCAACTTTATAAGTTAATCGTTCGCGATTTGAATTACGTTTACACTGATTTTTCACGTTAATGCGTTTTATAAGTTATGTATGTACTTGTGTCATATTGTCATGTAATTGGTTGCTTGGTTTTTTTGTTTGGTTGCTTGTCTTTTTGTCGTTGCAGCTATTGGAAAATAGAGTTATGTATATAAGCTTTTCTATATTGTACAGGAGCTGTGTGTGTGGGTGTGTGTGTGTGTAGGTCTGTGTACCCTATTTGGCAAATATTCGGCTATGTATCTCTGAATTTGTATCTTCTCCGTCGCCGGATCCGTAGTGTTTGTAATGAGCGGTCGCTTAGTTGGCGGCTTATGGAAATGCATGCTGGTTTACGACTTTGGCTTTCGGTAATATATTTCTCCCACTAAAAACATTTAATACGTTGTATCGGTATCTTTTGGTGTATGCATATATGTGTATATATATTACGATTTGTAGAAGTAATTGTATGACGCTTAGCTATGTACAACAGTTTCATAAACTATTTTAATGCATTCGTGTTATTGTATCCCCGTAAATTAATATAATTCATTTAAGTAACTAGCTAACAGTTGCCAAGTACTCTTGCCGCAAACACTTACAAACTGATGCAAAAATGGTTCAATGGATCAATGGAAACAAACAATGCAGTTCAACGAAATGTTCATAATTCACTACAAATGCCAAGAATTTCTCTGCAATTATCGCTCAACGCCAAAGGCCGTCGGTCCTATAGTATGTAGCAGTATAGAGTACTATATCTTATTAGCTCTGGCCCGATTTCTGGTCTTGTCTTGACCCATTTCCTGGGCCCGCAGAGCACTGTCATCTGCGGCCTGCCGCAGTTTGGTTTATCATACATTAAATGCTTAATTTAGGATCTATAACATTAATTTATATATATCCTTCCGCTCACCGCTCTCCGCTTCGGTCTCAACTTATTTTTAATTATGTTCATTGCACTTATGCAAATTTTCAAGTATCAACTAAGCATAATCAGTGTGTAAATAAGTCTTATTGTTTATTTCTCGTGCTGTTTCCATTCGATCGGCTAAAAACTGATGTTCGTTGAAAATTAAAAAATCCCCTCGAAAATTTATAATATTCGATTCCCGTTGTCTAATTGCCAGTTCTTGTTTGCTCTATTGTAAATAGTTGAAATACTTTGTAGCTTTACTGATTTTAGGTATTGTTGTTTAGAGTTAGTTAGCTGGAAGTGGGCCTTCGGTAAAGTCTGTCGAAAATTCGTTATTAGTTACGATTTCGTTTTTTCCTATTTTCATTTTCCTTTTCTTTTCTTTTTTTTTGAGAGTAGATTTTACAACAAATTTTACAATTTCGATTCCAGTTTTTTTTTTAGATTTTTCTTTTTTTACATTCAATTTAAGATTACGTTTAAAATGAACTCCCCTCTTGGGGGCAGGGGTTCTAGACATTAATCTGGAAAGCCTCCCGCTGCAGTTTCTGATTGGCACGCATTCGTGGCGACGTCTGGGTCTTCGTCTTGTCGTTGGCATCCGAAAAACGAGCTGGTGGATTTATGTGGTCCTGATAGTTTGGTGGATAGTTGGATATGCTAAACGTACAGGGTTCTGATTACGTAAGTGGCGGCAATCGGTACTCGGCCTCTCGTCTGCGGATCACTTACCTAAAAGTTGTTTCTTCATTGTGGCTCGAATAGCCACTGGAACTTCGCACGTGCCGCTTGCCGCTGGTACCCGGCTTTCCCGCCTTCCGGGCGGCAAATGGCGGCTTTGACTTCCGGTTCATGCTAGTGGGCGTTGTCTCGGACGAGGAAGAAGTCTCATCCTGGGTATCTATAAATGGCATAAATTGTTTAGAAATTGTAAAAAAGTTTCATGATATCACCCTACTACCCTTCAATATAATTAAATTTTCAATATTTCAACTTTTCAAATCAATTTATAATATTAATTTTTAATAAAAATTCAAGAATTAAACAAAAATTCATTTTTGTGTAACAGGGCTAAGTTTCCTCTATTAGTTTTATGGGGCATATTATACGGGTACATCTGTCCTTTTTTAGAATCTTTTAAAAACAAAAAAAGGATTTTTAATTCTTCCTATAAGTATTATAGCCTATACTTATATAGGCAGTATAGGAAGAAAAATCCTAAAATGATTAAAATTTTTTATAAAATAATTCTTGGAGTAGTTTTATTTACTCTTATTTGGTATATTATGATATTTCCCTAGATTAGAGACTATAATGACCCTGCGATCCCTATGCCGATATAATGAACCCCCTTTCCTCGCTAGGACTTACCCCGTTGGGCGCGATACTTGGCCGAGTTTAGCGCGCGTGCAGACACATCATTGTCGGACTCGGAGCCGAGTGTGTCATATTCTGTAATTGGGATGTGAAGCGTTAGGATTTTCCTAACTTCGGAATCTGTTGAACCTGGATTGTCCGATTCTAAAAAGTTTAGTACGATTCGATGGATTTGTACGTTGTTTGTTGGTTTTGGTTTTTTATCGAGATGAAGTTGAAATGAGAATGGAGAAGAACGTTGAGAGCAGTAATGAGAAATAAGATGGGCGCAAGGATTTTGGGTGGAATGCGACTGCGACAAAAGATGATTTAATTTGGCTTACGGGCTATGTTAGGGATTATTGGGAAATGGGGGATAGAAGTGGGGAGACAGAAGGTATGGTCGTGATTCCATGCCATATCTACCTTGGCTCTCCGAGTGAGGATCCCTGAGACGGCCGACTTTTCGCCGCACCTTGGTGTACTCCGGCTCCTTTGACTGCAAAAAATTTCAATTATTATATTGTTAAAATTAAAAATGTAAAATCCAGTCACATGATAGCTTTCCGGCTTGACATCGTGGTAGACAAAAGAGCCGCGCACCGAGTGGTAGGGACCACTATACACGTTGCCACTATAGGAGCTTTCACTGTAGGTCTGCTTGTTCAGCTGGAACGTAGCATACGGGCAGATGTCCTCGATGTATTCGTTGCCCTCCGCCTTGCCGAAGCTCCCGGAGTCGTTCGAGTTGGATCCCCGGGGAGCCGAGCTGCTAGGATTACAGCGAACGGCCAGATACTGTTGATCCCGATTCTGTTTATTTTGCAAATTAGCCAGCGATGGCGACTCCGACATGGAGGTACTGGCCAACCGGGCTTGATTGCTCAGCTCTGGATTGAAATTGAATAAATCTTTTAACTGCATCCTTGATAGGGCTATTTCAAGTCTTACTTCGTTTTCTAAGGAAGAGCGCTGCTCCAATTAGGGCCAGCAACATCAGCAGGGAAACGCAAATTGGCAGCAGTAGCTTGAAGTTGGCATAGAAGGGCAAGTCGCTCAGGTGGGATACAGGTGTCGAATGGTCATTGTTGTAAACCACTGTAAATAAATACATTTATAGATAATAGATTATATGGGTTTTAGGGACAATCCATTAATATGAATGTCTAGTATCATATTAATAAAGATTGTGCAAATCATAGAATGGGTAAGCATGTCGGCTTAAATTAGCTCACTAAAAAACGATCAAAAACCCACCTCCTGCCGTAGATAGCGTCGTAAAGTTATAGATGGCCGTTGTGGAGCCTGCGTTATTATGGGCCGTCACCTTGATTTGGTACTTGGTGCCCGGGACCAGGTCACTGACCGTGTAGATCCTTTCTGTGGGTGGAATGTGGTTGGAGACCACGGTCCACGAGGACCTGCCATAAATGCGAGACTCTATCATGAAGTAGAGGATGCCGCAGCCACCGTCTCCCCAGGAGTCCAGCCAGCAAGTGACACTAGTGGAGTTGTTGGTGATCATCTGGGAGTGTTTCGGCTGCACTGGGGGATTGCCTTTGGTGTATGAGTTAACAATGTCGCAGGGTAGTCCGGTTCCAATCTTATTGTAAGCGGTGATGTACAGTTGGTAGCGAGTGCCACACCACAGATTGGTCAGCAGGTGCGAGGTGGTCTTGGCGTCCACCTGCAGCTCCTCCCAGTCACCGTTATCCCTCTTGTAGTTGATGACGTAGCCGAGAATCGGACTGCCACCGTGACTATTGTCCATCCACTCGAGAAGAAGGCTATCCGTGTAGGCATTGATCACCGTCAAGTTGGGAGCCTCCGGCGGCACCTTCACCACGATGTTGTACACGATCTCGTCCTTGCCCCAGGTATTCTCCACGCTGCATGTGTAGTTTCCAGCATCGCTGGCCTGGCACTCCCTCATATAGAGAGTGCCGTTCTTAGCTATCGTCTTCCGGGCACTTGTCTCCATGTTGTGTCCGTCCTGACGCCAAATAGTAACTGGAGCTGGGGCGCCCACCTTCCGGCAGGGCAGCTCCAGGTTCTCCTTCCAGGGCGTGACTATGCGCTGACTAAAGGACACTATCCTGGCGGGCACCTTGTTGTTGGGAGGCACGGTGACCACCTGGGTCTTCTCGCCCTCGCCCATTTTCGTGGAGGCAGTTAGCCAGAACTGGTAGGTAGCCGATTCTTGGGTGCGGACCGTCTCGTGCATCTCTACGTAGGGTCCCAGGAGCCGCTTGTGGGTGCCCTCCTCCCGTCCGCCCTCTAGCATGGACATGTAGAAGGTGTAGCCCGTCTGGCACAGGTTGACAAAGGAAAACAATAGGTTAGAGTCAGTAAACAGTGGTAACTTGGACACTTGGAGCACTTAACTATCACCTAATTAGACAAGGAGAGTGAGAACTTGGTGCACTGAGAGAATAGTTGCTATTCTATTCTATATTATATTCACGTCTATTCTACAAAATGTTCTTGGTGTGTATTGGTTGATACTTACGATGTCACCGTTGGGCAGGTCAGGCGGCAGCCAGGATATTATGATTTTCGTGCTTGACGCGGGTATCGCCTTGATGGCCTGCGGGGCGGAGGGAACTGCATTCCACAATTGCGATTGCACAAATAAATGGATATATATATACATATATAGTATATGAATAAATGTATATATCAGCAGATGGGTGTGTGTGCCGACTCTCCATGGAAATTGCCAGCGCGGCAAGGACTCGGATGAGGATTCAAGGGGATGAGGATGTGGCAGGATGGGATTGGGAGCTGGGGACAGAGGATTGAGGACTAGGGACTGGGGAATGGGCGGGATGGTGGTGTGGCGGGAAAGGGTGCCAGTGACGGTGCTGCACCTCGTTTGCGTTCATTGAACCGAACGCCACTTACCATCCTCGTGGGTGCGGCAATAAAACGGTTTGGTTTTCATGCCATCGCCTACTTTGGTGTAAGCCAAAACCCAGACCGTGTAGTTCGTGTATTTGCGCAGATTCTCGATGGTGACGTATTGATTTGTTGACTTGACAACGTCCGGATCGGTTTCTGAGCACGTGTTGGAGCAGGAGCAGGAGCAGGAACAGGAGCAAAAGCAGCAGGAGACGAAACGAGAACAATTAGCACTGATTGGAAATATGAGGACCATGAAGTGGGCTAATTAATTGGCGAGTGCCATAAATTTCATAAAATAAGTTGGCCAAGTAGCGGTCGGTTGGTCGTTCGACTTCTCTGGCCGCTGTTGGCTACTGTCCATGTCTGCACATCCTGTAGGATAATTACATAAATGCACTGACATCCACTGACACTCAAACCGAAGTAATTGCCAAATAATCGACTGGGATTCGGAGTAATGAGCAGTTAAATAACAAATTATAAAACCAATTCTTGAAACTTAAAGTTGTTACGGTATTTATTTTAATTTTGATTGGCTCTTGTTATAAAACAGAGATTGCTCAAAAGATATAAGGATATAATGTTTCGAACTTACCGTAAAGCTCATCGACCGATATGTAATACACTTTGTAGCCCTTGATTTTTCCATTTTGGCCGTCAATGTCCGGGGGAGACCAGGTGATATAAATCGAGGTGGAACCCAGGACATCGCATTGCGGCGATTCTGGTGGCGACGAGGGCACTATAATCAAAAAAAAGCAAAACGGTTGAACCAGTTTATTAAATACTTTTTTTACACTGTCAAAAATAATTTCAAAAAGCATTTAAATCTTTAATATTTAGTTAAAACAAACATGAATTTGGTATAAAACTTTTAGACTAGATAGGTCTAAAAAAAAATATAATAAACGACTAAACATTTTTTTTCTGTGCTGCTCAGACTGCAGGAAAGCCATTCGCCGTGGTCCTGGTCAGATTTCGTGCACGGACAATTAACAGATCCAATCAATGTATGCCAGCTGACACGAAGCCACCAGGGCCCTCCTCTCAGCCCGTTATCCCATTATCCCTTTGGCCAATCCCCGCTTACCGTCCTCCATTGTTTGCACGGCAATCTCCTTGCTGGGCGGTCCACTGCCTTGGCTCGTGTAGGCCTGGACAATGACATGGTACTGGGTAAACTTGTTGAGGTTACTGAGCACCGTCTCGCCCCCGAAATGGGTTCGCACCTCGACGGTCTTAAAACTGAAGCCCTGGGTGGGATTCACCTCCTTGTCCTCGGGCGTCAGTGACATCTGGTAGCCCACATAGTAGCCTAATAGTATGCCGTTCCAGTGGTCCCTTTCCGGTGCATCCCAGGTCACCGAGATTTCTGTGGAGCTCTTTGGCTCTGCTCGCACGGTCAATGGCGGTCCGGAGGGCACCTCTTCCAGCGTGGTCACTTGCACCACTTCCGAGAATTCGGAGGCCCCCAGCTTGTTCTCCGCCGACATGCGGATGTGGTAGGCTTTGGCCGGACGCAGCTGCTGAATGTTGACCACAGTCTGGCCTCCGGCTATAGTCAAGTGCTCAGCAATCTGCCAAATGTCTGAAAGCGGAAAACCAATCCAAAACAGGAAAATTAAATATTCAGTTTTTTATATATTATATTTTGTTGTGGTATTCAAGGCCGAATTAAATAATGATTAACTTAGTTCTTGATTTATCCTTAAGTTCATCTTAGCTTCTTAATCCTCAGGATACTTTGAGCTTCAGCTTCTGAAAAATTGTCCAAGTTTCCCTCCCATGAGCCCCTCAAACTATCGTTTCCCAGTTCTCTCACCTGAAATCTGCTTGTAGTAGATGTGGTACTCCTCGATGGGACTGTTGCCGGCAAAAGGTTGGCTCCAGGTGAGCTGCAGGCTGCGAGACTGCTGCGAGTTGATACGGAGGTTCTTGGGCTGCTCTGGCACCTCCTGCACGATGAGCTGGATGGACATCTCGTCCTGCCAAAATTCGAAATGGTTTTGGGTTATTTCCGCCTCCCTTTGGGACCGATGCGGCTGATGCTGGTGAAATGGACTTGGGCCGAGTTGGCGCATTAAGAGTTCATTTGCGCCAAGTAGAAGCCCTGACAAGCAGGCAGTTGCAGCTGTTGCTGATGCCTTTGCTCGAGAATCTCATTCAAATTGCCATAAATTAGGGTTAAGAGCATTATCATGGAAAAGGAAGGGTTTCTTTGGCAGGACCGGCGGACGGACGGGTTTTTGGGGCAAAAGTTTTCTGGCGATGTGTGAGATGTGCGTGCTTCAAACTTTTTGGCAGCCACAAAAATTTACGATAATCTCCAAAATCATAGTCACTTTTAATATTTCTAAAAAAAATTGTAATTTATATGGCTTATAAGGGAAAAATGTTATGGCCGCAGGGTTAGTTTATTTTATCATATCGAGCCCCATTTTGTCAGTGTATCCTAGTGATTTATGATTGGGATAGAGTGACTATGAAGTACCGACTACTGATCGAAATGAACTAGCACTCGGCCCGATTCCATTAGTCCTGCGACAGTTTGATTTAAGTCAAGCGAATGCATAATAATATCCTTGCACCATGTTTTGTGCCACACAAAAGTGTCAGCCTTGCAACTTACCTGTCCGAAGGCATTGCTCGCCTGACAGATATAAATGCCCGTATCCTGGCGATATGTGTGCGAAATGCCCAATTCGGAGACCATGCCGTCGTCGAGCACTTGATCTCTTATTGTGTAGCTGTACGGCGGCGGAGTGCAGCCAGTGTGATTTATATGCAAGTAAATGCATTTAAGAGACACACGACGACGCATTCATACGATGGTACAGCCATACAGATACCCAGATACCCAGGCAGATCCAGATACAGATACAGATGCAGATGCAGATACAGAATGCAGAGTACGTGAATGTGGGATACGTGTTTGCGCAACGTGAGCGATGCAATTTTATAACAATGTTTTCCACGTTGCAGGAGCAGCAGTAGAAGCAGCAGGAGCAGTTGTTGCGAGTGTCGGTATTATTTTTGTTGCAATTGTAGTTTTGTTGACAAAGACGAAGACATACGAGGCCAAAATGCACACACACCCGTGGCATTTGTGTGTGCGTGTGCAAATGGCATAAATAAATAAAACGCGTGTGCATATTCAGTTGTTTGCCCAGGAGCAGTCCCGGAGAAAGGTGCATGGGGAGGGGCGGAAGAAAAGAGAAAGCCGGAAATACATATACATTAAAACACTTACGATACACAAACATGCAGGAGGACACAAGTGGGCACTAAAATGGAACAGCCGAAGGACCTGTTTCCAAGGAGCTGCTCAACTAAGAGCCAACGAAATATGGCAAGGCGAAGTTTTCTTTTTATTTCTTGCTCTTCAAGTGGCACTATCGCAAAAAGTGCTTATTGAAAATCAAGAATTCACGACCTTGGCCGTATTTGGGTATATTTTTAAGTTCATATTTTAATTTCTTGCTTTTTAAATATTGTATTTTTTATGTAAATAAGATACTGATAAACCCATAGAAATGAAAAACAAAATGAATATTTTCTTGACAAAACGCAAACAGAACTGGCAAGGAAAAATCGTATTTGGTCTGGAAAATATCAGAATTCCTATTGAAAAAATATGAGGCAGACAGGCCAGGGAAATCTCATTGCCTGGTGCAAATCGAGTTAGACATTTTGGCCAAGTACGGTATCCATCCATGGCCATAACCCACACGGAATCCAACCTGCACAGAACTCCTTTAATTAAAAGCAATTTGTTGTTTGCAATCGACTTGGAATTGATTTCGCCAGACTCACAGACACAACAGGGGGACGTTGGATGGGCTGTTGGATTGGGCTACGAACAGATGGGATTCACCCCCCTCCACCCAATGGAGGAGCCACTCTTACCGTGAATCCAGTGATTCGTCGAGATATTGCTGCGTTGCCTGGATTTTCCATTTGAAGTCGATGGGATTGTCGCCCTGAACGTTGCACTGAACATGGACTTGCTTGCCTTTGGCCACCGAGATTTGCTTTGATTTCGTCTGGAAGTGGGCGGGAACTGAAAGGAAGAAAAAAGGCGTGGCATAGGGCATTACAAGACTTGAACAGCAACATCGGCACTAAGAGGTCTTATCCAATGAAGGGGTTTATTTTTACAGTTCGAAATAAATTTTGAAAAATGTTTAATTTCCTGTAAGTGGCTTGGAGAATCTTACCATTAACTTTCAGGAAGATGACTTTGCTCACTCCGGACCCAATACTGTTTTTGGCCTCGCACAGAAAGTGGCCTTGCGACTCCTTGCTAATCTTTTTGAAGAAGATGGTGCCGTTGGGAAATAGCTGAACCGTGGGCTCGTACAGGAAGTCTTTGTACTCGCCGGGCGTGGGTCCAATGGCTTTCTTCCAGGTAATTGTGGGCTTGGGATACCCCGAGGACTGACAATGCAACAGGACATCCGTGCCTGCCTGGGCGCTCGAGTCCTTTGGCTCTAGGATCCACTTTGGCGGCACATTCACTGTGAGTGGCACGGTGAATCTTTCAGTGCCTGCCACGTTCGAGGCGATGCAAGTATAGTTCCCGGAATGATCGGAGGCTATGTGTTCGATCACCAAGCTGGCCGAGTATTCGTCCAGGCGTCGAACCACTTCGTTACTAAGGGCATGGATTAAATCATATATTCAAATTCTTTAACATTTTTAAATTAGAGTACTAACCCTGTTCCAATGAGGGGCTTGCCATTGCGCTCCCAGCGAAAGCTGACCGGCAGGTCGCCCTCGAGGATCTGGCAGGATATGGCTGCCCGCATACCCTCCCGCAGCATGTTCGTCATCGCCTGGATGGGCATTATTTTCGGCGGCACTGTTGGGGGGAAGTAATAAAACATCAAACATGAAATGCAAGCCGTAAACCATGAAAGCCAAAAGCCGAAAGCACTTTGGTTGGAAAATCGTGAAAATGTCGCACAAAAGTCACTTGCAATTGCCGCGGATTGGTTGGCTTGGGTACGAAAACCACTGAGCCCAATAATCAAGGCTGGTAGTGGCAAGTGTGGGCGTGGCACTGGCATCAATGCTGCGGCGGCTTAGCAACAGCTGTCGAGTGAATTATTACAAAGAGTGTGGTGGCCGAGAAGGATGAGGAGTGGCAGGATGATGAGGCGGCGGAGTTGCCGCAGACAGAACACAAAAGTCAATGACTTCATTGTGGGTCTGCCAAGCCCATAACCACCCAACCACTCTACCGCCCATCCACCCACCGCCTGCATGTGCATTAACTGAGAAATAGTTGCTGCAGCTTTTTCTGTTGCGGCTGCATAGTTTCATTCGCCACTCTAATTGGAATAGTTTCATTGTAACAGCTCAGCACAGAGCAGAATAATTTTCAAGACTGAAATGGATTTTTTTCAAAATCTTATAACATTTTTATGATTTTGGAAAATTTGATTGAAAACTGAATTTTTATTCTAACCAAATCACAGGCTAAGCATTTTAAGTTTAAATTCAACAAATGATTTAAACTCTAACTATAAACAAATATTTTTTGAACAACTTGAAAAATGTAGGAATTGTTTTAATTAAAAAACTGTTGCCGTTAAACTTTACTTTTATGATAGTTTAACTTTAATTTTATTAGTTTACAAAGCAAAGATTGAATTAATTTATATCTTATTTATATATATCTTATTTATTTATTTATATTATATATAATTTATTATATGTGAAACTGTCTCATTGAAAATCTAAAACTCCACACTTTTGGTTAATTTTTTGCTGTGCATACAAAAGCCTAGCCACTAGATTTTAAAATTTTAATATTGGAAACGGACAATGATTCCCTGCGAGCTGGAAACTTACCCAGGACCTGGATCTCCACATTTCGCCGCGAGGTCTGCTTCTGTTTGTTCTGGGCCATGCACGTGTACGTGCCCGCATCCTCCAGGCGCTGCAGTTGCTCGATAATTAAGGTGCCATTGTTGTAGGCACGCTGCCGGCGATTTATGGGCAACGTTTGGCCATCTTCGACCCAAAGAGTGCATGCCGGTGGAAAGTTGTTGTAAAAATAGTAGAAAAGTAAAAGGGGAAAGCAGAACGGCGATGCGTTGGCAATTAATTTGGTGGCTCGCATAAAACAAAGTTATGCGATTTATGACTGGCCATATAGCATTTGGTGTCTCTATTTTTTTGGCCAGGTTAATTTATATCCATGCACTAGCACTATCAGGGGCGAGTGGGGAGACTTTTTTAAAAGCTCCTCAATTAAAAACTCAATAAAAGTGGATTTATAGACGCATCTCACGGAACATATATTTCGATGCGAAATTTTTTGGGAAAAGGTATTTTCTAGCACTCTGGCAAAATCAGATCTAAAGGTGCCTTTACCTTGATTTAATAACATTTAAACGAACAAATTTTTATCATATTTATAAATTTATTTTTTTGGCGATATTCTGGGAAACTCATGTTGACACGCTCATACGCAAACGAGCAAAGATAATAATTAACAAAGAAAAAACCGTCGCACACAAAAATAAATTTATTTCACTCAAAATCCAAAGGAAAACAGAGTCACCGAAACAAAAGCACAAAAAATAGCATTCACTCTGAAGTTTTAATAATTTTTACTGATATGCGCAATAACAAACATACCATTTTTAATAACAAACAACTGGCCAAAAGGCAAATAAGCATAAAGCGGAAAAATAAAATGACCAAAATGCACAAAAAATCAAATATTTTTCATATATCGCACCGCATCATATGGGGTATAAGGATATTTGTTTATATATGTTTACCTCGCTCCCAGTGAATTTTATCGATGGGGTAACCAGCCACGGGACATTTAACAATCAAATCAGAACCAGAGATTCCGGTTATTTTTGGCATTTCGCGAATGTAAGGCAGACCATAGATGTTCACTTTGGCGCTATGCGATACTCTGAGCAAATAGAAGGACATAAAATATTGGCAGGCGTTTAGTTTTATGTTTTTTTTCAGTGGGAATGGGAATAGGTTAGAGGTTAAAAAATATAACGATATTTGGGATGTTAGTAGAGTAGGATATTTAAATATGTCAAGTCCTGACCGTTGTTGTTGTTATTGTTGTTGCTGTTCTCCATTGTGGCGCATCGAGTTTCAGCCCTGCACACTGTTCCAGTTCTGGTACGCAACTGCCGGCGTCCAACTGTCTACCAACTGTGCATACTACCAAACCTCGATCGGCGACAGCGACACAACGCTGTCGCCTCGCTACAACGGTACTTTGTAAAGCGACAAAATCCCAGCAACGGTTGCCTGGCAACCACACACTCACAGCGCAAGAGGCTGATGCAATACTATCACTCTGGTGAAATACCCGAAATGTGTATTCGCACACACACACACACACACATATATCCGCAGCCACGCAGTCTCAATGCGCCGACACGGCCATCCTGACTCTAACACGACCTCGTGTAGAAAATAGCAGCATTCGAATTTCCTTACTTTATTAGACTGAACATTAAATAGTTTCATCCAATTTTCTTATCTTAACTTAAACAAATTATCGTATTGACTGTTTCACAAAACAGTATTCAGTTCCATAACTATAATTTTTTTTATCAATTCAATTCAACTTTTTCTTTCTTTCTTTTCATTTCTTTGTTTTACTTCTTCTTTTATATAATCCATTCTTCTTCATTATTCACTCCTATAGTCGCATAATCAAATACCCCACACGCCATGATCAAAACAAACAATATGTTTTGCACTTGTGCTTGCATTATATTTTATGGACTCAGTACTCTGCCATTTTCATTGGCCAGCAGTACAACTTTTTCACCCTTATTGGTGTACTTCATTTTCTTCTTCAATACTCTCAGTATTTTCATCTTCACTCTTTTCTTCAATACTCTCAATATTTTCATTTTCACTCTTTTCTTCAATACTCTCAATATTTTCATTTTCACTCTCTTCTGTAGCGGTTACGTTTCTTTCATCTAAATTATTATAATCATCGTACACATTTAGCTCTTCGGGAACTTGCCCCTCTGGTAATTTTCTTAAATCCTCATGTGCATATTTATAATTTCTTTTACTAGTTAAAGACTTTAAAATGTACCTGTCACCTTCTAGAACTTTTACTATTTCAAAAGGTCCCCTAAATTTTGGACTTAGCTTGGTCTGGTGTCTTTCTTCGCTCTTAAGTAATACGAAATCTCCAATTTTGTGCCTTTTTATTTTTGCCTTATTTCTATCAAATCGTTCTTTATCATAAGCTGCACTGGCTAATACATTCTTTGCAGCTTGCGCTCTTACGTTTGGCAAGTCAATAACATTTTCTACATCACTAGGTGGAAGTAATCCCAATGGGCGTGCTACCTTTCCCAATAACATTTCTAAAGGACTTGCTTTCGTAGTGCGATTGGTTGTACAATTAATTGCCAACTGTACCTCTCCCAACGCATCCTGCCAAGATTGTGTTCCCGTTTCAACCGCCGTTAACATATTCTTCAACGTGCTCATAGTTCGCTCCACTTGGCCATTAGCTCGACTTGCACCAGTGGCTATCAAATGCAATTTTATTTTTTGATCTGAACAAAATTGACTGAACTTTGCGCCTGTAAAACACCTTCCCTGGTCAGCTATTATTCGGTTTGGTACTCCAAACAATGAAACGGCAGATTGAACGGCCCTTATACAACTCTCACTGTCTAATTTAAGACTATGACTAAGATAGACATATTTGGTAAACGCGTCTATCTGAACAATAACGTACTCCTTCTGATCACTCTTGCCACTTAATTTTCCTGTGATATCGATGTGGATAGTGTGCCAAGGAATAGTGACTTTTGGTATTGGATGTAATTCCGCCTGTATTTTTCCTGAAGTGGATTTTGACATTTTGCAAGTGATGCAGTTGTCGACAAATTTTTTTACGTATTTTGACATATTGTCAAACCAGTAGAAATCGTAAGTTTTATCTAATGTCTTTTCGAAACCTAGATGCATTATGGACTCATGCACTTGATTTATGACAGACCATCTGAAAGCTCGTGGCACCACTGGTAAGCAACGTGTTCTCCCATTTCTTTGTATCTTTCGATGAAGAACTTCTGCCCTTAATTCATAGGTTTTCGCAATATCTTCAGGAAGAGAAGAGTTTTTAAAATGTTTAACAATTTCGACTATGTCCACATCTCTACGTTGTTCAGCAATAAGCCAGTTGCTTGAAATTTCAGCTAAATTTACTCTTTTCTCTTCGACTATTTTTGCGGTTGTAGTAGACTTTTTTGAAAGGGGATTTCTCGATAAAAAGTCAACGTGTGCCATCCTTTTCCCTTCTCTATACTGAATATCGAATGTGAATTGCTGCAAATAACCCCACCAACGCTGTGCTCTGGGGGTTAAATCTCGTTTATTTCTCGCCGCCTTAAGCGAGTTGCAGTCAGTATAAACTAAAAAGTTCCTGCCCAGCAAATAATGTCGAAAATGCTTAATGGCGTTCACGACAGCTAAGGTTTCCAACTCGTACGAGTGATATCTTGATTCTGCCGGTGAAGTAGTTTTGCTATAGTATTCTATTACCTGGGGTTTGTTATTAATTTTGTGTAATAAAATTGCACCGTACCCACTGCAACTGGCGTCTGTGTGCAATTCGATTGGATAAGAAGGGTCAAAAATAACAAGGACTGGTTTGTCGGTAAGAGTGGCAATAACCTTTTTCCGTATCTGTTCATGCTCTGTTTTCCAAATAAATTTGTTTTTATCTGCAGTTAAGAAATATAACGGTTTCATTAATTGTGAAAATCCCTTAATAAACTGTCGGAAATAGGATGCTAGCCCAATGAATTGTCTAAGTGAAGTGACTGACTGTGGAGGCGGAAGAGCAGTCAACGCTACAACTTTCTGTGGGTTTGGACGAATCTCACCCGCACTTATATTGTAACCCAAATATTGAACCGATGTTTTCAAGAATGAGCACTTTGTAAGATTGAATGAAAATCCAGCCTTTGTCAAAACATCTAGAACGATCTGTAATCTTTCTAGGGCCTCGCATTTTGTTGAGGCGGCTATCATGATATCATCCATATAGACGATGACAAAGGAATTTGCTAGATCCCCTAGCGCCTGTATTACTAATCGTTGAAAAACAGAAGGTGCGTTTTTGAGTCCAAATGGCATGGACAGGAACTCGTATTGACCATCCGGAGTCACAAACGCCGTGTACTCGATAGAATCTGAATGTAAAGGAATTTGGTAATATCCGCTGGCCATGTCTAGACATGTAAAGTAATTAACTCCCCCAAGCCTATTGATTTGATCTTGTATAAGTGGTAAAGGGTATTTATCAGCGACCGTATTTGAATTCAGCTCTCTAAAGTCAACACAAAGTCTGTCCGTACCATTTTTTTTTTCACTAACAATATAGGGCTTGCATAAGGTGAGCAGCTTGGCCTAATTATATTGCATTTTAGCAGTTCATTAATTTTGTCCCTAACCAAATCTCGCTCGCATGGACTTAAACGATATGGCCTTCTCTGTACGGTTTTTGTTGGATCAATCAACCTAATTTTCATTTCGCCAATTCTGACTTTAGTACTTGGGATCCCAGTTATAAATGAATTTGAGTACTTTGCCAACAGTGAATGTAGTTTTATTTTATCTTGTCCCTCAAGCTCAGTATCAATATCGGCTGGCTCATTGCCGGTACACAAATTAACTACTTTGGTCTTTGAGATCCTAAATTGGTTTGATGAAATGACAATATCAAGACCCTGATTTAATATCTCACGGCCAATTACAATGTCGTTCTGCATATCATCATCGCCTATAACGTGAAACAAAATTTCAATACAGTAATCGTCAATTTTTACATTGCTTAATATTTGTACAGTACTACATATTCCATTGCTGCCGATACCTTTTAACATAACAATATTATTGAATCTTTTACCAGAAAATTTGGTACTTAGCTTTTCTTTTATCAACGAGCATTCCGATCCCGAATCGAAGGTGATTTCGAAAATTTGGCCTCTATGGTTCAGACATCCCTTTGGTACTGCAATACTGCACTGTTCCACTCGCTTCTCCCGATTGAATGCCTTGTTCCTATCGACTTCCTTCTTTGTACATTGGGTGGATATGTGACCCAATTCTCCGCACTTGTAGCAAGTTAAATTTGATTTTCCACGGTGATGAACATCATGCCTGCCATGTTGGATTTTATCAGTCGCGAATTGATTCTGTTGTTTCCTGAATCTGCATTCAGCCATTTTATGGCCCACTTTTCCGCAGAAATGGCACTCCATCGGTGATTGTTTTTGCCGTTTAGAATAAGTTTCAGCCTGATGCTCCATAGCGCCGCTTTTCCTTTTAATAAAAGTGAATGCTTTTAATTCGGACTGTAGATCGACTCTGGTTCGAACATTTGATGTGAAACTTAAACGCTGCAATCGGTGATCGAAGCTTGCCAGCAGCGCAAGGGTCACAGACACAGCAATCTCTTCGTTATCCATTTGACGCCATTTTGTTGTAAGTTCGGTAACCATGCGACTTGCATGAACAGCCAGACTCTCGCCATCAGTCGGTCGATTTGATAGCATATTAAGAAACATAGCGGCTGGTGTTTCTATAGTATCGAAGCGTTGTATAAACAATTCTTTAAACTCAGGCCAAGTAATTTCAGCATAGCACACTTGCGAAAGCCATTGCGAAGCACTTCCTTCTAAAGCCGAACTCAAGGCCATAACCAATGCACTGCTTCTCAACGTGTTTTCTTGTAAAATCACTTCCACCGTTGTGCACCACGATGATGCGTTGGCGCCTGATTTGTCTGGGTTGAATTTGGGTAGTTGCACAGTTTTGTTCTGCCCTGCATCAGGTACAGTTGTTTTTATGGCTTTCACTAGTTCAATTAAATTTTTATTTTGTAGCTCCATCAGGGCACGCCATGGTCCATCTAGTGCTGAAGGCTGGTGGCCAGATCCCACTTCTGATGTCAAGTCCTGACCGTTGTTGTTGTTATTGTTGTTGCTGTTCTCCATTGTGGCGCATCGAGTTTCAGCCCTGCACACTGTTCCAGTTCTGGTACGCAACTGCCGGCGTCCAACTGTCTACCAACTGTGCATACTACCAAACCTCGATCGGCGACAGCGACACAACGCTGTCGCCTCGCTACAACGGTACTTTGTAAAGCGACAAAATCCCAGCAACGGTTGCCTGGCAACCACACACTCACAGCGCAAGAGGCTGATGCAATACTATCACTCTGGTGAAATACCCGAAATGTGTATTCGCACACACACACACACACACATATATCCGCAGCCACGCAGTCTCAATGCGCCGACAAATACATTTTTCTTCGTAGAAAATTTTTTAAATATCCGATACACATTTTTTTGACATAAGTTAAATACTCATAAAATCGACACAAATAACCATAAACAAGGTTTTTTCATTGTTTTAACTTATGTATATATTTTTTATAAACAAAAATATAAATCTACTACTGGATATTCTTCCCTTTTCTTACAAAAATAAAAAAATATTCTCATAATAATATTACAGGCTACTTCAATGTCAATGCTTAAATATAATTCATGTTTACAGAATGAAACCCTATGTCTTTCATACATCCCAATAAAAAAAATATTTGTATTTTCGTTGAAAAATTGTTACTTCCGTAACTATGCAAATCCACAATATTATTATTATCAGTGATATAATAGGCAAGAATAGATATTCCATATTATTTTCTAATCCCCACATTTAAATTTATTCTTTCATATGCTCTTACGGAAGAATTAAATATAAGAATACTACATTTTCTGCTCAACATTTCCGCATATTTTCGTGAGTGATTTTTGCAGCATATTTCCATCTCTAAACTGGTTGCCTTGGCTGCCTCAGCAAATTGTTTGGATTTTATACCGCACTTCTGCCTGCAAACAATGCCCTTTTTTTATGTTTGAGGGGGCCTGCCTTCTTTTTTTTTTGCTGCCTATGCCACAACTAAATTTATGATTTTGCGAGGAAACGCTGCGAGCCCTTATCCGAGCAGTACAGCCTATCCAACCTATTCCGCCCATATCCATATCCAAAGCGAACCCCTCCCCAACGGGAGCGAGTACTCCCACACGAGTGCGGTTTATTTATGGAACGCGGGCTACTCACTTGCCAATTGCATTCTGGGCCGTGCAGGTGTACTCCCCGCCGTCCTCCTCCTTGACGTTTGATATATTCACGTGGCTGATGACATCGTCGTGGATGGTAACATATTGACCCACTAAAAAGCGCGAGCTGTCTGGTATCTGAAAGGGGCAAGCAAAGGTAAGAGTTACGGATGTGTGTATCCTTGGAGTTATCGGAGTGGGCCAATTAGCCAGACACTCTCAACGGATAGAGTCGGGGTTAAATGAAAAATTCACGTAAATTGAATTGATTGAAATTGCATAAAATTTGCACTGGCCTGCCCAAAAGTGAAAGAAACTGAAAATTTATGCAAATAAACGAAACAAATCCTTGATAATATAGCCAAGGAAAAATACGAAAAAAAAGGCAACAGAAATTCTTGAAACGAAAAAATTCGAGTGGAGCCGAGCAGAGCAATGCAAAGCAAAGCAAAAGCTGGGAATCCAAAGTATGCTCTAGAGTCGGCTCACAAGGCTAGGGGTTTGGGTTTTTTGGGATTCGGTTTGGGGTTAGAAAGGGGGCGGGCATGGGGGTTGGGCAGTTTTGTTTTTTCTTTGCTACTCCTTGTGCAAAAAGAAAAGTCGGTTCCTAAAATATTCATGCATGCTCTGGGGCAGCTCCGGGATGATAGCACCGAGATAACTGCGACAAATATCTGCCCGATATATCTGAGCTCGTAATGGGCTCTATCAGCAGCTGCTTGACGGAAACGGAAACGTTGCCTGCATTTCCGTCTTTGGCTCGGCCGGAGTTTGGTGGCTTAACTTACCGGAAATCCGTCCAGGGACCATGTAAATTGAGGCAGTGGATTTCCGGTGGCGACGCACTTCAATGACACCGTCGGACCCGGCTGCAGCGTCTGCTCCGAAAACCAATAAAGCAGTTCCGGCGAAGCATCTAGAATGAGCATTAAATTCAAGAGAGTTGGGGTAACATTTCGAAACTTTGCTCAAATGAGTAGGCCTTGGGGTGGGGGCTTGGGTTTTCATGTGTTTGGCGACGAAGGGCTTTCATTAATGGCAACTAAAAGGGTTCGCCAGGATGTGTGTGTTTTAGTCCTTGGGCTTGTGAGTGAAATATCTCCTTTAATTTCAGTTTTCTGACTGCCAAACGAAGATTGCTTCTGAGTTCCTTAACTATGAACATGAATGCTGTGGCATCGAAATGAAAGTACCGAAATGGTTTGGCTATTAATATTTTTGATTTACAGTTGGCCTACGTGTCGTATGAGTAATTTTTATGAAAGAGTTGCCAAGTTGCACAGTTCATGCCACATTTTTGTTAAATTTAATCCGCAATCGGATTTGCACTTTTCCTTGCCATTTTCTCAGCTCGTTCCCAATGATATTTCTTATGTTTTGCCAAGGCAAACGGAAAATGCATTTGACAAGCCAGCAAATGTTATCCTGCCGATGGAAATCGTATCAATTTCCTTCGGATTCTGGGTCCTGGCGCAATGGCTGGATTTTTCGGCTGTCTGCAACGATACCCGCCTGACATTTCCAGTTATAAGCTGCCATATTTATTTTCGCTCGCACACACACTTCATGTGTGTGTGTTCCGCACACATACAATTGCAGCGTTGACACAATTGCTGCCATATCCGGCCGCTTAATGGCGCTTGGCTTGCCCTAAGGGGAGGAGAGGCTGGTGGATACCAGGGCGGGTTACAGGGGCTGTGAGCTTTTAACACCGAATACCACAAAGAAGGAGGCGAGGGAATCCTTCTTCCGGTACCCTCTTCTCCCACCGATTGTGCCAAGCATGCCAATAATATATCGAAATCAATTTCCGCTTGCGCCTAAAAGCAAATCACAAAATGTTGTCAAAGCGGCAATGCGCGAATGTGTCTGCTGTGATGTTCATGCGGATGGGATATCGCGATAACACGGATCAAAGGCCAATAAGGACGATTGAAATTCTAATAGGAAATAACCAATAGGTATTGTACTTTGTATTTTTGTCAAATTGTTTAGATTTCCTCTAAAATTTTTTAAAGAAATCTCAACAAAAGATGCAATTGAGTTGATTTTGAATATTTAAAGCCCTTTGATCCCTGAAATTTACTTTAAAGCCCTTTCAAAATATTGCTTGTGGCGTAATCCAATGGCAAGCTTATATATTTCCCCTACACTTATACTGATGATCCCCGATTAGAGATAATAGAGATATTGAGGGCACGTGTAAACCCCAGAACGTTGTCTGATATATCCGCTTCCGCAAAGTACGCTTATGTGGGTGTGTGAGAAGTAGCTCCAAGGCATCTAAGCGATACACTGTGCTCCCCCATCTATAATCCCTCCTGCCTCTGTTGGGCCAACCGTTCACATTCCGCCCCACTGTTTAGTGTCTGCGGCTAGATTTTTAGTGCTGGTAATAAAATTAAGTCGTCGTCGCTGCGTTTTATGGCCAGCTTCTCATTGTTTTTGCTACTCCGCTGTGATTTGTTGTCGTTGCGTTGTTTCGTTTGGTTATTGTTGTTGAAAAATGTTAGCAATTTGCTAAATTAGAAAATAATGAAATGCAATTATGACAAACATTTATTTGTGCGGTCTGCGGTCGTCGTTCGCCGGCTTCGAGGAGGAAATTACGCTTTTTGATTGAGCTGTTCTGTGTATTGTGTGTGTGCGTGTGGTCATAAGTGGTTATTAATAGCCAATACGATGGATGGCCAATTTATTAGCCCAACAGGGGTGGGTGGTCGATATGATTACTTACCACCCAATTGCAGTTCGGCAGTCGATTCAATCTGCTCCCATTCATTCGAAACGAAGCACTGGTACATTCCGGGGTCCTCTTTTTGCACTTTTTTAATGATTAGTCGTGGTGGGTCGGTGAGGATCTATTAAGAATATAAACGAAATATAAAAAGTTTGTATATTTTTCTTAAAAAATGTCAGATAATACCTTTCTAAAAATTTGTATTTAGCTATGTATAAAATCAAAGAATTGATTCTCACTGTCTGCATTACAAAAATATCAAATTAGGCACAGTACAGTAAAGTTACAACAGAGCTATTACTCGGATTGACTTGCAACCAAATAAGATAAATAATCAAATTAATAATATTTAATCCGGACAATTATTAATTTAAATTTTTGTATTTATAAATAAAAGTGCTTAAATAAAGTGCTTTCTAACCAAGTAATTCAATTTGATTTAAGGATAATACCAACCTCCACCCTGTTATCCCTGAGTATGGGCTTGCCGTCGTGCAGCCAGTTGACATCGTGGACCGGATGGCCCGAGACAATGCATTGAAATTGGGCATCCTTATCGACGTCGACCGTCTGCACCTGTGGCTGCAGGTGTGCCGTCAAAGGAGCTGTGTTTGTGAAAGAGATAGCGGAGTAAAGTGGACGTCATCGCTTTGAGTATCCTCTATTTTTATTTTTTTTGGGATGCTACCAAACAGGCAGGATAGGCAGAATATGGTAGACACACAGTCACACTCACCTGTCACCGTTAGCGACACTTGGATGGTCTCCTCGCCCGCCGTATTGTTCACCCAGCACAAATATTTTCCACTATCCTCGAGACGTGCCTGAAATGGACGAAATCAATTGGCAATCAGCACTGCATCCTCTTTTTTTCTGGCTCGACAGTACACAGAAAAATATGTATTTTTCAACGATAAATATTACATATAGTAAAATCATTGAAATCAATGAAAATGAATTCAATACGATTTTTTTCGGTGTATTCTGTACGCACCTTGGTGATTTTGAGAAGCCCAGCGGATACAATGGTTATGCGTTCACTGAGCTGCAGTGGCAGGAGCTGCTCGTTCTCCTCCTTAAACCAACTGGAAGACAAAAAAGGAACAAAAATGATGACAGGAAGATGAAATGGTTGTTCAACCAAAGGACAAAGGCAAAGACAAACAGGGCGAACGGGTAAAATCGGGAAAATTGCGAATCGGGAAATTCATTTCCGTTTTATTTGTCCAGGATTTTGACAGCTGAATGCGAAAGGCGAAGTCCAACGCGAAGGGGCTTTAAACAAAATGAAATGACGATTGAATTATCAATAATTTCCCCCAAGCTCGTTTTCTTTTTATGCTCGCATATTTTGTTTATTCGCCTTTTTTCCCCTTGTTGCACGTTGCACGTAGCCTTTGATTATTGGCCGGTTGTGCAGGTCGAGGTCCATATGCCCAATGAAATATATTTCAATAGTTCGTAAAAATGATTGCACTTAAGTGGGCATAACGATGGGAATTGGTTTGAGTGGGCAGAGTGGGTTGGTGGCCTGGTATTTATTCATATCTGCATATTCATTGCCTTATTTAAAGGGTATTTATGTTGGAATTCCAGATTCAAAAGTCTATTCGATGGGTGATTAAATTTCTCACATATATATATAACTTACACATGAGCTCTAAAATAATTGAAACATACTCTCATTTGTTTTAAAAATTAATCAGTTTAGTATTATTTCCATTAAAAATAAAGGGTTCTTCTGTAGCCTATACAATACACACGTTTACGTTTTTTAATAAAAGGAATTCGAATCCTGACCAAATGGGGGAGGGAGTCTGAAAATATCTCAATTGCGTAAATCAACATATATTTTCGTTTTCATCTGATCCGCGTGTTATAATCTGTTTGATGGCTGTCCACGCCCGTTACACTGCACCTCACACTTCCAGGAAGACACATGCAATTGCGTTTTTTTCAATAAAAGTTATTGATTTTAAATTGGTTTTAATTGCACTTGAGTGCATTCCCCCTGGAATGGCATTTCTTAATTAAAATCATGGAAAATGTCGAGAATCCGAACGGGTAAGCTTGCCGCCTCTTTACACCCAAGAATCCTCACTCACAAACAGGCCCACGTGTCTCGTATGTATGAAAAATATATGTGTGTATGCGGGTTCCAGGACTCTGAGCTATTTGCATATGAAATGCTGTTAAATTGGAAATATGGTCAGTGATTATCAACAACTGATGCAATATGGCATCGAAGCAGGAGAAATGTCCTGTAGACAAAAGAATTTTCTAGCGAAACAAAAGCTTCGTTTGCCCGAAACTATGCAATAAAAAGTGATTTCAAATAACCAGAAAAAAAATATCCGAAAAACCCACACACAGTTCCAAGTGGCGAAACAACATGGCCAACTATTTCCACATTTATGAGCCAGGACCTCCAGGTCGGAAAACAATGCAGCTGCAAACAAAACTCATCGCCTCTATCGCAATTCTTTGGAGCTTGGTACACCGAAAACCCTTTTTCAAATATTTCTAATAAACATTAGAATCTAAAAAAAAAGATTAACTACTATTACGCATTTTGCTACACATTACATTTTCATTTCATATTTTTTGGTATAAATATCCTCAAATAATTCTCTGTGTAGGCATCTCCTTTTTGGTTTTTGCTCGACAGCGCAGCGGGCGACATCAAATGAAAGGCACTCGCGATGTGGCACATCCTGGGCGCATTTTTTATGCATGCAGCTCGAAGGACAGAGCGAAGCTAAGAGCAGAGGAACAGAGAATCGAGAGCCCAGAACGGATGCGGAGACGGGGACAGAAAACTGAGGACAACCATGAACCGTGAGCTGCCAAATACAATGGCATATTACATGGCATCCTGCTTGGACAAGGGTGGGGATACCCACCATGCATGTTTAGTGCCTGAAAATCACCATGATGAGCCAAGTGCCAAGTGGCCCGTATATGGGTGTCCTTCTCCTTGGAGTGATAAAAACTCGAACGACATTTCAGAAAGCAATTTGCCATTTTCGGTCATAAACGCGGTACGGCTTTTGATTGATTTGTGTCTCAGTGCGATGGGGAATTCCCCAGCTCGAGTCAAGACAAACGCCTCTTAACATGCCACAATAAACCACTTTGATGTGGCACGATATTGTTGCTTAAAAAAAGCATGAATTTTAAAAAATCTATGGATCTACATACATAACCCTCTAGAAACTAAAACCTTTTACTTTTTATTCTTTAGCACACTTATTAAAGGCTAAGTTAGGACCAAGAATTTATTTAATCCCTTAATTGTAAGCTAATCATAATTATAATATAATTTATTGAAATAAGATGTTAAACTCCTTCCGTTGAGATATCTATTGAAAAGACCTGCTGCTTTTGGCCTAAAACCAACATTCCTGGGCGGCCTAGAGGGCCGTTTCCCCCGCCACCTTACGTTCTACGTTTTGACAATTTGGCTGACATTTTTATTATGATTTTTTTTTTTACATCCTGGGCCTCACTTTTTTCGCTTTTCCATACATTTTTTGTTGTACTTGCCAAGAGCGTTAAATATTTCACAATGTCATAAAGTGCGCGCCAACTGCGGCTACGAAGCTCGAAACCCATCGCCTGGTCTGCGTTTTGTGTCCTGTGTCCCGTGTCCTGTGACACGGCCACGTGTTCCAAGTGGTCCTGCACATGCCTCGCGATATTTTTATTTTGTTGATTTTTTCACGTTTTGGGGTTTTAATTTTTTTTCTTTTTTTTTGGCGTACGGTATGGTTTTTTTTTTTGCATGGTTGTTGTGTTTTACTCACCGATATGTTGGCACCGGATGTCCTTGAGCTATGCACGGCAACGTTGTTTGGCCATTAAGGACAACATGCCGCATCGAATGCTTCTCCACGTTGATGCGCGGCTGTACCATGCCCTTGGGCTCGGTTACAATAATGCGGCCGGGATATGTGGAAATTTGTATTTCACCTGTGAGGGAATAAAGGGGAAGAAACGTTGGATGAGCCACCAGAAAATATGGGAAAAAATTGCCCAAATGAAGGCTGCTGTCAGTGGCCTCGATGGCATTTACTTAGATTTAAAGCGCCGGGTCCTGCCAGGTCCTGTCAAGACCAAAAAGTGCCCGGAATATCCTGCGGATCCCGAATGTTTTCGAATACCGTACATGTATAAATTTTAATTAATTGAAAATAAATGAAAGCAATCAAGTTGATTGCTCGAGCCACCTGCCCTCCTATGTTATTCTGTTTTTTTTTGCAGTCTACCTTGTGTTTTTTTTGTGATTTTTTTTTCATCTTGGCAGATCCTGGCAACCTTTATTACATATGCAGACAGGACACGCATAGGGCGCCTGGCATGTCTACTATGGCCTCTACTATGGTAACTGGAGTCTCAAAAACCAAGGAGATCCCGGCCAGGACTATGTGTAATCCATCCGTTATGCTGTGCCATCCTAACTCAATTCTTCATTATGGTCTGTATTGTTCATAAGGTAACTATTGTTCGATTCGGCCTCATTGTGTTGTCCGTTAGAGTTATTGTCCGAAATAAATGGAATTTTGGTTTGAATTTTAATTATGTGCGCCGACAGACAGGCTACATGGGCCAAAAACTGTAGGCCTTAACCCTTATGGACTTTGTATTTAAACCAGTAGTTTTTTAAAAATAAAAACTAGATAAAGTAATAATGAATTTAATTCATTTAAAGTTATAATGAAAGTAATAATTTATTTAAGTTAGGAATGATTGGAAGATTTAGTTCTAAGACGAAACGGGTTAATGCGAATGCATATGGGTTAAACGAGTGTGTTCACGTCCAGCTTGATAAATGAATTAGTGATGACCGACACCACTCCACGCCGTCCTGCACTTATGCGCCACGGAACACCGGATCATATTACACTTTTAATGAGTGCCACTCGAGCTGGTTTCAGTGGCTGCCACAAAGAGGGGCACTGTGGGAGGATTCACCTAAATTGGCATTGTTTCGGCTGCATTCCATACTCCGGCCAGATTAATATGCAGCTCATAATTTTCGTTGTTAGCCAGAACTCGAGTGCAACTTGCGGTTTTTGTTTCTCGATTCAATTTGATTAATTAAGCAAATAGCTGGCGAGATGAATACCGCAACTGGCTTCGGGCCAGGAAAACTCAGGGCAACACGTTATTAAATGTAACTGGAAAATATAAATTCAAGCTTCGAGATGCAAACACTGAGGGTGAACTGTAAATAAATCGGGCAAACAATACAAATACACAGTCGTACAGTCATTCACATTCTCCCAAGGACTTGAAAAGATTGAAAAGAAGGAAATCAAAGGCAAAGGGGCGAAAAGGTGGATAAAGGGGCAGCTTTTATCGTATTGATTGATGATGGGAAATATGCGCACAAAGGCTAATAGAAATTCAGCTTAAGCGCATTTTCACACACAATAAACTTCAAATAAGGGAGAGAATTTATCTGGAAAAGATCTCACGTATTGACTGTCGGCGCACACAACCAGAATCAGATATATATATATATATCAGACTGTACATATGATTATGTGCGAGGACGAGCTAGCGTTTTGAGGCAGGACTCCCCAGAGCTCAATGCCCTTTGCCCGGCGATTGAATGTCACGCATCATAAATTATTCACAAAACGACAAATTGACTTTGGCCAAAAAGAACAAACCTACTTCTGTTGGCTGCTATTTGAATTCAAGACTGAAGATGGCCAAACATGGCCAAGTGTGGCTGGTCAATTACATTTTTGATTACATATGTTTTTTGGCCCAGAGAAGCTTTTATTTTGTGACAACTAAGGCAAAAGGAATTTTACATTTACCTCAAGATTATTAAACTTGAAACTCAATTTACCCCATACTTTGCAAGAGTTTTATATAAAATACCACTGTCTTTATTTTAAAAAAATTAAAATGAATTCTGTGAATGAACAAATTTAACCCAAATCCTTAAAAACATTGACTTGAACCTCACAAACTAGGCTTCTGCATTATCCTATCGGACATTTCCATAAGAAAGACCTTCTTAATTGTCGATCCAAGTGGCACACGCACACCTGCCGCACAAAATGCCGTGTTCATTGCTTATTTATTCAACTTAATTATAGCTGCCCGGGCCTAAACCAACAAACCGGAGTCCAGAGTCCAGAGCCCACAGCCGGAGTGTGGACTCTGGGCAGAGCAATTCATGCATCGGTCAGCTGGACGATTAAGCTGAAAATGCGATTATCACGTACCTGTCAGTCTATTTACAGTGCGGCATGTGTAGCTTTTGTACGCATCATTGGGCCCCGCATTATTTATGTACAATTCGCCGTTCGATAGCACCGTGTACTTGCCGCCGATGTCCGTGTTCGGGTATAGGTGCATGCCGGTGTCCTGCACCCAGGCGGTGACCATTACGAATTCCGACATATAGCTGGGCACCTGTGATAATAAACGGTTGTAGTTTCCGTTCGAAAATCGCGCTCTGAGTTGAGCAAATTTAATGAAAATTTTTGGTGGCAAGCTTAGCGCTCACATCTGACGAATACCCACCGCAAGTCCCGGATACCCAGATATGTTTTAGCGTTTCACCTTTTTGCTTACCTGACACTTTAGCACCGCCGTGTTGCCCGTCATCACGTATTCGTCGTGCACCTGGACCGCGTACTTCTGGTTGACGACTGTAACGAATTAAAAAGCATATTTTATGTAAATTGCTTTGGCTTTTTCGTCGTAATATAGCTGACTGGAATATTGCGCATACATCCCGTGGCCGGCATTTTAAAAGTTGACTGTCGACAGCCGAGTCGAAGAACAAACCGTAGCAATTATGTTTTGTCCTCGTCAGTTTGTTTTTATTAGCTAAGGGCCTCGCATTTGCTCCTCGCATTGTGTTTTGTGTGAGTTTTAATTTTTAATGCGACAGGACCGCATAAAAAAAGGTCTCGGGACTCCCTCCTGCCAGCGACAGCCGAAATATGTGGCACATTAACTTCAGCCATCCCTCGGCCCGCCGGAAAAACTCTTTGGCCCCAACATGTCCAACACATTGTGACACTTTACAAAAGTGTTGCCGTTTGTCAGCTATACAAAGGTTGCTCGGTAGGGGTGTGGGCAGGGGCAGGGCGACAAGGCCGTTAAAAAATTGGATTTGGCAATTTGAGTTAAAGATTTTTTACTCGCTGCCCGTGTCCGGACAAAATGCTCAGCGCGAAATTAAGAATGACAAGGATCCTAACAATGACAGAAGTAAAGCATTCATGGACAGTGGTCTGAAACTAAGACTTCTTGATAAGATTAGTAAATATTGTGAATTAGAATGACACAAAAATCAAAGGGTTCTTTAGAGAACTGGTGTTTTTTAGAAGCGTCTTTTAAGAAATAAGAAAGTTGTGTTTAGGAAACCTGTTATTCTACTTTAATATGAACTTTTTTTTTAATATTTAAAACCTTTTTAATAAATCTGGCAATTAAATATTTTAATAATTTTTTTTCATTACTAATGTATCTATATTCTAATGTATTATATATATATATTATATAATATATATATATATATATATATATATATAATATATATATATATATATATTATATATATATAATATATCTAAAGTATGCTATATTCTATTTTTAAAGTTCATATATTTAGATATTTTGTTGTTAAGCTAAAAGAAAACTAGAAAAGTGTTTTTTATCTTAGTATAAGTTTCCTGTAAGTTATTTTTTATGTGTTATTTAATTTGTTTATAATATTAAGATAACCTTCTATCGATATAAATATATATAATATATTCTTTATATCTATGTTGATAGTAATTATCAATTTTCGTTATGCTTTGATTATGCTCAACACGCCAGGGCTGGCGGGTCGTCACCTCGTGGACTGCCGTCGGTAGTGATATTCTATTAACACTGTTATAAGTTTATAATATAGCTTTTTTGTTTATTTTTCTAACGCTCCTGACCCACTGTCAAATTTGCGTGAATGCTTTGCATCAGTTAAAAGCCTGGCCGGTCAGGTCTAGTTGCCTCTGGGCCTGGCAGCTGGAAGCTGGCAGTTGGCAAATTAATTAAGACGGACAAAGGCAATTTTCAACTGGCGGGCGTAAAGTGCGTTCCATTGTCGGAGCTCATCGGGGCCTGCGCCTTCGAGGGCTAATCGTAAATAGATTAGGCCATTTGGCCCTCGGCAAACCGATCCGATACTTAGGCCAACATCCGATAGGATCTTTTCTGCCTTTTTTTTTTTGGGGGAACCGCTCAGAAATTCCACTCACGCTTGGCTTTTTCTGGCTCGACATTTGTTTGCCAACTTTAATATGCTAAAATTGGATAAAAGTTTAATTTGAAAACTTGTTGTTATTGTTTGCTTTCTGCTGTGCTGCCGCTGCCGCTGCTTCTGTATTTGTTGTTGTCACTGGAAAACTTTGTGACAACATTTTATTATAATTCCTCTGGCTGGTGGTGGTGCTACTGGTGGTGCTGCATCTATTTCCAGTGTAGTTTAGTACAATTTTGTTTTTGTATCTTCATTATTTGTATTGCCAGTCTCCCAAAACACCCTCGACAGCATTTATTTTTTCCTTCTATGTTTTGGGCGCAAAGTTCTCTATTTTTACGAACGGCAAACTTTTTTCGCCTTTCATGTTGCATTTTGCATGGAAATTTCCAAACTGAAGGACAGCTAGAGTGGGCGGGGGGCTGGCAACAATGTTGTCTAGCGGGGGGATGGGGGACAGGACCGAGGGGCAGCAGACAGGACAGGAACAGGACAGCTGGGCAGGAAAGTAAGTATGAAAGCTAAGTTTATAGTCGCCGCACAAAGTAAGTGCAACACAAAAAAAGAGGAGGGGCGGTATTCGCTGCACTCGGATTTTGTGCGGAAATTCATTTCCGTTTTGTTTTGTGTGTGGGAAAGCTGCCACAGGCCGGCCGGGATGGGGCAGGGAAAGGGGCATGCCACTGCAGTGAAAGGGGGGGAATTTATGTTTATGATGTGCGTGCCGGAAAGATGCCTTTGGTATGCCAGTCTTCGCTGATTTGCAGTTATTGTGCGGATTTCTCTCGTCCTCAAAATTTTTATTTTTTTTCGGATGGCTCTGTGGCTATTAAATTATCGTTTGTCGGGTCTCTGATTTGATGCTGTAGGGATATTTTGCGAGTGATTCAATTTGACAGGCAGAGTAAACAAAAAAAATATTCATTTATTCCTGGCTTCCAAACACTTAACATGAGCTTTTCCCCAGAGATAAAATAACTTCAACAATTATTTTAATGAGCGAAACACAATACTTTGGACAGATAATTTTGAATTTAAATTTAACTAATGTAGCAACTATGTATGAGGAAACTTTAGAAGCTTCTATTTTTTGTTTCCAGTTCCGTTGCCTTGGCAAATGAGCACTTTTATATGCAAAACTCCTCGAACCAAGGATCCTATTGCAAATTTTCAAAGCAGCGACTGGGAATAGTCTTAGGTGGAGCGTCCTCAACAATGTGCATTCAACTAATTAGAAACAAATTACGCAGGTTTCATACACAAGCAGCCGGCGGCGGGCTAACAAACTTTTCTAGCTCAATCACAAACTTTGCTCAGAAAATCTTGCGAGGATGTGCCAAGGACTCGCCCATGCACAGGATACCTATGCATGGTCTAACTGCAAGTGTGTGTGCGAGTTTTTGTTTGATGAAATGCAAAAGTGCAGGAAAAGTCAGCGCTGAAAAGTCGTGGCTGCGGCAACTTTGTGGCTCCAAGCATCATTCATCACTGTCAGCAGAAGTTCTGTTACCAAGAAACTGGAGAGGGTGGAGAGTGGAGGGTACAAGATACTGGGATGATGTCCTGTGGCCTGACAAAACCAAACACCAGCAATTGCGTTTATGCCTGACTTGGCTATATATATGGGATAGAATTTGTCAAGAGTTTTTGCCGCAAAGTTGCGCTAATTACGCGCACTTAACCATAGCAGTCGTGGTGTCCTTCAGCCCGAAAGTCGAAAGCGAGGACCCTCATTAAACTAAGCGCTGCCAATTAAAGACGGCGACTTCCAGGCAAAAGGCTCACATTAGCAACAGAATAACTGGCCAGCAGAGATCGCCAGTGTGAGATTCTCGGCCAGAACTTTTGCAAATTAGGCAAAACGTTTTGCGCCAAATCTACGCGCTGTCAAATTGTTCAAGCGGAAAGCTCTCCCCAGAAATACTGGGGGGCAAAAAACAATTTCTGGCTCGCATAAAAACGGAGCGGAAAACAAAGAGGGCTCAGAAAGGGCGAAAAGGGAACGGAAGGACAGACCGCAAATAAAATATGCCGGCGGACATGGCGTATACGTAACGTTGAGTTAGCTACTGAAAAATGGCCGCCGGATGGTAGAACTTTGCATGGCCATACGCATGGTCTCTGAATGTATTTGTGTATGTGCAGTCTCTGTTTATGTGTACATACATACATATATGCGTGAGTCCAGCTCTATCTTAGATCTCTGCGGTTGCGACTTTGTGCTATTTGTTTTACTTTGAACTGACTTCTCGTGGGCTCTCTCCCCTTTGATTTTTTTCGTCAGTTCCAGCTTCCTGTTAATTAAACGCAACCCCGAAAACTGAAGTGGACCCTTTGAGGATTAGCCTTTGGCCTCTGTGGCCGAAACCATTTATACGGAATATCTTTCATGGTCATTGCTAATTGTTGTTTCTTAGTCGTCTTTGCCCCTTTTCTTTCTCAGTTCTCGGCCAAGTGGAGCGTCCGAGTGCCCAATGAGCCGCAAAATCTATGCGACATGTGATGGCAATCAAGATTATTGCCCCAAAGGCTGGCTCCGGCTCTGGGTCTGGACTCTCAGTTCATTAATGCAGTTTAGCGAAGAATGGGAAAGTTTTTCGACAGAATTAGCAGTAGTTTTAGGGGGCGATATAAAATGAATATTGAATACAAATGGCCCAGAGAGTTAAATATTGATTGGAAGTATGTGATTTATGTCGGTTGAATATTGAATGCACTAATAAATTTTTAATATTTAATCCCACAATCAATAATAAATTCATTTACTCAAACAGTTCATGAGAATTTATTCCTATAAATGCTATTATTATTTTTAATATGCTATTTATCAAAAGGTTATTTATGTGCCACAACATTAAGAATTTTCTTAAACAATTAAGCCAATTTATTAAAATAAATAATGTAGTGAACATATTGCATGTATGAAATTTAACAACATAAAAATTGTGTTTAATAAGATTTCTTTCTCCATTAAAAACACTAAAATATAACAAATATCTCAAGTCATAAGGAGGTTTCCCTAGTTATAGTATACTTTTTAAGTATGTTATTAAAAAAATGTGAACAAAATCTTAGGAAGATGACTCTCAAAACTTTCTAAATACAAAACTTTTTGTTAGAAATATTTTAGAGATGAATTTAAGTGCAAGCGAATATAATTTTAAGCTCATCTGGCTCCAAACCCACGAAAAAATCAAAACATCCATTTATAATCAGGGTATTCTTCCCGCAGTCAATTCCCACACACTGAGGCGCCAAATTAGCGCGGAGCACACAATTTTTTTCGCTTGGTTTGGAGCCCATTTGGGGGAAAATGTTGGTGAGGAGTTGCAAGTAGGCCTGGGGCTGTGGCAGAGGGGAAGTGAGATGATGTGGGGAGGAGTGGCGCCTGGCGGACAGCATTTGCCGGCAGCAATAGTAATTAAAACTTGCGTTGCCTGCTTTTAGGCTTTGGTTCCTGGTAGAGGGGGACGCTGGGGGAAAGCTGGCTTTATAATGGAGGAGGGAGTTGGGTGGCTCCGGGCAGCGCGAAAAACTTTCCAATTAGGCCAAAGTTTTCGACAACCACAACAAAAACAACGACAACAGCGGCAGCAAGACCAGAATGGTGGCTAGCAGCGACAGCGCCAAACTCACTTCGTCAGCACAAATCAACTTGCTGGCCATAAATTCCGAGTCCTTTATTTTTTGTGCATTTCTCACTGGTGGTTGGGTTTTTCGCAAATTAATTAAAATTTATTTCAACTTACCGCCGCGCACGTGAACCTCACGGCTGAGCACCGTGCCCACCAAATTGCGCAGTTTGCATCTGCCAGGATAAAGGACAAAGGATTAACAATCAATCTGCCTCGAAGGTGGTGGGGAGAGGAGAGAATCTCCTCAGGCTTACCTGTAGACGGTGGCATGCACCTCGTGGCGGTACTTCTCGGCCGTGAAGGGATAGAACATCATACTGCCGTTCGAGAGCTGGAACACCATATCCTGCTGCGGCGGGATAGGTGTCCATTCCACCTGGGGGATAAAACGAAACGAAAGAGTGAGACGTGCACTGAAAAAAATAATCTCTCAAGATACAAAAATATTCATAAAAATATACTAATGTTAATACAGGTTCTAGGTGGATTGGCTCAAACTCAATGTGTGTACTAGAAAAATGTATATTGATAGAAATCAAACCCAATGAAATTTAATCTGAAACCATAAAACCATTTTTTCTAATTATTAAACAAAAATAAAAATTGAAAATTTCTCCAAGTATAGGCAACGTTTAGCATTTGTTTGCCGGGCAGTCAATTAACTTGGAAATGAGCAGCGGAAAATGCCGCACAGCCATGCATAATTAAACAGGAATATTAAATGGTGGCGAGGCAGGAGCACGGAGGAGCCGTCAAGTCGGTCCAGTTTGGCACAGCTTAGGTGGCTACCAGGCTCTCCTCCTGTCCTTGCCTCCAGGCACTGCCACTTCCAAGGAGCTCTTACCTCCGGCGGGGGACTTCCATGGCCCGAACACTCTATAAGGCCGCCCGAATTGTTGGAGAACTCGACGCGGTGCGGTGGCTCATGAAGAAATATCGGTCCCTGCAGATCCAGTCCATTTACGATTTGGCTGGTCTCAGCTGCAAGAATGGAAGGAGAGAAAGTTGCTGGTGAAATGAGAGAGAAATTTGTTGGTGAAATTTAAAATTTTAATTAAATGGCGGCTCTCTACAATGGCGTTCTGGTTTGCACGACCAGCCAAAGTTAATTTCAATTTTTGTTAGACCAGGAAACTTTTCTTGCCCCGCTCCCCCCACAAATTAAGTAGCAAGAACGCCAGCGGCTTTTGGCTCTGCCTCAGTTGGCCTAAGTGGGCGTGGCACAGGAGTGGAAAGTCGGGATGGCACGGGAGTTGGCCTAAATTTTAATGAGGCGTCGTGAGTGCCGTTGGCCCACAACAAAGGCTGCGGAGACAATTGCTTTTTACCTGCCGGCCATTGTTGTGGTCGCTGGCCACAAAAGCCAGCCTCTAATTGCTTCACTGAGCTGTGTGCTGAGCGGTGGCAGGATTGCATAATTTTTGGCCATGCTTTAAAATTGCTTTTGATGCGGCTTTTATGTCTTATTTATTATTCATTAAGAGACCCGGCCCGGGCCCAGGAGCTCTCCGACCGAAGGGCCGGACAAGTTGAGGCGTTGCCGCCTGTCCAGAAAATAACCAGAAATTCGTGTGCAGCGAGTGAGCTGACTATGACACATGAATAATTTAAGGAATGGACTTTCGCCCTTCCCATTACACATGGAGAATTTCAGAAGTTTCAGAGGATGGTTGGCAGCAGTCTTTGCTTTTTAAGGAGCTTATATTTTGTTACTTTTTGTACCAACCTTCTAAGAAAGAAATTCTTTTTGTAGTGTATAGGTTTATGGAAAATATTATTCTTACAGATATTTCTATCATTTTCTGCCACTTGAGGAATCCTATCTTGGCAGTTGGCCTGTCCTGGCCACAGGACTTGGCAGCTCTCCTTGTGGCACTTTCAACAACAGCAGCCGCAAAGTATGCAACACTAAATTTGTAAGCAATTTTCAACCCCAGCAGCGCCGCAGTCGAGCAATAATATGAAAAATTGTTTTGTCAAAAAGGCATTAGGCGGGAGATAACGACTCCTCCTGGCTCGAGCCCCAAAAAGCCCCAAAGTGTAGGAAACTTTTGTGCCACTTTCGGTGCGGTTCCCCACATCCGCCTTGCCTCCTAGCCCCTGTTTCTGATCCTGTCGCTTTCATATCGCTATTTCCACCCCCGCAACCAGCCCATCCAGTCCAACCAGAGCATCCAGCCTCTCCGGTTATACATCCCACTTTTCCTCTGCCTGGCAACACGCTGTCAACTGCAATGCCCAAAGGAAATGCGCCGCACAAGGAGGAATACTCTCTCTCATAAAAAATGGAAAAAAAGTATTGTAGAAAATATACGAAAAGCAAAATGTTTGCAGAAAGTAAAAAGTGTTTGCCGCAAGTTGCAGTTGCGACCCCATGACGACGGGGGAGCGCATTAAATTTGCAGTTTTAGTTTTTAAGTCACTTAAGATAAAGTTTCGCCCGACAAACTTTACTCCGGAGCAGACACGGTCTAATGAAAATTTAATTATCTATCCAAAGACCTCTTGTACTCCTCATTTTATTTTGCTCTATCAGCTTAATTGCAGAATGTGTGGGTCCTTGGGTTGATTGAGATTTGCAGGTAGGATTTCAATTAAAACTTTGTCTTAGGCCCGAGACAAGTTGCGGCTAATTAGAGGAGTTTCCAACTGTCATCGAAGTGTCTCCCGTTTCATCGGCCACCACGGATGCTGGGCCGACCAACCATATACCGAAGATCTCGGACAATGGCTGCCATCTGTATCCGACTTGGGACTCGGAGTCGGCGCTACAGTCGTCTCGTCTCCATTTGTCAGAGTTGTCAATCAGGGAAGCTGGCTTATTAATGTAAGTTCTCTTGGCTGAAATCAATTACGCGCAAGAAAATGTTCAAGTCGGAGAATGGAAAACTAAATGGAACTAGCGCTGCCAGCGGCAGACTGCGTCATTATTATGGATCATTAAAAATTGCCGTGGAGCTCGCAATGGGCGGAGGAAATGAATGCGCCAGGAAAATGGGAAAATGTGAAAATCTGAAAAGCAGAAAGGAGAATAGTACTCGGTTGACAGCCAAGCAGACAAAATGCAAATGAGCAACAGCAGCCCCGACTCTCGACAGCAACTGTCTCAGATCCAAGTTGC
This sequence comes from Drosophila ananassae, assembly GCF_017639315.1. NCBI lineage: Eukaryota > Metazoa > Arthropoda > Insecta > Diptera > Drosophilidae > Drosophila > Drosophila ananassae. The sequence goes on from NC_057928.1 coordinate 23,867,186, forward strand.
ACGGAAAGAAACACAATACACCCACCTATGTGAGAGATGCATGAAAGCACTTGGCTTTCGTCGAGTGTAGACTTGCTTAATTAAGAAGAAAATCCAAGTGAAATGAAAAAGAGTCGCCTGCGATGGCGACTTTAATTCACATTATGTTTACTCGGACGGGACAAAGCGAGCGGAAAAGTCTTTTTGAAAAGTGTCTGCAAATAATAATGAAGTTGCCAGTTGGCAGCTTCAAAGCGCTAGCACTAAATCAGAAAAACTTTTCCCGCTTTTCCCCCATTTAAATGAAAACGCAATTTCGCGAGAGAGACGAAAGCCCGAACAACAAGAGCAGCCACATTAAAGCTGATTTGCATATGGCTTAAATGGGTGTGGGGTGTGTGGAGGTGGAGTGTGTACTGGAGGACGTAGGTGGTGCCTTAGGTGTAGATGAAGGTGTAGCGCGTCTTGGTCTTGACTGTCTATATATCTGACTTCCTTCTGTTTGCTCACTGGGGAAATGGCTTGACAAATACAAAAGGGTCCGAAACGTGCTCCCATTTTCACTTTCACCTGATTTTTTTCAAAAAAGTTTGGCTGTATTTGAGAATATTTCTTTCGAAATGTTTCAAATGTTGAATCTAATATATGGGCTTTAGTAACCATTAACCGATTTTTTTAAATATTGTCTCATACTAAATATGAAATATTATAATACTCAAAACTTTAAAAAAACAAAAACTCACAAAAAGGCGAACATAAGAATGCTTTTTCAGAAAAAAAAGGAAATAGGCTAAAAAAAAGTCAACAAATTTGATTCAGGCAGCCGAAAAGTAGGCAGCGTTTAATATTTAAAGTAGCACAGTGTACATAAGCCGTCTCGGGGAAACGGGGCGGATGAGAGACGCGGAGCAATGGTGGAAGTCTTTCTGGGGATTTCAAAATTGAGGACAGGGATTCTGGGGGTGGCCCTCAAGTGCACGCATTTTTCTGCTTAAAAGCCCCGACTAATGCGATGTCGAAGGATGGCGTCCTGCGACCTGCGAGCGAAATCTTCATCTGTCTGGGTGCGCAACAAAGCGGAATCCTGAGTGTAAAGTGTATTTGCTTAGGTCAGAGCACGTAGGGCCACCGAGCTTCCTGCTCCAACTTGACTTGCTTTGACTAAACAAGCTGAAAAACAGGAAAATTGCTCAAATTGAAAGCTTCAATGTCCTAAGCCCGGCTAACACCGGGCACACACGGAAAAATCTGTATTTCCTTTTTAAAAAACAAAAAAAGGCATCAAATGAATTGTATCTGACCCGACAATCTCATTATCCCAAGATTCATTTGCTCTGCTTGGGTTTTAATATTTTTCCATTTCATGCATTCTGCAAGAAAATAATTAAGCTGCGTTGCCCGTCAGTGTGATTGAGGCTCTTTATCCTTCTTTTGTGGCAGCAACACTTCCCACTTCCTTGACGGCACTGAGGGATGAAGTATTCTGCATTTTTTTGTGTGCCACTCGCTCAAAAAGCCAAAGTTATCAGCAAAAGATCAACGGCAGTGCCCCTGCCAGCGTCAAGTCCATATCTATGGCCATGTCCTCGTCATCATCCTCCTCATCGTCATCCTCGAAGTCCTTTTTCTGTCTCTTTGTCTCGCATCTGGTAAGCTGCGGGTTGGTGCAGCTGCTGGTTGCAGTGGCGTAGCTGAGGGGATTTCTACACAAATGTTGTTTTTTAAACCTATTGATGGTTCGGCTTCTGAACTATTTTTCAGAGATACATATGTATACAAAGTTCCATATTTTATAATTCATACAAGAACCCCCCGATGAAATCTCCTGTTACTGCCACTGTCTGTGCCACTGTGATGTTGCTGCTGACTGTGACATTAAAGGCCTTTCTTTCCTGCTGCATGTTGCTACTATTGCTTTTGCTGTTGCAGCAACTGCTGCTGCTGCTGATGATGGAGCTGATTATGCTCTGCATGCTTTGGACTTAAGCCCAAAGAGCGTCTGCTTCTTGGACAATGTTGCCAGGTCCTTACAAAAGCTCTCCGGCTGCCTTTGGCTTTGGTGCTTCCTAGCTTGTTTTTGTTTCATAAAATAGCAGTCAGCAGTCAGGAGCCAGGAGCTGCATAATCTTGGCCCTCCTGCTGGGCCGCACTGTGCTGTGCGATGTGACGAACTGCCAGGACCTCACTCCGAATCCTCGTTGGCCCACCCCACTGGCCGCTGCTTTCATGCGCTCAGCAAACGTGACATTCGAGGTCATTCACATTTCGAGGGCGTGTTGTTGAACTTGGTGTGAAGCGGGGTCGGAGGGCATACCAAACAAGCATAGAGGCTCACAGGAGCGGAATTTGAGGGATCGTAGCCATCTGTAGGAGGCGTCTTACTCGAATCCAGGGGATTCTTGTCAGATTCACTTTGTGGGAAGCACCATTCTTCGCCAGTGAAGTCCGTACCTGGCTGTTTATATTTACACTGAGCGAAAAATAATAAAGATTTTAGCACTAAAGGGTTAAAGGATCGCTTATATCGCTTATAATCTAAGTAAATCAACCATTTTTCCCCTCTTTTAAGGAAATATTTTTCATAACTCTTTTCCATTTTTGTGATATTGTTTGAAAATTATCCTTTTACCCCCCGCAGATGTGTCCTGTCTTGCCACGTTCAGCGCTTTTCCGCCATCACGTGGAGCCGTGGGGGCAGACATACGTATTCGGTTGCTAAATGCCATGACACATTAGACAATGAGGATCTCTAATTATGGCTCGAAAACTGCAATTAACATTTGATCCTGCCAGTTCCTTTTAGTTCCTCGCTCCCTCCCCATACGTGCGTATGTGTGGCACCTCCTTTGTTAGTGTGTGTGTGCCATGAAGTGTCGAGCCACGCCAGCGGCAGAAAGTTTCACAAATGCCTCTCCTGCTCTTGCGGCTCCTGCGGCTGCCGTTCCTGGTCGTCCTTTGCTGTCTCGGCATGCAAACTTTTGCTGTTGACTCCGTTTCTTTGAGCAGTGCAAACGCAACACAAACAAAAACAAAAGTGAAACGTGTGCTTTTCAATAATTCAGTTTTATGGCACAAACTCCGCAACTTCGCCACCCGCCCGCCTTTTGTTACCGCGAAAGTTGGGCGAAAGGACGAGGGACGCTCATTAACGGCGATATGCGACGCTGCGTTAATTGAAATGCTTTTCGCTTTTCAACCCAGCCAGGACCCTCGGGGGGAGGGACAGCGTGTCTGCCCAGCCGTTTTCCTTCTTGGGCTTATGTGGCAAATTTAATTGCATGCCTTTGTGGCCAAAGCTAAGATGGATGCTGAGTGGTGGCCACTGTAGGCTACCCGAAGTGGACAATTCCAGCAATTAAAATTACATATTTCATTTAAAATATTAATTTATTTCGATTAATTGTTATTTTGAAACTATTTTCTTGGTGTTTGTTTGATATTCGATTATTTTAAAATTGATCTTATCGAGCTAAGTGTCATTTTTAAGCAAAGCCTTTTTGTAAGATATTATTGAAATCTACAATATATTTTTTTTTTAATTAAAAGATTATAATTCTTTTTTAACATACCTCACTTATTGAAGGTAATACGTTTAAAGAAAGTCCTTATAACACCAAACACTGGTAATTCTTTATTTTATGTAAGAAATATGTAATTAGAACTTGAAATTCAATTTATAAATTATAGAAATTTTTTGGTAAAGTAATTTTTTTAGCTGATTTAGGTAAGAGAAAAAAAAAAGTATTAACAACATTTTTTACTATACTGTTCATACTTTGTAAGACTTTTATGTAACTCGCATTTGTTCAGGTCTTAAAAAAAATATTGTGATGGAACATAACCATGAACTATTAATGAGAGGCCATTTCCATTAGAAAATGCCATTCAATTCGAAACGAATCAATGCTGTCGACTAGAGTCGGGGCCAAATGGAGGAAAACTGGCTGGAAATACTCACCTCGTATGACATACAGGATCAGGATGGCCTTAAAAAGGCTGTGTAAATCCATTTTTTATGAGCACTAATGCTTTCCATTACATTTTTTATGTCTGGATTTTAAATGCCGAATTTCGCTTGATTTGTTTGTTATGGCTGTCGATTTTGTTTTTATTTGAACTTTTTCCCTTTTCGTATTTTGTGCGCGTTGCTCTGTTTGTTTCTGGTTTTTAATTTCTTCCTCTCTCACTTGCACATTTAAGCCAAAAATGTTAATGGTTTCTGACTGAACTCGGTTTTTGTTTGTTCATTTTCCGTATTACGCGGCACGGAAATTAGAATTGGGAATGCGATGCGAGAGATTTATGCGGCGGGATATTTTAATGCCTTGTGTTCCTAAAAATTTCTACAAAAAAACAGGATGAAAATAAAAATGACAGATTTAATAGGTTTTTTTGGGTGAGTTCCCTGAACTTTGGCTTGGTTTGGAGACCCTTTTTTCGTGTGAATTTATTTAAAGCCGACTTGAAGCCTGCCGCTGTAACAGTTATTGCCTTTGCTTTTGATTTCACTTGACGACGGCATTCAGTAAACTGCGATTCGCATGTCAGCGAGGATATTAATCATGTCAAGTCAGCGCCACAAAGCGCACACCCATCCAAGCCAGCTGAACCACTTGGGGCAGCAGCAGCTCCATCAGTTCCAGAGCCCAAAACAACAGAAAACACCCACAAAAAACATAAAACTATTTATTGAATAAATAAAGTTAATTAAATTATATTTAATATTAATTACAGCCAACAAAGGAGAATCTTTAGTATTTGCATTTTAAACTAAATATTTTTAATTATGTTAAAATCTACAAACTATGCCATGAAGTTAAAACAAGTTTCAGTGTAGAAACCTCCCTAACTGCCTCGAATAGAGCTCCTGCTCTGTGTGTGGTGCCTGGCTCCCTATAGTTTTCCCCTTTTCCGGGTTTCGGCTTTTGCGCCCCTTTGAGCGCATTTTTATGCGAGAAGATGAAGGCGAAAAAATTATGCATCAGCGCGAAATTGGAGCGCCATAAGTTGCCACTGAAGTGCTGACATCCTCATCTGAAGTTGGGGCTGCAGCTGAGTGCGATTGCGAGTGCAAGTATCTCGTGGATGCAAAATATGACAAAAATATGCTAAAACACGCATGTTCGTCTATGTGAGTGTCGTCCCCTATTCAATCCACATTGTAGCAGTATTGCTTGCTTCGGTATTACATTAACTTTGCCTGTGGCCAGAAATGACAGGACCTCCCCAAAGCCAGACGACTCCCCAAGGTAAGCTTCTGGACATTGTAAAAAAAGAGAGAAGCAAAAAAAGTGGCTGGAGGAGACAAGCAAAAATGCGGCACGAACCCAACGCTATTTGCCGAAACTTGAAACTATGCAAAAGGGACAGGAAGCGGCAACTTGATACGAAAGAGATAAAAAAGAAACGTATAAAACTGTCAATAACGATAAAGCAGAGGACGGAAAAAAAGACAGAAATGGGGAGCAAAAGCGGCAGTAACAACAAAATGCCGCTTAAGCAACATGGAAATTATGCCCAGTGCGAATATCATCAGCAAACTGCTGGAACAGACAATGGCTGGAACGGTCGGAAAATGGCAGGAAAAGTCAGGGATCCTGGGGTATGGGGGGCTGCTGAAAATGCTTCGTTTATTTCCTTCGTTACTTGTTGTATTTTTCTTCTCTGTCTCCGTTTCAGCTTGGTGTGTAAAAAATCATGACTTGGCAATTATGCGGCAAATGTGCGCACTGGGCATGCCAGTACTGGCAAACAAAAGGACTAAAGGAAAAGCGATACACACACACACACACACACACATACGCACGTTGAGAGGACGAGATGAAAGAGCCAAGAGGGTGAAAGGGAACAAGGGACTATGGACATGGGACTAGGGAAAGGGAGACAGTCATAAATATTACGCATACGCCGCATTGCACTGCCAACGTTTGCTAAATTGCTGGCAATTAGTTTAAAATGCAACAGAAAAAAGCCAAAAATGCCAGCCTAAGCAGCTTTGACAGCAGGAACAGAATAACATGTTCCGCCCAACAAAGTCACCTGAAAAAGAGCTAAAAAACATAGTCCTTTTTAACCAACAAAAGCTAAACATTAGGTACAAAATGTCAAAACAAAGTTCAGTGCCAAAAATATAACGTATACGCAATGTGGGCCAACGTTAAGAAAATATGTATATCTTAATATTCTTCTCTCGTTCTCTTTCTAATCCATTCCGTAAATAATAGATTATTAGGAGTATTACAAATATTTAACTGGGTCGTTTCAAAAAATCGTTTTCATAAATATTACGTATACGCAATATAGACCACTACAAATATATAGAACTTCTGTCAAGCATTTTTCGTGGAAAAATAATTCTCTTTTTAATAAACTACATTTGTGGCAACTACATATAGGTGACAAAATATTACGTATACGCACTAAATGCCAAGAAATGGATTAAAAAGAATAAAATTCCGTTTAAAAAGTATAATTGTATGCCAGTGCCTGGACATAAACGATGATAGGCCTTTGTATTAAAATAAATTTCGTAACCCAAGTCAAGGATATCAAAGGACCTACAAGTACATCAAATTAAACATTAAAATGGTCTCTAATGCCTGGGCAAACTTTGTCTGTGACTCAATCAAGAGGGCCCTGCTTGCATCAAAGCGAGAATACTCTTGTGAGCTGCCTTTGTAAGCGGCTTCTACTATTTCATCGCTTCCCATACTTTGACCTTTTTTCTTGGCCCGAGGCGTCTTTGCCAACGGCTTAAACACTTGAAGTCAGCTTCGATTTATTTATATTACACTTGACGTTGTCTACCGAAGCTTCGGCGCTGTCTGTGACAATTTGCGAAGGGAAAATGCATTAAAGGCTGCCCTTGTGCCACCACGACCCACCCCTCTTGTTCCTTCTTATTTTCCACACAGTAAGGCACAAACACACACGTGGGGTGGGACCTGACGGCAAAGACAAGTGCAATTTATAGACTTCAACGCTTGGCCAGGTCCGAACTCCGGAGCGTTCAGGTCTGGTTGTCTGGATGCCTCCTCAGATGTCTCCCCAGAAGTTGCCACCCACTTTCCGCCTTATGGCAGCCGTCGTATCGTCTGCCAAATACGTGATTTATTTTAATAGATAATCATTATGCCATCGATTTCTATCGTGTCTGGAGTCTGTTTCGCTTGTTGCATGCCCCACACTTTCCCTCAATTCCCTCGTACGTGCGCCAATAAATCAAAATCAAATGGCTTTTAGCTTATTGTTTTGCGTGGGTAAATAGAGGACATGTGCGACCTGCTAGTACAACTTGTAAGAAGCCAGAAAAAATGTATGACAAATTAGTGTTAGATTTAGTCCTCCATGTAGGTTGCACTTTGATGAACTCAAGGGACTTGCCCCTAAAAAATTGGACGATGGAAGGGTTATCATTTGTCTAGTCTTTAAGTCAAAATATTTTCGAAACTTTTATAAAAAGTGACACAGATCTAAATAGCCCCTTTAAAGTTAAAACCTTTTCATATCTAGTATAAAAAAGGCAAACACTTTAAGCCCCTAGAGCAGCCCAGAAGCTGCCACAGCCGGTCATAGTTCACGGTTCATTCACATGGCAGATCCGCTCCGCAGCCGTATTTAAATTGTGCCATTATGCACTCGAGGACCGGGAAGGGCCTCGGCCCCCATACCCGATACCCGTTGCCATCTTCACCTCCATCCCCCTGGCCCCTTTTGCTAATGACTTTTTACGGCGTCTCTGGTGGCGGAGGCACAAAAAATCAATAGAATGCAAAGAGCCAGGCCAGAATCTGAATCAGAAACAGAGCCAGTGCATGGGAATCTCGGCTGGCAAAACAAAAGGGCGGGCAGCCATGGCTTTATAAAGAAATCCATAGGGGTGGAGGGGGTGAAAAAAATAGGGAAAAGAGGGCCGAGGGAACAGGGCCGCAGAATTCAGGGGACAGTGGTCTCTGAACAGTGGGCTGGAATTGTAATGGCCAGCCGGCTGTCGTCTGTTGCATTGTAACACTGGCCGACCGGCTGGCCGCAAACAAACAAAGAAACAGACACACGAAAAAAAATAAAACGCAGGAATGGAAATAGAAATGAAACTAAAAAAGGAGAGAAAATCAATAAAGCAAAGGCATGAACAACAAACAAACAAGGCAGAAGAGGGAAAGAGGCTGAAATGCATAACAAACTGTGAAATGAAAAGCCAGGAACAAAATTGTGCAAGAAATTATATGCATATATACCACATAGTGGCGGGAGGGTAGTGGCACGGCGAGTGGTCCGCCCTCTTGCACTGAAGTGCACATAAAAATCATTTAAAAACAGCAGCCAAGCAGACGGAAGAAAGAAGGAGCCAGACCTCTCCCAGTGGTGCCCAAGGTAAGTCCATGCTGCCGTGATTCCGGGCAAAAAAAAGGACACTCTTTTATAAACTATAAGATACCTGGTAAATAATGGAATTTTATGAAAATTATAGATAAAATCCACAACAATGTTAAACATTTTTCATCATAACTATAATTATTCATCAGCTAACATAGTTGACCTAATATTTGAAATCCCTATAACAGGAATATACCCAAGCTCTTGGCAAGTACCCGGTAAAAAAAATTGAGTTCAACGGAGAGGAAGTCGAGAGAAGGGATGTACACAAAATGGGTCTAAAGTCATAAACTTTTTCCACATAGCAGCTGATGCCAACACGTTTCGGTTACTGCCACTGCCTGGTCTTGTTTGCTTCTTGTTTTTGTTGCTACCTTAGTTGTTGGTTGCTCAGTGATTTTTCCTCGCCTGTTACTATGCTACGCTTTGCTGCTCCTTTGTTTCTACTTGGCTAACGAGCCGAATATTGGGTTAAGTTAAATATGTACCGAATGGAAACCCAACGAAAAACTATGCCCAGGAGTTGAAGTCGTTTTCCGACGGAAAATAATTATGAGGAGGCTCAGGAAATGCAAATAAGGGGCCGGGCTATGCAGATATTTCCAGGATAGAAAGAACTGTATGCCAAAGTTGAGGCATTTCTGTAATTATTTTGCACCATGGTTCAAGTGACTGCCAATCAAATCAACATCGACCTCTTCGAGAACCGCCAGATCGCGTGTCTTTTGCGGCACTCGCCAACAAAGATGGTGCCTCGTGCTGCAGCCCATCAATCATGAGCCGTCGTCCCACAGCAATAATTTTGAAATGCCAAGCCGGGCCCACGCTTAAAATGTCACCCGCCAATCAAGAGCATATTTGCCAGCATAAATAAACATGAGGCAGCCGTCGTTTAAGTATGAATAAAATATACAACCAAACAAAATATCATTTCTCAACTTTGGGCAACTTCTCCTGACAGGCTCCCCCCTACGTATGGGTGTTTTAGAGGTATACCCAAGCACATATGGAGGCGAAAGTGATTTCTTAATTTGTTGCAGAAAACTTTAACCCCTTCCTCCTGAAGGGCTTCTGTATTTTGCCCTTTTCTCGAGGTTAAAGTGCCAGGAAGGAAACTTTCCTTGAGCTGGCCCGGAAAAATTTGTACGTGACTTTTGTGGAAAATGATGGATCAGTTGTATGGCTGTTGCAGGCGGGTGGTGATGGGGCTGGAAAAGTGAAACTTGTTCCTCCTTTACACAGCTCCTTCTAATTAATGTCAGTAGGAGCAGAAGCATGATAGCTATTTGCTCGCCGACTTCATATCTTGCTATTTACGGGACAAATTGCGCACACGCAGCGTGGACAATTCAAAAATTGCGTATACGCACTGCTGGCAGCTGTTGTAAGTTGCATCTGACCGTCCAACAATACATACATAGGCCATACATGGGAAAGAGAGAACGAATCCAAGAGAAGAGCGTGGGAGCAACGATGACCGAAAATTTAAATAAACCAAAACTGGCTGCCGGCAAAAGCAACTACTATTACTACAACTACTACTACTGCATGTGTGTACACTTGAGTATGTGTGTGAGATGTGTGTGGCTGCTGGTCACTTCCGATGTGAAACGCATGAAATACGAGCGATTTTTACTACACATCAGCAACAGAGGCTGCAACATGCGACATGTGTGTATGCGGCAATCGATAAATTTTGTGTGTGCAGGCTACAGAAACAAAAACAACAACTGAAGCAGCAGCTGCACTATAAGCCATATATGCACATATATAGTCGCACAGAGTGGAGCGTGAGTATCCGGATTCCGGATCCGTGTGTATATGCCGGCACAGACAGATTTATAGTTTGTCATGGCGGCCGGTTGGCCAAAATAGTTGCAGCTTCTCTCCACGCTCACGAGCCATACTGCAATTTTCGTTCATAAAATCAATAGGCCACCCCAGCAGCCGCGTTCCTACTACAACACCTTTTATGTATGCCCCACAACATACAGCCCTCACTGCATTAGCCGGCCGGTCTCCACATCTATATATATAAAAGAACATCGTGTTTTATGTTACACAACTTATAAATCAAGAACGGAAGAACAGATTTGAGTGAAAATTGGTAGGGAGGTAGCTTAGAGCCAGAAGAAGGACATAGGATACTTTTTGTCCCGTTCGACAGCGTTCCTCCCTTTCCTCCCTGGCCCATACTTTTTTATTTAGGCAGACAGCTAAGAAGAAAATGTCAAATGTCAAAATGTCAGTTACAAACGAAGTCAAATTCATAGTCAGGCTCTCAAATTTAACAACGAACCAAAAAGATTGTGTTGCGCTGAAATCAATATTAAAACTATTTCTATTAAATAAATAATTAACAAGTGGATTGAAGTGAAGTGAAGTTTAATTAATAATGCCGCGACCAAGACGGTCGAATCTTTCCCGACAAAGCCGTAATGCAAGAACAATACAAAATATTGCATATGAAAGGACTGAAGAAGAACGAGAAATTGCACGTGAACAGCGCCGCAATAGTATGGCTCGACTTCGTGCTTCTCAAATAGATTTCAATTTGCGACGCAGATATTTAGCTGATTTGAATCGAGCTGCGTTTCGATACGATTGCAGCAATGATTACAGCTTGCATCCTAGCGTTTGCATTGGGCAAATGGACGTTGTTTGCGAGTATTGTGGTGCATTAAAGTTTTCCGGAGAAACGCCTGGATTATGCTGCGTTAATGGTAAAGTGAAATTGCCAGTGTTGACTCCGCCACAAGAGCCATTGTATTCATTGCTTTGCAATAGTTGCAATATTCATTGCGAAAATACAATAGTTGTTTCCAAATGACGTCATTTGGGGCAGACATTATCGAAGAAGGAGGTTTTAATCCGACATTTAAGGTATTTATTTTTGTACTTACATAGAATGTAGTTAAAGAATCTGGTTTTTATTTTGTAGATAGAATCGAGCGGTTTAATATCATTTCCATATAATTTCTGTAATTTTGTCTCATCAAAAGACGAACTTATCAACAATGTATTTCCAAATATTATTTCTAACTACAAAAATAATGAATGGTTGAGTGAGCGAGCAATTTTAGCGGCTAAGAATAAAGATGTAGATGACCTGAACTACATAATTCAAAATAAGATCATTGGAACAATGCATTCATTCAAATCTATTGACTGCGTCACAAATGAAGATGAAGCCACCAACTATCCAATTGAATTTTTAAACTCTTTGGACGTGCCTGGCTTACCACCGCACAATTTACGCCTAAAGGTTGGCTCCGTAGTAATCATGCTTCGAAACATAAACCAACCAAAACTGTGCAACGGTACGCGTTTGGTGGTTAGTAAATTGATGAACAATGTATGTAATTTACGCTACGATAATGATAGGAAAATTCAAAGGTGAGGAAGTTCTCATTCCGAGGATCCCGATGATCCCAACCGATATGCCGTTTGAATTTAAAAGACTTCAATTTCCGATACGTCTTGCATTTGCCATGACAATCAACAAATCACAAGGCCAATCCTTAAAAGTTTGTGGTTTAAATCTAGAACATTCATGTTTTTCCCATGGTCAATTATACGTGGCATGTTCACGGGTCGGAAGACCATCTGCGTTGTTTGTTTTTGCGCCTGATAATAAAACAAAAAATGTCGTGTATCACAAGGTGCTTAAGTGAAGAGCAACCTATGTACTAAAATACAGAAATAATAATGAATGATTAAGGAGGAGAAACAAAGAATATTGTATACCCACAAGTATTACAGAATTTAATTAATTTGAAAATTATTCTTTTTTGTTTGACTTATTTTTTATGCGTGCAACAACAATATGCCACAGCGAAACGTGGCAGGGTACTGCTAGTTATATTATATATGTAAAAAAAGAATAGGAAAAATATACATATGTACATACGTTTGTTCCTCAAGGAGGACTCACGCAGGACTAATTGCTTGCATGCGAAACGCAATGAAACCAGAGCACCGAGAAGCAAAAGGAGTCTTCCAGATGCTCTGGCACAAAAGAAATATAAATAAATGCCATTTGCCCTCAACACAATACAGGGAAAATGTCAAACAATTAAGCGGCAATTAGCAGAAAGCTCGAGAGTGCCAGCAGCAGCGGAGCAGAAGATTGTGGTGCCGAGGAAGTGCTGTGGGAAGTGGTGGGAGGGGCTCTGTGCTACGTGAAAGCGTTGCTAAACGTGTCTTCAGCTTGTCAAAAGGGGTTCAACGGGGACACGGAAAGGACGAAGAACGGGGGACACTTAAGGCAGCTGAGGCAGTGAGGCAGTGAGGCAGCAGGATTGCATTATGCCTTATTGATGAGCCAAGGTGGGCCAGCGGATCAACTAAGGACTTGGGCCATATGAAGCACATTTAAAGAAACATATTGTGAGTCACAAAGTTAAAAATTAATCTGTAGCTTTACTCAATGAAACACTTTTTTAATAACCAAAATAGATTTAGGAAATTACTGTCTTTAAGACTTTCGGGACCGAAACGGTTCCTCCCATCTCACCATTAAAATAAACTGTTCCAAATAAAACCATTACCAAGACACACTCTTATCCGCCCGTTAAACCATCAGCAGCTAAAACAAATTTGCATGCAATTTTCCCTCATGAGGAAAATCACTTTTCCACTTCCACGTACGAGGATGTCTCAGCCAAAAACAACAACCAGAAACTCTAAAAAAATTAAACCTAAAAACTGAGGGGTTGCAGGTGTTTTTTTCGGATTTTAGCACATTGTTGCAATTCAATTTATTTTCAATTTGCGAGCATGCAAGGAGGGGACTTTCCAAAGGGAGCAGAGAGAGGGAGTGCAGAGGGAAAACTAAATCGGGAGGAGAAAATGGAGCACCTTTCATTAGACACAACATTATCAACAGCGCGATTTTTAGCAACGTTGCATACTTGGCGGAAAATTTCATGCTCTGTTTTTTCTCCTATTTTTTTTGCTCCGTTTCTCCGTCGTCTTGGCGGCCGGCTCACGTTGCACTCACACACGCTTACACTTATAGCCGACACTGTATATAGATAGTAGTATGTAGGTACATAAAGCAGCGTTATTTACACGGCACGCACGCTTGCCGCTTCTCTTGTTGCTGTTGCAACGAAAATTGCACTTGCGACACTGACAACAACTGTCGACTGTGACTGCGACTGCGACGGCGCAGTCTCTTGCCTTTCCTGATAACAGGTCCGTCTCTCTTCTGGTTGTCCCTCTCCTTTTCACGTTTTCTCCACTCGGAGATAGGGTCTCTTTCGGTCCCCTGCCACACTTCCTTGCCACACTTACAACACCGTCAGCCAACTCTATTTCCAGGGAAAAGGAGCAGACAACTACCGCACGCGAGCAACGTCGAACAGCAACTGATTTCGGATTGCGCTGGCCCTCAGGATTTTCTGTGCAGATGCACGTTTCCATAGTGGCCATATCTTCGTACATGCATCCACCGTCCTCCCTACCTGGCCAGTGGTGGATGCTGTGCCCACTGCGCATGTCCGGAGTCAGCATCAACAGGAGTGTAGTAAAGTCGTAGTAAATTGGATTCCATTCGCGATTCATTCACATCCGTACTCTCGTAACTCAAACAGCTATGATTTGTTGATCGTTTGTTTGCTTGCTTAAATCAACATTTTTTATACGAAATAAATGTTATGAATTTTATTAAAATATTAGGTATATTAATATAAGTAGGCAGAGAATCATTTGAAATCAGGAGATATATTTGAATCCATATATAACCCCAACAACAATAATACTTGAAACATGTTCATTCTTTCGATTACTTAAGGAATTAAATTTTAATTACTATCTCAAAAGGATACTCATTTCAAAATATTTAATTTAAAAATATTAGGTAGGTTTTTTTAAACTAAACAACTTTGGCGAAGAATACAAAATGCAGACAGATTGGAAATTTTAGAAAAGTTCTTGTTACAAATCGACTATTTACAAGAAGACTTATGAGGTATAATAACTTGTTTTATTTTCATCGGGCTGTAATATGTAACGAATATAATAAAATAAGAAATATAGAAAGACGTTTTAATTATTTTATTGATTTATTACTCCATAATTGTTAATAAATATGAATTTGCAGAATTTGACAGCTTTGACATCTGCTTCTCACCAAAGCTTGCAAATAAGTGATATCCGTTTTTATACCCCTGAAGAGGGTGTTATAATTTTGGTCAATGAAGTGAAGCACACATCTCCGTCCCTATAAAGTATATTTATTCTTGATCAGGATCACCTCCTGAGGCGATATAAGCATGTCCGACTGTCCGTCTGTCCGTTTCTACGCAAACTAGTCTCTCAGTTTAGCTTTAAAACTCGAGTTGAAACTTTGCCCACATCCTCATCCCCTTAAAAATAGAGATTGTAAGTAGTTCGCGTACAAACTAAATGTCGGACATTTTAATATCGACTCAGAGGATATCCTTATCATGAAAATATCGGAGATGTCTCCATCTCTGCACACTTTTGAACAAAAAGGCGATAAGCAATTGGTTTATCGAAAATCCTAATAAGCTTTGAAATTTCTCTTATACAACACTGACAGCTATAAAGTTATTCCTCGTTATTTTAGTTGTTATTTTTTACAATTTTTTGCGGCGAACGAATTTTAGTATCCCAGTCATTTTTGTTTAATTTATAATGGCTCTGAATAACTTTATTGATGTTATGGAGGACTTGGCGTACATGTTCACGGTGGCTATAGAGCCACACCAAGATTTTATCCACGACGCCCGCGTTCTGTGCAATGCGATCCAACAGCAGTTGCATCTGGACAACGCGATATTCAAGCACCATATGGGTCAGCTACATAGAACAGGTGAGCCGTAGGGGGCTGGTGATGCAGGGGCTCCCTTTAGCCAACTATCTGGACTATCTTAATAAATTACATATGTACACCCAAAGAGCAGCTGCACACGTGGATGATCTGAATCTGGATATGCCGCTAAATTTTCAAATATTTCTGCCTATTCGGCTTCCTGTCCCTGTGATTCCGGCCTACAATAAAATGGAAAGGACAGTGGAGTTCAACCGACCAGACTTCGAGCATCCGTTCTTCTTTGGCAATGCGGCGAATTCGAAGTGCATGAACCTTTTGCTCCAGAAGGAGATGAAGAGAGCTGTTGACAGGCTGGGAAGTGTCCGTGGATACACCGGAGCTATTTATGACTTGAAGTACACAGTGTGGAGCTACCAGAAGGTGCCTTTCGTTCATCAACTGGTGGCTGTGGAACGGGGTAATCTACATCAACGCTGCATTCGCTTCGACTTCGTTTTGGCCTTGGAATTCGATGGGTCGGAACTGCCTCTGCCTCCGTACTACGAAGCCCCTATTAGCCATCGCTGGATCGCCTATGGCATGGTGCCCCTAGAAGGTACCCAAAGCCCTACGGAGTGGGCTGTCCTTGTTCCGAAATGGCAGTCGGCGGATGCTGGTACCTGTTTAAGGAATCTGAATACCATGATCATCTTGCACCGACTACTGCGCGCCCAGCAATGCCACTGCTGCGCCCTGGCAGCCTCCATGAAGTTTGGTTTCGCCCTGACCACCGAGGAGCATGGCGAAAGCTATCAAGAGCTAGGCATAGCCGACCTGATGCTTTCGGTGAGAGATGTTATTTTGGTTATTTTTTATAATAACTATTTAAATGGGGTTCTTTAGAATCTCTCCAAGGTAACAATATAGAATTATGAGAAACATGTTGTCTGACGCATACTCTATAGAGTGTAACATTCTTTTAAAAATGGAAACTTACGTATATATTTAAAACCAAAAAAACATTTTTTTTGCTAAAAATGTTGTTTATTGACAATCGTTTAATCTTATATTTAAAAATATGTCTGCAACAATTTTTGAAAGTTATACAACCGATCAAAATTTGAAAAAATATAAGTATTTAAATGGCTCTTATTTTAATATTATTTGCGTTTTCCTAATCATTCCTAGACCTTTGGCCATATGGTGTTCTGCAACTTCTGTGACGTTCTTGGCAACCATACCAAGGGCGACAAAGACGCCAAAACAAGCAGAGTGTTGGGAGTCCGAAAGCAGCAGATGCGTGCCAAGGGGATATTCTTTGTACTGGCCGAGGCGTTGCGGGTGAATGCGATCGACACCGAGTTTATACACGGACTGTTCCGGTACATCTACATCCCTCCGCCACCGACTTGCTATTGGCAATCCTTGGAGGATTACATGGATAAAATGCCCATACTCGACTCGAATTCATGTTTGCTAGAACGCCGCAGAAGCATTTGAAGTGGCATAATCGCAGTAAGCCTTCAAAAGTAAATTGACCAGAAGCGGTGCAGGCAGTGAGGCAGGCGTATTTCAAGATGTGGGTGGCGGGGCTGGTTGTGGATGGTTGGCGTTCTGTTGGATGACAAACATAAAAAAGAACCCTTGTTGATTTTTGGAAATTTGAGCAGAACTGTAAATTGGGCAAGCAGTTTGTGGGAATCCTTTACCTCGGATCCAGTCTATTTTATTTTTTTTGTTGTTGCACTAAGACCCCCCGAACGCCTTAGTGTCTCCAAATCTCGGTAATTGTGCAACTTTAATGCCAAAAATAAGTGGAGCTGTTGGAAACGAATGCACAGACACATGAACCAGTATTGGGCACACACAGAAGAACACACAGCAGAGACAGAGACAAAAGTTAATAAAAGCCAACTAAAAACTAAAGCCGAGTTGGCTACGTGTCCCTGTTTTGACTTGCCCTTTGCCCCCATCTCCTGCTATGTTTATATGTATATTTATGTATGTGTGTATGTTTTGGGGTGTGGTGGGGTGAGGTAAAAGTTAAATTGCAAATAGCTTGGGCCGGGCTTAACTCGGGGCGTGGCAGTTGGAGGCGGAGTCAGTGTTGTCATTTTGTCATTATTTACTTTTGGCCAAATATCTGGCTATAATAATGTCAATGTATAAGATACATATATATTTTCTTAATCAGCATAAAATTGGTTTGCAAATTTTTGATATCAAATTATTTTAAATGCGAATTTATATCTCCTTGCCTAAAGTTTTGATTCACTGGGTTGTTCGAAAGCACCCAGAAGTATGCAACAAAATGTTCAGAATCTTTTTTTGAAAGGATTGAATAGAAAAATTCAAGGGGACATAGAAGAGAAAGTTATCGGGTATCATATAGTCTTAAAACTCGACCATAGTCTTCTTTGTGGAACTTTTTATAAATATTCGTATACGTCCAGGTTAAAAAAAGGCTAAAACGACATCATTTAAGGACGGAGAAGTAGTATGAAGGCGACATGAAATTTTAGAAAAATTTGCTGTTATTGTTCGGGCAAAACAAAAGGGGTAAAAGGCTGGCGCAGATCCTGGAAAAAGGATGGTGTGGCATCGGATGGGTAAGCAAAAAGGTATGACTTCGGGGGAGTCGCATTAAACAGAAAGACACAAAAAAGTTTTAGTCAGTAGAGGAATTGGAGAGGCAGTAGAGGAGGAGTCTGGTGGGAATGGAGCATAAAGTTTTCCAGCGCTTTTGACATTTCATTGTTGTCAACTTTTAACTAGTTTTTTATGTAGTCATTATTTTAAAATGCAAATCGCCTACAACTGCCAGCAAAATACATACACAACTTCTGGCTCCTCGACGTTGTTTCAATTTAATCTTCTTCCCAAATCAAATGCCTTTAATTTCATTTGAGAACTGAGTATTTGTCATACTCGTCCGTCCAGGAAGTGGCACACAGATTTGCAGGATCCTTAGGAATGTTAATCCTGTTAACACGCCGTCTGTATCTTGGTCTGGCAATCACAAATTGGAAGGTGTTCATTGCATTTTCCCCTTAAAGCCTTAAAATCCTCTGAATTTTATTCCAATTAAAATAAATTAAAATCAAGTTTGGGAGTTTGGGAGGAGGGTGAAAATGAAATCATAAAAAAGTATATTTTGCAAAAAAGAATGGTGGTCGTAAAAATACAGAGAGTAAGATGATTTGACTTTAGATTGAAAAAAAACTTGAAATTGATATAACAAAATGATTTCATTTCAAGGAGACTGAAGTGAAGTTTCCGAGAACCAGTTCGTCTCCAGCATCAATCACTTTATTCTTCGAAAAGAATGTTCCAACTAAAATTAAATTCGAATTTAAATTCAAGAGCTTTCATGAACATTTTCTTTCTTAGTTGCCAAAACTTCCCCCCCACGAAGTAGTTTGGGGAAAGTGCACAAAAGAAAAGCTCCCCAGCGTCAACTTTGCGATGTCTTCTGGTCAGGAGAAAAGTGCCGGGATGGCATCTTTAATCAAAAAATAATTATGAGCGACAAGGGAAGCGGGAGATTTTAGTGGGTACATGGGGGACGTGGGTGGGAAATTACGTTTGAATTATGACATGGTAACGGAGCCCCTGTTACCGAACCAAATCTGATGTGCAGCAAATGAGCTAAGTGAATGGGCGAAGTGAAATTCGAGAGAACGGGGGGGCGTGGCAATAACAAGCACGGGGCCATGGTCATTTACGCAACAAACAGAGTGCTGAAAACTGGACAGACGCGACAGGGACAACCGCAAGACTTCAAGCCGGCGATGGAGCTCCAACGGGAACCGGAGACCAGCAAAAGTTTATGTGAAAAACAGACAATTAATTTGTTTTGCAACGCCAAAGGGACACCCGGAAATAGGGGGAGGCGCAGGACACAGGACACCCTGGGAGCGGAGGGACAAACAATTTCGTGCTCGTTGGCAAAGAAAATTTACGTGCCAAAGACAATTGGGAGATGCAAAGCGTTGGAGTTGGAGGGCAAACAGTCCAGACTGGCACAGCGAGAATGGTGGAAATGGTCAAACATTTTACGCTTTTTGTTTAATTAAAATTGCAACAGGCTACACAGAGTCCTTAAAACGGCGGCAACACGAATCCTCGGGGCAAGCCCGAACAACTATTCTCCTCCAGCAAAGTCAGCGTTTTTCAATTAAGCTTGCATTTTATTTAATGCTCGGAAAGGGCTAAAAAGCACTACGACTACAACATTAGTTGCTGCCCTTTGCCGGATATTCCTTGTTTGTTTTCAACCAGTTATCCCTATTTGGTTTTTTTCCTTCGCCACGAGAGAGAGAGCGGTCGCAACCCCCTGGCTTTTGTTTGTCCTGCAAAGAAAACTAAACCTTTCAGGGCGGTTATTAAATTGAGCTTTAAGTGCCCGACTTCAAGCCACCAGAAACTATACGACATAACCCACGTTGTTACCTGTTCCCAGCCGCGTACGTGCTGGCATATCAATTCACGTTACGGACCGAATAACTGCATGCATTCATTTGCGCCAAGGAATCCTCCTGCTCACACCAAGCCGGAATATTGAGCGGGGTGGTGTCAACGTCCGCAGGGACGTCAGGATATGTCGACGGCTGGGATAGGGATACGCTCCCATTGGCAATGGCATTACCAGAAGCATATAGTGTGTATCACGTTCCAGTCATTTGGTGGCTGCCACTTCATAATTCAATAAAACAATAAAAGCAAATCCTTACAAATTACAGCAATCAAACCATATGAGTCGCATGGGTGACAGTGGTGTCGAAAAAATAAAGCCAAATGGTTAAGAAAACTATTTATTAAAAACAAATATCTGCTTGTAAAAGGTAAAAAAATAATACTTGGCCCAGCCATCAATTTGTTCATTATAAACTTTAATTTCTATTTACCTCCTATTTAATAGATTATTTCAAAATGGCTAAATAGACACCTCCGACGACCAAAGCTCAGGGAATGGCTTGCCCAAAGCATATTTCCATAAATTGGTCACAATTTGCTATGCGCAGCAGCCGCGCAAACAAGAGTCCTGATCCCACAGAGAGGACGACACATAAGCACTTGCTACGACATGGTGGCCGTGACAGGATAAGATGTGGGGGATTGGGACGAGATTCTCCAAAATTATGACGCTAAAGGATAATCGTAGGGAAGCGAGAGCTTCCCACTCCCACTCCCAAACCGGAAAACGTGAGACACAATATGTACGTGGCCAACTAGCTTTTATTTCACCGTGAAATATTATATTCGTGGTACAACCGAATTCGTGCCTAACGAATCGGTGCATGGATGATATGTGTTTCTGATATTATACTATTATATATATATATATATATATGTAGTTGTGCCTTACTGCGAGCCGATCGTATATGCACATTTCTAGCCAAGAACTGAGCATTTACGATAACGTACTCGCGAGTATTGGGACTCCTTCCGATGGTCATCCCACATTCTTGTACTTTTATGTGGCTTACCGTATCGGAAGGGGTTTTTTTGGCGGCTACAACTTATATATGGCGTTCACATTCGGGCCGTGTTGGACCATGGCGTCCTTGTGCACCTGGTACTGGATCTCGAGTTCCCCGAGTTGCAGCATCTGCTTCATCTGATTGCCAATGGCAAGGACCGCCTGGACATTGCGCGAGTCCTTAGTCCAAAGAGCTGAATAAAAAAGTTAATTTTAACTATGCATTTTTTCAAAACCGATTTATACCCACATAACTTGTTAGCCTTATTACGAACATTGATGACCACCCCGCAAATTTGTTCAGAGTATTCAAAGCATTCACCAATGGTGCATAAAAGCTGAAAAATTAACACTTTAGATGTAAGCAATGGGAACATTATTGGCTTTTGAGATTTGTTACCAGATCGTGCCACATCTTATCTATAAAGGTCTTAGAAACCTTGTCCAAAAGCATTATCCAGCGACCACCCTCCTTATTGAAATCATCCTCCCACATGGGACTGGGGATAGACAAAAAATTGAAGATAACCTGCAAATGTATGACTGGAAAACCTACCGAACACCTTGTTTGAAGACCATATAGTCATTATAAACCTTCAAGTCTGATGGTGGCTTGATAAAGTAGTACACACTGAAGAAATCCTCAACGGTATTGAAGCTCGTCACGTCACTGAGCATGTCACTCCAGCTCTTGGTGCGATCGTTCTCCCAATGCCAGAGAGTCCAAGTGTGCTCCAGTGGATGCTTCATGGCCAAATCGTAATCAATGAGGCTCATCACCCGATTCAACGAGGGATGAAGCTCCTGTTCCTTGGCGGGCATAAGATCCACATCGCCGTACATGGTCAGGTTCTGTTCCCAGTCGGCATGCTCACCGTACGGCAGCCATTCTATTGGGTTAATTGGCACGGATCCAAAAATATTCAAAGAAAACAAACATGTACATATTTAACTCACCAGAATCTTCTGGACGTTGACACCCGAAACCTTCGTAGCCGGTGAATACCATTTTTTCTATGTTGCTACCAAATATTTAATTATTTTTGATGTTTTTATGTAAATTTTCGTTCGATTTATTTTTATACAAAACTCCTTACTGTCAGAATTGTGTATGGTTCCGTGCAAAGTATAATCAGTAATGAGAAAAGCCTAACGAGTAACAGGAAACATAAAGTATGACATTAAAAGAGCTGCCAACTAAATTAGTGAAAATTTGTGTTGGAAAGTGGGTTAAGTATAATTTATCGATAAATATGTATGTTGGCACTGGGTAAGCTTATTCTTTAATGTATTGAATAATCAATCAAAGCTTCATAAAGGAAAAAATCTATGTTTTATATACCCATATCCCTGCGAACTCCCAATCGCACACTTTATCTCAAATAATCGAATTAAATCACTTGGGCACGGCCACGAGAGTCTATCAATTGAAATGTCACGCTAATAAAATAAAATGCCACCGAGTATACGATAAATGCACGAAAATAATAAAATGTGACTCAAATGAGCGACGGCGACAGCTGCCGCAGCACAGACTCGGAGCCCAGGACTCGGGACTCAAGCTGGAAGACGGAAAGGATGAGAGTCCTCCCCTTGTCTGGCTTCCAGCTACAGCTTTCGAGTGCTACTGCCTTGTGTTCTCCTCGTGCAACAGTTTGGCCTGCAGTCAATAATCGAAATCGACTTGGGCTTGTGGCAATAAAAATTTGTCTTCGCCGGTTAAGTTGTGCGCCTTGTTGCACACGGTCCTGTGGAAAGTCTCTCCTCATCGCCCCCCATCTCTTGCTGATAATAAAATATGTTAGTCGCTACGTGGCAGCTCCTTTGGCGTTGGTAAAGTGGCTTTGGGACCCTTGTAATGTGCACCATTTGTTGCACGGCTGGTGGTGCGGTGGTGCGGTGGAGCAGTGGCTCTTGGCATCGGCGGCGCCGCCAAAGAAGACGCATCCTGGCATCCTGGCATCTCCTGCTGCTCGTGTGAATTATGTTGGCCAAGTTTTTGGGACAAAAGTGTTGGCACTGTTACTGGTTTTCGGGTTTCTTTTCTCCTTACTTTGAAAACTTATCTTCCAGCTACAATTTACTTAAAAATTCTATTTATTTTTGGTCCTAAGTAGTTCCTGCCGCGGATTCAGTCGGCAAGTCGTGTGCATTTTTAGGCAGGCCAAATCTAACCATATTTTAGCCTAATTGGTTGAATAATTTCTGGCCACCAAACTGCACCAAATGGAATGACTTAATCCAGTGATGGAATATGTATTTCAGAAGTAAAATCTTTTATTAAAGCTCCTAGTTCAGCTATGGTTTGTTGGATTTGACTTTCTGCAAAACTTCTCAGGTGGCACTTTGGCGTAAACGCAATATTTTACAGCTTTTTGCACTTTGCTGGCTGAGCTGAAAATACATGGTCAGTAAATCTTTTAAAATATTGTAATGTTTAGTGGGTAAGGAAGCGAAGTAAGGACTAGTGGAAAGGGAGAGCTCACTAGCAGCTTAAGCGCTTTGAGTGCCGAGCAGTAAAAACGCCCACAAGAAAGTGGGCAAGGGCAAAAACGCGTAAATAGAGAAGGTTACAAGGATCCAAGGAGCCAAACTCCAGGAGCCCGTCTTGAGGCAGCTCAGGGCAGACAAGCGCTGGCAAGAAATGAAAATGATTTGAGGCATTATGTTGGCTCCGCTTTTCCTACACTTTTCCTTCCGTCCTGGAGCCTGTCTCGTTTCTTGTCTCTTTTTTTTTTTTTGGCTACAAAATTGCTTTGCTCCTCCTTCATGTTGATTGTAAAAGATTTCAGCGCGGAGAGCACAAAGCATCCGATGATGTACGGAACGACGCACGTCGTACATTTTGCACCTTGAAGTGGCAAGCAGGTGGAAGCCAAGCGGGGGGCGAAGCTTCAGGAAGAGACAGCCACATAAAACAATAAAAAGCAACGGTAAATGCCAAGGATGGGTAGCGACAACACATCCTGCAGCACCTTGAGGCCAACCCAACTGACACAAGCTTCCGGCACATCTCGGCGTCGTCTGCCACGCCTCCCGTTCCACCTGGAGCACCTGTCCGAGACGTTAAAGGCGAAACGTATATATACTATAAAGTTCATTATTTCAGGAACAATTAGTTTATTTCCGTAATATAATATTATTTAATTTTTTCTTATAAATCAAATTTAAAAAACTATATAGCTATTAAGTAAAAAATATGAAACAAAAGAATTCATGACTATTATCCTGGTCGTTACTGTGGTATATGTGCTTGTTTATGGTGCTAAATGCCTTGGACCATGCTGCCTCTGGGCGATGGCCACCCCAACTTGAAGCTGGAGCTACAGCTTGGGTCCTGGGGGCAGGTGAAAGTCATTTCACGCTGTGTGTAGCGCAAAAGATTAAAATAATAGCTGCGCGTAAATTAAACAGCCCGTTGGAGCCGAAGAATGCACTGAAAACAATCTACGTATACGTATCAAACAACATTTTAATTGTGGTATAAAGATGTAAAATAATTTACAAAAACCAGTTACCTTCTTTTAAAAATATTCAATAAAAGGAACACATTCTTCTTAAACTGTAGATGCGTGGGGAAATGGTAAAGTAGACAGAGAGCCATTGAAGTGGCAGCCATCGAAAAACAGGACCTGCCACAATGCTCCGCCGCCCCTTTCCTACCATATCCTTTTGTTTAGGGCTGCGGTCTGCGCTAAGACGCTTACCAGATACACCTCTCCCCGCCTCCCAGCGCCCTTTAGCCCACCCACTCAACGCACCTGAGAGTTGACGTTCGGGGGCTGCCAGGACATTGCGAGCATTGCGTTGTCAGCACTTCATTTTGATCCAGCATGCCGCGTGCTTCACTTAATGCGACGACTGCCAGGAGCCGGGCATTAGTGCGGGGAGTCCTGCCAGGCATTGGGTTGGTATGTGGGTGGCGCTCTGAGGAAAAGGGAGTTCGCTTCTTCATCATGCACATAACTACAAAGGCAGCTGCATTTCTTTGGCGAACACAAAAAAATCAGGGCGCAGGCTACTAGCGTTTTATTTGTTGTTTAACAAGAGGGACTTTTATTAAACATATTTTATTAAATATATTAAACATACATATTTTTAATAAATAATGTTTTATTTAAATATATATTTGTGGTACGAAAAAAATTAAAGTTTTAACTAAAATTCAAGTAAAGTGAAAAAAAGTGTTCTTTGATTGCAAGATGGTATTAAATATTTAATTGTGGGTTTTGAGCTTTATAATTATTTTGTTATATAAAGTTTATATTTTTTTTGAAACTTTTTGTCGCCTGGGCATTGTTGGGCACTACACGTCACGAATGCGTGCGTATTATGCTCTCTGCAACGAGTATCCTGCCAATGCGAGCTGGAAGAAGGTGGCCAGGATGCTGGGATGCTGGGATGCAGGGATACAGTGATGGTTCGTTGGGCTGCTACCTTTGCTGAGTGTTTTGTGGCTTGTCTTCTCCGCCTGTCTATCCTTTGGCAGGGCCCTCTTTCCAGGACCCATTCCCCAACCATCCCAATGGGGTCCTTTCAAGCCGAAGCTTGCTTAATGCTTTATGCTTGCCAGCTTTCAGCTCTTTGTTCATGTTTTCGCCGTTGTTCGTGTTGCTCGTATTGTTGTTGCTCCGGCAAGGTACTTTGCTTTTGTTCGATGAAACGTAAAAATAGCAACAAGCAACGAAAACTCATTTTTAGACAATGCCGCATAATTCCAAAGCAAGGAGAAAGCGCAACAACAACAACAGGCAGGACAGCAGCTGCCGGAGCATAAGATCCCAACGACTTTTTGTTGTAATGAGGTATTTCCGCATTGTTGTTCCATCTCTCTGCTTCTCATTTGGATCCTTTGCATTATCTCCTCTTCTAGAGATGCAAAAATAGGGGAAATCATTACTTTTTTTTTAATTGGAACAAAAATGAACATAAATATGCATAAGGAAAATGAAATATAGTTATAGGTTTTCAATTTCTATTAAATTATTATTTCTTGAATTCTTATTATTAAGGACAAATCTAGCGTATTGGTAACAATTTAATGCTGTGACAGTCCTTACCATCCCTAACTTTTCGCCCCTAGCCCCCTGCTTTCACCTGTTTACATTCCGCTGGCTTTGCGGTACAAAAGCAACCGCAAGAAGTTCCTTACGCGCTGTCAGTTTTTGTAATGAAAGTGGATGCTGCCTCCCCCACAACCCACGACCCAAGCCTCGACCCAACTCCGTCGAGTATTCAAGCGCAAAATTTTCCGTAATCTGCCGGCGGACAGCTTACAAGCATATGCAGAAAGTTTTCGTTTTCGGACCCCAGGAAGCACGCACGCTGCTTAAACTTTGAACCCTTAACCCTTCTATGTTTGCTCCTTCCACTCATACATATGTATATATATGTAAATATATGGAAAGAAGTTACGGCGGAAGCCTGTTGCTTTCTCCAATGGCAATTCGGTTTTTGTTGCTGGTCATTTACGGCCATTTAGACGCATTTAAGAAAGTCAACAAAAAAGTTAAACAGTCGGAACACTCCTACCGCTTTCCAAATTGAGGTTTATTTCGGGAGAAAAGGTTTCAAGGAGCCACAAAAAATCCAATAATTAAATAAGTTTTTATGTCAAACAGTGCCCTAAACTTGTTTGGTCAAGACTACTTTTGAAATATTTCCATTAGTTTCAATTTAGTTTATTAACTGCAATTTTATTTATTAATTTAAGAAAACTAAAACCTAAGCGCTGGCATCTAATGGCATTTAGTTTTTATTTTTAAAAGAAATTAAAATGCAAATAAACCTCATTTGGGCATAGCTAAAAAAAACCCCTTATATGTTCTTTTTCATATAATAACAGCTCTTCAGAGCAGCTGCCAAGAATATCCCTGACCCGAATTCATCAACTAATGCTGCTCTCAAATCATATGATTCAGGACGAAATCTCTTCACTAAAGTGCTCAGCCAAGCACTTCATATGCCATTTAATAATGATTAAGTACACGATTGCAATGAGTGGGGAAGATTGGAGGTAAAGGACTCGTTCGTCGAGTAAATGGAGCGCCTTATTCGAATGTCATCAGAATCATCATCGTCATCACGGAACGGGCCTCGTGACTGTTGACGCATTTTGGTTTCAGGCCTCATTAGCGCCGGGAGCTGGGAGCTGGCAGGCTGAGCTGGGCGGGCGGACAAGTCAAGTAAGCCCGATACGACGAGGAGCTCTCAAATTGTGTCAGCATCAGGTGTCAATTTTAATTTACTGCCTCGTGCCCCGGATGTCATCTCCGATGTTTGTTTGCCTTGGGAGGATGCGGGTGGGTTTGTGGTGTCAATGGAGGCGGAATGTTAACCCACATTTTGGTGGCTTGCGGCTTCTGCGGTAATTTCGGTTAACTTTAGTAGAAGGATATCCAAAACTCATTGAAGCCAGCTCGAGCTCAACAATTTCAACGCAAATGAAAGGGGCCATCCTCATTGATATTCAGGGCCTATCCGCAACCCCGACACATAGCAATAATGGCCACAAAAAGCATTTGCTAATGGAGCAGTTTAAATATGCGATATGGGGTAACTCCAAGCATGCCAATCCAGAATATCTATTAAAATTAGGGAATTCTAAAGAAATGCTATAAATATGTCGTGATCATGAAGCCATTGATTTTTATGAATCTGACATTTAATTATGCCATTTTTGAATTCCAAATATTGTATGTTTACCTTACATTACTATTTATATATTTTCCCAGGAACCATTAAAAGCATTAAAAATTGTTTTTAAATTTTTAATTCATATAAAAAATCACAAGCAGGGGATAAGGATAATAAAAGCCAGACCATGATCCAAGTTCATGGGGCATTATTTTCCATTGAGTTCAGAGTCCATTGATTTACTTCTTCAGCAGAAGGGGAGCGGCAGCGGCGGCAACGTACGGACGGGCAACGTACGGCGCACTGTAGGCCAGGGGGGAGGTGTAAGCGGCAAGGCGGGCCACCGGAGCGGTGTAGGCGGCAGCAACTGGGGCGGTGTAAGCAGCGGCGATGGGGGCAGCGATGGGAGCGGTGTAGGCGGCAGCGGCAATGGGAGCGGTGTAGGCGGCGGGGAAGGCGGCGCTGTGGGCTACAGTGTGGGCGGTGTAGCTGGAGGCGTAGGGAGCCACGTAGGCGGCACTGCCGACCACAGCCGGGGCGGTGTAGGCCAGAGGAGCAGCCGCCAGAGGAGCCACAATTCCGGGCTTGGCAGAAGCCACAGCCACAACAGCGAAGAAGATAGCAGCCTGTAAACATTAAATAGTATTTTAAATTTAAATTTAAATTGAAGAATAATTTCACAATTTAAAAAGAACCTTTGATTTTAAATATTTTTCGAACACTTACGAATTTGAACATGTTGATAATTTTTGGGGTTTTTGGGTTTGTCACTTGGTGGATGGCCAATTGGTTTGTGATGTTCAGCTGAGATCAGCTCGGCGCTTTTATAGCCACTTACACTTTTCGACCGGCCGAGCTAACCCATTAGCCAGGCCGATCACGCTCGTAGTTTTAGCCATCGATGGCTGCCAAGTCAACGACTGGCGATTGACGTTGCGCATGCGCAATTCTTGGCCGGATCGTTGCTTTCGACCATTATTTTGCTGGTCTAGACCTGGCCATGTCTTATTTCAGTGCGTGCCTGAGCGTCCGTTACTCCGAATTCGAATCCCCCTTTTTTTTGTTTTGGCCCTGACCTTGGCGGCTGCAATGCGTTTACAATTTAATCGGGCTAGCGGGTTTAACCGCTACCGAACAGTAGCTAGAGTCATTTAACTGAACAATTTATGATATAGGCACTTTTTGAACCCTTGACAGCGCGCTCAACAGGAAACAGTCGGCTTATTCTGCCCCATTACAACCTGCCCATTTTAATGGCCCAGAATAAAGCCGAGCTAATCACAGTCTAATAATTATAATCCTCTCTTGTAGATGACAGAAATTAATTAAAAAATGTCGCAAATTGCAGCCAAAGAGCTTAAAACTCACTAATTAGAAATATCGAGTGCAGGTCTCCGTGTGTGTAATAGCACCCATTATGGGGCTGCACCATTGCACCCACTTTCCGAAGGAATCACATACAGAGTACGTAATACGTACGTTATGTTTCATTCCTGCTCTGGAAGTCTCACGCTCGAAAAAGTGTTGAAGCGTGAATTTTGCTTAAAAATGCCAATTACGCGATTTCAGCAATGCAATGGATTGGGAGGCGGTGTGGCAAGAAAAGCAATTGCAATGCAGGAGGGAAGGAATCCGTACTCGAAGGGTGGTAACTCGAACGGGGTTGTGGTTCGGCACACAAAAAGAAAATTTGTGGTGTTTTCAGGAGGTTCTTCGATTCAATAGGAACAAAAAAATATCATTCAATTTAACATAGTTATTTCAATACTGAAAGAGTCATGATAACATTTATACTGGCTGGGACTTTAGGGAACACTCAGTCCAGAATAAAGTGTTTTAAAAACTAAAATATTAATAAAATGTGCCATCTTTATAATATAGATTTTTTTCGCTGTGCCAGCAATTGTTGCAAGTTTCTCTGACTGCTTGTTTCTGCCACTTTTGACGATGATGTTGCTGGCGAAGGATTTGGCGCGCATCCTGCTCCTTCCTTCGCCGCTTTTGTGCGGCTCAAGTGTTTGCCATGTGCCCGTGCATACGAGCCAGCCTATTGGCAATGTCCTGGGCTTCTTTGTGGATCTGGGGATCCTACTAAATGCACAATCATGCAGCCGGCAGAAGGCCTCCAATTGAAAACTGCTGCGACAACCGCAGGCGGCAAACATATTTGTTTTGACACTTGACTTGGTCTGCTCCTCCCACTTTGGCTTTCATTGTCAAGTTTGTGGTAAGGACTTGCTACTGAAATTATTATATTGGTTAATCCGCCTAAAAGCTTTGGTGGCACTTCCTCTCTCCCTCAGCCTCCTATCCTGGCCCTGCCCATGAATTTCTCTTTTAGCCATTTCAAGTGCAGCGCCCGCAACTCTCAAGTGGCCAGAACTGGGAGCAGGGAGCGTATCAAAGAGCAATCCCCTGGGACCCAAGGGTGCCAGCAAGTAATTAAAAAGCAAGAAATTTCCACAAAAAAGCGCTCACAAAAATTCCATCCGTTTGACAGGGACAAAATTCAGGACGAGGACTTTGGAATCAAACGAATAGGGTTCGAACTTTACCTCGACTGGTCGATATCCCTCAGGGGCTTTGATAATTGTAAAAAAAGTGGATTTGTATATTCCAAAAGATGCCCTAATTATTATTCAATTATTATTTTTTTCCTAATGCTTTTTTAATTTGTTTTATTTAATATGAATTTTTTAACGCTCTTAAAATTTAGATTTTAGAAGGTATCACGAAGGAACATTGAACAAGTTGCATAAAATATTCGCAGGACTTTTAACATTTTTTGCGCCACCCGTTTCAGACCTCGAGCAACCCAAGTTGAGTTTATTGCCATAATAAAGGCACAACTGCCTCTGACTTGGCTGGGGTTATGTCTGCATCTGGACCCGGATAAGGATCCAGCTTACTAGCAGTGGAGCAGTGGCGGGCGGGGGCGTGGCAGCAGCTGTGCGTGCGCGTTAATGCGTCGTTTAAGTGCCGTAAAAAGCGAACGGCACACATGAAGCACCCACACCTTCGCCATGACCTTCAAGCAGGCCTAATCCGTATCCATATTCGTCTCCCAACCCCAAAGGAAGTCTATTAAAAAATTCGTTCTTACTGTTTTCTGTTTGGAATTTGTCTATTGAAGTCCCGGCGACATTTGCCAGCTGAAGAGTCTGCGGCTGGGTGGCCTTTAAGTGGTTTCCACAAATTATTCATAAGATTGAAATCGTGATGGTGGCCCACCCCAAAAAGGCTTGAACGCGAAACTTTCCGCGAAGGTTTACATGTTCAAATCTCTGTTAAAATTTTAATATTTCACAAAACAAATTTTATAATTTATTAAATGTTAAAAACAAGCAGTACTTGGTTCATATAATATAATAATTATTTAAACCAATTCAAGGATATGGAGTTAAGTAGAGGAGTCATTATATAGGTAATTCAGTATCCATTTTATTTGAAGAGCTTAGACAATGGAGTCCTGTAAGGCATAGAACTAAGTCTTCCGCCATTTGCTCGGATATTCCTTCAATCATAATTGGTTTAAGGCCTTTGTTCCGCCTTGCGAGCTGACGCATTTCAATTACCCAGACCCCTGGTTGCAAAGCCAAATCGAATTAAGCCCGGCACGTGCCAAGTGTGCGTGTGCAGCCACAATGGATCGAAACCAGCCGAACCGAACCGACTTTTGGCCTACTAAACTGGAACGGAGTCAAAGTCTTTGGGCCGCCAGTGATGTCAGTTGCATGTGTAAGTGCGACCTTCGCCGGGTGTCCAAGTGGCTGCTATATAAGCGGCCCAGCCCGATCAGCCAAACATCAAATCAAGCTCACAGCTTCAAGTAGTTACAGCTACCCAACCAACCAAAACAAAAACCAACCCATCAACATGAAATTCGTAAGTGCTCTGAGGATTTCAAGCTGGCGCAGGATTTTTAACAACATTTGATCCTCGATTTTAGTTCGCCGTCTGCTTCTTCGCTGTTGTGGCTGTGGCTGCTGCCAAGCCCGGAATTGTGGCTCCTCTGGCGGCTGCTCCTCTGGCCTACACCGCCCCGGCTGTGGTCGGCAGTGCCGCCTACGTGGCTCCCTACGCCTCCAGCTACACCGCTAATACCGTGGCCCACAGCGCCGCCTTCCCAGCCGCCTACACCGCTCCCATTGCCACTGCCGCCTATACCGCCCCCATCGCCGCTCCTGTTGCTGCCGCATACACCGCCCCAGTCGCCGCCGCCTACACCGCCCCTATCGCTACCGCTTACACCGCCCCGGTCGCTGCCGCCTACACCTCTCCCATTGCTGCCCCGGTTGCCGCCGCCTACACCGCCCCCATTGCCCGTTATGCTGCCGCCCCCATTGCCGCCCCTGTGGCAGCCGCCTACACTGCCCCCATCGCCGCTGCCGCTGCCCCGGTGCTGCTGAAGAAATAAGCACTCCGTCTTGCGAATTAATCCTCTTGACCAATTTGTGTAAATAAAGAAATGTACATACCAAACGAAACAAAAGACAAAAACAAATTTTTTTAAGAGAAAGAAGAATCACTGGAAAAATATAATCTTCGGAAGTCAAGATGTTAACCAATAAAGATCCGACCCAAGAAAAAATATATCGTGAGAAAGTTGAATAAAAAACTAAAAAACTTGGTATAGTAGTTCGGGGCACTTAGCTAAAGAAAATTTTTTGAAAATGTTAAAAAAAATCTTTAAATCTTTGTCTTTAAAAAAAAATTGTTGAATAATTTGAACAGTGTTTTTTAGCAAGCAATCTCCCGAGTTGCTCCAACAAAATGAACTCCTTTCACTTTGAACGTTGCAGGGGAGCAATTTGTACTCTGCATTTTCCACTCGGGTCGGTTCTTCGTAGTTTTTATCGAAAGCCCGGCATCTGGAGTCCCCCCATCCAGAAATTGGCACCTAGGCAGCAAGTTTTCGCTTTGCCTTGGCTTGGATTAAACTTTCCATTTAAAAGGATTTCGTTTCTATATGAAATATGCTTCCTTTCAGCGTTTCCTACGCTACCCCCTTGCATTTTATCCATTTATATTTTTTCAGATTTTTTTAGCGCCCGCAGCCAGCGGCAGCAGTCAAGTTTTCAGCTTGACTTTGTCCTGCGCGTTGAAAAGCCCGAGTGTAGCCTTCTTCGAGTCCTGCGGCGGTATCCTGCTGCTCCTTATCGTAACTTTGGCATCGCCGCGCGTCCTGCTCCGCTTTTCTTCTTAGCCCTCAGGTAAACGCCAAGTAGTTGTAAAGTTTCCTACCACAGCGGAAGAGGCTAGTAAAACCCCACAAGGGGCATGGTGAGCTCCGCCTGCTCCATTTTCGCAAGTTCTCGCAACAGATAGCGTCCAAATTTAATGACCTTTTATTCAATAACACTGCTCTGAGCTGCGCGAAGTTTGTGCCTTTCCATGCTAAGTATTACTTGTTGACGCGCTATCGGGCTTGTCATCCACATCCTTTATTTTTTTAGCTGGCCAAAAAGTTGTCAAGAGTTTGGCCAAAATATGATAAGCAGGATGGCCAAGCCAAGTGAAAGGATTCTGTCATTTAAATGAGCAAAAGTTTGGGCGAAGAAAATGGAAGCTTGTTTATGCTCTTCCCAAATATCTTCCCTTTTCAAACTGACAACTATTGGACCCCTTTCAAACACTCTCATCCCTCGTTAACTATTTTTATTCGGCTATGGAATATAGTGATTTTACAGTTCGTTAAGTCCGTGGCAAGAGTCAAAGTGTTTCTATTTCGATTGCCAGCACTGTGGCAATAACGATTGGCAACCAATGTTTGTCTGGCAACCGGCGAAGCAATAAAACCAAGCAAATGAAATTTGTATTCACTTTATATAATTTTGACGATTTTTCAAATCAACCAGACACTCTCCCAGAAACCTTACTGCCATACCATACCATAGTATAGTGTAGTATGTGAGAGAGTGCCTTGTACATATGTTAGAAAGATTCCCTTTTTCCAAACGAAACACAATCATGTGAAAACGTGTTTTTCAAATGGATTACATGAATAAAAGATTTATACACGTAAGGTAAATCAGTAGCGGGTTACCAAGATACCCACAGACATCAGGGATCTGCCCCTGAGTCCCACCTCAGCTCCTCGAATCCAGACCTGTCCCTCCATCCCCATCTCCATCGCCTCCGGAAACTCCCTATTCCCATCTGAAGACGTGCAAGTGAAAATATGCGCAGATGTAAGCAAATTTGAGCAACGAGGAAAAAGAAGCGAGAAAACCCAAATGGAAATGGAAAATCCCACAGAAAATTTACCTGTAGGTAGATGATGCCTCTGCCATTTATTGATTTGTTTATCATTTTATGTATTTATGCGGCCGAGTGTTGCCGCTTTGATTTCAGGCGCCAAATCAAATCAAGCCCGATAGAAAATAAAACACTTCGAACAGGATTATTCTGGGCATACATAAACAGGAAAACACAAATAGGGACAGTGATGGTCTCTCAAATAATCAACTTAGTAGAAAGAATATAAGTACAACATATTTTTGTTCAATTCTTTACGACATTGCTAAATAAAGTTTTCCATTTTATATGTCGTTTCTCATGTTCCTTGGCTTTATAGTTAATTACTTTTCACATTTTTAAGCCAATTTTAAACATTGAAAATGATGTTATAAATGTGTTGCGAAGTTTGTTTTAGTTTTTATTTCCAAATCTATGATATTTCTAGAATAAAACACCCATATAGTTTATTTTTGTTTTCTACATTTATTTTTTAATTATAGTTAATAAAGTTACATACATTC
Organism: Drosophila ananassae; assembly: GCF_017639315.1. Taxonomy (NCBI): domain Eukaryota; kingdom Metazoa; phylum Arthropoda; class Insecta; order Diptera; family Drosophilidae; genus Drosophila; species Drosophila ananassae. The sequence continues at coordinate 23,901,201 of NC_057928.1, forward strand.
ACAACGAATCTTAGATTTGAACATTTTAATGAAATTAATCTACATGTGTTTAAAATATCTGGAAATTCAAGATATTCAAGATGCATTCACGAAATGCGTTGAAAATCTATATCCGCTTCAGCGCCTCAGGTAGGAGTAGTAGGGATACGTGGCGTATGCGCCATAAACCGGAGAATACGCATACGACGCGTAGGCCGGATAGCTGGCATACGCCGGATAATAGGCAGAGGGCGTAGCAGCGGCCAACCAGGAACCGCCCACTCCAGTTGCATAACTCACTGGCGCGGTGACCAGCAGCTGAGGCTTCGCCTGGCTCAGAACCACTAGCAATGCAAGCTGACAGGATTATTGATACGTTTGAAATATCCACATATTGTATTTCCGTAGAGATGGCTATGTGCATCCGGAATGTGTGTACTCACCATTAAGGCCTTGACCAACATGGTTATTCCGTGTTTCTATTCGTGTTCTGTTCCAGCTCCTGTTCCTGCAACCTGCTCCCACTCCTGCCGATGGCTTAGCGTGCTTAATTCAAAAATTTTACTGCCAGATTGGTCCGGCAAGTCAATCATATTTATAGCCTCAGGCTTCGGCCCGTCCAGAGAATCGTGGAGAGGCCCGGAGAGACCCGGAGCGATTCTGGCAGCCAATTAATATTGCTAGACCTCAGCTCGCTGAGCGGCATAAATTATTATATTTTTAATGCCATTTGAAATTGTTGAGAAAGAATTCATATAAGAAAACAGCCAATAAAAAGACATTAATTGATGAAATTTTGTATACTCTGTGGGTCGTAATTAGGTGTATTAAAATGTGCTTAAGGGTATGAGTAATAACATAAGAAAATATTTAAGGAGAAAAAATATAATGAATTATATACATTTTTTATGATTTAGCAATATACAGAAAGACTCAAAAAGGATTGGTTTTAAAGTAAAAGGGTAACAAAAAACACCGCTAAGAAAAATATTTTAAACTTACCTTATTATCAAATATGTTTAATATTCAATTTAATTACAGCTCTATGGCAAATAAATTTTATTTAAATTTAAGATAGACGTTACGCCTTATCACCTATTTATGATTTATTTTATAATTAGAAGTTACCTTTCCCTTTCTCTAAGCCCAATACGAATATGTACCATAATTGGCCTTCTTCCGGCTGCGTCAGAAAAGTTTGAAACATTTGAAAAGCCAGATCCCGAGTGCTACCCTTTGTTTCCTTCTACAATTAATGCCAGAATGTGAGTGTCGCGCTACCTTCTTTGGACTGTCATTCATTATTACAGGTAAATAGCTTTGTACCTGAATCACCATAGCCACTAAAGATACTCTCTTCGCGCCGCGGCGTCTGATTCCGTGCATAAAATATTGGCGTTTATTTAGACGTTGTAAAAATTATAATTATGTGTGCGTGCCCTCCATGCATATAAGCTTGAAATCAGGGATTTCAGGCAGTATGATGGGAAGCCATGAAACAAAACCATATTTTGCGATCAGTTTTGTTAGATAAGGCCCAAGGGTGACGTCTTGCTTAAAGCTCTAGGACCCGGCTTTAAGCCACAACAGATAGCTATGTTTTGCAACTGAGCAAGCATTGCCAACGATTTGGGCCGGGCCGAGGGCAGGAGGGAGCTGGAGCTGGGAGTCGGGACGTAGGGCTTCGTGTTTCGCAAGCTATAAATAATTAATTAATGCAGACGCAGACAAGCGAATGAGACGAGAAGCGTCCTATGCAAATTTCTGAATATAGACCATAAATTCAGCCCGAACCGAAAACCCGATGAAGCCATCATTTATGCCCTACCTATAACTGTGTACACTTTGCCTCATAATTATATTGTACATGTTTGTGGCAAGTTCACTGACCATCGGGCTCCGAACTCGGGCTCCCGCACTCCCAACTCCGCTTGACCACGCCCAGGCGACTCAGTGGAAAGTACTTGGTAGAACTGCTTTTAGCGACAGTTTCCCATTTCTTTCATCCCAACTTTACGTTTTGTTTTTGTTTTTAGCTGGTTGTGCTGCTAATTCCCAGCTTGCTTACCAAATGGCGAATAGTCGCAGCTGGCAGCCATTTTTCTTGAATTGCGCTTTGTTTTCGATACCCTGGATAAGTATCAGTTAATAGGGAATATGATTTAAAGCTTTATAATAAATGGTACTAAAATGTGTGCAATGAAAACTCAAAAGAGTTAAGTAAGGATAGCTATTAATAATTATAATAATATAATATAACAGACTGATATACCATTAACTTTTTAAAATCCTAACCTCTAATTACGGAAAAACAGGATATCCCGAAGGACTATCCAACCCTTTCAACCTGGCTCAGCTTACTGCTTTTCGCAAAGCTGCAGCGGAAGCATTGCATAATTAAAAAATAGCTGCTGTTTACGAGTAGGTTGTTTGTTTATTGTGTAGTCATCCCCGGCTTTAGTCCTTGCTGCCCCGCTCCCAGCCCCTTTACTTTGTACTGCTTTCCCCGTTTGTAATTTAATAAAGCGCACTATTTAAATTAATTAATGAGCAGCGCTGGCTGGGGTGGTTAATGTTGTTACAAGTGCAGGTGAAATTACAAAAAAAAGGTGCCAGGAAATATACAAATACTGGCAATCCGTTACGGAGCGAAGTTCTGGTGCTCCCCATTGACCGATTTGATCTCCTCCTCCAACTGATGACACTTTTCATCCATGGCATTGGTGACTTTTCGGAGGACATCCGACTTCACTTTTCCCCTGCCGTGAAGCTTACACAGTTCCTTGAGTTTTTCCCAACACATCAGTTCTCCGCTGGCCTCGAAAAGATTCGATTCCTGCTGGATCGTGCTTCGGCTTCTTTTGATTTTCTTTTTTGATCCACGTCGAATCCACCGGATAAATTCGTGCTCTAGTTGTTTGTCCAAATCTTGCCATTCCTTTGATCCAAACTCCCGGCTGCTTATGTCCAGGCAGGTTGTGAAGAAATTTAAGCTATTTGGAGCTCCTTTCCAGAGTTTTAGGCGCTGCAAGGCTTTATTGGCACCAATTTCAAAAGCCTCGATATCGGCGTCGGTCGGCGGAGGACATTCATTGCGACTTTTCGGAGTACAAAGGATACTGGGTAGTCGTGGCTTGGTTTTGAAAAAACCACCAGGCATTTCATTCTGACCTTCGTCGGATGACGCACTATACCCGCCATATAATCTGGTAAAAGGGTCTGGACTTTCACTGCATTTCGCGTTATCCTTAGAAAATCTAGAGGGTCTGGGCATCAAAATAGCGTCCCTTGTAGCAAACGCAACTTTTTTTGGCGGCACTGAAGGTGGAGCTTTTGTTTCGAAGAAGGGTTTCTGCTTATTTTCAGGACGGTCTCTAAAGCGTTCTGCCATTTCTTGGAAGCAACTTTTCAAATTTCTCACAGCACTCGACCGTCTAGGTAAATGGGTTCGGATATGGGTTGTCCTGTGATCCTGCCCTGGTAACGGCAACTTTGAGGATGTGGCTCTCCTGGTCAAGATCTCATTGGGATGAGCTGCCAATTTTACATTTGCAGTGGCCGCGGTGCTTGATTTTTTGCCCATTGGCTTAGTTTCTTGCATTTTTTCATTTTCGAAAATTAAGATTTTCTGCTTAACACTTTGGTTGTTTTGTGTCTTTGCAGGACTAGAACCCACATAGGACCGAAGGGCACTCGAGCACTCGCCTGGAGACTTTTTACCGAAACTCTTTCTTTCGATTAGGGATGCCATGTGTTTACTTGTGGAGGGATCCATTTCCGAGGGCTCCGTATCCTCCGTGATGGGAGCCAAGTGACGGGGCTGAAACAGCATTCGATGGGCCTGACTGGCGGCGTTGGTCCTTTTGAGGGATAGTGGTCTTGAACGGGAAGTGGGTAGGCCAGCCATCAAGCGTGGCTGCTCCTTGGATAAAGGAGCGCTGGGAATGGTCTTCTGTGAGGTGAGTAAGGGCGGATTGTCGGAGCAATCCTTAAAACTCGTCTCCGGAAATCCCCGGTAGCTGTCTAGTAATTCGTTGAGATCCTTTTTGCAGTTTCTTATATCCGTAAACGGAGCCCGGAGGTTTCCAAAGTCTTTGATATGGGCATGGATCAGTAGCATCAGACCATTGCGGGCCAACTTTTGGTAGAGTGGCGCCGCATCAAATACCTTCATCCAACTGGCCATTATGAGGCGATCAGACGGACAGGCCTTGTAATAATCCACATCGTGGAACCGGGCCACTTGCTGTCGGAAATGGCGATCCAGCATTTCCTCGCTTGGATCCTGCATTGTTGCATTCGCATTGTCAGCCAGAGTGGAAATTTTCCCATAAAACTATTTTCCTCTACCAACAGAAAATTTAAATGATTTGAATGAACTCAACCCGCTGCCTGGGATCGTCGAGCGGCGGAAAGTTTCGGAGAAGGAAACGGTGGAGGATTATGTGGGACTGCTCTGTGGCATCCACTGAACGTTTCCCTGCCGCAATGGAGGGTGATGGGTGGGCTGTGTGGCAAGGTGTGAGGTTACAGAAGTGGAGCTCAGAGCATCTTAGAGGATACGTCAAGTGGCATCCCAGGTCTAGTAATAAGCACAAGGAGCAGTAGCACTGAAAATAAATATATTGAGATTGTACACCGAAAAAAATTTAATAAAATTAAGTAAAATTTTTTTAATTTTTCAAAAACATTGAATAATTATAATTATTATAAAAATACTACATTCAAACAAAAAGATAGAGCAAAATTGTTGTTATAAATAAAAAAAAAACAAAGACCTAACTACACTGGATCCTGTTTAATCTTTCTGACAAAAATAAAGTTTAAAAAAATTATTAAAAAGAGTTTAAAAATTTTTAGAAGTGCATAAGCAGCAGCAACAACAAAGTGCGCGGTCGCCTTGCCACGTAAATTTTCATTAGCACAGCGCGCGTATAAATTAGGAAAATGAAGCAGCAGCGGCGGTGGCAGCAGAAGGCACTTGAGTGCACCGCAACGCAACCCCCCATCAAGATGCCCCTAAATGGGGTGAGTGGGCGGTGGCACGGCCTAACCACAACGGCAACAACAACGCCGATACGTAGGTGCTGCGGCTTGTGGCGAGCTGTTAGCTGCGAGTTGTAAGCGGGAAACGCTAGCCTGCCAGCCTTCCAGCCTGCCAGCCTGCATAAATTTATATTGTTAAACATGAGCTAGAAAAAAGCACGCGCAGCCTGTCAAAACAAAGCAAAAAGCGGGCAGGAGCCGAGAAATGGCATGACATGCAAAGCGGTTAAAAGAAGTAACCTTACTGCACTCTGCATAAATAGAATGCCGTAGTTCTAGAGCAAGCCACATTAACAACGGTGGCATATAGAAGACCTGACTTGAACCCTTTTCAACGCATTTTAATTAAGAAAATTTTCGTAATATTAAATTAAAAAAGTACAGTATTTGAAAAACTATACAGTTAGGATAGTTAGAATTAAAGTTTAAAAAGCTTATCAAAGTTAACAATACAAAAAATCGATTAAAAATGGAAAAAAGGAAATATGGTAACACTTACTCAATCAAAAGAAGGCTGGTAACTTTAAAAAGTCAAGCTCTGCGCACGCGTGGCTCTTTTGCTATTGTGCTTTTTTTGAATTGGAAATGGATTTCGAATACCAATACCGAATGAGTCAGTGTAATGGCACTTTAAAAATAGAAACCCGAAACTTCCTGGTCAGGGATTTACGAGCTTGCCTAGAATCCGGAGAGGGAGAGGTTTGAATCCATTTTCTAAGTTTAAAAGCTTTTCAGCTGTAGATATTTTTTCAGCTGTTTCTTAGCCACATACCCAGGAAATCGGATGTAAATATTCCCCGGAGGATCGTGGAACTGGCCAGCACCCTGGGAGACATATATGCTCTAAGATACAAGATCGATTTTTCAGGCATTTGTCGCGGGTTTGCATATTTGCAGTACATTGATGCATCCCGTATGAAGATGGCTGTGAAATGGTGAGTAGTGGAGTTCAGTATAGAATTTAATAAAATAACCATATTTTATGGAAGTATAGCCTGCCAAAAATTTTTAAGGCAGCCAATCTACGTATCGCAGTGAAGAAATCGAACAATACGCGGGAACTACTACTGCGACAGGCTCAGATGTTCAGTCCGGTTCAGATGTACTTGGAAATGCAAAAGGTGTGTCAGTTCTCCTACCTGCGGGTGTACGAGCACCGACCTCGGGAGTTTTTGTACGTCTTCGGGTACATCAACAACGACCAGGCTGCTAATGCACATCAGAGTATCCGGGCCGTAATCCGGATGTTCGGCTCTCATGCCCATGTCGCCTGGCTGCATCCGACCAGTTGGATGAGCGAGAAGAACTGCAGATCCAGATGCTGCCAGAAGCTGGACAAAAACTTTAATCTGCCCGATCCAAGCAAGTGCAATTGTTTTAAATTTTAGTCGGATTTCCTAAACCAATATTTTTTTATATGAAATCCCAAGAGTTTTGTCCATTTTCTTATTTTTTGTTTGAGTTCTACACTTCTAAAATTAAAATTAGTTATTTATAAGCAGTAATGTGATTATGGGACTTGAACTTTGTCCCCAATACATGTTCCAAAAAAATGATAAAACGCAACTAATTTCAGACTCCCATGTTTCTCCAGATTATTAGCAACGATAAGCAAAAATTTGTAGTTCTTAAAAACATAAATTCCTGACTCCACAGGGTAAATCATACATATCCTAGCTATGCAAAGTTCCGTGAAATTGTTCATTGTCTTGTTTATGAAATACCTTTGACCCGGAGTCTCCCGTTCTAACAAAAATAAAGCAGCCGCCACAGCTTGTTGACTTCATTAACTCTGGGCAAGAACAGAGGCAGCAAATAAGAAAAACAAAATCAGGAATGAGAGTCTGTGCACTGCAGTTTTTCACATGCAAATTAATGCAGTGTCTTTGGAGTGCCAGGACTTTCAGGACGATGCGACAACCTGCGGCATAATGCAATTAAATGAGTGCAGTAAGCAGGAGCGACAGCCGCAGGCTGGCATTGTGTTAGAATCCGGAGGAGTAGCGCCGGAGTGCAATGATCGACGGACGGAGAATGGGCGGGAGGTGGGAGTTGGGAATTGAGAGTTGGAAGCACCAGATGCCGTCTCATCCATCAGAGCCGGATTCGAAGGACAGGTCCGCTGCGCATTCTAATGCGATTGCCGCACTTGACGGGATGTCGTGGCAGCCGGAAACGGATGTTGTTATCCTGCTCCCTCTCTGGGCTGCAATTAAATTAGAGTCTGAAATCGAAATGCAGCTGCTACCAGTACCAGTACCAGTGCCTCTGCCCCTGCCCCTGCCCCTGCCAATGCCACTGATTCTTAAGTCAACAAGATGATGCAAAAATAAGAAGCGGCAAAAACACCCACAACGTCATGAATATTCATTAAATTGAGCACAAGTCGAGACTTCTTCATGGAAGCTGTATGTTTTCGAAAAGCATTTGCATTAATTTGTTAATTCAAGCGCGACAGCCACGCCCCTGTTCACTCACTTAAAGCCCATTAAAATTTCAAAGCCAACCTAGTAGTGCGAGTTTCGAACCCACGGCAATCGGGCACTCCGCCTAACTCTCCATTGAAGGGTTAAAGTCATGAAGCCACCACATACATATGTGACGCAATTACAATGGCTCAAAGTTTGCTTCTAATTTTCCTCCGGTTGCCGTAACCATGTCAGCAGGAGGACAACGATTTTCAAAAGTACACCTCTCATCAATGTAATAGAGCTTCCATTGTCCTTTTAATATTACCAACTAGAGAAAAATAAATGATTTGAAGTAAAAGAAAAAAAAGCGGAATGAAAACAGTGCTTCTCTATTAAAAATAATTAAGTAATATAGTAGTAGTAGATTTGAATAAATAATATTACTTTAGCAAAGTAGCAATAATATTTTAAAAACCTTAAATTGAATAACTTTTTTTGTTAAGAAAAAAAAGCGACGTGTTTAACTCATTTAATAAAATTGAAGATTGTTGTCTATATTCTAGAATACATTTAACACTTTTGTTAAATCTTCTAAATTATCTTCAGAGTATGGAACTAATTTCCGAAACTCTGTTGTAGTATGACCCATTTTTCAGTCTGATAAAGCGAAACTCAGGCTGGGCTTACCTGGTTATTGCGGCAAGTGCCAATATTTGCTTTTTGATGCGAAAGTGGCAAAGGATATAGGGGTGGAGTCGAGTGGAGGAGTGGACTCGGGAGGAGCGGAACAGCGGCTGCCAACTGACACAGTTTGTTTTGGGCTTTAAGGCGTCGGTCTTTGGGATTTGGGTCACAGATTGCCGGGGACAACGGATTGTAGAAAGGAGTCGAGGGCTGATTCGTCGCCGGAAAGCGAAAGTTATGCACATATTGCGTTGAAGCTTTAAGGGTAACATACCGCTCCATCCAATATACTCAGAAACCAGACCAAGTTCCAGCTTTTTGGATGCGGTTTTAGTTCCGTTCTCGTCCTTTTCCTTTTTTCGAGCATTCCTCTAACCGCAGCTGCAGCAAAGAGCATGACAGATGTGGATGAGTGGAAGCTGGATGGGGATGGAGTTCAGAATACGGATGCGAATGCTGCGAGGAGGGAACTACTTCAGCACTTAACGCGAATTTTTTGATGATTTTTTAAGCAACTTGTCGTTGGCTTGGAAATGCCAATAACGGCATGCATCATGCATATGGATGACTATCCTCGTTTTTGTGTTTTTATCCTTTCTGGGTTTGGCCAGATGGAATATTTAAGCAGGAGCTCTTTAAAATGTGAAATTTTAATATTTTCATAAATGAAATGAGAGCCGTCAGCTGAAAAATATAAATGTGTTTGCTTTTGTTCAAGAAAATATTATAATAATGCGTCACACATTGTTTGAAGCTAATTAAATTCAGGAAATGTTTCTATTAATTATATATAAGAATAATATAATAAGAATAAAATAACTTTTGATTTTAAAAAAAAATAGTATTTAAAGAAATTTAAGCATTAGCTTCACAAGCATAGTTTTTGATAATTTTTTGGTATCATCATTAAAGCAAATTTCTACCGTTTTTCATGCAAATATAGAAAACTTTCTGGCGGTTGTAAGCCATCCCCTCATGCTTTATTAATCAATTCAATTTTGTCGCCAAAAATTATGAAAATTTCCCCAGATGCTGCCCGAGCTGCGCTGACAGGCCAAGTTGATAATGAGTGGCAGACTGTTGAAGGAAATGCCAAAGTGGCAAAAGTTAAAACAACACTTTTATTGACTTTCGGAGGACGCCGGCCGTGGGGTTTTCCGGGGACTAATCGGGCCCCTCCGCACTCTGGATTTCTGTAAATTAATGAAAAAAGTTGTGGGCGTTGGCCGAGTCGGATATAAAACACAAAAATATTTATTTTTCATAAGGCGCGTGGTGAGCGGAGTGGAGGTATGGAGTGAGCTGGGGCCTGGGTGTGAAGTCCTTGAGGTAGTATTAAAAATTCCCGAGGAACGGCATCAAGTGGGAGCAGTTGTTCCTCTTGGCAAATGAGTTTATGAGCGTGTCGTGTCCTTGTTGCTTTGTTTATGCTGCATATTAAATAAATTTGACATCAGCTACGAAAACAAAAGGTCCTCCGGTGCTGGCTTTCGTCTTCGGAGTGTTTTCGGTAACTTTCCATGTTGACAATAAAATAACATTTTGCACTCACTTAGCCCAGCTGGGCTTCCTCACTTGCCGCCGTTCAAGAATTTTAATGAAAAAAGTTTTTCTCCCCACTACCCGACCCATATTTATGCGAATCCGGAGTCCGGACAAACATGCTCATATTTTACTCCGGAAATTGGCATGCAATAGAGTTGATTTTTGCGTAAAATATATTTATTTTTTGTTGTATTTATATGCAGTGCTTGTGCCAGCAAGGAAGCTACATTAAAATGTACACTTGATCATTTCTTGAATTTTTTGTGCAAACTTTGCAGGCCAAACTGAACGGAAAGCGTGCAAGGATGAGGCAAAGAAATATTACGCATACGCAGTGTGCGCCCTGTCTCAGACGCCAAAAGGCCAAGAAGCTGATTGTCAGCTCCGTTCTTGGGGACTCAGGTCTTGAGGCTCTGGGCATTGCAAATCAATCAATAAAACGCCAAGCGAAGTCAATCGAAAGGAATTTCTAGCCACACACAATCGAACCCATATTGCTTTGCAAAATTTCACTGGAAAAAGCAAAGCGAAGTGAATATATTTAAAATATTCAAAGTATATCATAATAATGGCATTAAGAAATTAAAGTCAACTTCATATTAAGGAGATCTTTTGAGTGAACCCATTTGGAGAGCTATACATTTCTCCCAGTGCCGGTAAATTTGAAATGCTATGCGCAATATTGAAGCAGCTTCTCATACTTCAGCTAACATTCCAATTGGAAGTCAAGCGGTCCGTCAGTCCGACGGACAGCAATTGGTACTGACTGACAATCGATTTTTTGCAGAGTGCAAAATAAAACATCAACTGAAATAAAATGTGTATATAGATTGTACTATATATATATAGCGGGGATGAGATATACAATAAAATATCGTTATGCAGCCCCGCAGATGCTCTGGCATTGGCTGCCGACATCGGATTCCCTCAGTCGAACGGCAATTTAATTTCAATTTCTTCTTCGTTGCCAGGCTCCGCTTTCAGCTCCTTCCTATTTCACATTATTTATGGTGCAATAAAAAGAAATCTGTATAGTATGTGGTGGTGTTTGGGGGGGAAGCAAAACTTTGCATTAGCATAGCAACAATATTTGCCGACGCTTTTGTCCTTGCCACACTTTTTTCATCCACAATTTTGTTGCTAAATTTCATTATGGACGGATGTCGCTTAAGTGCACACTGAATTCAATTAGAGCCCGACTATGCATGCATCCTACACGGATATACAGCACAGGATATGTATGTTGGAGTACGATGCAGATGCCAATTGAAAATTGAGTTATAAAATATTTCGCACAAACGCACACGAACACACGTACACTTAGAAGTAGAGAGGCAAACATACTCGGAGGAAAACATATTCGAAGAAATGTCCTTTTCCAAATAGGAATACACAGGACACAGGAAACCGCAACCAGATGTTGTCTCTGTATTGGTTAGATCAGGGTGTGTGGTCCTGATTGGAATGCCTTGCATTAAGAAGTCAACTGTTCTGGGTGTAAATAAAGCTATTTACAAAAGAATTTCCATTAAAATGGTGTTTCTGAAGTTCTGTAAGCAAAATTTCTTAGTGAACAAAAAGATGAAAGTTTAAAACAAATTTTAATGTTAGAGTGGGGAAAAGAGGTCTTACGATTAATATAATATTATTCCTTTTGGTTTTATTTTCTATTGAAAACTTTACTAAAGTTAAAGAAATATAAAAGTTAAATAGTTTATAATATATATCCATAAACATAAAAAATACCATAAACCATGAAAATTCAAACATGCACGGAGTTAGTGGCCCAGAAAATTACATGTACCTAGTAAATAGTTAAAAGATAAATAGTCCCAGGACCAACCCATCCGTTTCTGAGGTTTTCCCCGAGCGTCGTCTCCATTTAATGCAATGTTATAATAGCGTTCACCGGTTTCTGTCTGGGCGGGTTGTTGTTGCTGAATTCTTTTCCGCCTCTAAATTTGTTCGCCAACTGCTGGCTACTCCTGGCCAGGCCAAGATGCTGGGCGAACGCTTCCTGCATCCTGTCGTTTCCTGTGTGCCTCCTAGCCATCGCTCTAGTGCCTGCTCTCCTGGCACTGCTGGTGCTGTGGTGGCCATTATTTCCTGTATTTAATTGCACTACTCTCGGCTGCGGTTTTCTGCTACATTTGTTGCAGGCTGCAACCGACCAAGGACTATAATGTACTTTGGCTAACCATCCGGGCAGTGCTGCCCCGACTTTACCTATTCCCCCTTTCTGCTCCTTGGACTTTCCTTTCCTTTTATGGTTTCTCCTTTTATATTTTTTTTTTTGGTGGTTTGATTGTCGTTGCCGGTTTCTTCTTTGTGACGAATTTGTTGGTCACTTTGCAGAAGAGACGGAAAGTGACGGCCATCAAATGATTTATTCTTTAATAAGCGTGCTCAGGACATGCAGAGAAATTAGATGTGACCGCACAATTCATTGCTCGGAGCCGGAGTGCGCCCCCACTCGTCCTTTACCACTTTTTCCTGATGCTCACAAAAGGAATTTGCGCAATTTATGAGAGGAAGGCGGGCTGCAAAAAATACCAAAGCAGCATCCAAGAAATTAATAAGAAAGTCGGCCCAGATCGGAAGCGAGGAAATCAGCAGAAAGGGCAAAATTATGGCGTCTTGAAAGTATTCCCGGTATTTGTGCCATTAAGGCAAACGAATGGCTGGGATAGGTGACAAAAATGCGATGAAGAAAACCTCAGCCCGCTCCATTTTAAAGAATTTTCTTTATCGGACGGTTCGGTCTATCAACTTTTTGGATTAACTTTTAAAAAGCACATCAAGCAAATGTGAAGTGGGAGATGCAAATTAATGTTACTTATAAAGAGAGACACTACGTATACGTGATATTATTCTTAAAACTTTCAAGTTAAAAGCCATTTTAAAGAATTTTCTTTATCGGACGGTCTGGTCTATCAACTTTTTGGATTAACTTTTAAAAAGCACATCAAGCAAATGTGAAGTGGGAGATGCAAATTAATGTTACTTATAAAGAGAGACACTACGTATACGTGATATTATTCTTAAAACTTTCAAGTTAAAAGCCTTCTTGAAAACATACTTCTCTGTTTAAAATTAAAAAAAAAATCTATTATATTCTTATTCATTTAATATTATTTTCAATTATTTAGAAACTTTTATATAAACCCGATTCAATATTTTCGATCAGCTCATCACTCGTTTCCTATCACCAACAAAAATTACAAATACTAATAAAATTCAAATCGTAGTCCCTAGAAAGCTGAAAAGATTTTCGAGAATGAGTGACCTTAACGAGTGCGAACTAGACCGACACTTCAAGAGCCAGCTACGGGTAATGGGCGATGTGTACGTGAAAATCAGCCGCGAGGACCTTGAGGTGAGCCAGCGCTGGTTGGAGCTCTTCCAGAAGGCGAAGCGCCAGGACAAGTACGCCCGCAACTGCCTGATGCTGCTAATGTATGACCAGCTGAAGGAACTGGGCCGTCTGGAGAAGCCCTTCCTGGATTTGGAGAACTTGCGCCTGAGACTGGACGATGTCCTCAGTCAATATGAGGGCAGGAAGGATGAGGATCAAGTCTCGGTCGCAGGTGAGGCCGCCGACACGGAGACCAATGCTTCGGATTATGATGCGGCGAGCAGCCGTTGCGGCTCCCAGGAATGCACGTCTGACGTAGACTTCATGGAAGGATCGTGCCCCAACTTTGTGTCCATTAAACAAGCCAATGCGGCTCTCCTTAACGAGATTTCGTTGCTGCACTCCAAGACCCTCGAGACAGAGAAGATGTACAGATGCCAACACCAACTGCTGGACAAAAGGCTGGCCCAGAAGCCTAAGGTTAGAAAGCTCAGCGCCTGGCAGGAAAAGATCTGGGAAACAACGGTGCAATCCATAGGACGCTTGACCGAATGGGCTGGTTCCGACTACCCTTTTGACTTTGTGTCCTCCATTTTGGGACCGTTCCTCAAGAATGAACCCGAGTTAAGCTCGCAGCTTTACAAACTCGACCGGCATTTCAATGCAATGCTGGAAAAAATGGTGTTTAAGGAGTGCGATCGGCGAGAGGGCAATGTACGCATCCTATACGAACAGCTTATCATGGCTCAGAAGGAAGCCCAAAGATTCAAGGACCAACAGATGCAAAAGGCACAGGATGCTTTGAAGCTGGAGTTTAAAAAGATACGTGCTCTTTCCGAGGACTTGCAGCGCCGGGAAGAGCTCATCCAAAGGCATATGCCAGCTTCTGGGGATCTAGAGCTATGTGCATTCTGTCAGGAGGCAGCAAAGTCTCAAAGCAGGTCTTTACGTCCTACCGAGAGACAAGGCTGCCCCAGGGTGCTGCCCTGCGAGATCTGCGAGGGGGAAAAATGCAGCCCAACCAGGTTCAAGGATGTCATACGCAGGAATGGTCGCAGGAAGTCTATTTTCTCCGAGGATCGGGAAAAGCTCACCGAAGGCCTTAGTGATCTGTCCGATGGAAAGCCATAATCCTGATGAACCTTATCCAAACACACCACGTATAATACTCTTTATATATATTTTTACCGATTTTTAGTTCGAATCAATACATCGTTGAGTTGGTTGAAAAGTTCCGCCTGTTTCTCCTTCATCCGACGGCTCCTTCCCTGTCAACTGCAAAACTTTTAATGTAGTTTTAATTTTCTCGTAATCACGAAGGAAACTTGGCTCTAGTCCTGAAAAGTCTACGCACTTACACTGTGAGAAAACGTATATTTTTAAAATTTTCTAAACTAGTTTTTCCAACAAACCTTAAATAAAATTTCCCCACTACCGACCTGTTCCATGTATGTATTAAGTTATTTTTCCTTTTTTTAAGTGCCTAATTTTTTCAATAATTCAGTATATTTGAAAAGTTTGAAATACAAATTTTTTAAACATTTTTTCCCAGTGAAGTGGCTACTTCTTAGCCAGCGAAAAGCAGAAAACAACAAAGTAGGAGAAGCAGCAACAGCTTTGTTCGTAATTAGTTTTTAAGCGCTTCAAGAGTGTGCGGGGCAAGGATATATCCTAAGTGGGTCCAAGATGTGTGTGGTGTGTGCCTTTGGTTATGACAACATGCAGTTAAGCACTTCTTAACGATGCCTGACTGCCGATAATGGCCTTTAGAGAATAAATGAAATTGATTTTTGTGCCAGAAGACTAAATGAACCAGAATTATAGAAAGGAACTTTCAAACTATGCGAGTGCCAAGAAGAAATAGCCTCCTCACAAGTAGCGTATAAATTTCAAAATTTTGATAAAGCCATCTCGGCTCTTTATGTGCATGCATAAGTATATAACACTTTTTCTTTACGGCAACACAAGAACCATTCATTTTCAAAAAGGGGCACAAAAAATGTCGACAAAAACTTGGAGGCAGTTGGGAAAAAGTTGCCAAAGAAAATGCAGTCTCCTTGCTACCATCCAACTTTCAACCAGTCCATCTTGTTCCACTGCACCATGACAATAGCTCAAAATATGTAGCGCCAACTGTCGAAGATGCCAGAGCGGAAAGTAAGTGTGCGAAAAAAGTTTCCCCTTGGCTTTAATGATGCGTACAGACACCCGAAGTTGGCGGGCAAAAATGGTGGAAAATTGGAGGAAGCAGCGGAAGTCGAGCGCTTACACTAGTGCCATCAAATTAATGACACATTTTGTGGGCTTATGCGGAACCATTGTTCGCCTTTGATAATTCCCCGACAAATATTGTGGCCAGAAAGAAGAGAGGGCTTAGCCCCTAAAACTAAAAAGATGGCGTCTGAGAGCGCAGGCAAATATTGCATTTTTGCGGCATAACCATTACTACGAATGGAGTCACAAGAGTGCAATGCATGCAGGACAACATTTTCGACGCTTAATACCCTCCTGTCCGGACAGTTTGCTTCTGGGGGTGGTACATAACACTTCGGGGACAAGAATATGCCCTTTTTGGGGGCCAGAACACTGTCGTAATAAGAAACATTTGGCTGTTTATTTCGAAGTCCTAGTTTTCTCACATATGTATATTTATACTTGGTTAGTCTCTGAGGGCAACTGCTTGCCGGCAAAATGGCGCTTGGCAAATGTCTCGGCCACAATCAGTGGGAAAACTAAGCTAGCTTCGGCGTAAACTTTAACAGGCGTGGCATCCTTCCGTATTTTGCCCCAGGATATGGCCTCATCCGGTCGGGCACCGCTGTCGCTGCCGTCAAACTCCGAGGCGGTGTTAATGAATACCGAAAAATCAGCTCCGTTCCGCATTAAATTAGCATTGCAGATATGATGCTTGATGACGCCCCCACCTACGATGATCATTCCGCTGTTCACGGCCTTTACGGCCATTGTGTTCAGTCGCCGCAGATCAGAGAGAATGTCCAGCACAAGTCCAGGTTTCCGAAAGGAATGGAAGTACATCATATCTCCCAAACTGCCATCAGTTAGGGCTGGACAGAACACGGGAATTTTATTTTTGGCAGTCCAGTAGTATATGGAACTGGGATCGCCAATCCTCTCGCCTAATCGGTTTATTATCTTCGAGGGTGACCAAACTGTTCCACTGGAGTTCTGCTCTTCGAGCATCTCATCAAGAAGGGGCATAAGCCAGTCCTCGAACTTGCAGTAGTTGTCGTTCGGAACAAGGAGGTTTCCTATTCTGTTGATTCCGCGTTCGCGTAGATCCCTGCCACTAAGTTCAAAAGATCCCATGAATGTGGGAGCCAGGCACTTAATGAAGTCCTCTTCTACTCCTCCGGCTGTGGTCACAATGCAGTCGATCATACGGTGCTCGGCCAGGAACCGTATGGTTTCCCTCATTCCTGAAGAGACCAGGTTTGAGGTATAGCCCAGGAAGACAGTGCACTTGCTTTTCCGTCGAATGAATTCGTCAGTTTCATGGCTGTCCAGTTGATCCTCCTCCAGCGGTTGGGCCCTGCAATCCAGCTGCCAGTGTTAGGTTTTTGAAAAAAATTACATAAACTGTGGACATTCACAAGCCTCACCATCCGGTTTATTTCCTTCATGGCCAGGCCTAGATTTGTAGCCTGGAACCCGGTGTTCACATAGGACTTGAACAATTTACTGTAGTCCACACCCTGGTTAAAGTCGTATCCTTGCACCTGTGGGGTGTCCTCCGCCAAGCGCTCGCTGCGCTTCAGCACTGCGTCCTTGGCCACCGCGGGCTCTGAGGACATGGTGTTAAATTCAAAATAAACGTAGCTACGTGTTTGCGAAGCAAATCAACATGTGCCGAAGTCGAAATTTCGTTTTTCAACACTAGAAGACCGCGGCAGAGTTGTCCGTTGGGGCTAATAAAAAATAAATTCAGTTTAATCATGGGAGTTTAATATTTCATTTTAATGGTAATAATTCGAAACATCAACAATTTGGTGAAGTTGTAGTTTTTATTTTTAAAAATATTTGTAGCGCGGCACAATTGCCAGCAACTTGGAGGTCACTATCGATACATCATACTATCGGCTGTGTCCCAGCTCTATCAGAAACGAACTGAAGAAAGCAATCCCGTTTTGAAGCGAGTTTCCCATCAAAATTTCCGTTTACGGTAGGCGAACCAAATCAAAACAAATTCCCCATAAGCACTGACATTCGATCATGCTCCGCACCCGATAACTAGCATCAATACCCCCAAAATAGAGCTGAAAAACAGCGCGAAACACAACTTACAATCCAGAAAACAAAACGCCAGCGAGACGAGGACGCCAAGATGATTAAACTCTTCACGCTGAAGCAGCAAAAGAAGGAGGGAGAGCAGAAGGGAAGCGGTGGTCAGCAAAAGAAGGCCTCGGCCGCCCAGCTGCGCATACAGAAAGGTGCGATATAATGGCTATCTATATATATATATACCATCTTCACTTTATATCTCTTCCATTGCGCTGTGCGCCTCGCAGATATTAGCGAACTCAACCTGCCAAAAACTTGCGCCACAGACTTTCCGGACCCCGATGACTTGCTCAACTTCAAGCTAATCATCTCGCCCGATGAGGGCTTCTACAGGGACGGCCGTTTCGTGTTCAACTTCCGCGTCGGCTCCAACTACCCGCATGAGCCGCCGAAGGTCAAATGCGGCACCCAAGTGTATCACCCCAACATCGACCTCGAGGGCAACGTTTGCCTCAATATTCTGCGCGAGGACTGGAATCCAGTACTGACCATCAATTCTATAGTCTATGGCTTGCAATTTCTTTTCTTGGTTTGTATTCAAACTGATAGTGTAGGACATTGGTATACTAAATTGATTCTTTCAGGAACCGAATCCCGAGGATCCGCTGAACAAGGAGGCGGCTGATGTCCTCCAGAACAACAGACGCCAATTCGAGTTCAACGTAAAGAAGGCGATGCGCGGCGGCTACGTGGGCGAGACCTACTTCGAGTGCTGCCTGCACAAGTGATATAGGGAACACCCATCCCAAGGTCTCTTACTTTAAGCATGCCCCCCTCACGATGATGATGATTATGATGAAGATGCGAACAGCGACGTAAATCGGCGACAAAAAATTATTGTAATAAACCAGATAAAACACTGTACGATGAAGAAGCCGAGTCGAGTCACCAATTTCTAGTTTTTAATACAATTCATTTAGCAATTTCTCCCGCCCGTCTCTTAATCAACTAAAACCTCAAAGGTGTATGCTATGCCGGGTCATCTGCATATTCCTCCACAGGCACAGATCGGCCACAGCCGCTTGTCGGCCGTTCGGTACTCGCAGGTCGTATAGTCTGCTAATTAGACCCACTCTTATATCATCAGTGGCAAGCACTTTCAGCAGCTGTTGCACCAGTTGAGGAGGAAGCAGCCGCAAAACTGGCGCCACCCTTTCGCCGCCGCACTCCACCAGCAGCGAGATGAATTGGTAGACAAACACTGCCTTGGGCGACAGTTCGTCTCCGCTTACGAACTGCATGAATACTCCAAATATGTGCTGGACACTCGACTGCAATGGTTCCTTGAGCGTCATTGGCGTTGTCCGCAGCTCTGATGAGTTGGAGCCCAGCAAAGATCCTGCCAAGCCCGTCACAGAGTTCCCTGTATCTGTAAAGTCGCTGGAGTTTTCATTTCCCTCGCCGATCACCTTGCGAACCTTGGCCACATTGGCCGCCAGTTCTTCTTCGTCATGGGAGCGTGAACGTTTCTTCATTGCTGCCAGGGCGGAGGAGGCAGTGCCACTGCGAGTTTCCAAGCATGAGATTATACAGTAGACGCACAGACGGGCCAGAATCAGGGATTGCGGCTCATTAATATCCTCACTAGAAGAGAAACCCACTTAATCAACGTTTCTAAGATCTGTATGCTAGTGCTTACCCCTGACGCCGGAGTACCATAGGTGCCACCACATACTGCAAAAGAGCCTCTGTGGTCTTCTCAATGTCCAGGTGCATGACGGCAAACACCACGTCCATCATGACCGACATATCTCGCGTGTACTTGCAACTCAGCAATTGCTCCACGAGCTGCGTGGCCAGCCACGCCGCTCCGCCGGCCAGCAGCAGGGATTCCAGTGTCTGGGCAGCTCGCACTGGCAGGTGACCCGCCTCCAGAACCGTTTTCCACACCTCCCGAAACTGTTCCACCAACGGGGAGTGGGATATCAGGCGTGATTTGGTATTTGGGGCGGGATGGACGTCATGCTGCATCTTTCTGATGATCTGATAGCTCAGAGTTAATCGCTCCTTAGCGTTCTCCTGGCTGGACAGCTCTTCGCTCGTCATCGGCGCCAGGAATTGCTGGATCATATTCATCGGCTTCAGCAGCTCCGTTTCTCGCACCGAGTACATGTAGGCACACAGGAAACTGGTGGCGCAAACGGAAAAACTGAACAGACGCCGTTTGATATTGTCCAAAATACTTTTTACGTCCGCCGAGGATAGAGTCTCCTGCTCCCAGGCTACCAGCACATGGTGGAGTACACCGGGGAGATTGAGGCAGGTCTCCTGCCAACTTAGGTTGCTCGGTTTCAGTTGGGCAGCCTCCGGTTTGCTTAAACTGAGTAACAGCTCGTCCACAATACTGTCGTCGCACAGAGCCAGAATCTGGCGGGGATTCTTCAACTTATTTCGCTCCACCATACACTCTCGCACCCATTTCTCGAAGAAGCTATCCCCTCGCTCCGACAGGACCACCTGAAATTTAAAGCCAAATATTAAATAATGTTATTTTTGAGGTAATTGCTATGTTACATCCGATCCATAGGTCTGTACGATGCTGGTCAGCATTAAGAAGGATACGTCGAACAATGTCGAACGAATAACGCACAGCTTCCCCAACTCGCCTGGCACCGGCTTCGAGTTCTCATTGCATTGAATTAGGCGGGAGACGAAGGTTTTCAGCCGCCCCTCCACGGTGGCCACTGAGAGGATCAGCTCGAAGCTGTTGCCCACTGGCACCTGGCAGAGCACGTTCACCATATCCTGCACCTTGTTGGTGCAGAGCGTTTTGAGGACTCCAGACAGAGGCACCTCGGCGCGCTTAATGATGTTGATGTTCGACGGCGTCTGCTGGCCGTTGTCGCATTTTTTCAGCAGCTGAGCCGCTGCCTCCCTGCAAGGAGAATCCGTTTAAGTTCGCGTCGAATTTGAGAATGAAGGCGTGAGTGAGAACTCACCTCTGGCTGGCAAACTTTTTGACGTGAATATCGCTGACCAGCTGCTGTTTGGTCCAGTCGTTCAGCAGGAACTCGATCATGTTGCACGAGCACTTGGTGTCCATAAAATCCAGCAGAAGATTGTCCTCGATGAGCAGCTCCAGAGCCTCCACCAGCTCGGGAATGTAGTCCGTCATGGGCGGCTGTTCCCCGGGAATCCGTTGCAATGCATGCAGCTGCTTGATGATATGCGGCATCTTGAAGAACATGAAGGCGCCCCACATGGTGTCCGGGCTGGTGTCGGCCACATTGCTTAGCGTGAGAAAGCCGGCACGGATAATCTCATAGAAGAGACGGGTGTTGGAGTAGCGCTTTAGCCGTTGCAGCATTTGCAGCTCGGCCACATAGTAGCTAGTGTCTTTGCAGGGATTCAAGAGTACCTCGACGGCGAGGAGCGGCTGCACGCAGCACGAGATCTTTTCCAGCGTCGTCGCCGGGTTCAGTGGCTGCATATCCAAGTGCTTGGCCTCAATGTAGGCCAACTGCTGCAGCTGCTGCTCCACGTTAGGCGAGCTTAGCGTAAAGTTGGAGTTTGTCAGGGAGCCCTTGATGGTGGCGTACTTGTCTCTTATGCGACCACAGATCTCCAGCTCCTCGTGACAGCCCACGTACAACATGGAGAGCAGAAACTGGTGCTGGCTGAGGCGGTCGATCACCACGCAGGTTTGGTCCAGCAGGTACGACTGCTCCGCACTGATCTCGCTATACAGTTCGTAGTGCTGGACGGTGCGCGCAAAGATCTGGAGCAGCCAATAGACCAGGTTGACAACGGCGCTTGGCAAGACAGCCTCCTCAGACTTGATGCTGTGAAGATTCAAAATTAAAAAGATTATAAATGATAACTCCACTCTGGAAATATCCACTCACCGACAAGTCACACCATCCACAATACTAGCCAGAAACTCCAACAAGGCTGTGATGCAATAGACCCTCTCCAGTTTATCGTACTTGGCGATGCAGCGCAGGACGGCGGCATGGGAGACGAGATGGGCGCACAGTGAGTGCTTCAGGTAGTTCAGAACCAGCTGAGTACGAGAGAATTGCTTTAGATTTCTTTATTGTTTAATTTGTTTAGGTTAGAGGAACTCACCGGGTTAGCTGTGGATCCAATGAGGGCCTGCTGCATCAGGCAATCGGACAAGTTGTAGGCATCTCCGCTGACTCCGCGCGGCAGCACCTGAGAACAGAATCAATATTTCGAATTAATCGAATCTTTATATAACATTTCTTTTTGCTGTCAACATTTTTTATAGATTCAGGACCTTACATACGCATCTATTCAAGGACAGATAATCAAACTTGGAGTTGCCATTCCCAATTATATATACTACAAAGTTTTATTCTTAGTTCGAACCGTGAGAGCGCGATGTTACGTTTGAAATTTTTTCGCAGCCACGGAGACATTCTCACCACACTGATCGGTGGCGGCGGATTGGCGGGGGGAGTGGCAGCTGGGGGCGGTAGGCGGGCATTGCCATGCATGGACGTGGACAGTGGTCCGGCGGCCGCCGCCTGCTGGCTGTGGGGCCGGCTGATGAGTCAGTACCAGTTCCGGACCCAGAAGCCGGCCTACTATCCGGATCGCCAGCTGGAAGCGAAGCGTCCAAGCATATCGAAAGCCGGCCAGCACTCCCAGCAGATCAGTTTCCCCGCCCCCGTGAAAACTGCCGTCCAAAACCGGGGGATGCCCAAAGACTACTACTATCGAGTGCTGGGTGTCCACAGGCATGCCACCATCCAGCAAATCCGATCGGCCTTCTACGCGCTAGCGAAGCGTTACCATCCCGACTCCACGCATTCGGAGCAGAAGCTGAAGCACTTCCAGGAGCTTTCTAACGCCTACAACATCCTCACCGACGAGACCAAGCGCCTGGAGTACGATCAGCTGGGCGGGGTCAGGGACGAACGGGCCTTCCTCGAGCAGGCGGGGAATCCCATGCGGGCCGACCTTGAGGAGGCCAAGAAGCTGGAGTCCCAGAAGTGGTCCAGCGAAGGTTAGTCGAGGAAGTCTTTGTCCTAATCCTCATTAATCCTTCGCCTCTTCTACGCAGAGATCAACAAGGTGAAGAGCAACGAGTTCGACCTGCCGCTTAAGTTCGAGGAGGCGACCGTGGGCTGTAAGAAGCGACTAGATCTGAAGTACCTGCGCAAGTGTGATACCTGCAAGGGCAAGTCGCAACTAATGACGCACCGGGACGTGGGCAAGGAGCCCTGTCGGCGCTGCAACGGTACCGGGAAGGTAACCACAAAAACAGCCACGTACAGTTCGGTAGCCCCTTGCAGTCAGTGCAAGGGTAAGCGCTTCACGAATCGAAACGACTGTGAAACGTGCAGCAACCGAGGCCACGTGGTGGCCACTGTTGATGTGATGGTTCCGGTGCCGGCGGGGTCGAAGGACGGCGATGTGGTGACCATCTCCAATCCAAACAACAAGCAACAGGTAACATACAAGCTGCAGGTGCCCCACAGTGACTATTTCAAGCGGGTGGGAAACGATATTCTGACGGACAAGCACTTAAACGTCTCGGACGCCATCCTGGGCGGAACCTTTAGGATCCGCGGCCTCTACGAGACCGTTGAACTAAAGATTGAGCCCGGAACTCAGTCGCACACTCAGGTGATTCTAAAGAGCAAGGGCGTGCGCTCCAAGGAGGGTATTGGCAACCACATAGTGACCCTCAAGGTGCGCATTCCAAAGAATCTATCTGTGAAGCAGCGCCAACTGGTCTTAGCTCTGGCCCAAGCCGAAGAACCCCTTTTCGAGCACAAAACGGATAACAAGGTGGCGGACTAGTACGACGTCCCAATACAAATGTTTTTCAAATTCTCAATGTACGTGCTTCAGTTCGTTCGAATACAACTTGGCAGACACGAATATTGGTGGTGTCTATTTTTTGTGGTTTCTCGCCTTTTTTATATTGATGCCCCATTGAGAGTCCGACCAGCGCTCGCGCCACGCCACATAGATGAGCTGGAGGATCTTGTTGTTCTCCTTCATCCCGCGCGACCACAAAATGTTTCACTTTTCTTAAAATGCTTTATTTTTCGCGTTTTGTTTGAGTTTTTCCACTTTCTACTCGACTCTTCTTCTTTGCACCGCTACTAGTGATGGCAGAAACTCAAAATCATTTAGAGATGCTACTTTAACAGACATTTCTAATCGATAGTTAGAAGATAGTGTTGTAAAATGCACAACTTTTGGGCGCGAACAGAGCTGCCGGATAAACAAGCCGGTTCTTTTAAATTTTTTTATTATTAATTTATTCTTAGTTTGTATTGCTTATTAAGAGAGTTATTTTATCCACAACTAAGTCCACTAAGATTTATGAAGTTTCTAGGCCGACTATTTACGAACAAGTTTAATTGAAATAACGCACAACCATTTTAAGATGTTTTAATTTAAATAATTTATTGAATACAATAAAGTAGCGTATGAGTTTCGTTTGTAAACTTTTTTTTTTTTAATATTATGTTCTAAAATATTTGACTTTGTACAAAATATATCCTATAATATATGTATGCCGAAAATTGTTCCTCCAGTGCGCACTCCGAATTTCTCGAATTTTTTTCACTCATCTGTTTGCTAAATGTTTGATTCTAAATTGAAGATTAAATACAAGTTGAAGGTGATAAATGGTGCTGCTTAATCCGAGATATTTTGATCTATTTAAACAAGAGCTAGGCGAGAACTTTACATTTAAATCGAGTTCGGTGGATTGTCAAGGGATGAAGTTTCATTTTTATGGATTTGGGAAAAAAGATATGCGGGGATAAACGTAAACGAAAATAATTTGCATAGGCCGTTTATTTTATATAAAAAGCAGGCAACTCAAATATCAAAGAAATTCTATAAATCGCATTAAATTATTAATTAACAACTAACTTAGGAGTGTATGACAAAAAGCATTTTCCTATTCCAATGGCAGCGCCACACGAACTGGGGCTTAAAACTAAAAAATTGCTTGGGTTTCATTTTTTTTTTATAGTTTGTTTGTTTGTTTGTGTTGGGGGGAACAAGGGTACAAAGGAATTGTTGCTGGCTGCTGGTATAAAACGAGGAAGAATCGTCACTGAAAACGTTTGGATTCTAGGCTAAATTAAGTCTATGACCTATTTATTTACTTAAATACGCTTGACTACCGCATTTAAATCATCATTATCATTTCGCCAAGCATCATCGCAATCACTTTAGCATCATCGTCCGTAGTACTTTGAGGAGTGAGTTTCATTTACCATCTTCATCAGTTTATCCCTTCTTGACCTTCGAGTCCTTTAAGCGGAGGAGGAGGACGAGGGTCCGGCTGGCTCGTCACCCTTAACGGCCGACGCATATGATCCACCGGGTTTATCCGCTGCAGGCGCCGCCTTGGCATCGCCGCCACCGCCACCACTGCCACCAGCCCCGCTTGCACCGCTCGGCGGAACGCCGGCTGCTCCGCCGATGCTCACGCCACTGTTTAGGCCTAGAGTTTGAGGTGAATCAACTAGAGAATTGGTTTGGATTTTGATTTGGTTGTGGATGTGTGTGAGTGTGGAGTGTGTGCGAGAAACGAACTGATTAGGCACCTTTGATATCCATGGCGTAGTGGTCCTCCAGCCGCAGGTCGTGCCTTTTAATCAACTGGCACTCTGCCCCCTCGACTGCCGGAATGGAGTACACGTACAAGTACCCGTCCTGCGAGGCAATCAGCAATCTGAATTTACAAAAAAAAAGGTTAAAATTCGAGGACACAGAGCAATGGAGCGAATGGAGGATTACCTGAGCTGCTTCTGTATTGTGGCGATGGCGCACATCCGGCGGACACCCGCCTCCGGCAGAGTGACCGAGGCGAACGCCCTTCCCTGGCTAAACACATCGGTCACCTGCGTGGGCAGGTAACTGGTGACCGTCCTGCCCAAGAATCTAAAAAACGAGTAACTTGCATGAGAGAGTAGATTTGGTGATTTGGTGGAGTGGAGTTGAGTTGGTTGAGTTGTGGTTGTTGTTGTTGTTGAGGTGGTTGGTTGGTTGGTTTGTTTTGTGTTTGGTGGTTTTTCGCAAAATGAAAGAAAAGAAAAATAGATAAATGTCAAGTGCCACTCAAGTAACTCAAGAAATAAGAAACCAAAAGAGTACGTCCCTACGAGAATTATCTCAATATTTAAGGAATTCGGATTTAAATGATTTCTTTGAGGAGGTAGAGAGGAAGATGTCTGGATTAAATGGAAAAAAGAATGAATGGAGAATCACAAATGGAAGAATTATAGGAAAATGGAATGGGTCGAGAGACGACAGCACACCCACACCCTAAACACAGACCCTGCGACCATAACTATCTACAAAGCATCGGAGTTTAGTACCGCTTTCAATTCAAACCCCGCTTACCCCATCCAGTCGTCGCTCGTCTGCTTGCCAGCGTGGTTGTCGGCGGTCTCCGTGGCAGTGCGATCCAGCCGGAAGATGTGCACCGTCTCCGTATTCGAACTGGACACCAGGTATTCGGCGCACGTGCTAAATGACAGCGAAACTATAGACACACACCGCTTCAGGCCACGGCGCAACTCAAAGAGTCGGCTACCGTCCTGGGAACTAAAAACTCGAATCACGGTTCCCCTTTCACTGGCCGTGGCTATCTCAGTGCCCGAGGGGCTGAAGGCCAATGCCGCCAGCGGAGTGTCGTGGGCGGGTATCATGGTCTTAGCGTGCAAGTGGATGGCATCGAAGATCTGCACCTCGCCGGCGGTCACACTGCCCGGATAGGCCAGATAACAGTGGTCCGAGGAGGAGGACAGAGCGCACAGTCCTTGCGGATTGCACGGCGTGTCCCGGATAGT
This sequence comes from Drosophila ananassae, assembly GCF_017639315.1. Classification (NCBI taxonomy): domain Eukaryota; kingdom Metazoa; phylum Arthropoda; class Insecta; order Diptera; family Drosophilidae; genus Drosophila; species Drosophila ananassae. The sequence goes on from NC_057928.1 coordinate 23,927,312, forward strand.
GTGCACCACCTTCATGTCCTGGATGTTGTGGATGTATAGCGACTCCTCCAGGCAGACGATCAATCTTTCGCGATTGAGCTTCACGGCCAAGATGGTGTTGGCGTAGGAGTAGTTGCAGATTTCGCTTTGCTTCTTGAAGTGGCATACCTTCAGTTTGCGGGGAGCCCGCTGGGAGACGATGGCCACCAGAGAGCTCTCGAACAGCCGCTCGATGAGGAACAGCTCATCGCTTTTGGTGTGGTAGATTTTGTCCAGCGTCGAGTCCACGGAGCCCAGGCTGTACAGGCTGTAGCCCCCACTAGTGGCCACGGCAAGAGAACTGCAATCAAATAAAATGATTAATAATGTGATAAGATACAGGTTTAACCCGATTTACGATTATGCAATTAATAATATTATAATAATAATATAATTTATATTAAATACATACTGGTCTCTCATACAGTTTTTTTAATAAACTTAAATTTGTTTTGATAAAAAAATAAATTTTTGTAACTGATAAGGAGTCCACCCTGTCCTATTATTAGAGTATGGATTTATTACGATAAGATATAATTTTTTAAATATAGATATCTCCATAAACTTTTTTTATCCTGTTATTTGGAAAAGGTTTTTCTTAGCCAGTGCCCACTGTAAGAACCCCCCATGCTTACGTTATGTTCTGGTTAAAGTTGGTAAACACTTCCCCCGCATCCACGTCGGGGCGCCCTAGCAGGGACATCATTGTGACTGGCCTCTGTGCGGGTGTCTGTGCTTGTGGGCGTGGGCGTCTTCTCTGGGGAGGGGCTGGAGTCCTGCAACAGATTGGGATACAGGATTAACATTTGAACGAAAGAATTGCACCACTGCTGTTGCGATTGCGAGTTACGGCGAGTGGCGAATGGGAATTGGAATGGGAATGGCGCAAACAACGCATGGGGCAGAAGTGAGAAGCAAATACAATAATAAATACAATATTTAGCTCTGCTGCTGATAAAACCAGCAACAACAAACAAAACACACTCATACACACGCGTGCGAAATCTACGTGACTGGGAATCGTTTATTTTTACCTCTTTGCAACGCTTACGCTTCTACTCTGTTTTTGTTTTCTGTATTCGCGGGATACCTGAAATGAGGACTTTAGAGCTGCACGACGTTTATTTAACTGAGCTACGCAAAACTTAATGATATTTGGATTTCTTGTCGCGCAATTGTTTTTGCTCCCCACATAAACCCACACATAAACAAGAGCGGTGCTGCCAGATGGGCTGAGGCACTCCAGGAAAAGTTCCATCACCAACAACTATCGCATGGCAAACACTGTGAGAAAGTACATATTATTTTTATTAGTTTTTTGGAAGAAAAGCAATTAGACATGCTTTTTTGTCTACAATATTTACCATAAAGAGAACACAATTTAAATGAAGGAATAATTAAATTACCTTTTAAATATTCCCAAATCTTGCGTAAAGAAAGGGAACCAGTAGAAGGAACCACTGAGCTGGAGCACGAACTGGCTCTCCTCCTCAGCCCTGGTTCGTTAATCGAATGGCCATCCCTGCTGCCCATATGAAAAAAAAAAAAAAATAAAGTAAAATTACATTTCCATCTTTTTAATATGCAAATTTCTGGTCGAAATCTAGTGAACTGCTGGCAATAAACGGCGTGAAATAATGTGACGTGGGTGTCTCCGATTGGAACATTTCGTGCCATCCCCTAGAAATCTCAATCCACATCCAGACGACAAAATCGATGTTGATGCTGTCTGGGAAAAAGTGCATGTGCATTAAATCGGTCTGCTGAGTAATATATCCCATAGAATGCAAAATACCTGGTGATAAAGGCAAGGACAAGTAATCCAGAAGCACAAATCCAGTTCAAAGTGGTTCCACAACTCCAATTGGGAAAGATGCAAACCGAACAGAACCGAACAACAAGAATCAAAAGCAATAACAAGGTGCTCGAACCAAAATAAATACATACAGACCACCAACAGACACTCGAGGAGGCCTCGAATATGTATTGAGGGGATACTTTTTTTTTAGGCCGCAAGTTTCGAGTCTACTTCAGCTGATTACACAAAAAAATCCTCAAAATATTTATGTAAGTATGTAAACAAAGGGGTGGACAGGCCCACCTTGGCTTATAATCGTCGGTGTCCGCGCGAGGGCTGATAAGAAAAGTGTGCTTATCTTTCATCTCCAACCTGGCTGCTCTCGTCCGGTGTCTGTTCTATTCTCTAGTATAGTAGTCACTACCAATACTACCCCCCATTGTCTTAGGTAGCCCGCGTTTTTATACCCTAACTGAAGGTGTTTCTAGTACATCACTAGTGTTGTGGTGTTATAGATTTTTTTTTTTTAAGTAATATGATTTATAATATAAACAACATGACAATAAATAAAATAAAATAAAACAATTGTTAATTTATTTTTTTTTACATAACCTCTTTATAGGGTATCCAACTTTCGGTCTTCTCTGCTAGTCTAGTCTCCCGTTATAATTTTTTTCTAATCAGCGTCAGCACTGTGCGTCGTGATTTGTAGGACCGTTAGATGGTAGTACTCCACGCACAGTACCGTTATCGCTCTCCTCGGGTTCTGTTCAGTCTTCCTCCCAGTCCAGTACCGTTCGATTTCAAATTCCGTATTTTTCCATACCACCAATGAAGTTCCTCGAAGGAGAAGGGTATGTGAGGGTGGGGCAGTGGGATCATGGCGACTGTGGGGTCTGTGGGGATCGCAACCCATTGCAGTCGGTGTGCTCAGCTTAATTACAATTACATTTTGCATTCATTAGGCATTGCGGGACCAACTTGCGCGCGACAAGCCCACACAGTGTCCCGCGAAATGAATGAATTTTTAGCGAGTTGCGATAAGAGCAGGTGGCGGATAAGACCGTTTTGCCATGGCTTCGACCCACTGTGCACCGTGTACTTTTTGACATTTAGCAAAAGCGATTCCTATCGAGGTGATTGTGCAGATTTCGATGTGTTTCCCCCACTTTTAACCCTTGAGTACGGCGGTAGTTAGCTCCACTCCTCCGCAATGTAGAACCTCTTAAATAGTTAAGATTTTAATAACATACTAGTTAGTTACTAATTAATTACTAATTACAGACAACGGTCCATAATGTCCGACGGCGTGAGCATTTTGCACATCAAACAGGAGGTGGACACCTCCTCGGCGGGTGGAGGAGCCTCCTGCTTCAGTCCGGGCTCCAAAGCAACGACCACCACCACACAGAGCGGCAGCAATGGCATGAAGTCCTCGCCATCGGTCTCCCCGGAAAGGCAGCTTTGCAGCTCTACGACCTCCCTCTCCTGCGATCTCCACAACGTCTCGCTGAGCAACGACGCGGACAGCATAAAGGGCGGTGGGACAGGAAGCGGCACCAGCGGCGGTGGCAACGGAACCAATGGTGGCAATGCCAGTAACGCCGTCGGGGGCGCGGGATCAGGATCCGTACGGGATGAAATGCGGCGACTGTGTCTTGTGTGCGGCGATGTGGCGAGTGGATTCCACTACGGCGTGGCCAGTTGCGAGGCGTGCAAGGCATTCTTCAAGCGCACCATTCAAGGCAACATTGAATACACGTGTCCGGCTAACAACGAGTGCGAGATCAACAAGAGGCGACGCAAGGCCTGCCAGGCGTGTCGCTTCCAAAAGTGCCTTCTCATGGGAATGCTCAAGGTAATCCGTCAGATCGAGCCTAAAATGTGTGATTTAAAAATATAATTCACTTTCAGGAGGGCGTGCGGCTGGATAGAGTACGAGGTGGAAGGCAGAAATACCGGCGGAATCCCGTATCCAATTCGTACCAGACTATGCAGCTTCTATATCAGTCTAACACCACCTCGCTCTGCGACGTCAAGATTCTAGAGGTCCTCAATGCCTATGAGCCGGACGCGTTAAGCGTTCAGTCGCCTCCGCCCCAGCAGCAGGTTCACACGACATCCAGTGGAAACGATGAGGCCTCGTCCAACTCCGGTAGCATCAAACTTGAGTCCAATGCCGGTGTGGTCACTCTCAGTGGAACGTGCATTTTTCAAAACAACAACCACAACGATCCCAATGAGATACTTAGTGTCCTGAGCGACATTTACGATAAGGAGCTGGTGAGCGTGATTGGATGGGCCAAGCAGATTCCCGGGTTTATAGACCTACCCCTGAACGACCAGATGAAGCTACTGCAGGTATCCTGGGCTGAGATTCTAACGCTGCAGCTAACCTTCCGATCCCTGCCCTTTAATGGCAAACTATGCTTCGCCACGGACGTTTGGATGGACGAGCTCTTGGCGAAGGAGTGTGGCTACACCGAGTTCTACTACCATTGCATGCAGATCGCACAACGAATGGAGCGCATTTCCCCCCGAAGAGAAGAATATTACTTACTGAAGGCCCTCCTGCTGGCCAATTGTGATATTCTGTTGGATGACCAGAGTTCACTGCGCGCCTTTCGCGATACGATTCTCAATTCATTGAACGATGTCGTCTATCTCCTGAGGCATTCGTCAGCGGTATCGCATCAGCAACAGCTACTTCTGTTGCTGCCGTCGCTGCGACAGGCGGACGACATATTGCGGCGGTTCTGGCGGGGAATAGCCCGCGAGGAGGCGGTCACCATGAAGAAACTGTTCCTCGAGATGCTCGAACCGCTGGCCAGGTGAAACCCAAGCGGCCAATCTAGTTGATCTAGCTGATAAGCAACGGTGCAATATAGTCATAAGTTGGACGTATACTAGACTAGATTAAGCGTAGGATAAGCCCGTGTACATAAATAGTAAATACTGGTCGGGTAAGATTAGTGCGCAGAGAAAAACCTCTTTTTAATTTACCAAATTTTTTTTTCAAACCAACTAAAGCAACTGAAACCCCTACTTAAGCCTAGGATCGGGGCGGTTGTTCTTTTTATAATCGTACCAGTGAGCCACCACGATAAGTGAGTGAGTCACTCACTTTCCTCTAATAATTTGTTCAAACGCAGTCTCACTAGTAATGATATGCGATTAAGCTTCCGCCTCTGGTGAAATTTGACAGAAATACACAGGGAATTTTGGGTTTGTTTTAGGCATAAACTTTTAGAGTAGTTTTAAATAGTTCTTATACAACTGTGTTTAGTTTCCTTTAGTGAATTTGAAATTTTTAGCCCAGTCCAAGTTATTAAAAAATTTGGAAATTTTAATGATGAAGTTTTCTGTAGAATTATTTAATTTCAGGACTAATATATACTTTTAGTTGGCCTACTATTTTGTTCGGTAAGTGTTCGATTGGTTTATCCCAAGGCTCCAAATAATTATGAAATAAATGTGTACTTTGTGAACCTTACAATATTTAATAGTTTTCGTTTGGGGGGCGTGTATCCATCCCACCAAAATGTCCTCTATCCTGACTTTAGGGCTATAGTTTCGACCGCATTTGTACGACAGTGGCTCCCAGGCTGTTGCCATTAAAACTAGTGTTTCTTCCAATTAGTAGGCTTACAATTAGTGCTATCGATGGTCATATTTACAGTTGCAGACTAGAGACGTTGCATCATCACCAACTAAAGCTAATCCCCATTATTGCTAAATTAAGGCGACTCGAAGTACTTGTTGGAGCTCTCCTGGAAGCGATCACTGCGGGCCAGCTCATTCCGGAAGTAGGAGATGGTCCGTTTGAGTCCTGTTTCTAATGGCACCTTCGGCTCCCAGTGAAGGTGCTGGCGGGCACGCGTGATGTCCGGTTTTCTTCGCTGTGGATCATCCTCCATGGCCTTCGTTTGCCGGATCACACTGGGCCCACCCACCAACTGCTTTATGATTTGGGCAAACTCTCCAATCGTCTGCTCCACGGGATTGCCCAAGTTGATCGGCTGTGTGTAGTTGGAAGCCATCAAGGCGATGAGTCCGTCCACCAGGTCAGAGACGTATTGAAAGGAACGTGTTTGCTTCCCATTCCCATAGACCGTAATGGTTTCGTTCCTCAGAGCCTGCAGTATAAAGTTCGACACCACGCGTCCGTCGTTCATGTGCATCCTGGGTCCATAGGTGTTGAAGATGCGCGCCACTCGCACCTGCACTTTTTCCTAGAAATAAATGTATGCGCAATTAGTCTCCAGATTGGCACAAGATTGATTTCAAAGCCTGAGAAATGTGGTCAGAGATTGGGAATCTTATCTCGTGACAAGCGGCCAAGCGGAACCCTTAATTAATGGAATGCCAATTGAGATCATTTAATGGTCGACTGCTCTGATGGAATCAGGAAAGAACTGCTACACTTCTGGATTCTATTTTTTAATCTTCCTTCAAAAAGAAGGCCAGGGAATGGGGGATTTTTCTACATTATCTGAAAGCACTATTTCGGTCGGTGATAAAGAATGTAAGATGCTTGCTCATTAGGAGGGGGGAGTGGATCAATAACCCTACCTGCTTGGCGTACGCATAGCTCAGTGTTTCGGAAACCCGCTTCCCCTCGTCGTAGCACGCCCTAGGTCCGATGGGATTCACATGGCCCCAGTAGGTTTCCGGCTGCGGGTGAACGGTGGGATCGCCATATACCTCCGAGGTGCTAGCTATGAGAACCTTGGCCATCACACGCTTGGCCAAGCCAAGGACATTGATTGTGCCCATGGTATTGGTCTTGATGGTCTTCACCGGATTGTACATGTAGTGAGGCGGGGAAGCGGGCGAGGCCAGGTGGTATATTTCGTCAATCTCGATAAATAGAGGGTTCACTATGTCATGATGAATCAGCTCGAAGTTCTCGTGGCCCAGCCAATGCTCAACATTTCGTTTGCGGCCCGTAAAGAAGTTGTCAACCACAATTACTTCATGACCCTGGACCATCAGGTCGTCCACTAGGTGGGAGCCCACAAATCCTGCTCCTCCCGTAATGAGGATACGTTTTCGATTTTTGTAGTTAAGGTATTTGACTTTTGGGTATTTTCGAGGAGTGCTGGTTTGCAAGGATCGGATCTGCTCCTCCAGGTGAGCCAGGTGCTCCCTGGTCCGCTGCAACTCGGCTTTCTGTTCGCGGATCAAAAAACCTTGTTCCTCGTAGGCCATCTGGAGGCTGCTCTGGACCGAGTTCTCTGTCGGAGGCAATCGGGCTTGGGCATCTTCTGGGGGACTCACATCCGAAATGCCCGCCGAAACACTGACCGCCCTGTACAGGTAGACCACGAGAAGAAGCAACAGCACCACGACCGCCACAATCTTCAGCCGCTTCTTGGTGGCAGTCATCGTAGGAGATTAATGGATGCGGAGTCGGAGGTTGAGTGTTGCGGATTCCCAGTGCTTATCAGCGACTGAAATCGCCACATTGCATCCTCGGTCAGCTATTAAAACTTTATAAACAATACGGCGAAAATGTTATCAGGTTAGAGTGACCAGGTGGTTTGAAAAAAAGCAAAGAAAAAATAACGTCGAAGGCCAAACAGCAAAAAAGCAGTAGAAACCCATTGCAGATTAAAATAGTCAAAGTAAATAAAGACACAGTCATTTATGACAACTAAATAATAAGTTTACAAAATCGTTATTATAAAAATATCTTACAATTAAATGGCGTATCTCATCTCTAATAATATCGGTAGAGTCGAACATCAAAAGCTGAGCGCCAAAATTGGTCACACTGCTTTTTGAGTCAGCTGCTTGTAGTTTTGCGATTTCATTGCAATTTTAATTTGCTAAACTATTTAAACTGCAACCCGGTGAGGAAGATGCCGAAGGAAAATGCGGAGGACCAGGCAGGCCAGGAGCTGAAGCAGACGGTCCAGGAGGTGACCGCAGCATCCGAGGAGTTGATCGAAAAGGCGGTTGCCGGCTTAAAGATTCAGGACCCGGGATTGGCCAAAGTTGACGGCAACGAGTCTGAAGAGGGGGCTGGCACAAGTCAGAGCAGGCCTCCAGTTTCTGCAGATGCCAGTAAGTGTTTAAAAAAGGGTGAAAAAAGGTTATTGAAAGCCCCTCCTTAAGACTGACAAGAATGAGGTTAGGTTTGCTTGGGCGACACAGGCAAGCATCGTTAGGTCGAACTTCAAGGGGAAGAATTGAACATTATTAAAGAAAAAGTTCATGAAGCCCATTAATTGGGCACAAGTATTGAAAAGATACTGCCAGTCATCTTGATTTTAGTTGAGACTGCACTTGAAAAGATTTGTTTGTTCCTTATTTAGTCAGCTAATCGCAAACTTGGACTAAATGTTGGCCACGGTCAACAGCTAAGTTTGAGCAGTCATCAGTGAAAAGTTCATCCCACTGTAGAGTCACATCTTCTAGAAAATGTTCTTTGCATTAAAATTTAGTTTCCCAAACTCCAGAATTTTATTTTTTAGTTGCAACAAAAACTGATCAACGGCCAGACCGTTTCTTGTGATAAGCAATCAATAATTTACGAACCTTGATCCGTCCCTTTTCAGGCAAGCAGGCCTTGCTACAAGCCGTTAATGACGCGGTGGCCAGCACCCGCCAGATGGCCAAGAAGTTTGCTTTCTGGTCCACACAGCCAGTCCCAAAGCTGGACGAGCAGGTGACGACAAATGAATGCATCGAACCGAACAAGGAGGTCAGCGAGATTCGACAGGAGCCGTACACCTTGCCCGGTGGCTTTAAGTGGGTCACACTAGACTTGAACGATGCCAACGATCTCAAGGAGCTGTACACTCTTCTGAACGAGAACTATGTGGAGGACGACGACGCCATGTTCCGCTTTGACTATCAGCCGGAATTCCTCAAATGGTCTCTGCAGCCACCGGGATGGAAGCGCGATTGGCACGTGGGTGTACGTGTGGAGAAGTCCGGCAAGCTGGTCGGCTTCATATCGGCTATTCCCAGCAAGTTGAAAGCCTACGACAAGGTACTAAAGGTGGTAGATATCAATTTCCTGTGCGTCCACAAGAAACTCCGCAGCAAGCGTGTGGCTCCCGTTTTGATACGAGAGATAACACGGCGTGTCAATCTCACGGGCATTTTCCAAGCTGCCTATACCGCCGGCGTGGTCCTGCCCACTCCTGTGGCCACCTGCCGCTATTGGCATCGTTCCTTAAACCCGAAAAAGCTAGTTGATGTGCGCTTCTCGCATCTGGCCAGAAACATGACCATGCAACGTACCATTAAGCTGTACAAATTGCCAGATCAGACCAAAACCAAAGGCTACCGGAGGATCACGGCCAAGGACATGGACAAGGCGCACAAGCTAGTCGAGGAGTACCTGAAGCGTTTCCAGTTATGTCCGTCGTTTAGCAAGGAGGAGTTCCGCCACTGGTTCACGCCCAAAGAGGGAATCATCGATTGCTTCGTGGTGGCGGATGAAAAAGGAAACATTACGGATCTAACCAGCTACTACTGTCTGCCATCGTCTGTTATGCATCATCCAGTGCATAAGACCGTACGTGCTGCCTACTCATTCTACAATGTCTCCACTAAAACGCCCTGGCTTGACTTGATGAACGACGCCCTGATCTCGGCCAGGAATGTCCAGATGGACGTCTACAATGCCCTTGACCTCATGGAGAATAAAAAATTCTTTGCTCCTCTGAAGTTTGGTGCCGGCGATGGAAATCTTCAATACTACCTGTACAACTGGCGGTGCCCAACGATGCAGCCCGAAGAGATCGCCCTGATACTCATGTAGGCCTCATGTATCCTCCCCCCCATTTAGGCTCCCCCCTTTGTTCACATTCTCGCCCTGCCTTTCGCCGCCGCTCGCTTTGTTTACCCCGCCGGAAAAAAAGTCCCCTGCGGCAGCTTTGCTTGGGCCTCCTCCACGATACTACCACACGTATCCCGTATATTAAGTTGCTCCGGCGGGGAAAGTCATCTTATCTAGCATCATTGTGAAAACTGCATTTTGCAACGGCCAAGCTTGGATATTTTTTACAAAAAAAACACGATAACACAAAATGAATAAAATGCGCAGCAATATCTATACAATCGATATCTGTTTTTATTTTGAGGTGTCTAAGGCATGGTTTTGTTTTAATTTATTTCTAGAATAAGTTTATTTAATTTTAAATTTAGAACTTATACCATGTATATATTTATCTGCAAATTTTAGAATTTATTCCACTGTTTCTGCTTTAAACTGTCTGGCCAGTTTGTCGCATCCGCAACTATCTGGCAGCACTGAATCGAAAAGCGCGCAATCAGCAATAACAGCTGCAATCGTATTAGTTTTTTATTAGTTGGAGTCGTTTTCTAAATGTTTTTATTCTAATTCTGATTTAAACTGAAGTCGCCATGGACGATTCGGTCTTCAAACAAAAATATCAAAAGTACAAACTGCGAGTTAAATTGTGGGAGAAAGATTTTAAAAAGAAGAATGGAAGGGTGCCCTCCAAGGTAACATTCGAAATATTTAAAATGTTTATTATTGTTAAAAACCTGTTAAATTTTAATCCTATTTATTAGTATGATATTCGAGAAGCCAGTCAGGAGATTCGCGATTCCTACAAGATGTATTACAAGCTGAAGACTTCGTTTCTGGAGGAGACTCTCAATGATGTGCTCTGCGAAGATGGCTACGATATCTTGGAAATGTCGCAGGCCAGCGAGTTGGGTGTCAGCCTGCTGGATCAGGATATTAGTGTCAGTGGAGGCCCGCAATTGCCGTTGGATATTTCCGCCTTAGTGGAGCCACAAAGTTCTTCAAATACTGAAAAGTCTTCTCAGGTCCAATGCGCGTTTTCAAATCTCCAGGATCTTCCCAATCCGCAGGCGCTTAGCAATCTCACCAACCGCGATGAGAACCATGTCATACGAAAGTTCGAGGCAGTGGAAGAGCTACAAATCAATCAGAATGCCTGGGGAACTGATGTAAGCAAGAAACCAGCTGCTCCCCTGGAGACTTCTCTTTCAGCACCAGAACAGATCGGAAAACAGCTTAAGGGTACGGCGGCTAGTCTAAAGCCCAGCCTAAGTGCCAAGTTATTTCAGTCCACGCGCGGCTTTGCCAAACGAAATCCTCGTAAGCCGCTTTCTCGAAGCTCCTCTAATGTCTCTAAAAATTCTTCCACCTCCCTCAACCTTGGAGATGCAAACGCCTCAGAGGAGTTGCCCGACTTTGAAACCATTCTTCTGCGCAAGGCCCAGGAATATAAGGAGAAAGAGCAGACCATAGCAGCCAATCCTCTCCTAGCCGGCGATCTTGCCAAGGAATCTATAAAAACTCAGGTGGACGAGGGCTGGCTGCAACGAAATACCAAGGAGAACACTCTGGAGGTGGAGACGCATACTGCGGAGCCCAATAACAATGGTACTCCGCAAAGAAAAATTAACTTTGGACTGACCAATCTAGATTTAAGCAAACTGAAGCCAAGAGTTCAAGAAGATCAGGTCAAGGTTGAACAGGCGAGGAATCCGATTGTGGTGGAACAAGCTTCTAAAAAAGAGCAGCCAGATCCAGCTACAAATGAGAACCATAAACCATCACCTCCTCGACAGAAACGAGCTCCTGTAGAGCAGGAAAGCAGTTCTGATTCTGACTCCGTGGTTGCGGAAAGTGATGAGGAGCCGGAGCCGCAGGAATACCGACAGCTGGCCAAGCGACGCAGAATAGTGCCGACCACAACAGGAACATCAGAAATAGCTTCTCCAGAGGAAATACCAAAGAAACCTGAACCTGAAACTGAAACTGAGACTGAAAATAAGCCTTCCGATGAGATGAAAGACGAATACCTACCGGACTTCTCCGCTGACGAAGAGAATGATGCTACTTATGAGCCGGTAAAGACGAAAAAGGAAAAATCCAAGCGAAAACAAGCTGCTGGAAAACGCCAAACCACCAAACCCAAGGCGGAACCTAAAGCCAAAGCCGAAAAGAAACCCAAAATCAAAAGTGAGAAGAAACCGAAGGCGGAGAAAAAAACCAAAAACATCGCCAAGGCCGAGGTTGCTCCTCCAAACCCCGAAGAAGAGATACAGAGTCAGCCATTGGACCCTGAGGACCTTAAGTATGTACTGGCCTTGGAATCAGGAGACATCACATCTGTGCCTCGTATTAATCCTCAAGATTTGGAAAAGGCCGATGCCACAGCGCAGCGCTACATTAGCACCTTTGCATCTGTTCCTGTCCCTGGATCCTCCAGCGGATCCAACTTTCAAGTGGATGAAAAGCGCATGGCAGCTCGCAAAAAATTGGAGGAGCGTATTGCATCCGGAAAGCTCAACGAAAACTTCGTGACCATCAACATTCAAAAGAAGAAATTTGTGCGCGGCAAAAAGTCTGTGAATTTCTCCAAATACAAGAAGCAACAGTGGCGGCACAAGAAGCGAGTGGCTGCCTTAAGTGGACCGGATATGGACATGGGAGGCTGTGATGGCGGAGTGCTTACTTGTTTCGAATGCGGGGGAGTTGGTCATTTCGCGCGACAGTGCAAGGTCAAGGGAGACAGCTTACTTCCCCTATCAGCCCAGCTAGAGGAAGATCCATCGCCTTTCCCAACACTCGCCGAGGTTCAGGAGATGGCCACTCAAAGCGCAGTAGTGGTTCACAGTCGCAACATAGAAAGATTGCCTCAAGCAGCCAATGCAGCAATCCTGCAAAGAGAGGAGCCCAAAGATGATGAAATGGACATCGATAAAGACGAGCAGAACAATGAGGAGGAGGGCTTAGTACCCGAAAGCAGCGATGATGATGGAAATCACGGGAATTCAGAACCGGATTGGTCCAGCGATGACCCGGATATTGATTTTGAGGCTTTGGATGCGGCTGTTGAAGCTTCACTTAGCCAGCCAGAAGCCAAACCAGCTTCTCCCATTAAAACTTATGTGGGTCACAAGATTCCCGAGGAGTTCCTCAAGCAGGCTGGTTTAGATTCCAGCTCCACTACTTCATCTCGTAGCCGGCATGGTGGAGTACAGCCCCTCTATGACCTCCTGCCGGATGGAACTGTCCAAGATACCACACCAGAGGTCATGGAGGCACTGCATATGTTCGGTCATAGCAATTTTCGAAAGGGTTAGTAGCATAATATTAAAGATTCATCTTTCTTACTACATCTCCGATCTCATTAGGTCAAGATCGGGCTATCATGCGCACTCTTTCGGGCCTGTCCTCTTTGGTAACCCTTAGCACGGGCAGTGGCAAGTCCTTGTGTTACCAGCTACCCGCCTACCTCTATAGCCGGAAAATGGGAGCTATTACACTGGTCATCTCGCCCCTGGTCTCACTTATGGAGGATCAAGTTACCGGGGTGCCGCACTTTCTGCGAGCCCATTGTCTGCACACTAATCAGACGCCGCCGCAGCGCATGAAGATCCAGCAGCTGATTGCCAATGGCGAAATCGACATTCTCTTGGTGTCCCCGGAGGCAGTTGTTTCTGGCGAGCGGGCCACAGGGTTCGGTGCTATTTTGCGCACTTTGCCGCCGATTGCGTTTGCCTGTATTGACGAGGCCCATTGCGTGTCCCAGTGGAGTCACAACTTCCGTCCCAGCTATCTGATGATCTGCAAGGTGTTGCGCAAAAATCTGGGCGTTGAAACCGTGCTGGGACTCACGGCCACTGCTACGTTGCCCACTAGGGTGAGCATCATCAATCACCTTGGAATTAAAGATGGCGAGCGCGGCATAATCAGCGATACTCCACTGCCCGATAATTTAATACTCTCAGTGTCTAAGGACGATAATCGGGATGCAGCCTTGTTGCAGCTGCTTAATAGCGAGCGGTAATTATTTGTAATATTATATAATTGAATTATTAATCACAATACTATATTTTAATAGTTTTGAGCCATGCCAGTCTATCATAATCTACTGCACCAGGCGCGATGAGTGCGAACGGATTGCAGGCTTTATTCGGACTTGTGTGCAAGATCGTAGGCAACCACCTCAAGACCAAGGGAAAAAACGTAAGCGGGTCAACTGGCAGGCGGAGCCGTACCATGCTGGAATGCCTGCATCCAGACGGCGTACCATTCAAAAGGCGTTTATGAGCAACGAACTGCGCATCGTTGTAGCCACTATTGCTTTCGGAATGGGTATTAATAAGCCAGATATCCGAGCTGTTATCCACTACAATATGCCCCGCAATTTTGAGAGTTATGTCCAAGAAATTGGACGTGCAGGTCGCGATGGATTGCCGTCCCACTGCCATCTCTTCCTGGACTCTAAGGGCGGGGACCAGAGCGAGCTTCGGAGGCATGTATATGCGAACTCCATTGACCGCCACGTAATCCGCAAACTGCTGCAAAAAATATTTGTTCCATGCAGCTGCGATAAAAATATGGCAAAGGAAGCCCTTGAATCTATACCCGCTGAGGGAGACGGTCCGCGACAGCATGTGTGTCCCGGGCACGAGATCGGTTTCTCTGTGGAAAAAACCGTCGAGATGCTGGACATTCCGGCGGAGAACATATCTACATTGCTCTGCTATATGGAGCTGGATCCGCGCTGGTGCATCAACGTGCTCAGTTCGGCCTATGTAATGGCAAAGGTGATCTCATATGGTGGACCCAAGTACCTAAAGTAAGCCCTAGAACGATAAATGAAAAAACTTGTCAATTAATATTTAACCAAAATAGGCACGCTGCCAAGGAGTGCCCGCCGCTGGCCATGGCTGTAGCACTGCAGATCCGGGATAAAACTTTTCAAGAGGACTCGAATATAATCGAGTTCTCGGTTACCGACATAGCAGCGGGCATTGGTTGGAACAGTGGGGTGGTCAAGTACCAGCTAAAGGATTTGGAGTGGGTGAAGGGTAAGAGGCGGATTCTTATTAATGCTACCTCCCCCTTAATAGTTTAATTTTATTTTTCTTAGTGAATGGCTTTCCTAAACGCTCCCCTATTACGGTGAGCTTCTACGATTTAGGCTTTCGCATCAAGGTTCCGGGAGATTTTTCGGAAACGGAGATCGATAGTGCCCTGGATACTCTTTACACGAGATCCGTGAAACAGGAACGCACGCAGTTAATTCAACTGCAGTACGTGGCCCACGGATTGGCGGCAGTTGCCTACAGTTCCGCTGGCCAGTGCTGCAGTGCGGACTTCCCGCAGGATCGATGCGAACAGCTGAAAGCGATCGTGCGAAACTATTTTCTCAATGACTACCCGCAGGATCTGGAACTGGAAGTGGAGGTAATGGCATCGCCATGTTTTGAATTAATATTCTTAATCAAAGCCTTTATTTATTGCAGCCCAGTAACGTGCCGGATGACCACATCGTAGATGATGTTCACGCGCTGATCAACATGTATCCGGATAATACGTTCACTGGACGGAACATAGCTCGCATCTTTCACGGAATTCAGAGCCCCAACTATCCGGCTGTGATGTGGGGCCGTTGCAAATTCTGGCGAGCTCATGTTAAGATCAATTTCAATCGTATCCTACAGCTGGCTAACATGGCCATTATAAAGCGACGCACTTGATTTTGATATCTAAGAGATTATCTGATGAGATGGACACAAAATATTTAAGATTTTTGTTTTTATGTGTGATGTTCTCTGAGTACGGACTGGATAAAGTGATGATAATAACATAATTAATTAAAAAATGTGTGATGCCTGTTGGCACCTAGTGCCAAGACCTACTACCCCATATGCACACTTAGTAATTTGATCCAATCAATATGCATCAGCATGTCGCAATATAAAAACCCACTAACCGATTTTCTCACCTATAAACAATTAGTAATAAGCATAAAACTATATCCAACCTATTAACCCAGCACTAGTAGACGGCGCCAAAAGCAGAAGCAGCATATCAGCGGGAAGAATGACCGACTGACCGATGCAAGTAAAAACCAGCCAGCTAAGCCGAAATGCGCAAGCAGTACATGAACAAACAATCTGAGTCAGCAGACTCAGAGGTGGGTGACCCTGGCATTAACCTTAGTTTAGCACGTCCAGAACTTTGACCTTTCTTAGATTTAATGATGTATAATTTAGCATCTTATATAAGAGTTATTCTTCTGAAATAAAGAGAGTTCCGAAATCAGAGTCAATCGTCTCGTTACTCAGTGTCCACGGCACTTAAAATCAACCTACTTCTAGTGATCCTGTGTAAAACGGTTCACAAGTAGAATCCGCGGCATACCAGTCTACTTCTAGTGTTGCTACCGTAAAACCGGACCACAAGTAGACCCCGCGACATATCATTACTCCGAGTGTTGCTCCCTTGAAACGGACCACGAGGAGATCTCGCGGCATACCAGTCTAGCTCGAGTGTTGCTACCGTAAAACCGGACCACCAGCCGACCCCGCACTATCTAACCTACTTCGAGTGTTGCTCCCGTGAAACGGACCGCCAGTAGGACCGGCCCATAAGGAATCCGCCGAACCACCATCCCACCGGTACTTGAGGAAAACCACCCCAGGACTTCAAGCACGCCACATCAACTCATGCCTGATCACAGCAAGCGTCTGGCCAACCCGAGCAGTCCCTTGCAGAATCCAGGTAAATTTAGTCAGGACTATTTACGGTTTTGACTACGACTCCGGGACCTACCGTTACTCCCGTGAGTTCAAGTTTGACGTAGTTGCCGCATAACGCTCTACGGACGAACATTTGGTGACCCCGACGTGATCCTTTAGGATCACAACTTGAACACAAACCTCAACGCAATTTAACTCAACGAAAAAAAAAAAAAAAAAAAAAAAAAAAAGGGAGAGAGGAGAGATACATTGCAACAATGGGATCAGAATCAGACCCCGTAATCCAAATGCTCATTGATGAGCAAATTGAAAGCAACATAGTCATCCAAAGGCTAATAAGAAACTTCACTAAGGACTCCGCAGAGCGTAAACTCAAGGGAGGATACTTCGAAGAGAAACTCAGACAGCTCACTCACTCATGGACCCAGTTTAAAAAAAATGATGCCAAGCTCAAGGAGCTAGCACTAAGTCCTGAGAATGAGTATTTCACAAAGGCCAAAGCGCTAGAAGAGCTTGTGAAAAAATATGAAGCAATATTTTCGGATGGAATCCCATCAGTGTCAGGCCCGTCACAAAGGCCCCGGAAAACAGGCGAAAATCTCGAGCCAAAGGCACAATCATCACGAGGAAACGAAGGAGAAGACCTTCGATTAACATCATTAAAACGAAGACATGAAGGACGATTAGACGATATGGAAGACTTGCTGTGCAACCGCACCGAAGGACGGGAAGTGTCCACACACGTCAGACAACACATGAAGGAGCTATGGAAGGAAATCGTCACGGGATACCATGATCTCATCGACCTGGAACCAGCCATAAAAAATGATGGACACACCGATGACAGATTTCAGGTTGTACGAGCAGAATATTTTTCGTTTTTGAGCGAAGAATCGAAATCAACTTCAGCATCAACACAAAAACTCACGATTGCACCTCCGTTTGTAATACCACCAGTAGAAATTCCAAAGTTTGACGGAGACTACCGGCATTGGCTACGATTCTACGAAATTTTTACGGAATGCATCCACGATCAAGACTACAGTGATGCAGTAAAACTCCGTCATTTGGAGAATCATGTAACAGGTGAAGCACAAAACCTAATCGCAACGTCGATTGGCGGACAGACCAGTTACCAGGATGCATGGCAACGACTAAAGAATCGATACCACAATGAACGGCTGTTGATTAAATCCGCGATTCAAGAGCTTTTCGGACACCCCAGAACAAATGGATCAGCGGACCAGCTGCGCAGCTTACATGATACCGTGCTCCGAACGGTCGCCACTCTCGACGCACTCAAAATGTCAACAGACAACTGGGACCCAATCTTGATACACATCATTGAGGAAAGATTGGATCCACACACGCTGTCAGCCCTAGAACTAGCCGTCACCGATCCAACCAATCGACAATCTCTGAAGCAGATGTTAGAAAACCTTGAGCGTCAGGCAACCAGTCAAGCAACAATGCAGAAAAATATGTCGGCGGCTCCACTTCGATCCAGTTCATCACGATGGGTGTGTTCAGCCACAGCCCTGCTTACAGATAAGCCCACCGTTCTTTTACCAACCGCCCAAGTGGCAATACATGGCCCAGCCGGAACCCATCAGCAATGCCGCACACTCCTAGATTCTGGATCACAGATTAACATAATCACCAGAAGGATGGCTGATACACTTGGTCTACAATTGGAGCCATCAACCCTGAACATCGCTGCACTGGGAGGAACAACAACAAGATTAGGAAAAAAGGCTGTGGTGACCCTATCATCATTAACCACTGACTTCGAAGATCAAATCAACGTCGTTGTACTACCGGAAATAATGCCCAATCAACCATCCCACCCTATTCAAGCGCCAAGAAATATCTCACCTCAGTTGCGCTTAGCCGATCCTGAATTTACGCAGCCCCAGAATATTGATCTGTTATTGGGCGCCGAAATCATCTCCCAGCTTATGAGGCCACAACAGACATATTTGGGAGAAGGACAACCACTACTAAAAAATACCGCGCTTGGATGGATTGTGATGGGGCCAGTGCGACCGGAATCAGCTCCTAATAGCAAGGCAGAACAAGTCGTCGGTAATACGACGGCTTGGACACCGGAAGCTAACGAGCCACGACAAAGTTTGATTGCATGCATCGGCAAGGAGCAAATAGTAAAATCCGGAAGAGTACATAGTTCCCCACTCATTGCGGATCAACAAAAAGCTAACGAGCCACGACAAGATCAACAAGGAGAGCCGCAGACGGACCCCAATCCACAAGCCCAAGGTTGTCAACTCACAACTGAAGAGCACAGAGTGAAAGGGCCAGTAACCAAGGAAATTCAAGGAGTAGAAGTCACCTCCTATCTGGCATGGGTAACATGCATCTCCGAAAGCGAGCAAGAAGCAAGGTCAAGAGAGGACCAAGAGTCCTGTATGCGCACTGACCAACCAGAGAAAAGGTGTAGTACTTCATGGGATGCCCAAGGAGAATGGTTACGAGGGCGCGCAACAAGGCGAAAGAGACGACAGGTCGGATAGAATTATCGTTGGTAGAGATCTCACCCACATGATTCAAAATTTTTTTTTCTTTTTTAGTAACTTTAGATTTTTAGTAATTAGTTTTAAGATACACAATATTTTCTATCGCAAGGGTACACATCGGTTCACTAAGACGGTCCAACAACAACGCACAGCCCCTATTATTGATTACCTCAATGGGGGGGGAGAATGTTGGCACCTAGTGCCAAGACCTACTACCCCATATGCACACTTAGTAATTTGATCCAATCAATATGCATCAGCATGTCGCAATATAAAAACCCACTAACCGATTTTCTCACCTATAAACAATTAGTAATAAGCATAAAACTATATCCAACCTATTAACCCAGCACTAGTAGACGGCGCCAAAAGCAGAAGCAGCATATCAGCGGGAAGAATGACCGACTGACCGATGCAAGTAAAAACCAGCCAGCTAAGCCGAAATGCGCAAGCAGTACATGAACAAACAATCTGAGTCAGCAGACTCAGAGGTGGGTGACCCTGGCATTAACCTTAGTTTAGCACGTCCAGAACTTTGACCTTTCTTAGATTTAATGATGTATAATTTAGCATCTTATATAAGAGTTATTCTTCTGAAATAAAGAGAGTTCCGAAATCAGAGTCAATCGTCTCGTTACTCAGTGTCCACGGCACTTAAAATCAACCTACTTCTAGTGATCCTGTGTAAAACGGTTCACAAGTAGAATCCGCGGCATACCAGTCTACTTCTAGTGTTGCTACCGTAAAACCGGACCACAAGTAGACCCCGCGACATATCATTACTCCGAGTGTTGCTCCCTTGAAACGGACCACGAGGAGATCTCGCGGCATACCAGTCTAGCTCGAGTGTTGCTACCGTAAAACCGGACCACCAGCCGACCCCGCACTATCTAACCTACTTCGAGTGTTGCTCCCGTGAAACGGACCGCCAGTAGGACCGGCCCATAAGGAATCCGCCGAACCACCATCCCACCGGTACTTGAGGAAAACCACCCCAGGACTTCAAGCACGCCACATCAACTCATGCCTGATCACAGCAAGCGTCTGGCCAACCCGAGCAGTCCCTTGCAGAATCCAGGTAAATTTAGTCAGGACTATTTACGGTTTTGACTACGACTCCGGGACCTACCGTTACTCCCGTGAGTTCAAGTTTGACGTAGTTGCCGCATAACGCTCTACGGACGAACAATGCCATTTGAAAATATTCTTGTTACCTTTAATATTAAGAAATAATAGTAAATAAAATAATAACTTAAAAATTTTTATGGACGTTTATATTGTGGAAAATCGGCATTTAATAAAGAAAATGAAAAAAAAAATCGAACATTAAAAAAAGTAAATAATAATTATTGAATAATAAATCTTTGCAAGGTAGATGGCAATCGCAATCAATAAAAACTCGAAATTGTGGTTTATTTCGACATTTTTCGGACACTTCAAAACAAGAGAAATCATTTATATCTATATCGTTGATATCGTTTTTATTTTGTTTAACTTTGACTAAAAATAAGACAGCGTGAAGATCATTTGATTTATATTTTCCACAGCGTTAAAACGGAGTTAAGAAAACACAATGGGGCTTCAACAGTGTTTCTGGTGTCAATATTGAAAAAAAACAGAATGTGTAAATAAAAATATTTGGGCAACAAAAAAAGAATAAGCCAGTACAATACGAGACAGTAATTGAAATAGTAATTGAAGTTGTTATTTTGTTTATATAATTTTTTTTGTCTGGTATCTTTTTTCTAAAATTTTCCATTCCTTTCTCGCAGTTCTGGGCCCTATAAAAAGGCAGACTTATCTTGTGGCAGCAATCGCAGTTTTATTTCCAAACTTCAAAATGAGGTTCTTTCTTTTACTAGCTCTGGCTGTTTTCGCCTTTTGCGTACTCGTTGAAGGCGTTTCATCCGATACCAATTCGGGTTCCAATTCAGATGTAGATACGGACTCCGGTAGCAGTTCGGAAACGGGAACCACCTCTGACGAGGGAACTTATTCAGGAACAGGAACAGCGACTGAAACAACGACTACCACAACCACAACTACAACCAGTGCCAGAGCACCCGTGATCCGCCACCATCGTCGCCGGCGAGGAAACCTCCGGAGGAGGATCAACCGCCGCAGACAAGCTGCCCAGCAGCGAAGGCGCCGTAGGGGATAAACCAAATACCATCCACCTTTTCTCCGAAAATCTTTCAATTTGGAAAAAAAATTTATGTGAATTTTTATAATAAAATATATAATTAATTTTCAATTTCTACATCTTATATGATAGGGGTCCCCTTCAAAAGTCCTCCAATGTGCTTAGAGCCACTATATGGCCCCCAGCGATGGCTATATCTTGGGCAATGATCATCCGATTCTTGAGCGGAACACCTTAAACGATTTGTAAATCGATTCTCCATCATTCTGCATCAAAATCTCAGAACAAAATATTTTTTAGATTTTTTGTTAATTTTTCTGGGGGTCCTCTTCAAAAATCTTCGAATCTGCGTGGAGCCACTATATGGCCCCCAGCGATGGCTATATCTTGGCCAATGATCATCCGATTCTTAAGCGGAATACCTTAAAAGATTTGTAAATCGATTCTCCATCATTCTGCATCAAAATCTCAGAACAAAATATTTTTTAGATTTTTTGTTAATTTTTCTGGGGGTCCTCTTCAAAAATCTTCGAATCTGCGTGGAGCCACTATATGGCCCCCAGCGATGGCTATATCTTGGCCAATGATCATCCGATTCTTAAGCGGAATACCTTAAACGATTTGTAAATCGATTCTCCATCATTCTGCATCAAAATCTCAAAACAAAATATTTTTTAGATTTTTTGTTAATTTTTCTGGGGGTCCTCTTCAAAAATCTTCGAATCTGCGTGAAGCCACTATATGGCCCCCAGCGATGGCTATATCTTGGCCAATGATCATCCGATTCTTAAGCGGAATACCTTAAAAGATTTGTAAATCGATTCTCCATCATTCTGCATCAAAATCTCAGAACAAAATATTTTTTAGATTTTTTGTTAATTTTTCTGGGGGTCCTCTTCAAAAATCTTCGAATCTGCGTGGAGCCACTATATGGCCCCCAGCGATGGCTATATCTTGGCCAATGATCATCCGATTCTTAAGCGGAACACCTTAAACGATTTGTAAATCGATTCTCCATCATTCTGCATCAAAATCTCAAAACAAAATATTTTTTAGATTTTTTGTTAATTTTTCTGGGGGTCCCCATCAAAAATCTTCAAATGTGCTTAGAGCCACTATATGGCCCCCAGCGATGGCTATATCTTGGCCAATGATCATCCGATTCTTGAGCGGAACACCTTAAACGATTTGTAAATCGATTCTCCATCATTCTGCATCAAAATCTCAGAACAAAATATTTTTTAGATTTTTTGTTAATTTTTCTGGGGGTCCCCATCAAAAATCTTCAAATGTGCTTAGAGCCACTATATGGCCCCCAGCGATGGCTATATCTTGGCCAATGATCATCCGATTCTTGAGCGGAACACCTTAAACGATTTGTAAATCGATTCTCCATCATTCTGCATCAAAATCTCAGAACAAAATATTTTTTAGATTTTTTGTTAATTTTTCTGGGGGTCCTCTTCAAAAATCTTCGAATCTGCGTGGAGCCACTATATGGCCCCCAGCGATGGCTATATCTTGGCCAATGATCATCCGATTCTTAAGCGGAATACCTTAAAAGATTTGTAAATCGATTCTCCATCATTCTGCATCAAAATCTCAGAACAAAATATTTTTTAGATTTTTTGTTAATTTTTCTGGGGGTCCTCTTCAAAAATCTTCGAATCTGCGTGGAGCCACTATATGGCCCCCAGCGATGGCTATATCTTGGCCAATGATCATCCGATTCTTAAGCGGAACACCTTAAACGATTTGTAAATCGATTCTCCATCATTCTGCATCAAAATCTCAAAACAAAATATTTTTTAGATTTTTTGTTAATATTTGTGGGGGTCCCTTCTAAAATCTTCGAATCTGCGTGGAGCCACTACATGGCCCCCAGCGATGGCTATATCTCGGCCAATGATCATCCGATTCTTAAGCGGAATACCTTAAACGATTTGTAAATCGATTCTCCATCATTCTGCATCAAAATCTCAGAACAAAATATTTTTTAGATTTTTTGTTAATTTTTCTGGGGGTCCTCTTCAAAAATCTTCGAATCTGCGTGGAGCCACTATATGGCCCCCAGCGATGGCTATATCTTGGCCAATGATCATCCGATTCTTAAGCGGAACACCTTAAACGATTTGTAAATCGATTCTCCATCATTCTGCATCAACATCTCAAAACAAAATATTTTTTAGATTTTTTGTTAATATTTGTGGGGGTCCCTTCTAAAATCTTCGAATCTGCGTGGAGCCACTACATGGCCCCCAGCGATGGCTATATCTCGGCCAATGATCATCCGATTCTTAAGCGGAATACCTTATACGATTTGTAAATCGATTCTCCATCATTCTGCATCAAAATCTCAGAACAAAATATTTTTTAGATTTTTTGTTAATTTTTCTGGGGGTCCCCATCAAAAATCTTCAAATGTGCGTGGAGCCACTATATGGCCCCCCGCGATGGCTATATCTTGGCCAATGATCATCCGATTCTTAAGCGGAATACCTTAAACGATTTGTAAATCGATTCTCCATCATTCTGCATCAAAATCTCAGAACAAAATATTTTTTAGATATTTTGTTAATTTTTCTGGGGGTCCTCTTCAATAATCTTCGAATCTGCGTGGAGCCACTATATGGCCCCCCGCGATGGCTATATCTTGGCCAATGATCATCCGATTCTTAAGCGGAATACCTTAAACGATTTGTAGATAAATTCTCCATCATTCTGCATCAAAATCTCAAAACAAAATATTTTTAGATTTTTTGTAAAAATTTTCTGGGGGTCCCCTTCAAAAATCCTCCAATGGGCATAAAGCCATTATATGGTCCCCAGCGATGACTATATCTTAGCCAATTTCCATCCAATTTTTGAGCGGAATACCTTAATCGATTTGTGGGTCGATTTTTCATCGTACTGCATCAAAATCTGAGAAAAAAATATTTTTTGGATTTTTGTTAAATTTCCAAAAATTTTAAAACTCCATTGAAGGACAATATTGGGCAGCAACCGCCGCCCTGTTTCAAATTCAACCCCTCGGACTTTATCCAGCTTTATATATAAGCCTGTCGTCGTGGATTAAGAACGAGTGAAAGCTGCTTTTTATAAATACTTAAAGTGAAAGCTGCTTGCCATAAATACCAAGTTTCGTTTGTTTCGTTGAATTTCGGAGTCAAGCTTTTGCTTTTCAGAGTATTAAGGCAAACGACAGAAGGTGGCGCCACTGCGAAGTTATGTTTCCGTAAAATAGTATGTAGAATATTTAGTACCCATTGTCCACGAATCCGCAGGATGCGAACCAACAAACAAACTCCATAAATCTCCTTGAAATTGTTGGTAAATTTTTCGAGACGGCCCTTGAATCCGCCTCGGTAAATTTTGGTTGTTCACCGCCTTCAAATTATTTCAAAGTAAACCTTTCTTTGAAAATATTATACCCTTTGAAAACTAAAATTTTTTTTTAAATAAAAAAATATATTAATAATTTTTAATGATTAATTTTCAAATATAAAAAACAATATTTACTTTACAAAATATCCCTTTCCTGTATTTTGGTTGCAACTGCAGCAACA
Source organism: Drosophila ananassae (assembly GCF_017639315.1). Taxonomy (NCBI): domain Eukaryota; kingdom Metazoa; phylum Arthropoda; class Insecta; order Diptera; family Drosophilidae; genus Drosophila; species Drosophila ananassae. The sequence goes on from NC_057928.1 coordinate 23,951,888, forward strand.
CCTCAGAACCTGCTTCATTAAATATTCACAATAATAAATAAAATCGGAAGTTGGCCCAGACAGGGAGCGGGTTCCCTAAAAACCATTTGACATTGGCCACCATCTAGCTTGAATTTCCCCCGCCCGAAATGCGGGAGTCCTAGTCCTGGCCCAGGATCCCACTAAGTGTTGAGTGTGATTAATGAAATGGCCGCAAGCTGGGCACAAGTCCTTCTCACACCTGTTCGTAAGTTGGGGGGCGTGGCTTGTTTTTGGGGTTAAATAGAGTTCATCGGGAGTGTGTAGTTGGTTTTGGTTTTGGCCAGCGCAACGGTTGATTAATTTCTCTGCATGGAATATAATTAATTTGGTATTTACCCAGGGCCAAGTTGGTTAGTCCTTCCATGATGTCAACTTGGCTATTTTAAGGAAAAATTGGCTAGATCTGAGAACCAATGATGAATAAGTATTTTGTTGTACTCAATTGGCTTATAAAAAAGGAATAAAGTTATTTTAAATTATTTACTTTTTATTTATTTATAATCAAGATAAAATATTTTCGTGGATGATGAAATTGGAAAAATTAATTATTCTCTGTAGAAAATCATTTTAAATTTTAGTCCATTATAATTATAATATATCTTAATTTAGCTTTTTTTTTGAGAATATTATGGTGGTAGCACTGTCTTCTATTACCATAGAAGTCATTAGCCAAATTGTTGGAAATTTTTCGGCGACAGGTGCTGTCACGTTGGGTATGAGCTGGGCCGGCTTAAGGCGTCTGCTCTTAAGGCTGCCGAGCCGGGGCCAGGACCTTCGTGGGGGAGACTGTCCTGCGAGGTCCTTTTGGAAAACACTTTGCAGCCCTTGCTGATGAGCCGGCGCAGTGGGTCATTTAAATTCATTACACAAAAACAAACTCGAGGCTGGCCGAGGGCCGTTAATTGACCACAAAAGTGGAGCCCATGACTCCGTCTGCAACTATAGCCCGAAATCCCGGATTCTGGATTGTGGATCCCGGATCCCGGTTCCCGGAACTCAGTATCCATTGGAGTGCGGCGAGGTGGTTTTTGCTGCTGTGATAAACTTTCATGAATTTTCATTTTCGTCGCTTTTGTGGTCGCCTTGGTAAACTTGGTGCTCTGCGCCCGTGGGTTAATTTAATGGTCCGAGCATCCAGGAGTGGTCGAACAGCTGCGGTGTGACATTGAAATCCTTTCAGTGCCGCCCGGGCACGGAAGCAGTGGAAGTGCTTTTTGGCCGAAGAACTTGACAATAGTTACAGACCATCCCACGGGAACCGCCGGGGTGGGTCCGGGGTGGTCCGCAACGGAAGTGGAATGCTAAGTACTTGCGTTAAGCGAATAATCGACTCCCTGTGCCTTTGGAAACTATTCCAAACTCGATTTGAATTGAAAACTGCCGCCCAAGTCCGGCCGAGCAACTTAACCGTTTAATTAACACAAACAACTCAAGATGGAGGGAGAGATATTTAATTTAGATATTGGTTTCATTTTATTCGGTGACTGGAGAAACGGATTATTAAGAAATGACTTTAATATGAATAAAATATGAAATGTGATTGTATTGCTTCAATTATAGTCCGTACTTACTCCTCTCAAACTGTGAGCTGAAGCCCAAAACCCGTAATACCTATAATAAACTGAATCATATCGGCTTACACATACTCCCAGTAATTAAGCGGGCTCCGGGAGGATGACGGATGGACCGCTGATTGGCGGTCCTCTGACGACCCTCTGACTGGCATCCTTGTTGATGAGCCGTTGATAGGCCAGATTGGCAGCCATGCCCTGAAAATCGTAAATCAAAAGCAAATGCCGGCTGCATTGCCAGCCGGGTGGGTCCGGGACTCCAGTGACAGCAAATGTTTGCGAATTTTATGCGAATTACGCCTAATTAGCATTTCTGCAAGCGGCCGGGGATCGAGAGTCACTGCCAGAGTCAGAGTTCCCGGGCTGCGTCCCTCCTCATTATGTGCCCGATTTCATATGCAAAACATAAGTGCCTTCGAGCACTAGGGGGATCTTGTCCCTGCACTGTAAGAAATATTCTTAGGCCTTTTTTCTAAAAAGGAACAAAGAATTTAATATTGAAAATGTAATATTCGATTTTTATACTTCAAATATATGTCAAATGATACGATATTACATGATATATTTAAAAATCTTCATAGAAACAATCTTAGCTCTCCACTAATTAGTTAGCCATATTGCTCTTTTGAAGCTTTTCCTGAGATTATGAGATTGGAGGCGCCTTAAATGGAAATAAAAAATATATTTAAAAAGTACATTAAATTTTAATCTATTCAAAATTAAAGTCACATGTTTCAGAACTTTGTTTTTCCCAGTGTAATAGCTGTTGGCAGATGGGAACGCATCTGTTTGCTGTTTGCCTATGTTGGGCCTAGAAAAATGCAGCGTGACTCCAGGGCCATATCTCATTAGAATGTGGTGGGCGGAAGGGCGTAGTAATGGAGGGTGCCACTGCTACAGTGCCACAATGCCACCTAGGGACTGTTGATTCTGTTTGCTGTCATCGAAGTCCACAGAACGCAACGCATCCCAACAGAGGGCATCGCATGCAAGCCAATAAAATTATGCGCCATCGGAATGTGTGCGACCGAGTGGAGTAAATTGTATTTACTACCGCACATCACCCGGCGAGCATATGGAAGCAGTTGAGCCGCCGCGGCGGAGTCACAACGCCCGCGGGTCAATTGCCGGATCTGGGTAGCAGGGGAGCCACCGTAGGAGCTCAAGGGAGCTCCAGCCTGCCATCGATTTCACTGCGAGTCGTCATCCAAGTGGCCGAATGTTGCGGTTGTTTGTGCAACGGATGTTTTTCAATGTTCCAATATGCTCTTTGAGGAGATATATCATAGATGTCATGTGAGTCTTGCCTATCTGGCAATATTTTTTTTTTTATTTGTATTATTTCTATTACACCTCACCTCTATTTAATTTTTATAAATCAATAGGAATATTTTTGGTATAATTTATGTAATTTGTAGGATTATTAAAGAAATTATTTATCGAAGAAAACTCCAGAGCATTTCACAGTCAGCTTATAAATTTTTCGCTTGCTTTATTTTTAGATTTCCTTGTAAAGTTGGAGTCTTTCCCGTGACCCTTGGGAGAAGGGAACGTGATCTGGTTCTGTTTTTCAGCTGGTAATAGAACTGCGAATTGGACTGAAAGAAATTCTTTAAAAAAATTAAAGCTTGTCTCAGTTATGCTTGGAAATAGTTGTCCATTATTGAGATTTCCATGAAATGCACATTATAAAATAGTAAATGTTCATATATGTAGATCTATTGATGTAGTTTCCTGAGAAGTTTAAAGAAAAATTTTGGGGAAATAAGTAAATTTGATGTTTGTTCTATATCCTTTTTGTCCTAAAATTGTAAAATAGTGGTGAATTGACTTAAAATATTAGGAATCTTGCAAGAATGTAAGTCCTTGATTTAAAAAATTTTCATTGAGTCTATACTTATTTAAATATGTAAATTGTTTTTATTTAAAATAATTTTTGTAAACCTTTTTGTTTTTATCTGTGTGGCAACTGAGTCGGGTCTTGGATGGGGCGTCGGCCTGGGGGGCGTCACTGTGGCCACTTGCTAATTGCGGCCGGAGTCGGCTCAGGGTACGGCGGACGTTTCAAAGGCCCGGGTCCCGGGTGCAACTGCAATTTGGGATTCTGCAAGGCGGCAGGAGCGACGAAGGGGTACCTTCTGCTTTTATCTGCTTTAGCTGCCAGCCAAGCTTGGCTCTTATTAATGATTAATTAAAAAAACTGCTTTCAGCTGGTGAAAGGATGGAAAGGGGGCCAAGAGGGGGATTTTAACTTATGCTTATGACATATGTGGCATTTAATTGGGCAAACAAAACGGGCGGCCGGTATTTACTTGGGCCAGTGGGCGGAGTTGGTGGGGTGGGGAAAATTGAGGCGCTTGAAAAGCTTCCAATGCCACACATTTTCGATTCCAGGCAGGCGATACTAGTTGCGCTTTCGAGACGAAACGATTGGCAACCGAAACGGACTGGCCGCTCTTAGGCTTCGCTCTTAGGGTGGCGCGCGGTGCTCTCTTAGGCAGCAGTGTCGCAGGTCGTGGACGGCGGAACACTGGAAACACAGAGTTATATATGTATATAGGGATATATATGGGAGCCGATGTCGGCCGACGGATGATGAGGATGGGATGTGCCGAGCATAGCCGCCAATGCGAAGTTTTTGGCCAAGTTGCAGAATCAGTCGTCAGTGGGTCCTAAGCGGATTTGGTCGACAAGTGTGTATGTGTGTGTGAGGGTGTGTTCATCTTCAGATTCCGATTCAGATCCAGATTCAGCTTCAGATTCAGATACATCTTTAGATTCGGCTTGAGACTTGACTTTAGCTTCAGATACAGCCACAGATACAGATACAGGCACAGATACAAACACAGACACAGATACAGAAAGTGGAGAACCAAAGTTCTTCTCCGAGAAAATTCAGCGAACGAACATTGGCGCGTGAATTTAACGCTTGGCCTAGGTCACGTATCGCACGTGTTCCTGACAGAAAGGACATCGCCGTGCTAGTGTGGGTGTGTGTTTTTGATTAAGTGTTCGCCTTGCATGTGTGCGGTTGACATTCGATTTACTTTCGCCGAGTTGCCGGGCACAAAAAGCAAAAAATTCAAAAACGGAACACCGACAGCAGACTTTTTGGCAGTCCAGGCTCAGAAACCCAAACCTAAGCCTCTACTTCCGCTTGCATATGTGTGATTGTGGGCTGTGGTCGATATTTGCATAAAATCTGAGAAGAAAAAGGACTAGAACCTAAAAAACCTTATAGCAGCAACGCCAGGCTCCATGGTCCTCGACGGTCGCTTAATGAGTTTTTAATACTCTGCCGCGCTTCCTCTGCAGCGCTGTCCTGTGCGAGTGTATGTGCCTCTGAGTTGTGCGATAGAGGAAAGGACATCCCCAGCCCACTGGCACAGGATTTTCGCCGGTTAATTTATTGAGCCACCAACCAGTTTAGAACGTGTCCAAAACAGACAGAAAAAAAAATAATTTGGATTCTCGGCCGGAAAGTTTATTTTTGGGTAAGTGCCACTGATCAGCTTGAAGTTGTTTAAAATCTATAATTTTATTTTCACTTTATTTTGAATCAGGTAACTGCAAAACTTTGCACCATGTGTCACTGAATCTGTGTCACCAATAACAAATATTATAACTACAAAGTTATCGATTGAAATTCCCAATTGTACTGTTTTTTATTATAAAAAACAAAACCATCCATTATAAATTCCTTCCCGTCCATTAAACATTCGGTTATACATTTGGTTATATGTTGCTGGTTACACACATGGCATTGTCAAATATTTGCGAAATTTCAAACTGAAACTCTGCAAACAAATGTCCTGCAGCCACAGAAAATTTTTGTTTCACATTTTGTCGAGCGATATGGGGAGAAGTTCAACTTGGGATTAGACTCGACTTTCGACTTGTCGTTAATGTGTAGTGACAGGCCAATCAGAAGTTTCTTGGCTCGGAAGTCCGATGCCACTTGAATTATTAATCGAAAATATTAGTTTCCAAACAGATGTCGGTTTTCAAGGATATACTTCTTTGTCGTATGCAAATCAGGCCATTTCGCAGATGCATTTCGAAATATTAATTTAAATTTAAATTTGATTCCCTTCAAATCGAATGGTAATTATGGGGAAGAGGACAGAGAAACGATTCGAATGCTCTCGATTATTTTTTTGCTTTCGTAAATTAATTTCGTTTGATGATTGCGCCAGAGTGGCTGGGCAGGGAGGCTGCAAATGGGTATGTTCTGTTCTCTGTTTGTTTTGGCCTATCAAATATCCCAAAATCCCATGTAACTAGAAACAATTCCAATTAATTCTGCTTATTTGTAAACAAATATTTATCTAAGCAAATACATTTCAATCCAAGTACGGCCGTATGTACGTAATAAGTGTGTATATCGGGGCATTTAGTCAGATATGGCTTTGGCAAAAATGCATTTGGCATTCCCCGTAAAAATGGCATGACAAATATTAATTAAAATTGCATGACCATCTCTGGTGAATGTAATTAATTTGTAATGCGAACTTCAAACACAAATGTCCGCGTATATCCGTATATGGATTTCCTTTATTGGATTACCGGAGTTGCGGACCAAGTTTGTTTTCCATTTTTCATGGGCCGGCTCAGCTTTGGTAAAATGCGATTAAGTAAATGTGTCAAATGCATTTAGCATTTAAGTTAATTTTAATGTTGTTTGCTTAATGCATTTTTTATGTGCCAACTCGGCGTATACTTGATGTGCAAACCCGACCTGGAGTGGCGGGGACAGTCGTGTTTGCATCCGTGAGCTCTTTCACATGCACGCATACAATTATATATAATTATTCTCAATTTACGATGACAACAAATTTCAATTTAAGCCGCTGCAGCTCGACTGCATTCTGCCCGCCAGCGGGCGAGTGGCTCTTTGTTAGGTGGATCAACGTCAACAATGGCTGGCTTTTGGATCGTTCCTTTTTCCGCTTTTCAGTTGGCATGGAGCCGATAGGGGAAGACATTCGCTTTCCACGCTAAGCAATTAAAAAAAACTGTAGCTGGAAAAGCTGCATTGATTGCAGGCGCCACCGACCGCATGCCGTCATCGCATTTATCGCATACTTGCCGCACGTGTGGTTCGCTATTCTCTCCATCGACCTTTTATTTGCCATTTTCCCACTTTGCGCGCTGCCATCTGCCCTATGCCCTCTGCGCTTTGGCCTCTGTCCTCCGCACAAGCCAATACAAAGGGAATAATACCTGGCTGTCAGTGGTAAAAAGGAAAATTGACATGAATTGAGTTGATTCGCTTTGTGGCAAGCAGTACGGCGAGCATGATTTCTAGAAACTCTGCCAAAGCTTCTGAAGTAATAATTTTTCATTGTCTGTTATCGTTGAGTGCTTAAAGCGGGACTTTTTCAAAAAAATTAGTTCTTAAACCCAATAGATCTTTAAATTCTTACTGAGAAATATTTGTCTTATAGTAGATAATATGTGGAACAAAATCCTCTTTTTACTCAAATCTCTTAAATTAAAAATGGACCAACCAAATGATAACCTTTTATCATACTTTATCCAGCTAAGGATACCAATGGCTTTACCTGTTGAAAAGGACTTTGGGGTACTTTTAATTGAGTTTTCAATGTGCGTGGGCGAAAGCGAACTGAAAAATGGTCACCGAAATGGGAGAAAATTAATGCGGCCTGTTGACTTTTGTGACATTTTCATTGCCACATCTGCCACATTTCATCCGGAGTGTCCTTAAAATTCATTGGTTTCACTTGCCTGGCCTTCTCACCTGGCGTCCGTGCCACTTTGGTCTCTGCCACGCGTCGCCGGCCCCTCCGCCACTCCTGCCACATGCTTATGCAAATCGCATTTTAATAAACTTGCGTTGCGTCAATTTTCATTTACATTTAGTCCACTGGGGCGTAGTTCCGCCTCCGTTCCCTTAGACCGACCAAGACCGACTTTTAAGTCCCAAAACGATACGAAAAAAATCCTAATTAAATTTGAATTTACTTTAAGCATTTGGGGCTTTGTTTGCTTTGTTTTTCAGTGCCAGCAGTGCCACCATTGCGCCATAGCATCTCGTATCCATCGTATCCTGCGTGGGCTCCATTTACGTTTATTATTTTCCGGTTTTTCTTTTCTGTTGATTGCTCATTAAAATTTGAAATTTCATTTTGCTATACATAAAATAAGAAACAAAAAACGCCAGAAATAAGCAGCGAAAAGTGAAAATTCACCGAAATTGAATTGAATTTAATATCAGTTTTCTAATGGCTCTCTCTGCGAGCTGCCTGCTCAAGGATTCCGTTTTGTCGTATGTGGTAAAAAAAACGAAGAAAAGTCGAGGAAATTGGTATCGGGATGGCAGCCATAATCCCCGATGAGAATATGCAAAATAAATATGGCGTAAGGAGATAAAACGATGCGGGGCTGCTAGAAAATCAATGCTAAATGTGTTAAGTGATTTTTAAAGTACATTTAACAGCAGCGGGCACGTGACTGCCACGCCCACAGCTACGCACAACATATATTCGCGAATCGTGAATCGCGAACCCTACGCATCTACACATATTTGCAACATATTTCAAAATTTTCGCCGAAATATAAAACATTTTCGGTGTTTTTCTCTTGTTTTGCTTGGAGCTATCGGGGAGGTCACATAAACACAGAGAGTGGTGTGGCAACCAAGGCAAATATGTGTGTGAGTGTGAGTGTGGCTTGTTGGTATTGACAAATGAGGTGCGGGGGTGATGGGTAGTGGGTAGAGGTCCTGGTGGCTGCGTACACATGTTTGTAATATCCTTGTTGATTGTTGGCTGTCGCTTGTTTTTGGGTGCTAGGTGCCACAGATTGCGAACAAAACTGTTTTCGGGGGCTCAAGTTGTCCAACAAATGTGTGACTATTTATTCCCCATTTTTCGGCAGTGGGAATACCACTTCAAAAATTACTGAAAACGTTTAAAGCCACAAGCTAGAGTTATTCAAAATAGTTATTCTAAAATAGGATTTCTGTAATAACTTGGCTTTTTGAAAAAGACGGTTTGATAAACATTATGTCCTTAAAAACATGTCCTTAAAAAATAATCTGAAAAAAGATTCTTCTAGGAATTCTATAAATAAAAATGAAATATGGTTTTTTACCAGAATAATGATAAATACGACTGATAAAAAGAAGCAAAGTAAAGTTATTATAAAATATTAATAATTTAAGGTCTTTTTTAAATTTCAACAACAACTTTTAATAACAACTTCAGTTAAATTGTAATAAAATTGTTCAAAAATTTTAAAGTCTTAGATTTGTCGTTTTTATAAGCAAAATTGTATTTTAAATTCTGTTTGGCCTCGATTTGGAACTTGTCTTTCAAGTCCTTAAAGCCCTTCCAATTGGTTACGTATACGCAGCGTTGTCCAAGTGGTTGGCGATAGATTAAGTAGCTGACAAATGCTTTGATTACTTAATCAGGCTACCAGGATCGGGGCAGATGAAACGAAACGACCGCTTAACCGGGCTTTAAATGTGCCCCTGAGTCAGCAGGCAGCACCCACACAATCGCACAATCCCACGAACACAATCACAATCACAATGGCACCCACAAAAGCTGCAAGTTGAACGCTGCAGTTGCCACTGTTGCAGGACCAAGGAGCCATGGAAGTGGCAAATTTAATTGAAATTGAAAGCACTTTTGTGTCCTTTGGCCCACACGCTGCTTCTGGGGCGTACGGAGTGCAGACTACGGACTCCGGACCAGCCTTGACTCTCGGCCATGGTTCTGGAATCAGTTCTGGCGTTCAGTTGCATGCAACTAATTTGTGCCACTAATGAATTTATTTGCCACTTGTATGCTGGCAGGGTGGGCGTGGCCTGCAATCTGAGCTGCTCTGCTCTGCGCCGTTCATCGAATAAAGCAAAATAAATGAAAGTAATATAAAAAGAACGGAATAGCAGCCACGGCGACACTCGGGGTCGCGCTGCTCCAAGATATGCGACGGAAAAGTCGAAGCCGTCGACAAACGAAATCGTTTGAAAATTAATTTTCCATTTCACAAGGAAAAGGAGTGAACGGGCCAGAGTGTCGGCTGCCACTTGCCAACTGCCGCCTGCCGCATGCTGCATGTGTCGGCAACTAGCTCGTGTCGAATTACAATTTATTGGCTGCTAAGTGGCTGCCAGTGAGAGCCTTGACACTTTTCATTATACCCTCACCTCGCGCTGCCAGGTTCCATTTCCAGGCTAAATTTACGGTCCTATGAGAAGCGAAATATTTGGCTTAAATGGATGGAATGTAAAGCATTCGGTCTTGATCAAAAAGTGCCTAGGTGGCATTGTAAATGTGAAAAATTCTACTATATACGACTGCAGCTGAGAAAGGTCTGTAGAACTAAACCAAAAGGAATAGCATTTCCCGTTCAAAGACAAACAGCAGCAAGCAAACACTAGCTGCTTTAATTTTTAATTAAACATTTGCGAGCAAAACGAGTGAAGGGGCAGCAGAATCAGCGGTTCCCTTAGCTCCCAAATGCATCAAACCAGCACACACACACACACACCCTGTACTGTAGGTACAGTCCGGGCAATTTATGAAATGCTCCCTGAGCTAACATACAATGTGCGCCATGATTATTGCATTTTTTGCTGGCTTCTAGTTTGGCTTGGGTTGTGGTCTGGGGCACGTGCATTCCATTTAATTGAATGGAGGAACGGCTAAACATGAGCCGTAATTAGGCTTCATTTTTCTCCGCTTCCCGCTCTCCAGGGGGCCACCTGAATTCACTGAAATTGCGGTAGCTGCTCTGCTCTGCCAAAAACAATGGGCTAGAAGGCCGGACGGGGCAATGGGAATGGACGGCTTTGTGTTGCAGCAGTTGCATTGCATGTAGACAGAGGCACAATAACTTCTTGTTATTATGCTGCAAGAGTCAGAACAGGCCAAGCCCGACCAGGCAACTACCAATTCATATTTGACTGGCACTCCGCCGCAGTAGGCACAGGAAAAGCACTTGAAAAAAAATCTAGGACAAATCTGACAGGATCCTTTATGTGATTGTTAGCAAAAAAAAACGATGAAAATAATTCTAGTTGTGAGGTAAAGATGAGGATGCTTTTATTTTTCTTAAATCTTAAATAGAGATCAAGCCCTTCTCACAGTGCACAGTGCATACTGAGACGAAGGACCCACCCAGGACTCGACCTGGACTGCACTTGTTGTTTTTTTGCAATTTTCATGAGTGGCACTCGGGTAAAATATACTATTTATTTCGCTACTCTCGCTCCGAGAATGGGCGACCGGCTATGCCCCAAATGAACCACATTCCACATTCCAACTTTTGCGTAGAGGAAGCAGGTGAGCTGCATTGTTGTTGGTGTTGCACTTCTGCACTTTTGTTGCCTGTTATGTAAAAAGCTCGTTGAGTGAAAAACGTCGAGTTAAGTATGTGTATGTGTCCCTGTCTGCCTCTGCATTTGTTTGTTGTGCGCGTTACAAAAAAAAAAGAAGAGAAATGGGGAAAAAAGAACGATACGATGCAACAGTCACCGGCACAGATACACCTATGCATCTGAGGTGCCTCCTACATTCCTGAGCTGGTTGCCTCGGCACCTCGAGTGGCACTCATCGTGAGCGGCGGCGGACAGGTGGAAGCCATCCGTGCCCCACTTGCCTCACCCACTTGCCCAAAAACTATGGCTATGCGAAGCACAGGTCTCAGTCTCAGTTTTCAGATTCAGTTTCAAATTCAGATTCAGAATCACCTGCAGCTTCTGTTTCTGTTACTGTTTCTGGGCATGTATTTACTTAGTTTACGTATTCGTTTTCGTGTCGTGCTTACTGCTTTGTGTGTTGTTTTTAGTTTTAATGAAATGTAAATGTTTAGTTACACACACACGCACAGAGACTCACACACCCAGGAGTGGCTGGATGTTGGCTTGGTGGTTCTGCCATTAATAGCATGTGTAAGGTGGCTTTTGTGAGACGGCACTGGGCAAATAGTAAAAAAAATTCACAAAAACCAGCGTGTGCGCTTTGCCTTTTTTTCAAGACTATTTCCACTGGCAAACTGCAGCAGATTTTGGCTTCTTTTTTTTTTACAAATTACATCCTTACAACTGTTGAAGTGGGGCTTTTTATCTCATTCATATGGTTTTAATGGGCAAATTTTTTCAATGGGGAGTATAAATATTTTTGGCTCACTTTTAACTTTTAACAAAGTGTATATTCCCATACGAAACCAAAAAAAATCCTAAAACTTGTCTTGGCTTTAATTTTTTCACTGCACTGGCAACTGTTTGTCAGTGGAAACACCTGAAAAAATATTAAATGAGAAATGACACTGCCAACGGCCTACACTCGCGGATTGTTTGACGAGCTGCCCTAATGAGGCGACGCTGTCGAGGACTCTGTTGATGACGAGGACGACTATGATGACGATGGTAGTGGTAGTGGCGCTGATGGCTGAGAGCTTGCTTCCTGCTAATTGGGCTCACTAGAAGCACATCCTGGCTAATGCATTCGAACCACTGGCCCATAGGTTCAACCTTTTTATTCATTTTCGGCAAGATATACCAGATAGCTTGCCAGAACATTTATGGGAGTTGTTTGTGCTGGTATTGTTTTTAACTGCAAGTTCAATTTCAATAAGCCAAAGTGCGTTTTGTGGTCGGAACGGAATATTTATTAAAAACATCCCAGCTGGAGCTATTTCAAATGGAATTCATTTCGAGTGGCGAAGAGGAACGTTTTCGGACCACATCAGTAGCAGTTGCCGACCGCCGGGCAAACAAACAACATTGGACAATTTGTACATACATATTTGGTGGGGATATATACGAATAGGAGTGTTGACTTTAACACACGCTTGTCAACTTTGACCAAACGATACCGCCGGGAGGGGACTGATGGTTATTCCGGGCATTTTGTCGGACGGTGTGACTCCGAATGTGGGGGCGAGTGCCGATGGTGGATGTGGGTGTGGGTTTGGGGGCGACAAAATAGCATTTCCTTTTGACTTTTTGGCCGCTTGACTTCTCGTAAGCGGCGCTTGTTCGCATTTTCCGCCGGATTTTGTTTACAAGCCGCGCCGCAGAGCACGAAAACAAATTGAAAATGCACCACGACCCCCAACGAACAATAACAACTCCGACAATGGTCCGAGCTGCACAAATTGGTGACAGCTCTGGTTGGACGTTAGCTGAATTTGTTTGCTTTTGTGCGGCATTGTTGTCAAATTTATTAAGTTACTCATACGCCCCGTTGTCCGATGGCTGCAAACTCCCACCATTCCAGCCACCACAACAACATGTGACAGCCGGCCAGATCCCCTTCCTACATAAACACAGGGCTGGGGAATCTCTGGTCTCTGGGTCTCGCAATCGGCTTCCCAAAGGCCACGGCCAGACATCCATGTTTTCCGTTCGAAGCAAAACGGAAAAATTTCTTACGGCTGTCAAGAGACTACGCGGCGAACATTGAACTCGAGATATTTCGAAGCAGCTATTTTTTTTTAAATGTAATTCAAAGCTTAATATTTTTGTGGAAAAAATGGAACAAAATATTAATTTGTTTCAAATCCTAAACTTTAACTCTTAGTTTAGTTTAGAACTCTTAGTTCCTCAACAAAAAAATATCAAATGACAACTTTTCATTGAAAAGTGTAACAGTTAGTCCATACTGCATTTTTTTGGTCCCACTGTACAGTAAACTTATGTGGGATTGTGTATTTCGCCCAGCATTTGCCACTTGACAGCTGAGTGGCCCGGCATCCAGGAAGACATTTTTTCCATGCCAGCAGCATCTCATTTCCCGTTTGGTTCGCCGTCAATAGGCATTTCGCTATTGAAACTTTTTGTGTAGCTTCCAAGCCATGTTTGCTAGGATACTAGGATGCTTTCCACACACAAACACATACTGAAAAACACACACAGGCCACAGATAATATATATGTACATGTGTTGCCATGAGTATATCTAACTGCTTGGGAGCTGGCTCGCGTCACTCTGGGCAATAAATATCCGCCTAAATATGCTGGTCAGGCCGGCTGAGATGGCCGCCTTAGGCCAAAATCTGTCTTAATATGTGCGATGTGTTCTCTGACTGCATGTTTGTGAGTTTGTGTATTTGCGGGATTTATGTTTGGGGCCAAGTTGTAAGCGCCAATGTTTTTTATGTTGAACTTAAAGACATCCTAAGTACTTTCTGTGCACTTCGCACTGTGCCAGTTTCTTTTACTTTCTGCACAGGGAGAAATGTTTAAGGAATTTTAGATTAATTTGAATATTTTTTAATAGAATTATATTGATTAAAGGCTCAAGCATATGTAATATAATGTATATGTATATGTAATAATATAAAATCAGATATTTTGGTTAATTTTTTACTGTGCATTAAAGCACCTCCACTCTTCTACACCCACGCGCAGCATCTGTCCCTTATAGTTGTTGGCGTTCTTATTTTTGTCGGTATTGTTTCTGGTAGCACTTGAAGTCTGCTTCTGGGATCGCTCCAGCATCCAGCATCCAGCATCAGCTCCAGGTCCAGGGCGTTCAACTTGCTCCGGTCTTGAGTCCTCGTATGTCGTCGCTGTTTGTTGTTCTTGGCAACTGTTTTGCTTGTGTTTTATGGTCAGTTCTAATGTGCTTCGCCGGGTGCTGCTGTGTTGTTGGGCTGCTCCTGCCGGAGAGTGTGCTTGTGCTAAAGTACTTAGTGTTAATAAACTTTTATAAATATTCTCTTTGACACTTTTAGCACGAAATAAAACTGACAAATAAATCTGATTAATCATTGCACTTTGCGCTTTGTAATAGCACTTTATCGTGTTTTATTTCTCCGTCGGCTGCTTTGTCAGGACACGTGTGCGAGTTGGCTCCATCCAGGAGTTTGAGAATAATTTTCTGTCTTGCTTAGGCTCTCCAATTCATCAAGTTTAAAGCTTATCCGGAGCTTATATTTCCCTATTACTGACGGGGGCGGCCCCTCAGGTTGAGCAACAATTGGGGTAATACTTTTTTCGATTTCTGCTTCCGAATTCAATTGGTCTTGCCCCCGGATCTCGGACGCAATGGCAAGTTTATTGTATTTGAAGGCGTGGTTATTGGCTTCAGTTGAGCGGCTTTATTACATCGAGCGCCGAGTTTATTCCTAGGGACATGTAGTATGGATGCATGTACATATGGAGGAATTTCAATGGCTGTTTGCCAAACAAAATCGTTTGATACCATTTCTATGCCATGAACCCTGGCAGCGTACTCGTCAAATGCAATGAAAAAATCCGGGAACATCGGAGCCCAATTGGAGCTGCATCCGCGCCCTTTTTTGCTCCTCGCCAAATACAATTTTGAACGCATCACAACACGCAAACACAATCACAAATGGGCGAAGAATTCTGCGAGGGCGGAGGGAGCTGGTTGGCGAGGACGTAGAGTAGAAACAGAAAATGGAGTGTCGGAGCTGCACTTGGCCCTTGTCCGTCCGTATTCACCATTGATATGCGCGTTGCTTTTTCCTATTCCACTGTTAGAATCATAGGGTATGCTCTACTTATGAGAGCTTTGATCTGATTTTAGAAAACTGTAAGTCCTTTTTATTAATTTTTTTTATTTATTTTAATAATTCTTATAAAGATGCGGAAATAATTTTAATTTTTATATTATTTGTATAGTGTAACACAGATCCATAAATTTCAAGTCATGTGTAGACTTTGCAATTCTTTTTCTTTTTTCACATTCATCTCTTTTGCTCCCTCTCCGTTTGCGACTCCATTTTTGTTTTCGGCTTCGCGAAGAGGTCACACTTAATTTCCGCTTCCCAGTCGTAGCATACTTTTTGGGGCAATCCGCTGCTGCTTCTGCTGTCATTGTTGATGCAGCCCTGTGCTTGGCTCTGCCAGTTGCGCTGAACTTTCAACATCCGCTTTTCATTTACACACGCACTGTGTGCGAGGGATAGAGGGAGGGCTGTTTGACCCACGACCTGTGTTCCTTCTCGTAGTTGTTGCTGGCAACATCTGTTGATTATTTTCGGGCCAGTATTTCTTTTTGCACTTCAGCTTGTATGTACTATGGGAGCAAGGATTTCTTTTGTCATATAATTTTTATGTAAAAATAATTATATTTTTATATCCTTAAGCTAAAGGTAATTATATATATTATTGAATATCATTTTAATTTTCATTGCATTAATACAACGAATTTATATATCTTTTTAATCCTTTTGATTGTGATTTCTTGAAAATGTATAATCTTTTTGATTAAAACTTTTTCCACCGTGCAATGCACAACTTGTCGGTGTGTGGTGTAGGTGTGGCTTGTTTATCGCACACCCATACACACACACACAGCATACCATACTCATAGCGCACATGGCACAAGGTGGCTCAAAGTTTTTGTGTTTGTCCATGTGGCTCTCGCTTCTTTTGTGTTCTTTGGCTCTTCCTCTTTTTGCATTTTTGCTCACTCACACACCCACATGCAGGACACTCACACACACTAACATGTCAGCAGCAAAATTGATTATGAAATGATTTATTGGCCTCAAAAACTGCTTCAATATTGATTAAAGCTACTGTCCCTCTACCCCGAGCATTTTTGCCCCGCTCTTCCTGTTTTTTCGTCCTTTTTTTACCAGCTTGTGGCCATTTCCGAAGCGCGGACCATGCGGCGTATGCGTTACGTTTGTCACAGCATTTTATTACCACCCTTCTGGGAGGGCCAGCCGTTTAAATGCATTTTTGTAAGCTACCAAATATCCGCAGCTTCACAGCAAATTCTGCAGCAAAATAAAGCGAACTGAAACAATTGCAGCGTGCATTTTTTCCCCAAAGCTGATTTTTGTGGGTTAGAGAAATGCATATTTATTTAATAGCGGGAGAAAGTGATGGAAAAAATGCTGTTAAATATCTTTTGTGTCGCAACGATGGGGAATTTGCACAGATGAATTGAAATATTGCTATTAATAAAAGGATTATTGAGTCGATTTTAAATCGGTTAATTAACAAGACTATTGTTGAAACCTGAAAAAATAATATTTTAGGCTGGATTAAATACTTTTAGGAAATTTCGGTTTTACACTTATTGAGTGAAAATTATTTAATCTTTAGAGTTAATTTTTCTATTTCTTTTATGCCCAGCCTCTAGATAATTTCTCAATTTATTAGAAAAAAGAAAGTCATGTTAGACTAGTATCTAGAGGATATCCTTTTCTTCTGACATTCTTGATGTTTTTACATCACCATACACCACAGCTTTACTGAATTTTTCATATATTTGATATTTTATAGACCTGGTTGCTGGTGTCACTACTGGTGTTTTTTGTGTTGTGTGTCCTGTCAGCAGTTGTCAACGCAAAAAGGTGCGCAGCTCAGCCGCACAGGTGTGTGTCTCGTTGTGGGGGCGATTGGATGCTTTTGTGGGGATTCGTGGAAAAGGTGGAAGGAGATAGTGAATGTGTCAGATGAGTTTTGTTTCAACACATTTGGAGCGTTAAATCATTCATGTTGATTTAATTATTTTACGTTGTTGATTCAATAAGTTTTTATTTGATTTATTTATTTATTTACACGTTGGCACGTTTGAGGCGAAAAATGTATTTTGTGAGCCGCTTTAAATGACATCATCAATCAATCACGCCACTTATGACAGCAGCCCAGCCCAATATATGGCTATATGAGGATTGAAAATATAAAACCTGTATACATGCGCCAAAATTAACAATGGAAACAAAAAAAGCTAAAGGCAATCTGCAATGCAAATTGCATTGAAATTAAAATTACATTTCGTTGAGTCCCTGATTAGGGCAATGTGAATTATTGTTGACTTTTGGTCATATGAGTTATGGATTAAAAATTATGTATGATTGGAGAAAAATGGGAGTGTGAAAATTACCTCGGACTGAGATCGGATTAAAATTTGCGGTCCAAACGATGACCTCAATATGAATTGTTGGTTTCATTACTTTGGAGTTTAAGCTAGCTTTTAGGTTTTCCAAAAGTTATTTCCTCGTATTCCTTCTTTTCACTTCGGTACTCAGCGGAAAAGTTGGCTTTTTCGGGCAAGCATAAAAATAAAATTGAATTTTCGCGATTGAAAGTTGGCGGGGAAAGTGGCGAGGAGTGGGTGGGGCTGGAATGGGGGCGGAAAATGGGCCACGGATAATGCCAAAAAACGGCGCCGGCTGATTAAAAGTGCAGGGCGTGAAATGCAGAACACAATAAATTTAAATGATTCCCATCCAACCAGAAACCCAAATGGCACTTGCCCGGCCCCGGCTTGGGCCCTGGCTGTTGTTGTTGGTGCCCGGCAGCGCCTTTTTGGATTTATTATTATGATTTGAAAGTGCATAAACCACTTGAGGGCGATTCGGATTCGGAGCAGCGCATTTCGCTGCATAATTGGCACAATCAGCCAAAGGCGAGAGCGATAAAATCCGCGTCTCCTCCGGGCGCTTACTTGAGCGCAGGGGCGTATACGTCCTGTACTGCATAATCCTTTAAGTTGAGAACTTTCTAAACTTTAAACAAAAGGAGCATTTTGCCAGAAGTTTTAATTTATTACTAGCTACAATTAATGCATTAATATTTAAGGATTAATATTGTTTAGAACCCCCTAAAGCGCGCCACTGTTCAAAACTGGCAGTCACTTCAAGAAGTCTGCCTTTCAAGCTCCCTCCTCTTGGTGGTGTTTTTTTTTGGTCCTGCTTATGTTGATTTTCCAACCTTTTAATTAAGTGACAGGACGAGGGCAAGGCGTCAGCTCCGCTCAAGTTCCAGTTGCATTATAATGATCCTGGAGATCCTGGATGGAGTGGGGCATGACGTTAGGGGCATTGGGACTTTGGTCCACAAACAAATCGCTGGTAAAACAAATACAAACAAACTGGCTGTGGGCTGAGGTTTGAGGGCTGAAGGCTCGGGCTCGGCCAGACAGTGATTGAAAGAAGTCTGCACACGTGCGCTCAGGTGCCCATCGCTGGCGCTCATTAAAATGCAACTGTGTGCGGTAATGGCCAGAAAGGGAAACGTGCAATAAAAGCAGTCCCCAGAAAGAGCACCACCAGACAACGATAACAACAAGACCAACAAATAACGAGTGGCAGCAGGAAAAACGTGGAATATAGCATAGAAATATATTTCGCTTTATGCAAATGCATAAAAAATACCACGCAGACCAAGTGGAGGCAAATAAACAAGGCGCTACCGCCGAACAAAACCCTAGCCAAATGGAGCAATGCGGGAGTATATCAAAAATCCATGTTGGAGGCTGTCTTGCTCACAGCTTCCGTCCATCTCTTTCTGAATCCTGTCTGGGATGGAAATTGCCGGATCTGCTGGCCATGTTATTTTTCACTAAAAAACAAAAGAAAAAATCCTATAAAATAAAAGAAAAAGGGGGAAAAATTAGAATATAGTGTGTTTGAAGAGCTCTTTAATTTGTTTTAGTCTTAAACTAGTTCAAAATTATTTGGTAATTAAATTCCTAGTCATATTCTATGCTTAAGTGCCCTTTTTTGCCCAATTTTCAATGAGGTGCCCGGCTAATCAGGGGCGCAGCTGACGAGGAGACTGGGTCGGGTCGAACCGTTTTGGGTCAGACAAACATCAATAAATTAGAAAATGAATAAATAAATAAGCTTCGAGCCTGGCCCACACACTCGAACATACTGAGGATGAAGCTGTGAGGGCAGAAAATAAATCACCATAATAAATCTTTGGCACGCAGTTGGAAACGTTTTGCGGGCGAACGGCAAGAACACTATTTCCCCCAGCCTTGGCACACATTTTTCTGCTTGTAACTATAAATATATTTATGCATGCATGACATAAGTTTGTCCGGAGTGGATGAGCTCCGTCTGTTCCTTTGGCTGCCTTTGGTGCTCCCCTGTTCTCCATGTTATGGCTGCGCCCATACAAATCCTCACAAGCTGCAAAGCTGCTGCAAAACTTTAAGCAACTTTGGGGCAACCGCAACACCGCACTCAATAGACGACAACTGACGCTGCTTCTGCCACTGCCACTGGGACAATGTTCCAAATTCAAAAAGTGTTCGAAAGCAGAGCCAGCCAGGGCAAATCGCATTAATTTCACAAATTTGACTGGCAAAAGTTTGAGCCGGCACCAGGCACTTCAAGTTAAACGCCGTTTAAAGACAAAAGGATATACTTGAGAGGAACTCTCGGCAGGCGGTAAACTTGCGGCAGCCATCGCACAAGGCTCAATAGTCGACATTTAATATGGGGTGATTTCCTGGTGTTGCCAGCGACGCCAAAAACTTTCTCAATGGTTATTTTGTTTAAATTGGGTACTTTGAGTTGGCGGTAACTTTTATCGAAGTGTATATTCCGAGTTTAATTTACTGTTAATCTAAGGATTAATCTATCTTAAACGCATATTTTTCCATCTATTACAGAGACATCAATGTGGACTATAGGTTATCCAAATCACATATTTTCTACAAAATATTCCATTCGGTTGTACAATATTTTGTGGCTTTTATTTTAAAATATGAAGCTTTAATTAGTCTTAGTGTTTCTGTCAATGAAAAGCCATGTTCAATATTTTGCTACCAATTTATTCATATTTTAATGGATTCTACAAGATTGGCCTGCCGTGAAGAGAAAATAAATATTTCTTTCCGCCCGCTTGTGGCTTTTTTCATGTAATTCCCTTAAATTTTTGCAGTTTGGAGAAAGGATTTTCTTGCTTTTTCTTCGACGATGCTCCTTGAAGAGGTTTTCCGGGGCAACAAGGCAACACTTTTTGCTGGCAGCAGTCAAGCCGCAGCCATTAGCTTAATTTGTTTAATTAATGAATTTGCTGAAACTTGTTCCCTGATTTTATCCTTCCCAGGCTCCTCGTTCTCGTCCTTTTTTACTTCCCATTTCCATGCATATGGGAGTGAAGAATCATCGCGGCTGTTATGCTCATTCTGAAGTAGGCGCACACACAGAAATTAAGCAAATTAATCATACGCACTGTGGGCTAGAGCCTGAAGGGAGAGAGGAAGAGTGCCTGAGGGGCGACTGAAAGGAGATGGGCAGAGCGGTTCAGATCCCAGTCGACTGCACAGTAAATTTTGTATTTTCCACACTTACTCGTTGAATATGCACTCAATTGGAATTTATGTGATTTGTGTGCTCAAGGACCTGTTTGGGTTATCAACAACACGGCAGGCTCTCCTTCATTTCCCCCCATGTCCGCCTCATGGCGCCGGAAAGTCTCTTCTGGCCTGGTCCGTGACTTTGGACTTTTGGCTTATACGCTCCTAGAGAAGGAGCTGCCAGTTAGCCTGCTTTTTAGGTCTTTTAATTAGCAGCCCTCCGACTGTGTGTAAAGTTTTGGGGCATTTTAATATTGTCATCATCATAATAATTGAAATAAAGCAGCACAGCTCCTCTAGGCATGAACCCCAACGCACTCCATCCCCGCAAACCTCCATCTTCTAGGGCGTGACCCAACTCTTTTCGGTTTCTCGTTTATTCATTTTGTGCGCTACTTTTTCACAACTTGTTGGGTGCTGCGTGATTTTGTTTTTATACCCTTGCAGAGGGTATTATAATTTTGGTCAAAAGTGTGCAACGCAGTGAAGGAGACATCTCCGACCCTATAAAGTATATATATTCTTGATCAGGATCACCTCCTGAGTCGATATGAGCATGTCCGTCTGTCCGTCTGTCCGTCTGTCCGTCTGTCCGTCTGTCCGTCTGTCCGTCTGTCCGTCTGTCCGTTTCTACGCAAACTAGTCTCTCAGTTTTAAAGCTATCGAGTTGAAACTTTGCACACACCCTTCTTTCCTTTGCAGGCAGTATATAAGTCGGAACGGCCGGGATCGGTCGACTATATCCTATAGCTGCCATATAACTGATTGATCGGAAATGCCATAACTTTGGTGTTTTTTAAGTTAGAGGGTTGGGACTTTCCACACATGTTATATTTGACCAAAATATCTTGTGTGCAAAATTTCATAAGGATCGGCCGACTATATCCTATAGCTGTCATAGAACGATCGAAATTGGCATAACTTTGGTGTTTTTTAAGTTAGAAAAATGGGATTTGGTACAGATTACTCTTTTGGCAAAATAATTCGATATGCCAAATTTCATAAGGATCGGCCAACTATATACGATCCGCTACATATCTAATAATATAAGATGCGTGGCGCCACCTAGCGGACTGCGACTGAACTGCAAGGGTATATAAACTTCGGCTCCGCTCGAAGTTAGCTTTCCTTTCTTGTTTTTTTTTATTTTTTTTGGCTAGGGGTTTTGGTTTTTCATTTTTATTTTACACCACTTTGTGTGCTACTTTTGGCCCAGAAAGTGTGTTGCCCTGCGTTTACCTTTATAAGCGGCTTTGGCCAATTTGCCGGGGTACGAGGTTTTGGGGGCCAACCCCCTACCCTCTACCCCCTGTCGTCGTTAGCCGTTTGCCAACCTTTTTGGCGGCAATTTTCGGTCGGTTGTCGTCGGTAACGCCCGCCTACATTGCTGTTGTTACTGCTTTTGTGGCTGCCGGTTATCATTTATGGCTTACACATTTGCGTAGACTTTGTTGCAATTAGCAGTAGGCTAATAATGAAGTTGGCTAATTGTACTACCATGAGCACCAATATGAGCTACTGGCCCTAAAACAATTTACGGTTATCCATAAAGCAATTAACAAAAAGCTTCCTTAAAAGCGGAAATTTAGAATACATGCGAATTCAGTTATCCTGTAGAAGGGGATTTGTTAGTTGTCACAAAGATGTGTAAAAATTATTTAAAGAAATAAATCTTTTCAGCTGATTAGTCCATATTATCAAGCTTAGTTTAAATCAGATGATATCATATAATAATAATATCTATCGCCTATAATTCTTCCAAACTATATCTACTGTGTTGATGAAACAAGGCCCAAAATCAAGCCATCTTTGTCTACTTTAACGACACTGACAGTCAGTTTAAATGCCTGTAGATGTCATTATTTATACGCTAATGTTTTCGCCCAGCAATGCTAAATTCGATTTGACCCGCCGGCCGAAGCGGCGGCAGGACAAACACAAACAGGACAACGAGACAGTGGCGGGAATTACTATCCAACCGAGCGGACAAACGTGCGGACACCGAAAAGTTTTTACGAGCGTTCAACCAAAACAAAACTTGGATTTGCATAATATACAAATATAGCCCTACCAACACAGCTACATAACAACCATCCGAAATGGTGTCCTTCGGTGTGCCAGGGTGGGTGTGTGTGTGTGTGAACTTAATGGCTGCAACGACAAGCGACAAAACTCAAACTGCGGTTATTTAGTACGCAAAGCTTTTGATGTACTTTATGCGCAAGCAATGAACTTTTAATGTGAGCATTGCCGAAAGCAACAAGACGGCGGAAGATGGAGCAGGACCAGCCGTAAGTGATATATCAGGACTAAGCACTCCGGCGAAGCCAAGTTACGCCCACACGAACGGGAGGATACGAAAAGGCGAGCGACTTGCAACTTTTCCTGCTTGTGCCCCGAATTTCGCGCTTTCCACATATTGTTCGAGGCACTGAGAAAAATAATGGTCTATAATGAATTAAAATTTTGAAAGGTTTTAAATCTGAGCTTTTAAAATTAGTAATTATTTTTTTATATTTTCTTTGTGATACTTATTCTTTTAATTTCGGTGTCGTAGCCTATTTTTTAGAAGTGTCTTCCACAAATAAATGGCAGATACAGAAGGTGAGGACTTTTGGCTATTTCTATTCTGGCCATGGCGACATAAATAACAAAAACACTACATCCAGAAAAACAACTGAAAGCATCTTGCAGACACTAGACTTACTAGCTGTGTCCTTTGGCTTTCATTTTTTACCAGGTGCTTGTTACCATAGTTGTTTTTTATTAATTTTGAGTTGGATGGATTTTTTTCTTGTTGTATAAAAGTATACATTAAAAACTTATTTTAATTAAAATATTAGAAAAACCTCCCGTTTTTATATATCCCGATTATCAACGAGCTTGCTAAGCGCCTCTAATAGCATCCATTTATTCTGAACGCTTTCCATTGCAGACCAAGTTTGAGTAAAAAAGTGGCTGCGATAATCGTGGAGGCAGGCCACACCCCCTGCCGCATTCTGCTTCCTGCCACATGTGCCACAAGTTTCCATTTGCATCTGTCTCTTGGTGTATTGGTGGGAGGAGGATTGGGTGTATGTGTGTGTGTCTAGGCGCCTAATTAATTGCCACCGCGTTGAAAATATTATTTTTAATTGTGTGTTTATGCACAGAGCTGGGAAGAAGGAATAAGGAGGAACATTTAAAAGCGGCAGCCATCCGGAGTAAGCCTGGTTGCAAGTTAAAACCAGCTCAGATGCTACTCTTCTTGCCACAAACTCACACCCAGCAGACATACACGAATACTTAGCCTTCCACATGGCTGGAATATTTATGAAAATTATCCTTTCGCTGTGGCTTTTTAAGATGCTCATAATTTATATTTAAGTTGAGTTTAGTGTGTCGCAAAGTGAGCAGCCAACAGGCCAACAAAAGCAAAAACGTGGTTGGTTTATGGAGAACAGGCAATACACCGCCACAAGGCTTACAATTGAGGTCAAAACTTTAGAGGCAAATAAGCTGAATTATTTTTAAAATAGAAAACATGTACATCAAAGCAGTATTTTTTAATAAAATGTATATATTCCTATCATTGATTTATTTAAAGATCAACATTTAATTCAAATATAGAATCACATTTTTCAATTTATTTAGAGCTATCTTAATTGCCACTAAATTCTAGCCACATTTGTGCATTCGAACTGATATCCTTATATGCGGCTCGTGTTCGTGTTTAATGGCGGAAGCTGTTTAGTGTCACGGCTTGCATCATAAATCTCAGTTCCCCCCCGACACCACTGGCCTCATCCCTTTACCATCCCACCCACTGCCGGTGGGGAAAGTGTCAAAGGGTGTTGGGGCAGTCGACTGTGATGCTGCTTTTAATTGGTTATCAAAGGCGGCCAAATAAACCTGGGCGCTCAAATGTTTACCCAACGCCCAGAAAGATTTTTGGCAACCAGAGCTGCCAGTTGACCAGGCCAAAGTCAACCGAAGAGTCTGAAGGATGGCGGGGCGGTGGGTGTGGGTGGGTGGTGTAGAAAGTGGGGTGTCGATGGGGTATGCAAGGCCATTAAATAAACGCAACGCAGCGCAGCGTTTCGAGTGGTTTTCCCAAAGTAATTTCCACTTTGGAGCCAGCCAGGCGATGGAGGCGTTTGCATCTTTAGTCAGCCAAAAGCTGCAAATGCACTGAAAAAATGTATTATAATACTTTTAATAATCTAGATTTTATGGGGAATAATTTTTGTCATTTTCCAATATATTTTTTAAATAGAATTAAAATTTAACAATAAAATAAGATTCGAGTTTTCATTTTTATAGAAAGATATATTTATTGAAAATTGGGTTAAATAATAAGGTTTTTTTGATAATTTATGTTTTCTAAATTTATTTTTAGCCAATTTAAAATGAATTTTTCTTTAAATTACATTTTTTAAACAATATTTTCTTCGACTGCTTAGAGGGAACTCTTAGCAGGGTGCTGTGACTGTAAGTAGTTGGGAAGCCTGGGGACTCAGGCTCCTATCGACTGTTCCTCGTCCTGACAGGATATGAGTATTTAAATTTATCGTAGCTGTCGTTAGACGTTTGCACCAGCTTGTGTACATAAATTAGAGCCTGGGCCCCGTTTTGGCCCTCGGGCCGTTTCGAGTCCAATAATTGAGTAGCATGCGGTTGTTGGTAAATGCCTTGTAAATTGCAGTTAACATTCAGCTACAAGCTCCGCAAACATTCCCCTTCGATGGGCATTCAATAAAATGAAGGTAACAGATTCCATTCGAATCGAATCGCTGTGATTCGATGCGGGGTTTCAATCGGTTAACACCATCGGGTGCACATCAAACAAACCCGCCGAGCAAGAGTGCAAATCCCTGCGATATTTTTGCTTAAATGAAATTCAAGGAATCAACGCTAAGCGGATCAATTCGCGAATAGTTCGAGTTTGGGCTTAAGGGGGGTCTTTGTTTTATTTTACCATATTCACTGTTGTTGTTGTTTGCGAATGGTTGCGCTTTTAGCCTGGCTGGGCTCTATGTGCCCCCTATTTGCTTTGTCTGTGTCGCCGGCTTTATCTTGGTTCTGTATTGTTCTTTTCCTTTAATTTGCCGAGCACAAAACTTTTGCTTAATGAAATAAGCAGAGTAATCGATGTGATTGTTGTTTTGTCCGCGATGGTGTTGTTGTAACTTGAGCCGAGACCCCCTTTGATGGTCCTTGGGCTTAAATGTACAGAGACAAAATTTTGCATTTATTTAGTTCTATTCCGGAAAATGTTTTAAAGGCTTGTGAGAATTTAATTTATTTTATTCCATATTATGTCCCTAAATAATAAGGTTTTAAAATCCATTTCCTTTTGCAATATAGCATATTTTACTATTATATATACATTTGTTCAAGTGTCGTATCGGTTGCGGCTGTGGCTTGGCTGAAAGCCTTCGAATAGGTGTGAGTGTGGATGTTTGTGATCCAAAAGGAAGTGCAGTGTACGAGTATACGAGTGGGTGAGTACTGCGGTTGAAAAACGGCAATTCAATTAATTTCCGTTGCTGCTTAAAGCCGTAATGAGCATTTAAATTGCTTTTGAATGAGGTTTGCGGTGCCAGCAATTGCCCATAAAGGCCTCGCAAATGCCATTCAGTTTGCTCAGTTTAAACATGAAGTGCACCAAGCAGTGCCATTAACAAATTAACTCCGTTTCCCCCAACAAGTAGCCAGTAGATCAATACTAGTTAACCATCAATGAAGTCCGTTATTTGTTTATAATTTAATCGGGCTTACCCGGAAGTATTCTATATTAAGAAGCTATATTTACTCACTAATAGACTCATTAGTCAAGGTATTATTCATTTTATTCAGTTGGCTGGTTTGCTGTGAAAACTATTCAAGTGATTCAACAAATATATGAGTATCTCACGAAAGCCAAAAGAGCCGATGATAAATGTCAGAGCGGTCCTTGTCGAATTAATCCTTGCCACAAATCAGACTGCGCCGCAACCAGCTGACCAATCGAGCCATAATTGTCAAGGAGGCAACTGTTGATCAGCATAATCCCGCACCGGGTGACACCTGTCAGCAAAATAACCGAAAACGGAAGTTTCCGGCCGGCCAAGATTTATGTGCCTCGATGTGGCATCCATTAAGTCAAAGCCTTCGTTTCGACTTCGTGCGTGCACATAACCTTTTAACATTTATTGAAGTTTATTGAGGTCCGATCCGATCCGATTCCTTGGGCTTTCATTTGGTATGCGTTGGACGGCATACACCCATTACTCAATGGTCGAGGAGACAGGCACATCCCATATTCTACACCTCTCCTCCCTCTAATCCTCTTTAGCAAACGCACACACACACACACACACAACTGGAACGTGTGTATCTGAGTGTGGATTGTCAACAAATTAATCAATGTTTATTTGCTAAGTAAGTTCGCCCTCGAGGCGGACAACTGGTTATCCAGCCCGGGGGGCAAGGCATTCTGTTGCTGTCCGCCCGATGTTTTGTTTCCTTTCGCCATTTCCTACTTCCAGCCATGCGTGTCTCTCACCCAGATACACTGAGAGAATGGAGCAACATTTAAAATAAAGATGTAAATTGTTTTGCAAACAATGAGGGAGGAAAAGGATGATTTATTTAAAAAGTAGTCAGATCAAAAGGCATTCATACTTTGCCCTTCCACTCCCATTTTCACCTCCATTATCATATACGATTTTCTCCACGTGTAGCCCCAAGTTTGAGTGTAAGTGTGACGCTTTTGTGCCTTTGTATTTGTGTAACTAATCGCGTTAATAGAGTGGATAATGCGCCCCAGGTATGTTGGCCGGCGCAGCACCTTCGATTGCCTTTGGTGAGCAGTGAGTGGAGCATTCAAAGTGTTTTCGCTTTGTGCCCCATTCAGACCATGCCCCCTCTAGCCCATTGAGACGCCACAGCCCCGTTCCTCCCCCATTTAATCCCTCAATACGCCGGCCGCCTCTTTATTTGAGTTTATGTCTGTGATTAGGCGCTGTTTAGCGCCATTGTTGTTGCTGTTCATGGCCCATCTTGTTGGGTTTTAAGTGTCGTTTGATTGGTTAACGGGGCGTATGCGTAATATTCAATTTGGCCAAATTACAGAACCGAAATAATGATTTTTATGCTTTGTTGCTGCTTTGTTCCCAGCACTGCGATTTGTGGGCGTGTTCAATAACATTAATTAGCTCAATGAGCCGAACTCAAAAGAGGTGGAATGCTTTAACTCGATAATTATAGTTGTAAAAGTAAAAAGTATTATATATTCTCTCCCACGATTGCATGGAAATGCAAATGGGTTGGCTGCCATTTTTCAAGCAGCTCCAATTACAATGCTCATTTGCTTACACGAGTCCTTTGTTTGTTATATCAGCTGAAAAAGCAAATCTCAGCATCAGGGAAATTGCAAAATCCGCAATCCACTTGAGCCAGAGCCAGCACACAGGAATCCGAAAACCCAATACCTATCGACCAACATTGCGTATGTGTGATATGTGTTGCCGTGTTCAAGCGAGCGCAGCAAATGGGCATCAAATGA
Organism: Drosophila ananassae; assembly: GCF_017639315.1. Classification (NCBI taxonomy): domain Eukaryota; kingdom Metazoa; phylum Arthropoda; class Insecta; order Diptera; family Drosophilidae; genus Drosophila; species Drosophila ananassae. Next base: position 23,980,065 of record NC_057928.1, read on the forward strand.
CGCAGCAACATTGTCAAAGCAATCGTAACAAATGAAGTCAACAGTCTGGCTTGGTGTTGCTGTTGCGTTGCTGACTTATTTTTTCCCCCTTTTTTGATTTAAAGCATTCGTTGCACGGCGTTGAGCTCGAATGCAACTCCCACCAGTGGCCGAAGAGGATCCAGGACACCGCTGCCACCGCCAGGACACCACCACCGCACACCGCCAACACATTACTAATATGAGTCGGCTACGCCTTACTGTCATCGCACCAACGCCGCTCATGTGAGCCGGAGTAGCAAAAACGACACTACACTGCAAAAACGAAAAAACGCAAAAGGTTCTTTTTATTTATTTTATATTTTTTAGCGTTTGAAAAGCTTGTTTAAAAATTTCAAAAAGGCAGTCCTAAAGGCAGAAACCATAGTATTACTACTAGAATTTTTTTTCTCAGTGCTGTCACGACAAAGCCAACAACCACCGACAGCTCTAGTTGCCTTCAAGTGGCAGCGCTTGGGATGTGAATTTATGGCAAACACGGAAATAGGAGCCGGATGACGGCGTCAATTGCAGAAGCCAGGCCAGGCACACGCGCTGATTATGAAATGCGTCTCATTAAAAGGAGAGACCTCAGCCAGTAACCAACCGAGCCAACTCGTCCTGGCTGGCTGATGCTGCCCCTTGAACCATCTTCCACACCCGTTATGGTCTGACCCAATTCCAGCAGGGCGGGTGTCAGGATCAGAATCAGCATCTAAACTCGAACCAAACTAGAACCCAAATCAGATGCAGCCCGAGAGAAAGTTTTTGGGTCTCCAGCTCTGCCGCATGGACAGCTGTCACAGGATTCCACAAATATTTTGATATGCAGCTGGTTGGTTGGTTGGCTGTTAGCAAAAACCAGAAGCCCCAATTGACAACGCACACTCTTGCCACAATATTTTTACAACTGCGAGTCGGATTGGAGAGGAGCGGAGCGGATGACACTACAAATATTTGGTTGGCCCATATAATTGTGGCTATGCGGTTTTTGGCTAATTTTGGGTTCTTTTTCGGGGAATGCGAGCATATATGACAACAAGCGTGCTTTAATGTTGGCAATTAACATTCATGGATGCACAGATTTTGTTTAGAGGGCCCTGGTTTAGTTGGCAGATCTATGACACACCTATGTTGCATGAAACTAGAAGTTTGCGAATATTTCAGGCTTAAGAAAAAAACGGTCTTTATAAATAGCAGGACACTGAAGCTTCTTTCAGTTGCCAGGCAAACTAAAACTCCACGTTTGGCTGCTTTGCATGTTAATCTTTAGCCATGACTTGTGGGCGCTGGAAGGCAATGACCTAATTCTGTCAACAAAATATCATAGACACCAGTCAAAGATATGAGCTCACTGCTCCGTGCGGAGGTGCAGAGAGAAAAATACTATATATAATACTATATATACAACAATATGTTACTATTCTATATACTTGTATACTGTTCTACTACGCTTTTCCTAACGACAGAAAAGCATCTTTAAGTTTTACTTGAATTTTATTTGAATACCAAAATAAAGTGTTTATTCACTTATTGAATAAATAATTCGATTCAGTTCTCCAGGTGTAAACGCATCAAGAATCCCTGGCAGTGGCAGTGGCAACAGTCAGTGGGCTAAGGGCCAAATGGTAGTCACCAGTCAGCCCCACATGGCTCGGGTCCCTTGGCCATTTAACACTTTCATATTTTGTCGACGTAGCGTAGTCCTCGTCGTCCTGGAAGTCGACGGCAGGTTGCTTGCCGCCCCGGGCCAGACTTTTACTTTGCATGTAACCCTGATGGTGGGGGCGATGGGACGATGGAGGGATCCCTTGGAGGCCGCACGTTTATACACTTTGCAGAGCCGCTGCCATATTTGTGTCTCCCCGGGCGCCCATTCCTATTCCTTCGGCCCCCCGCCCGTCTGCCTTTTTGTTTCGCTTCGGAACGTGGCAAACAATTTATCAAACAAAATATGCACTTGAAATACACGTAGCTACACAACATTTCGCCTTTGCTCCTGCACGCCAAGTGCATTTTTATTCAATTTTTTTTTCGGGGATAGCGGAGGATTCAGGGGGATCGAGGTTGAAGTCCCAGAACGACTTCAAACCTCTCATCTGGCCCGAAAAACATACCCGGTTTTTGGTGATAAAGTGCGGTAGTGAAATGAATTCGTAAGTGGCAGGGACGGGAATGTTCGCTGGGTCGCATTTGGGCCAAGAAATTTATGGCCAACGATTCCTGGCAATAGGTCGCTGAACTACAAGCAGTAGTTTTAAAGTGGAGGGATCAAAGGTACCCGCCTGAGGAGATATTCTTAGACCTACGTCTTGACTTCGACTTGACTGTGGCCGAGGCACTTTGTCATATTTACATATAACAAGAACGTGAACTTTCAGCTCCTTGCCAATTAAAAGTTAAATTATTCTATTTTGATTTTGTCAAATGAACATTTGACATGCAAGTCGGGCCCCGCCCACCGCAAGTTGGGCATTCATAATACCCCGGCTTTATAGGGCTTATGTCCTGAATTTGTCATGTTAAAGAAGTTTTACACTTTAATGCCCTCGCAAAAACGGGTCACAGGGCAGTCGATGATTGCTCGACTAAATTAAGTAATTGCTGCAGGCTTAAGGGATTAAATATTCATTTAAAGCTTGTATGCGAAAAATCACATTCGAGTTCATAGTGATACAGGAGCTATGTCGGCATAGCTCTGCCAATACTTTAATATCAATCGCCTAAAATTTTACTCTCAGGCCCAAATCCTTCAACGGTGTCCCACTTATCCTTTATGGCGGGCTCATTAATCCCCAGCGGCGCTTTATCGATTTCCTTTGCCGCTAATGCAAACAGATAAATCTGCCGAATGAGTCGATTTGTAGGTATAGCCCGCCCACCGACCCACGAGCGTCCCTCCGTCTGGCCGTCTGCCAGGAGTGGCGGGAAAGGGTCCTGGGTCCCACTCGACTCCCAAATGGGGCCTAATATGGGGCGCTGCTTGGCAGCCAAACGCAGACAGCAGTAATGAACTGTTGCTATTGTTTGTTATTAGTTTTTATGGCTGTTGCCGTAACTGTTGGCATTGTTATTGCCGCTGGCACCACCAAACTCCTCCATTCTCCGCCGAAATATCCACATTTTCGGGGGGCATTGTAATTTGTCTCCATTTTTATCATTAAAATAACAATTAAAGCTGTTGTGTGCGCCGCTCATTTGCGGTCTATATATCATTACGAGTGCATGTGAGGAGCTTGTGTTGGTAGTTTTATTGCTTGTAAACATTCGTACTTACTGCTGTGTTATTGTTAGAGCAAATTACACGCTTCTATGTTCGGCGGAGCGTGTAGAGGACACTGGACACTGGACTCTGGACACTGGACATCGCGCATTGATGTCCACCCACTGATGGGCCAGTGGTTCGAGGCGCAGCAGTCAATCAATATTAGTTAATGTGATTGCTGCCGACAAACAAGAGTTAATGAACTTAATCAACCCGATGGCGAAGCAAAAAAATAATAACATGCGTCTATGAACAGACTAGAAAATTATTATGAAAGGAAGGTGGTTGTTATGTTTTAAGTGTCATTATTATGAGAAAAAATGGGTCAGAAAACTTTCTAAGGGGCTAATATTATTGTTATATATTATTAAATATTTTTTCTCAGTGTAGAAATTGACGTTATGGTCCTCTAGAGATGTTTTTAATTCAGGAAAATCAGCAATTGAAGTAACAACTTGCTTGCCAGCTATTAGCTTGCATGTTCACAATGCATAAGCTCCTGAACAGGTGTACAGAGAAAATACACACATCAGGTGCATAGAAAGAGATAGAAAAACATGCATAAAATAGAGAGAGGGCGAAGGATCGGGAGAGACGGCGGACAGGCTTTTAGCAACATGGAAATGCTTTATGGCAATTAAAATGGTAATACATCAAATGCCAAATATACATGCCCCAGCATGTAGCAATCGTGCTCCATTTTTTATATTTTAATAGAGAAAAGGATAGGTAGACAGAGAGAGAGAGAGTGAGAAAGAAAAACCAATTAAAGAGAGAGAAGGAGAAGGACGTCCTTCCAATGTGTTCCATAAACAGGAATCTCTCGAAATTTCACACAAAATATGAATATGGCTTATTTGCAGTTGTGCCTTTTAGTTGCAATTGATTTTGGGAACATCGATGTGAAATATTATCGCCACTTTATATGTAGCATGAAATGTCAATTTGCAAAGCAAGGATAAAAGCAATTGGTATTAAATGTCAGACACCTGCACATACATTCGTGTATTTTGTGCAATACAAACAAAAAATTAGGACAGTGGGGAGGAGCTGACGGCACTTAAATTCCGTCAAATTCACAAACGTCCAATGTACAAAAAGTATTTGTGTAATTCGGACGATAAGCTCACTTATTGATCCACTTGTAAGTGTAGTGGTTACTGTTTTTGTTAAGCCACCCATACGCCCCCAATCCACTTTTAAATGTAAACCAAATATTCCACTGCCCTTGTCCAGCCGGACTTTTAGCGCGATGTCATGTTGCAGAATGTTCACAGACCATTGGACACCGTCTAAACAAATGGGACAGGTTGTAGATACATATAGGGATGGTAATCGGAACAAGGTTTTACTTTTCTTATAAATATTTAGAATTTAAAACTAAAGAATTATTTGATAAGAAGCATAAACTTTATCAAGATTTAGAAATAAGTTCATAATCATAATCTAAAATGTATATTAAATGCACATCAGCTCATCTATATATGCATCCATATACATATTGGGATGGTAATCGGAACTATTTTCTGATAATATACTATTCTTATAAATATTAAGATTGGAAAACTAAGGTATTATATAAGGAAAGGTATAAAATTTAAAAGATTTAGAAACAAGTTCATGTTCTTAACACTTATTATAATGATAAAATTTTAAATTTTTTTTATTTATATTAAATTTATATTAAATGTACATCCCTAATGCTAATCCACCTCAGCTCATTCCCCTGAGCGCTAAACAAATACGGCATACACTGCAGACAGGACAAACACAAAGAGTGGACTTTCAGACCGTCTGACAACGCAAATATAGGACACAACCAAACATATACTTAGCATAATTTGACTAACAATTAAAATACATAGAAAATAGAGCGCCAGTGCTTTGTAGAGCGGTAGAAATATTTGCTACAATGATTTTCCAATGTTTTCCATTGCAGATTTGGACAAGCGAACAAATACGAGCTCAGGGTAAGTTTCTTATTGCACAATTTTAGTTTTCGTTATTCTAGATATTCATTCGAGTTGTATTGCAATTCGTCAATATCAATATGCATTCCCATAAATCACTTTCAATACGAGCCTTTATTTTTCGGATTTGAATATCCTTTTTGTGTGCATTGCTGAGCTGATGAATTTTCTGTCGGCTGCCCAGCAGTTCCAATTGCTTTTACAAATTGCAAACAAATTTGGAAAACAACAGAGCTCGTCTTAGCCAAAACAGGAATGACCAATATCAGGGGGAAATATTTTATAAATATTTTCAGAAATTGTAGACCTTTGGAAAGCACTCGACGCACTTAAGCCCCGAACAGAGATTAGAAATGTTTGCTAATTAGTCGTCTTGAGATGAACCTGAAGATGAAAAACGAGTGAGCCTTTGGACATTTTATGCAGGCTACAAAAAGGTACAACCCTTTGTAATGCAAATCGCACGCAAATGATGCCCGAGAAAAATATGAAATGAAGTCATCCCTGCTCTATTACTTTGAGTTTTCATTCTCAATGTGGGTAGGGGGGTGTGCGCTGTGTGTCTCTAAAAAAGGGGTTATGCAAAGTCAAGCAACCTGAAAAAGACACATTTGTGATGCAAATTCGCCGGCTGTTGCCCCTGATCCTGCGCCTCGCCATGGCAACGTGTAAATCAGGCTAAGTACGTGGTCTTTTGGTCTTTTACCTGCCAGCCCTGCGCCACGCCGGTCCTGCTGCGTTGCCAATGGTGGTGGCCCGAAAAAATATGCAACAATTTTTGCCTGCTCAACGCTGTTTGCCCAACTTTTGCTACAGATTTACCTACTTTTTTTTTTAATATGCCAGCGAGCAGGATGGGGGCGTGGCCCAGGGGGTCGTAGAGTGGGGCTCTCTCAAAGCTTGTTTGCACGGCCCAAACATTTGCCGTGCGAATCGTTTTGCTTGCCATGGAATAATTACATATGCATGACAGCCTCAGTCAAAGTGTGGGCGTTTTCAATCGCTCTCTTATTATACACACACACATCCACACATTACAGATATAGTATGGCTTGTATATGTATGGGGAAGTCAGGTTCATTCCACTACCGAGAGGGTGCTATCGAAATTACGCATACGCCGTGTGGGTCGCAAGCCCTTCAGCTCGATCACGTAATGGCCCTGCCAGTTGGCCAATTGTTGTTATAAATTAATTAATTTCGTTTTCATTAGCAACAGTAGCCGCACAGAAAGGCTTTTGTTTTTTAATTTTATGTTTTTATTTGCCATTATTTGTGCGCTATTTGCCAATTTGCCGGGCTTCGATTCATTCGATGAAAGCGATTTTCGCGCCACTAATTATTATTTAAATTTAAATTTTGATACGCCACCACCGCCGCCGCCGCCGCTGCCACTGCAATGATGGGATTATTTAAATAAATAAATTCATGTGTAAAAATCAAGAAGCTAGCCACGCTACGTATTGCGGCATAAAAAACACAAAATGTTTCCCGCCGACGCCGAATATCGACCGACAAAAATTTACATTTCCAAATACTTTCAGAGATAATATAATTGCATCGAGCAAACAAAGGAGGAAATGTTCAAATAAAAAATGAAATTTAAAGCAAATATTGTTGCCAGATATTATTGGTAAAAAATTTTTGTCATTCGCTAGTAATCAGATATTGGAGAGAAAATAAAGGAATTTGCAATCAGTTTTGGATATGTTTTGCATGAAACCGAAGTACAAAGCTTCTATTGATTTGAGATCTAGATCCCTTACAGATATGTGACTGTTGTGCCATCGAACATAGTTTTTGCAATGCAAAGACCATTCAAAACAGCTCCAAAGGCTTGGAATGAGTTATAGCTGGAGTAATACTACAATCGGATTTCGTTTCAGTCCGCCCCGGCAATTGCAATTATTTTTTATCTGTGTGGCTGTCTGGGGCTTGTTTATAAACTCATTTCTGCGCTGTAATCCGCCTATTTGGCAGCCGACTGCCAGCTGCATGCGTGCTTACTAAGCGAAATGCCACGCCCCACGCCCCGCGTTCTGCGTCCCTCTACGCCTTTGTGCACTGCCAGGCAGTATATGGCGGCGCAATGGGCCGGATCGAGCATTACAATGTAATTACAGCAAATGCAACTTTGTCTGGGGGCCGGGGAGAAATTTATGTATGTAGGGGGCGGCAGGGCAGGAGCTGGAAAGTTCCGGCGGGCTGGGACAACAAGGAACTCTCGCCTGCTGCGTAGGCGAAAATGTTGGGCTGGCTCCGCTTTTTTGGCATCGACACTGCCGCTTTTAAAGGCGCCGCCAAACAACAAAGTGAAATTTTAATGCAAACTAATGCAAAATCTTTCGATATAAAACACGGCAACGCAACGCAGCCGGCGAAACAGCAACTGCTCCAGCAGCATCAACAATATAAATTGAAAAGCAAAATGCAAAGTGGGCGAGAGATCCGGGAATCGGGACTCGGGCCTCAGGACCTGGGACCCGGAACCCGGGACTCGGGACCCCGAGCTCTGGCTGCCGCATCCTGGTTCGCTCGTCCTTGGCGCAACAAGACAAATGAGTCTGCATCAATCTTAATTAATTATTTAAACGCAGCGGGCATGGAAATGGCGTCGTCGCTTGGAATTAAAGCAACTGCGATGGAGCCCGCAGCTTGTATTTGGCAACTGCACTGGGAGAATTTTAAATCTATATTTGGCAGAGCATAATGCACCAAAATAATCAAGAAATATTAGTGTATAATGTTGTAAAAAAAACGTTAAACATATTTTAATAACATGTATAAAATAAGTCTGGAAATATAATGCTTTTATAGTAAAGGGCTGTAAGTAAGGTTTTGGGAAAAAAAATCTTGGTATGAAATAACATGAACATACAAATAATGTCCTAAAAATATATATTATTTTTAAACATAATTTATCAAATTACCATATAATTATGTTCCGTGTTTAAGTGGAAGTACAAGTCGAAGTAAAAATGGGACTGGGACCGGGTTCTCAGCTCCACTACTGACGACTGACGTTTCCTTTTTGTTGGCTCTGACTTTGCCTTTTGGCTTTTGTCTTGCGCGTAATTAAAACGAAAGCCTTTTGATATTTAAATTATTTTTCATAAATTGCATTGCAGCCAGAATCAGGAGCAGAGTCGTTGGAAAATGGCTTGAAAGGCAAAGTATCCTTAAGGCCAGGTCTTTAGGGGCCATGTGACTAAACATTCAATTGGACGCTTGTAAGTAGTTTTTCTCACAAGTGTCGGTGGCAGGGCATGCCACTCACTTGGCTGCCACTTGATGTGTTGCCTGCCTCATTTTAATGCAGAGGCCAAGAGCCGCGACTGGCATTAGGTTAATTTGCAGTGGCTTGTGTTTAAATTAACTCTCGCTGCCCTCGAGAAGGCAACTCCGAGTCGAATTAAGGAGAAAGGTGAAAAGGGAAAGAGAAAGGATAAAGGTGTCCTAGGGGCACACATGGCGAAACCGCAGCCACTGCCGTCAATCAGTGTCATCAGCATCATAGCGCCAGTCACTCAGTGCTTTGACCGCATCCAAGGCAAACTCTCATAAAAACAGCCCAAGACTCAGAAACCACTTTAATTTGCCACCAAGCCACCCACACCACTTCTATCCTCACTCTACGCCCTTCGGTGGCCTTCGGTTCGTGTCTAGTAATTATGATTAATCTCATTTAAATTAAATGGCTTAATTGTGTAGACGGGCGCGTCTTGTCATTAAATGATTTTTATCAGAGATACAAAATATAATTTGCTGAGAGGAGAGCCACCTGCCATCCCCCGCTTCAAGCTTACAAGCCCACTAATTTCCATTCACTCGCTTACTAATGAATACACAGGGGAAAACGCTTGATATACTTTAGAATTATCGGGTATACAACTAACTTCAAGTATTTAATAATTAAATGTAATTTATATTGTAAAGTTTAATTTTATTTATAATGTATATAATAAAATAAATCGTCCTAAGACTATACTTTTTCCTCTGCAAACCTTGAAATCGAAAGCAGTGGCATGCAACTCAAGTCGTGTCTTTGTGTGCCACTGGAATGACGTCCGTAGAGATTAAATCCTTGCTTTTAGCGCTTAATCCGTTTTATCAGCGGCAACTAGGAGGCCGGCCGCCTGGTGGGCTGAGCTGCAAAGGACCGCAAAACGGGTCCGGTTTGGGTTTTCGGTCGACGGTCGTCGGTTGTCGGTTTGGTTCGTCCTCCCAGAGGTCCTGCGGTTGCATCTTCTGTCCGGATCCCGGACATTGTTGTTGTTATTTTAAGGGATAAAGCCGCGTAGCGTGAATGCCAGCACGAATAGCGAATAGGTCGGGACCGGATGGATGAATCGGATTTGAAGTATTTTACACTAAAAAGCGTAATTGTCTGGAGCTGTGGCTTTAGATGGGTGCAATGAAGCCATTAGCAGAGTAAATATTATTTTATTCAATTAAAATGCACGGATTCAGCCGCATGTCACGTAGCTGGCTGGCTGACTGGCTTGTTTGTCTTTTACCTTTTCGTTCAAAATCGGTTGAATATTTTTGGCCCAGTCAGTAGCCAGTAGCCAGTATTTTGTAGACAATATCAATATCTGTTGGCCGTGTTAATAAAGCCATTTGCCTATGCATATACATATACACGTATTAAATGTGTCATGCCGCACTTTTTTGTCTTTTAAACAGTTCCTGGAATTCTTTATTTAATGGCAAACGCTTTGTTTGCGAACCATGCGAAAAAACACAAATGGCCAAAAAACACTTGATGCAGCTTACTGAAAGAGTGTAAAAAATGGGGATATATTTTGTCAATTGCATATTGATGGTTAATTACATTTTCCGATTTAAATATTAAACTACTTGAGAGGTGCAAAGTAAAAGGGGCATGTCATGGCGTTAAATTGATGAATGTTTTCTGAAATACGAAGCCATACTGACATTGTAACTTATCGAGGTGCCTCCGAGAGCTCTTCAACATTTTGTGGCCACACTTTTTGGCCATGATTCCAATTGCTATTCAGTGTAACAGTTTTTGGCAGCAATATTTCCATTATGATTACCTATTCTGTGGAATTATTGTTGGTCGTTTGGTCTAGACGCTGCCCGATTCTTGTTGATGATGTTGCCTAAGCTGGCTGGCTGGCTGGTCAATGTGGACATTCTCGGAAAATTTATGGCGCGACGCAAATCTGCACAATGCAACCCGCAGTCGGCAGTCAGCACTCCACAGCCCCCAGTCCTTAGTGCTCAGTCCGCAGACCGACAAAAGTGGATAATACGAATATGTGGATATTTTTGGTCACGTTTGAATTTATTTGATTGCTGGCACTTTTAGCATTGTTGGAGCTGACGTTTTATTTAATGCCCTGCCAGCAACAGCAGTGGCAAGCGAAAAAAACAAGAGTGGGAAGGGAGGGAGGGAGGCCTGGGCCGAGCAGGAGTGAAGGATCCTGCAGGACGATGGTGGCCAGGCCATGGAAATTGCTCAGGAAACGTACAATTTATTTCAGTTCATTTCTTTTAGCCACCATTTGGTCTGTTCGGCGGCAGGACTCTTTGGGGCGGGAAAAGTGAGGGCGTGGCTCTCTGCTACACCCACTATTGATGTTGATGTTGCCTACTTTCGATTTTGGCATGTCGCGCCGCTCACGTTCACCAATTGTCCTTGTTTGTGTTCATGTCCTGGGCTCCGTGTCGGGGTGTGCATGGACTTTGTTTGTCCCGACCGTCATTTGGCGGTCGACGTCCTCGCTTCGCGTCTGCCGGCATAATTTCAGCCGTTGAAGTTGCCAAGTTATCAGCCAGACATTCACATTCACATCCACGACGACAATGTCGTTTTCGTCGTCGTTGTCGTTGTCGTTGTCGACCCACCTGGCAAAGGCAAACAAGCCATTTGATGTTTTCATTTGGCTGGCACCCATCGACCGCTCAACTCGACTGTACGTACGACTGCCAGCCAGGAGCCCTTTGTTTTATGCCCTTTCCGAAAACTAAAGATAGAGTTGTACCTGGAGGGCATACCCCTTCTTATTGGGAGATTATTACCTTAACCTTACTAGTTAGACACTGGTCTTTCAAATACGTTTTCTATTTAGTTATTATTTAAAGTTGTTTTTTAAGCATTTTAATATATCCTCTTCTTGACCGACCTAACCAACCTATACTAACCGACTCCTGTTAGGGTACCAAATATTATTACAACTGGTAATATTTCCGACTGGCCAGAGTTGATGGCCATGTCTTGCCGGTGGCCACCGCATGTTGCCAACCCAGAGACTCATGTGTATCTTTGGCTTGAGCTCCGAATTGGGCTTTGGCTTTTGGCGTGACAAAGGCGAATAAATTTTTCGGCTGCAGAGTATTTGCATAAAAATGCGGGGCGCCCGAGTGCGAGTGACAATGAAATTTAAATATTTATGCTATACGCTTAATATTATTAGAGTTGGCCCGAAAACTTTTAGTCAACCACCCCCGGTTTGTGTGGCATTCCTTTTAGCCAGAAAGCGTTGGATGGCAGTTGAAGTTTTCGGTTTTTTTTTTTGGGAACTTATATTAAAACATATTTTGCAGATTTTTCTTATGCGTGACGGCAGTCAATGTTGTTGCTTTTGTGCTTGTATGATAACAGGGGGGTTGCTGCAAATTTTCAAAAGGATGAAATGAGCATAAAAATACCAAAAAATTGAGTCATTATGTGTTGGACTATATAGTTTTATAAAGAGAGTTGTGGGGGGGGGAAAAAACGTCGCTATTTTCTTTAACTTCTTAAGGACTATCGATATATGAAACTTAAACTAATACACTTTTTTAATTTTCTTCAAGCTTAGTACCCACATTATTATGTATGTAGTTGTGGGTGAAAACGAAAGCTCGCCAAATGGCACGCAACTAGGACAACTAAGTGAATAGAAGTCAGGGAATCAAAGTAATGAATCACCAGGACGGAGCCCCCAGGACGGACTACCCTCTGCAATCCTTGTTTTCTGTTCCACGACCCCGGCACTTGGCCCGGCAAACAAATTCAACTTGAAGTGAACTCGACTTCGAGTTGACTTTTGACCGTCAAACGGCGGAGCGAGAAGTGGAAAGTGAGCAAAGTGCATGCAAGCGAAAGTTGAGCGTAAGACGGCAACTGACCCCTCGCTGGCTGACCCCGCCCACTCCGCTTAGGTCCATCCATGTTCTGCCGGTTACCCTCCTATTCTGTTGGCTTAGGAAAAGTTTCGAAAAGTATTTTACACGGTCGCCGTTGCAGGCGAAACTGATAGTTGGCTCTTAATAAATGGCATACGATTTCCAGCTGCCAAAGGACCTGTGGGCGTGACTGGGGCGTGGGAGAGGGGCGTGGCATCCTTGGTAAATGCAAACGAAATGGAATCTCTGCGAGCTGATGAGGTGAGAGAGATACGGAAAGGAATGGAAAGGAAAGAAAAGGTCCAGGACGATGGCAACTGCCACAAGGAACTAGAGAAAAGTGGATGCATGAAAGATGTTTACACTCAAATGAATGAACAGCTGGCAGATGGATGGATAGATGAAATTTAAAAGATGGATGATGTGCCTCAAGGATATTGTGAAGCGTTTAACCAGACCAAAGTCACTTAATCAATTTCTAGGAATAATTATTCATAAATAACATATTTTTGTAATGTTCCCAGATTTTTTATCGCACTTCAGAAAAAAGTCAGTCTACCAGAATTTAATTAAAAGTGTCGAGAAATTTAATCACCTCTGATGCCGACAAAAAAGTGCATTCGATAATTCTTGATTCTTTAACAAAATCGAACGCCAGCCCATTAATGTAAACTGTAATCGTTGCTGATGCTATCGATGTACCTCGGGGACATTTCTATGCGCAAGCCAAACCGCACAAATGAACTATATTCAATTAATTTAGCAAACAATTATCATCAATTTTCATTAAATTAAATAAGAGCATGAACAAAAAAGCCACTGAAAAACAGTAACCTGTCAGGACAGACTTTTTCTACGCATTCGCGATTCGCAATTAGTTGTTAATAAACGCCTCATTGTTGCAGGCAATGGGGGATTGGCGCCACCTTGGTGCGACTCCCTGTGCCTCGTAATTAACATGGAAATAATAGTTATTAAATGTTTTAAATAACTGCAATACGTATTACACAAAAACGCCATTAAATAAACGGCAAAGGTACGGTCTATGTAGGCGGACAAAGAGCCAGAGGGGGAATAATTTTGTGCCTTCTGCGACAGCTGAAAAATAAAATGTAAAATATGAGAAATAAAAGAAAAACTAAAAACTATGAGGGTATTGCAGTCTATTCACACTTAAACACAAACATTCCTATATAAGCACAAATGCAAACCGCAAAAAGTCACTCCACCCACCCACACACACACCGCTTCTACATAAAAATGCTTTTAAAATGTCAAAGCGCGTAGAAGAAAGTCTGCGGGGGAGGCAGGTTTGGGGGGGAAAGGTTAGTCAAAGGATTGATGGCAGGGCTTAAATAAGCCAAGTCAAGGGGCCGAGGCGGGTGGATGTGGGACGAAAGAAGGAGAAAAAGTTCACATTGCGTATACGCCGTGTGCCCAAAGTCAAAAAACGGAACGCGCTCCAAAGCGTCGCCTAATCAAAAATGCTTTGCGTGCCGCTTGCCAAAGCTAAACACCAACACAACCGCACTGCCACACACACAAACACCGGGGCACACCTACACTCAATACACATTAACACATAGCAGCTAAGCCCGTATCAAGTATACGCCGCTTTGTACCCCATTCAGAGATCCTGGCCCGCTTTGACAGAGTTTTTATTTGCATTTTATTAATGCCAAATGATTTCCTTGGCAATGGCGGCTCTTAGCAATGAAAATAAATAGCCAAAGAATGCCTCTTTATAAACAGTTTAATATTTTAATAGGCTTTAATATTAAATTTTGTTTTTATTCAAGTAATGATAATCAGCTTTAAAGGATATCCTGTAACTGTTTAAAAATTGATCGAATAAGACATATTTTCATTGCCATTATAAAGAAGATGGTTTATTTTTTTGGATGCATCGAAAATATCTTAAACTTCTGGCAAAAGAGACTGGTGGATCGCGGGTGCTTAACACTTTCAGTCACAATGTGGCACGCCCTTTTGACTGCCGCTGTCAGAAAAATGCGCAGGAGAAAAGTAACAAAAAAATAAGGTGGAAAAAAAGTAAAAGAAAAGAATAAAATAATTCATGCAACACTGACGGCTCTGAAGTGGTCTGGGTGGGTCACTCATCTTCGCCACATCGCCGACTTTTCGTCCTTCTCATCATCGTCCTCATCGTGAATAATTTGGGTCACTTGGCGGCAGTTAGTCAGCTGCATTGTGGCCCCTTTGCTGTTGTTTTTGCTGCTGTGGTCGCGTTTTTCATTGTCGGTATGCGGCAGCCGCATTTTTCAATCCCTTTGCCTCGGCCCAGCTCGCTGTGGGCATCTTAAACGCCTTTAAACTGAAAGACGACATAATTAATTAAGCTCGGCGGCTTGACTGATGTCCTGGCCACACAGCCCATCCTGGCCTCCTGCTGCTGCCATCGGCCGGCATTGTAATGCGTGCCGCGAAAGGGCCACAAATTTAGTTGCGGCCCGGAGAGTAGCTACTAGCTAGCCGACCCCAAACAGGGGGCCGCTTGTGGCTCATTTGCAGTCGCCGGAAACGGAAATTTATGCGACCCAACAGGCCAAAACTAGACGCAGCTCATAAAGCCTCAACTTTCAGTCTATGAGTTTGCTCTTTTCTGCTATTCAGGGTGTCTGTGAGTGTGTTCAGTGTGTGTTATAATTTAATAAAACGCTCTAACAGCAAACGCTTGATGTAAATGCAAAAAGTTTTCAAATGTTTGGTAGCAGCACGAACATCTACCATCCACCATCTACCATCTGCAGCTCTCGGAGCGGAAGTGCTGGCAGCTAGTGCAGTGATTGCTCGCCTCTGTGTTGTTATGTGTTAATTTTTAAAAACTGCCCAAAAGCAAGCCAAAAACGAGGAGTACTACGGTTCAAAACTCAGTACTCGCTACTAGGCAGCAGCGGCAGTGGCAGTGGCAAATGGAAATAGCACAAAACCCATTGCTGTGATTACTTTGCAGTAGCCGTAGAGAGTGCCAACTGCAAAAAGCAGCTTTTTCCCTCAACATTTTTTTTGTTCTGCGTTTTTTGTTTTCACTGCGACTGGCCAGCGGTCAAACATGAATAACTTTGCTTGAAACTGTTGCACTTTTAATGCGTTTCGTTTCGGCTGCTTAGGTTTTGGCCGGTCTTTTGGGGGCTCAATGAACCTTGCTTTTCAACATCATTCCTAGCGAATGTCTGGGGCTTGTAATAAATGGCTTGTTTTATCAAAAATTCCAATTAAAAGGTGCATAGACAGAAAACACAATCAATGAATTAAGTTTCAAATATGAATTGCAAGACTACTGGTACACCTGAATACTTTAACACAAAGGTTTAGTTCTCACCTAAAACTTAGAAATTTTTGCATTGTTGAACCGTAACTTTTCTCTCACATATTTCTGATAATTTCAATGGATTTTCGATTTTTGTTTCTGCCTCGGAGACAACTCATATTGAAGCGCTCCAGGAGGCTTATTTATGCGACTGCATTATTCTTATTATTGTTGTCGATGTGGCCGGCCGGTGGTGCAGCAGTTGTTGTAAATGTCAGTGGCAATATTGTTCGAGTTAATGCTGGGGTGGCTCGGCCTGGTCAATGCGATTACGCTGCTGTTTGCATTGATTGCAGGACAGAATTCAGTGACAGAGCTTGTCACTGCAAGTTGTTCGCTTTTCACTTCTGTTTGCACCAGCTCTTTTCATTTATTTGATGTTGATGCTCATAATATGCTGAAGGAGTGCTGCCTGAGAGCATTTGACATGCCAGAGTGTAAATTAATTGCATAAATTAAGAGAAAATGCACGTCCTCGCGACAGCAACAAAAAAATGCTTCGAGAGCCCCCAGCCCAGTAGGGCCCACGTGGCGAATGCGTAATGTAATCTCCAGGTGTTAATTGATTCTGACAAGGCGGGTAGGAGGAAAGGTCCTTTTCCGTTCCGTGAGTTCGTTTCGATTCGTGAGAGTGCAAACCTGTAAATGTGCAAATAATTATCTAAATAATTGAAAAAGGGATCCCGAAAAGGGACTGCGCCTGGACGCCTGGGCGTCAAGGATGCCGCTCTGGTGTTACACTTTTAATTATGTAGAACAACAGGTCTGGCAGCTGGACACTCCGTTCCTGTGTTGTTTGGTGCTTCACGCCACCTTATTTGATTTTCCTTTCTCCTTTCCTTTCACGCTTCCACCGCTTTCCTTGATTTTCCCGCTAAGCATTTTAACTTGTGACCTGTGAGTTGCAGAAACTTTGGCTAAGAAGTTTAAAGTGAATGCTCCCTACCTTTGGCCTCAGCTGCTTTACCTTTCAAATGGCTGCTTTAGGTTGTGTAAGCCAATTAGTTCTTAATTTGCAATTTGTTTTGCTGCAGTCACCTCGCTCCCGCCTCCACCCTCAATCCTCTAACTTTCCCTTAAAAAACAAGCGAAATAAAACGTTAAAAAAATAAAATTGGGAAAAATAAGAAAAGAAAAGCTGGGAAAACAAAGCGGCCAAAGGAGTTATAGGCAAAGCCAACCAGCAGACGAGCATATTTAAAAACTTTTGTTTTTCAACTTTGCTACTCTTCCTTTTTCATTTTTTATTTCCCATTTTTTATTGTTGTGTGAGTTTTTTTCCCTCATCCGTATCCGATGGCTGCTCTTCCTTTAAAACGCTTCTTTCCTTGAGCTTATTTATTTATTTTTTTTTGCTTTTAATGTGAAACTTTTAACTGAATTAATTCCTTTTACTGCGCTTCTCTCGGTGCCACGAGCTCCGAGCTCCGAGCAGGTCCTGTTTCTGCTCCTGTGTCTGCTCCTGCTACTTATCTATGGCTCCAAATGCGCAACGAGGCGTTTAGTTTAATCTTTTAATTTTTTCCTTCAATTTTTCCCCTCTTCGAGTGAAAGCTGAAACTTCGATGCTGATGCTGATTAAAGGCGGCAACTTTTGGGCCATATGCTAAATTGAATTCTTCGCAAAAGAATGCCTGTACCCTTTGGCCTCCTGTTGCACATTGGCAGGATGGGCCATAAATCAAGCGCCATAAAAAAATTGGGGATGAGCAGTGAAGTGAAGGGGGTAAATTAATATTTTAGTTCCTCTCCCAGAAAACACCTGTCATAAAGGTAAATGTCATAAAGAAATGCGTATGCGTAAGGGCGGAGATGGAACTGATCCTGCTCCTGGTCTGGTCCTGTCGAGAGCTAAGACGAGGGTGGCTGTGGGTGCGTGACTGGCGTCGGCTCGTCTGAGGCCCCGAGTCACGGTTTCATTTCGTTTGCCTCAAGCTTATCAGCGTCGCTGGCGGATGTCAGAGTAAGTGAAATATTTCCAAACAAATAAAATGAAATGTGCCGCAAAAACGCGCTCTGAGCAGACAAACAATACCGAAAGTGAAATAAAGCGTGGCATGCCCCGAAAGAGTGGAAGTTCCTGGGCTTGGGAAGGAGTCAACGAAATGGTAACATGACATAAACATGACATTTGACTTTCGCTTGGCTCCTTTTCATATAAATATGTATTTTGTTTCTTCTTCTAGTCCCGACTCCTGTCAGCCTTGTAGGGCTAAGGAGGTTTTCCAGAGGCTCTTTGGAACGTGACCGGCCGCGCTTAGCCGCCGAACAAATCATATGCACCTTTGTTAAGAAATTATAAACCCCAGGCTAGCACGCGAATCAAAAATGCACGAAGCCTCCGGGAGAAAATTCCCTATTGTACATGGAAAAAATATTATTATTTTTCTGAATTTTATTTATTGTGTAGATTTTTTTCTCATGTACGAAGAGTTTTCGGCGAAAGGCTCTGTTTTTGCAGGAAACCCGCTGAGCCGTCTTATTATTCTAAAAGTCTTTAGGCAGAAAAAATAATGCCAGAGTCAATTTGGCAAATTGTTTGGAATCCAAGCTAAATGTTACGACTCAGACATGTGGCCGCCCCCATACGCTTCCCATTCCTCCCAAGTCTGAAAGTTTTCAATAAATGCAATTGTTGTGGAGGGAAAAAAACCAGAAAAAATCCACAAAGTCAAAGCCAATCAAAAGTGAAGCAGAAGACTAAGATCCAAATCAATGGCCATTCAAGCTGAATGCATTTTGGAGAAAACTTATTTTCCAGAGGAGTGTGACTCAGGGCCCAGTCAATTGTCAGTTGCCATAATAATTTGCCACATCATTAACGTCCTGACTACCCCGAAGCCCGAAACCAAAGGCCAGCAGGAGATCAAAGCGCTTAATAAACTCTGACAGGTCGGTCGGTGGACTTTCTGGATACATTCGCCAACGCGAATTAGAAAAGCATTAGAGATGAGGAGACGGCAGCTAGGCGGCTAGGAGGTGAAGGACGTGGCAGGACCAGAAAGGACCTGGCCGCAATGCCCAGCAGTACCACGCCACTCAAGACATTAGCATTTTTAATTTCCAATAAAAATTCAAAAAATCGCCGCACAAGTAGGCGATAAAAAATTAATAAAGCTGCGATTATACGGAGACCAGACCACCGAGACAGTTACGGCTCAATGTCAGTCAGCCGGAGGAGGATGCAGAAGGAAGGGGGCGTGCCAGGCGGGGCTCCAAAGTGGAGCACCACTAGGCCAGAGAGCTGTGAAAATAATTTGAAATTCAATTTTCGACAATGGCACACAAAGGAATCGCGTCGCATCAGCGGCAACAGACGGGCTTGCCATTGGGTTTCTGGGGGTTTCCAAGGGCCGTGGAGTGGGTGGACGAGTGGTGGGTGGGTCGGTAGTTCGATGGGTGAGTGGTTGAGGGGGTTGGTGGAGCGACAGCCTGGCCACGGCTCGTTAGGAGGCAAGCGAGCGTCGGCCCAGAGTCCCGTACCTGCGGCCTGGTTACTTTTCTACACTGAAGTATATTTTTTGGATGTTGACTTTCTTCAAATCAGTCAAACAATTCAAATAGAAATCTCTTTTTATAAAATAAAGGCTAAAAAATATAGTTATTCTCAAAGGATTAATGTATACATATTTCTTTCAAAAGAAAAAATATAGATCATGTTAAATGGATGGATCATGATAAAGAACATGTATTAGTTATACATTAAGAGAGTCCTTAGAGAGTACAAAAGAAGGCGTTTGTACTTCTTCAATATATCAGTTATTTCATACTTATAATTATAAAAGTACATAATATTATAGTAAATATATTCTATGTAAAAACCAAAACTTTTTTCCAGTGTAGCCTCTTCTGTTAGTCAGTCAGAGTTGCGCTTGTTGAATGTCCAGCAATTGCAGGGCCTGAAGGTTCAATGACGAAACGGGGAGAACGGCGAAAAAAGGATGTCGGATGGGAAAAAGGGGAAAAAAGGGGAGCTCACTTGCAACATGGCGTGGAAAATTTACGATTTTATTACTCAATAAATGCAAAAACTCGCCACTCGTAAAGAAAAAAGAAACCCCTTCGCCATGGCCCGTTCTTCTCTTTTCTTTTTTTTTTTGAGATGCTGCACTTCCTGCGTCCTTTTAAAGTTCCTAGGAGCCTTGGTTTAAATTACAGCAGGGGCGTGGGGAGGGCTTCCGGTGGGGGATATTGCACAAGACATAGACACCCACCACTCTTTCTGGGTTAATGTTGGCAGGTGGAAATTCCGAAATCCCCGGCGGTTTGGGCTCCGCTCCGTTTCGCTTCGCTAGCAGGTCATGCATAATTTAAAATTAATTTCGTTCTATGTTAAATTTTCGCCATCGCTTAGAAGATGGGGCGGGGAAGGCGGGGAGGCGCACAGTCGGAGGTTGCAGGCTACACAGGATGACTGTGAAATATTATATTTCGGAATTGGAATTGTGTATTGTGCCGAATTAATAGGGCAAATTGAAATTTTATGGCCATCAAACATTTATGGCGGATCGTTTGATATTTGATTTGTGTAATACCGGATTTGTGACTCTGTCCAATTGACCGACCGCGGAGAGTCGAAATGGGATAAGCCAGCTGAGGTAATTACTCCCCGAGTATCTGCTTTCCAGTTCAATTGTGGCTGATTCCTTGAATAATTCTAAATAGGAAATGTAATTGTTTCCCTTTTCCCACAAAAAGCCAAAGACAGCCGAGCATAAATTGGCAAATTCTGGTGCTTTTCTTTCGCATTGGCAGTGTCAAGACTTTTAATTGCAACAAAATAATTATGGCGCCCTCGGGCAAATTGCAAATTGGAAATTGCAGCTCGACGCGGCGCCAAAAAAGATGCTGCACAGACTCCAGCTGCACTCACCGAACACCGAAAACACTCGCAAAATTAAAAGCAAATGAAACAAAAGACAAACAATAGTGGCGAACAATAGTGAGCTGCAAATTAAAGTGAGGACAATGCGGATACCCTGCAGTTAAACTGTTCCAATGCGAATTGTTTAGCCGAGTATTGTTGGCCAAAATCGGAATAAAAATGTAACAGCCACCTCTGACTTTATTAAATACAATTTAGGCCATAACATTTGAATTTTAAAGAGCAGTCTTTAGGGAAAGTTTTTAATTAAAACTAATAGAAAGGAGTGCACTGAGCAGACTCTGCCAGATTTTTCGGAAAAGTTCTGAGCATCTTGTCGAAATCTTAAAGGTTTCACTGAATGCCGAATGAAATGGCAAGACTTTACGAGCCAAGTTGCGTGCCCCAAAAAAAAAAAAAGGTGTGCCGCAATTTTGAGAGCGCATTTGGGTGAAAAGTCCGCAGCAAACCATTTAGCAGTTAGTTTTGGGCTTTAGCCATTTGCTGATGTTGCTTGGCTGCCTGGCTTGGCTTGGTTTATGCCAAGCCTTTGATACGGATTTTGTTGCCGTTATTTCTCTTTTTATGACTGCACCAAGTGTGCCGAAAGTTAAGCCCTGCCACACCTCCTGCCTCACGACTCCCCCTAACCCCCTAGTATTACCACTTTTTGGTCCCTTAAACAATGAGGCAAGTGCTTGGTTTCGTTTATGCCACCAGTGCGTGACGCATTCCGGCTGCACTTGAAACTTGAAACTAGCACTGCCACTCTCACTCCCACTCCCCCGAATATCCTCTTCGGATTTCTCTTTTCTATAGCGAGTAGTATGGTATTTTCCTATGGCAGGCTGTTCTCTGTATCTCGCCAAGCTGCAAAGTGTTAGATAAAGTTTCGGCGCCACTTTGTTGACTTGCCAGACCAAAATGTGTGCTTAACTCCCACGCATCCCCTCCACTCGCCACAGAAAAGTTATCGAAATGAAGATCGGTGGTGCTCGCAGCTGTATCGTGGCAAGTGCAACTTGATTTCGAGTGCATTTGATAAAGTTTATTAAACTTTAAAGTGTCGGGGACCACCGACCAATTTTCATTTGGATTGAGAGCCGTAAAGAGACGAGATCTAAATGGGTTTGTTGGACTGCTTGGCTTTAAAAGTTTTCAGTTTTTCTAGTTTGGTTTTAAAAGTGAATAAGTTTATGTTCTTAAGACATGATAAATGTCTTTAAACAAGCTTCTTTAAAGCTTCATTGAAAGTATCTTTTCACTAAGAAATCTTAAGGAAATGGATTATAATTCTACTTAATAAAGTCATTACAGCATAACGATTACAGCTTCAATTATGCATAAGATCTTCTTTCATAATATAACCTCCTATCATACCTGATTAATATTATACATATTGATCCTATGCCCCTTCCATAATTCCTCCGAAAAAATATACAGCCAGCCACTTATGTGGCAACTCAAATTAAATAAATTACGTGATCTTATTAAACGCGTCTGGGGCTAGGCCGAATAAATAGATGTCCTTTGGCATAGACAGAGTCCAAATGTGAGTTTATTTCCAGCCGACTAAACGTAACTAAGATTAACTGTTGCACGGTGCATACCCCACCTAGGACAGGTGGCAAAAACGTGGAACGTGTCCCGGAGTCAGACACTGAATGGAGATGGCAATGGGTCTCCAGATACAGTTGGGTAGTTTTTCCTTTCGTGTTGGAACGGGGGGAGCCGGCTGGGTGGCCGAAGGTGGGCTGGAAAATTAAGTGCCGCACAAGCACAAGCAGCTGGAAATTTATATCGAAAAGTTAACGCAACGCGCAACCGCACCCAAAATCGAGACTAGTCCGAGTCCATTTGAAAGTTGCCTGTTGCCAGGAAGGAAGCCTTCTGTTGCCTGTTATTTCCTGGTGTTGCTCCTGCCCCTGCCGCAACCCCTGCCCCGTCTCCAGCCCGTTTCTTGGCGCGTGTATAAATCTTGCGCCGGTTTTATTTGGCTTAATGACCAGACGTGCACGGCTCCATAATTTACAGGGGGCGGGGGTGTGAGCTGCTTTCACGGCATGTAGATGAGACTCCGGCAGACAAAGTAGGCAAAGTCCGGGCTGTTTGTATCTTTCTTTTAGTATCTGTATCTCTTCGGTGTGCGTCCCTGTGTGTGTGCGTGTGTTTGTGCTACTTGAGGCAACATGTTGCGCTTTTACTGCCCCGGATGGTGCTGGGGGAAGTGTCTACTTTGTCTTACTTTGCGCTACTTTGTTGCGGCTTTTAATAGAAATCCTTTGCCCCCGATTCAGTGGCTCTCGCTCACCTGAACTCTCCGCCGATTATCTCCGAAGGATACGCCGGTCCCATGGTAATTACTAGGCTTAGTCCGGGGCTCCGGATCTGAATCTGTTTGAAATCATAAGAAATGCACGCCAGCCGTTGCCGCTTTGAGCAAATCTCATAATTTATTTAATTGTATTTTAGTGCGTGCAATAAATTTATATTAGTGACAGTGTCCCTGCACCCGCATGTGGCAAGCCGCAAAAACGCAACGTGGGGCGAAAAACCAGACACCCAAACGACACAATGAGGACACCGAGCGTAACAATATAATAAAGGACAACCCCTCTCGCTGTCCGCATCCAAAACAATGTGCGACTGTGCGTGTGTGTTTAAACGTAAGCGGATGTGTGAGTGCGAACAATGACTGACCAAATATTGACATAAATGTCAAACTCAAATTAGAGCTCAGGGTCAAGGGTCGACCCTCCACCAGCAGTCACTCGAACAAAAGATGCAAGTTGTTAAATCCAACCGGGTTTGGGATGTGCTCTAATCCTAAACAAATAGGGGAGGACGGGTCTCGACTGAGCAGACACTTCACCCATTATGCAATAAAACAATGCCGGAAAGAGTGGCTCTATAGGTACACAGTGAGAAAAGAGCAGTGAATATTAAATTTGTATTTATAAAATAAGTATTTGACACAGTTATTCCACTATTCATTTTTAAACGAACGTCTGAGGTACTAAACTGTATATAATATTGATCAATGATTTTTTATTAAAAGTGTTTCACACTATTTAAAACTAAATTTAATAAAATATATATTAAGAAGAAATCAACTAAATACAAGTTCAGAGTCTAAACTTATATGATAGATTCGGTTCGCAGCACCTAAGTTTTTAGGTTTTAAATAAAATGATTCATTTCAAAATAAAATATCAAATAAAATTTCATATAAATGATATTAAATTTACCTAAGATAAATAGAATTATATAAGACAAGTAAATAGCTAATATTAAGTACTGAGTCCTCTATTGAGACTAAAAAAATATCATTTTTTGTTGTGCAACCAAGAAAGATAGATTGAAGATTAAGGTCCATAAGCATATTGGAATTGTTTGATAAACAAATGCCATTCCGGGGCGCAGTACCAGGCCCAGAATCAGGCACACGGAACAGGGGCCAGGACTCAGGGCATAGGATTAACGTTAAGTACTCCTCGAAGGGGGAGTCGTAAACTAGCTGACTGGAAATGAGCAAATTGCACGCTAATGCAAGGCATTATGCTTTTGGATCGTTCGCAATCTGCTCCTGGCTTCGAGTGTTTGCCGTTGGGGGTTGGTTTTGTACGGTTTTTGGCTTGGAGTTGCTTGGAATGGCAAACTGCGTTATTTCACCTTTAATCCGCACTTGGCGCACAGCAAACAGATGGCAGGCCTGCCACTGAAACCACCACCACCCCCACTGGCACTAGATGGCCACCGTCGCCCACACACCCCCACTTCAACCACCGCAGCAAATGCACTCCATTCATTATGCACCACATCGGTCTGTGCGTCTCCCTTCGAATCGGAGTTCGTTGCCACATTGCCATTGATGCTGGACTTGTTTATTTCATGGCATGATGCCTCTTGCCCTATATTTCAATAGTAGCCGGTCCAATACTTATGCTTCTTAAGCCAAAAACAATGGAATTCGGTTGCGGTCGAGGGGAGCACAAGGGTTGCACTTACAGGCATAATGGAATAGAAGCTAAATGGGTTATTCACTTACCGCCGTATCCATGTCATTATAATAGGATGTCCTTAAGTCGAAAAATTGTGAGTAAAATATATTAAGGAAAAATAAGTAATTTTTCTATCTAATTCTTCCTAAATAATAATAATCTAAGTCTAAAAGGAGGATTAAGGTTAGAAAATATAAAGGTCCTCTTTAGTATGATATTAGATCCAATTCGAGCCACAAAATCTATCTTAGAACTCAAACCCTAATACTACTTATTAATCCATTTGCTAATTATGGTTTTATCCTATTTTTTTTTGTAGAAATTTTAATCAGATCTGTGTAGCATGTAAATCAAATCCTTGCAAACAATTTGGAATCAAAACAATCAACTCGGGATGTGAATATTTCAGCAGCGCAAATTACAGACTAATGAATAAGTAATCAAATAGTTGACCAGACGCAGGGCAAAGTTGTGGCCAAAATAAGGAGAATTGTTTAAGCCACTGGAGCAGAGCAAATTAGATGAATAAGGTCGAGGGAAGTGACAGCTTGACTGCAGGACTTTCGGACTGCGGTGGAGATTCTTCTTGCAGCCGAAGCTCAGTATTTACTTGAAATAATAGGCAGACCAAATTAATTGAGTTACATTATGAATTAGTGTGCGTGTCTGGATGTGTGTGTCTGTCGACATATCACAAAACCCCAAAATAGCTGGCCAACAACTATGCATCAGTTGGCAAGTGAAGCCGAAATATTTCACAGCCGTCCGAACTGTTTCAATAAGGGAAATGCAATTGGAATCGCAACAGCAGCCGCAGAGGGGACAGGACGTCCAGGACACACATTGCAGGCAGCTAACCAATACTATAGCTGACATGCTAAATATTGCATACATCTTGTGCATTGTGTCCATGTGCCAAATAATTATGGCATTAATATGCCTATGCAAATATATGCACAGTCCTTTGTTCCCGTCCAACATCCATGAGATGCCACATGCAACCTGACCGGCCTCGTATGTGCATCTGTGTGTCGGTTGGGGGCGAGGGCACATGTTCATTAATATAATTATGACCGCAACAGGCTTGGGCCCTGAACACGATACGAAAACAAACGTATTAGAATCACACAGACTTTCTTTCGAAATTTTGTATGCCGGCAAAGTCCGAACGGCGTGCCATTAGCCAGTTGGGTTTCATCGCATCATTCGATAATAGTACATATCAGCAGCAGCTGCATCTTCCTATGGGCTCCCAGTCGAAATGTATAATCAAGCAGGTACCGCTAATGGATCTGATTCCCAGCCACTCCCCCCGGCCACCCATCGATGCGGGAACTCCCGACTAAGCACGGATTTGGTCCGCTTTAATGAGCTCTGTGTGCAGCTTAAGGGCAACTCCAGTTGCTTCTATTTGTGGCAGTGTGGCAGTATATGGGTAAAATTACTTGCAACTGCCTGCGGCCAAATTGGATAGTGCAAGGGTGGTGTCGGGTCTGCTGGGTGGTGGTAGGTTCAAATACATCACAAACAGATGCATTTTAATTGGAATACCGAAATGGCGAAATAACAACAAAAAAAAAGGATAACAAAAGCGGCAACAAAAAGGCGGCGAGTGCCCAATTAGAAGCCTATTAGTGGTATTCCTTCCCCTGCCCGGGAGTGGCTCCGGAGTTGTTCCATTGTGGTTGCAATTATTGCAACACGAATCGAGGAGAGCCTAGAGCAAGGCAACAAATTATGCCAAATGGCTAATGAATAAGTATCCGTATTTGGCACAGTGATGGTATTTTTCTGCCTAACTCCTCTGAAAAGTGGCTAAAAATTGGGGATCTGGAATTGGTAAAATTTTAAAAAGAGCGGTATATAATGGGCTTTACTCTGCGGCAAATAGTATTATAAATGCAGATAAAACTTAAGAATAGAATTTCTTTGAAAATTTGAAAAGTTTTGTTACCAAACAAATACCAGTACGATAATTGAAACATTTTTGTTTGCGTTTAAAAACTATTTAAATTATATTAAGCCAACAAGCTCTTACGTAATGATTTTTTCAGGTTTATAAATGAAGTTGTATTTGCACTCGGTGCCGCATTGTTGGAACTGAATCCGCTCTAACAAGAACGCAGCGAAAAGCGCAAATACAGGCAAATGCAGTTTTCTATCTCATACTACGACTGTGGCTGGGCGTGGGTGTGTGTGTACTTTGTGGCATGCCACATAAACTTGACGCCGCAGTCGCTGCGTGATATTTTAGCATTGAGCAGCTCTCTATCCAGCGGACCTCCTCCCTCCCTCCCTTTTGCCACTGGGATATTTAAATCCTTGTTCCCAAGGATATCTGGGAGATGGGAGATGGAGCAAGGACTCGGCGCTGTTGGCTTTTGTATGCGCATTAATGCAACGACTCTCATGTTTATTCACACACAAATTTGCAGCAAATACAACGCACAGCGCAACGCAACTGCGGTGCAGATACATTTGCACTACGGCTACACAGATGCAGATACATTTACACTCACAGTTACAGATACAGTTGCAGGAGCAAAGCTAGGAGTAGTCTCTCCCACTTGGCTGAAGCAATCTGCCAGCAAATGCGCTTTACATTTTGCACACGCTAATACAATTTAATGGTCGCATTAATTTGGCGCATCTGTTGCATTTTAAAACACGCACACCACCACTCACGCAGACACCGCACACAGATACACCAGATCCACCAGATACGGATTGGCAAGGAACCGCAGATACTTTGTTCACTTTGTTGCCAGCCGGGGGAGGTTAAAACATTGCAAGGCAAATAAAGTTTCTCGCAGCTAAATATTAATTCTAACCAAGTTAGGGGGAACGACTTTAATGGCGGGGGCGTGGCTTAATCCTTGGCAACAGCCATGAAGATTGAGATATATTGCATATTGTATTCCGTATAGGTATGGGTCTGTAAATTAGAAATTTCAATTGCAATTAGGAAATTCGGAAATTCTACACACGTAATTGAGAATTCCCTTTCTATCGTTTTTCCCGCCGCCACTAATGCATGGCAACTTTGTTATTGCTGCCAATTAGGTTGCCATTCTGTTTGTGCCAATGTTTGCATATTATTTCTGCCCAATTTGCATTGATGCAATATTGTTCATGTCGCCCCACAGCCCACTCTCCCACCACTCGCCTCTGTCAAATGCTGAAAATGTCAAAATTTAAATATTGAAAGTGACGTTCGCGCAACTGGCTCCCACTCCCTCAGTGAAAAACAAGCCAAAAACCACCCAGAATACACCCATTATGCCGGCTATTCCCCATTCGCGACAGGCGTTGCACTAAGCGGATAAGCGCTTGTTAAATTTTTAATGCGTTGCATAATTTTTAGTTCGGCGAGAATATTTTGCACAAAATATATTTTAGTTCGAATGGTTGGCCTCGCCTCGCTGGCGGTGGCGGGGCGGCTGGTCGGAGTGTAAAGTGCCGGCTGCATTTGAAATGAGCTGCATGTGGCATGCTGCATGTGGCGTCGATTAAGCTCGGCTTAGAAGCCCCATATTCTGCACTCAACCAGGCGACAATGATCCATTTATTTGCAGCAGCCGCATTGCCAACACCAGCGGGGGCGTTGATGGAAATTTATATTAATTTTAATTTTCCGCCGCCATGTCTTCCCATCAATTATCAGACTTTTCCGCTCCCCGATCCCCTCTTTCTGTCCTCGGCGCATTTAAATTTTACCAGGCAAAGTCCTTGATAAACATTTTTCAATTAATTTTTATTTGCTGCCGACGACATTTCTTTGTCCGCACACACGCGCATATATTTATGCCGCTGCTCTGAGCATCATCCAAAAAAAAAAAAAAAAAAACAGAATATAAACATATATCCTGATATACATATCCTGTATGTATGTAGGAAGAAAGCAACAGGGGCCACAGCAATGGCAGCGACGGCATCTCCTTTATGTGTTTCACGTATTTCTTTAACGGATTTCCACTTGTCTCACTTTTTGAGAAAAACTTGTCGAGATGGCACACGCATTGTCAAGCGCACTCAGACCCGGAGACATCCCCGAGATAAGGAGATCCAGAGCCAGATCCAGACCGAGGAAAAATCTTACACGCTCTCCGGGGAAACAAGAATGGGCAGCAGCGGCGCGTAAAAAATTTTCCTTGCCAGGACGAAACGCCTGAGATGTGATGCCCGAAATTTGAGGAATGGCAAACGATTTGAATTCTCAAATAAACAATTGTTGAGTTTTTAAAATATTCACTTTGGAAAATTCCACTTCAATTAAATGAATCATAAATTAAAAATTTTTAAAAAATAAGAAAAATATTTCTTAAATTAATAATTAGTTGACCTTTAAGATGCTTCCTCTGATTTAAGGTTAAATTTCTTGTTAAATATTTCCGAATATATTTGTACTGTTTTTGCTACCCAGTCTCAAAAGAGGACACTCCGAATATTTATTAAGGACACACGCACACTCTGGCGCTTTTGCCATGTTAAGTAATTCCTTAAACAACACAACAGGTCGCCGAAATTGGCATGGCCTTGCCAGGACCTCCATATCCCTGACGCCTGCCTCTGCCCCTGTCCCTACCATAGCAGTGCCCCTCCCTGCCGAGTCGTCTCCTCATTTGCTGTAACTGACGCTGAGTGGCAGACACACAGATACTCACATAAGCAAATTGAATTTAATGCTTTCTGCCGTTGCTCCTCCGCGGAGAAAGTGGAAAGAGAGCGCCTGCGAATGGAGCCTGGTTGGGGTAATGGGGGAAGGACGAGGGAAAGGGAAACAAATCAAGAGGCAGCAGAGGAAATAAAAGCCAAACGAACAAATAAATACGCACAAGTACATAAATTTAAATTATTTTCGTGGTCTCCTCGCCAGGCCGCCTCGGCTTTCATTTATGCTTTTTATTTTATTATGCTGTCTCTGCGTTTCGTTTTATTCGAAGGATCCGGCATTTGGCTACGGCGAGACGTCCTGGCACACTTTTTGAACGAGCCTCCCTCCCTGGGAGTATCTCCGTATCTATATCTGTTGATGTTAATCTGTAGATGTATCTGCATCTGGGCCCGTATCTGTATCTGTAACTGTGGCGGCGCATCTTCAGCCTCAGCTGTCTCTTAGCGAACTATGCGGCCGCATCGAGCATACAAACGCCGAGGCACAGAAACACGATACACACACTCGAAGACGTCCTTGGTCGCCTTGTGTAAGCCATGTTAACTGGGATTTGACAGCTCGTAAATAATATTTCGCTTGTTTGTTGGCTCGGCACAACGAGAGCAACGTTTTCCACAAGGCCGAAACGGAGACAGTGGTCTAAAAAAGGTTTAAAGCTAAGAAGTTAAAAGAAAAGTTTTATCAATTAACAGTTTTATTTTTAATAAAATAAAATATTCTTTTATTGCGCTACAGGATTCAAACATGCTACTCGGGTCTCTCGAATTCCCTCTTGGTTCTGCCTTGCTTTGAAGGGCAAGACATTTCGCTTAAGTCTCTTGTGATTTTCTCCCATTTCGTTTTCTTCATATACCTTTAAGTACATTTTAACTACAACTTGGTGAACCACTGTGACATATCCAATGGCAGTCATGTGAAAACGAGAAACGCATTTCATTTTTAAGCTTCCTCCATCTTTGCCCTGCTTGTTAAACAATCTTTTTACATGACATATGTGGGTGGATGTGGGTGTTCGTCTTGGGCCAAAGGAGTCAGATTCAGATTCAGATTCGGTTGTGGATGAGGAAGTGGATAAGGATGCGGCTGCTGCTCCACCATGTCCCGATTCTTCTGGCCTGAGCTGCCACTCTCATTATACGAGCTTCGTCTGCTTATTAAATTTTCATAGGGCTCGGAGCTCGTAAAAATTGTACTTGGTTGCTTTTAAACGGGCAAGTGGATTAAAATTAAAGCGGCGAGCAACTTCAAAGGCGCACCCGTAATTAAAGCCATGAAAACTGTCCACAATTCGATTGCCGAAACTGAATTAAAACGGAACTCTCGACCAGCTCTCGAACGTCCTAAAGGCGAAGAAACAAAGCTGAGACGGAGATGAAATCCTATGGCAAAGTCTGGAAACCGGCGGGTCCAGACGGGACACAGATGGTAGGAGGATGGAGGAAGGACCCGCAGGATTCGCTCAACTGGAAGAAGATGATGGCGATGACGAGGCGGTGAGAGATAACTAAGGTCGCTTTTCCGGTTTTTCCCCAAACACATGCCCCAAACTCACCGACATACTGACACATGTCTGTGGTTTAGATATACACGTATACGTATGATATATAGAAACATATATACTGTTACGAGGCGTGGCCGCCGGCAATGCTGAAAGTGAAGCATCTTGTGCAATGTAAACGAAACGTAGCCGATAAAAATAATACGAGAGGCAATTTCGATTTATTGACAGGTGCTTGGCTTTATTGAAACGTTTAACTCGAAAACCGAATCGACCAGAAGGAGGAGCGCCGCCTTCGACCCACATACCTACAGACATATGCAAAATTGTGCAAAACGATAAAAATTATGTGAGTTTCATTTTGATTTATCGCTGCGACGCCACCAGAGTGGAGTTTGCTCGAACTGAGAATTTGGCTGTTGGCTGTTAGATTTTGGCTGGGGTTTGCTTTTTCCGGGTAGCATAGATTAGGAACAGATTTATGATTGTGCAATACACAGTTTGGACAAATTTAATTACTGTTCAGCCCGTACTTCCTGTGGAAAGGAGGCACGCACTATCATAAATTCCGATGTGCATTTAATTTTGTCAAGTGACACGTCCGCAAAGACACAGTCGCCCGTCAATGGCCTGGCATTATTTAATAATGAAAATTGAATAGTCCTAATTCGGTCTGATGACAAAGTGGGTCCAGGTACGGCATCTTGTGAACAGGACACGTGCCACTCTCACACGCAAACACAGACACACATGCCGACAGGATAGTCCCAATGCCTCCAATTGTGGTTTTCCTTTTGTCGCTTCCGTTTCCGCATAATTTTTGCAAGCGGAAAGCTGGAGAGCAGCGCGCTAACAAAACATTTGCTACAACGGAAGACGAAAAACATATAGGACGACCCGCAAACACACACATACCACACTAAACCCCCTTTAAGCTTACATAATTTGGTGTCCCGAAGAAAGGTGAACTCAGTTCCAAAAAAGGGCCAATGCGGGCACGTACGAGCTCCAAGAAGCGCCCCTCGTCCTGCGTTCCACTTAATTTTTCGGGGACGTTGGGAAAGGGAAGAGGGAAGTTGGAAAGGTTGCATGTGATTTGTGTCAGCGGCGGAGTCGCGCGCTCCAGGATATGTCCCAGACTATATTTTATGCCGCCGGGCGACAGTTACAACAATAAAACATTTCGGATGTCTTGTCTTGTCGCCCGTCTTGTCCTGCTCCTGATCCTGATCCTGGTTCTGCCACTGCTTGGGCTCCTGTCCCCTCTGGGCAGGACGCATCCACGCACCTGGCCAAAGGGCTGAATGCCGGTCTGCGCTCGTAATGAACGATGCCTGGAATTTTCTTGTTATTTTTTCATGCCGCAGACGTTGGGCGGACGGCAGCGACATTATCCTTGTAGTTAATGTGGGCACCCTGCCTTTTACAGGCACTGCACGCACTGCCTCCCACACGGTGGTACAGTGGAAGAAGTAGTTAGGTATGTCGGTAAAAACCGACATCTGATGGAAACCAGTAGGTAATTAGAACTAACTATAATGTTTCAAATATATTCATCAATAAGATATGTCCTCTGAGATGGCTCTTCAGAATTCGGTAAAGTTTGGGAAATAATCCAAAAATTTAAGAAAACATCAAGTTATCATCGAAAAAAATTCATTCAACATCAGTTGCCAGTAAGCACAACAAATGAAATAAACTACAACACGATCGAAATGTTTTCACGATTTGTCACTTCGAGCCTAATTTGGCGTCGTAGCTTTTCGGTTTCGACTGTTCGCCAGAGGGATGCCTGCTACAAGGCCTTTGAGGAGAAGGTACGGGAATACCGCCTCAAGAGTCCGGATGGCAAACCTGTAGATCCCACTCCCGAATATTACCAAGAGTTGGAGGAGGCCATGTGCAAGTTGGGCGAAAATTATGGTGGTGGCGAGGGCGTGGACTTGCTCGAGTTTCCCAAATTTCAAATACCCGATTTAGACATCGATCCCATTTCGGTTTTGGAGCTGTGAGTCAGGATTTTCAGATATTATTTATTTTTAATATATGTCTATTATCTAGACCTGAAAATAAACCAAAGAAGGACAAGGAAGCTAATGAAGTTGAGGCCAAGGATGCAAAAGGTAAAAAGGACAAAGATGACAAGGACAAGAAGGCGAAAGCCGTAGGGAAGGACGATAAGAAAGATAAGGACAAGAAGGAAAAACCAAAAACTGATAAGAAAAAATAAGCCTATATATATGAATATTTTTTCCATATTTTTAAAAATTTCTTAATGTAGAGTCTACATTGTAGATTCCCAATAAAGTTCGTTTGTAGTTCCACTGTAGTATCGCTGGAAGAATAAAAGGCTGGATGTCAGAAATGCCCCGCAGTCGAGATAATAATGCCGCAGTGTCCTTTATCCTTCATCAGCCTTGGTTTGGCTCACCTGCCTGCCACCAGTCACCTGCGCCGGCCGCCTCCCACTGACTCACTTCCTTGGCGGTTGACTGGCAAATAATGCGTTACGCATACGCACCGTATGCCCGCGGGCTGCCGGTGAAGCCTGCGTGCGGAAGTGACAATGAGAAGGCATTTAAAATTCATTAATTGAACGCATTTCCTGCTGAACGAATTCGAAGTCGATCTGCCAACCGCTGCCGCCTCCTTATTAAGCCGTCCGTTCGTGTTCTGTAATTGAGGCCAGCTGAGCTCCCCTTGCTTCTTTTGGCTCCTTTCGCAGTGCAATTTTAAAGCCTTCTTCCAGCAGATGAAAACTTTACTTCACACTGCATAAATTAATTGAGTCTTCAAACAACAGACTGTGTCTGCGGCTTGCCTTTTGGGAGCATATTGAGACCGGGGGATTGGGGATTGGGGAACTGGGAACTCATCTCCGTGGGCAACCGCACCATCAAAAACTTTTCCTCTCGGCTCCTCGAGTCCTGGCTGCAGCGTCTAATGCATTTTTCATGCCCAGTTTGAATGGCAGTCTCGGCGTGCATAGCCGTCTGCTCTGATGCAATCGAATTAAAATTTATGACAAAACCATTAACAAAGTTGCCGCTGGCGGTTGCCGTCCCGTTGCCCAAGCCATTTTTCAGTCGCCCACGAGCCAACGAGGTCACATCCAAAACTTTCTAGCCATTTTCTGACGTGTCTTTAGATTTAAGGAACTCACTTGGTCAAAACTTTTTGCAAATTAATCGATGTTTGAAACGATTTAAGAGCCATTTCCAATTAGCACTGGAATACAAAAGGTTGAAATAAAAGACCAAGTGTTGTTGGAATCAATAAATTTCCATTTTAAATTAATATTAAATTATGTTTCCCTCTGAATTCTGATTAATTTGTGATGGCTCTCATCATTACATTTTTTCACAACAGTAAATATTTCATAGTAATGCTGTATTGATATTTTCTCTTTATTTTAGCCATTAATGTAATTTTATTTCGTATTTCATCTGAAATCAATTAACAAATTTAAAAGTTTAAAATGTTTAATCCTTTATTTTCCTAATTGAGAAAAAATTTTAAGTAGGGTTCTAAAAATTTGCAATAAACTCAGTTTTAAACAGGACTCTATGGAATGCATATACATATTTTATGCTAACTTCCATTATTTTATTAATTAGTTACTTTCTTATGTAAATTCTTAATTTTTAAACCTCTACCAATAACTTTCCTATTTTTTACTAATTAGAAGTTGTTACTCAAATAGGATTTCCTTGATAGTTAAGCAATTTATTCATATTTTGTAGAATTGCTTTGCTATAAACAAGTAATTAAGGTATATTACAAAGAATTCAAAAAACAAATTGAAAAGGCTTGCTATCCTCTTGGGCCTGTCATTGTACCAATCGGAATGCGTGGGTATTTGACTTGCTACATTTATGGCCAGACACTTCGCAATAACCAAGAAGGACTTAAGTCGGAGCCGTGGCCACCTCCGTCGGGCCATAAATGCATAATGGTTCTGCGCCGAGGCCCGTTTAATGCCATGTTCTATTTGCGCATACCGCAAATGTCTGACCAAGTGGTCGACAATGGCCCCCAAGGACTAGGATCCGCCAACTCCCTAGCACACTAGCAGGCAAAGTCCAAGTCCCTGGGTGCCTTCCAAGTCCAAAGCAAACGGCTAGAGTGTGCCGGCATCTCAGACATCTCACGATCTCAAGACGACGGCGGTTAGAGCCTGCTATCCTGGGTATCCTGGCCATCCTGCCATCCTCCTGCTATCAGCCTCCTGCGAGTCTGGACGGGGCGATAAAACGCCTCAATGTTCACTTATTGGCTGGGCGTGAGGAATTTTTATATTAATTTATTGGTCTGACTCCAATGGAAGTCAGCAGGCCGGCAATCGGTAATCGACAATCGGTCGGCCGGCTTTTAAATTATGAATTGAATTGGAAGTGGAACTGAAACTGAAACCTGGCGCAGGTTCGAGGCCGAGACTTCAAGGTTCGTTGCTGCCTTTGCCGAGTCCTGTTTGTGCATTTTTCGTATTTTGCGTAAATTTTATTTTTTCAATTCCTCTTTTGCCGGATTCGGTTTTAATGGCTTTTTAAATGCCAACTGATAAATGGCCAGGCTGCATGACAAATGAGATTTCCGCCACGGTCCGGGCATAAAGTGTTTCTGTTCATGTTTTTATTGTTCTTGTTTTTTTTTTTTTTTGTGTCAGCGTTCGGCGGATTATTAACTTATATGGCAAGGAGCTCATTAATAATTCGCTTATAAAATGAAATGGCAAAGGGAAACTCTCAATGCGTCAAAGATTAAACAAAGGTCGTTACCAGGAAAGCTCGTTTTATATTTCGTGTTAAAATATTACGCATACGCCGGATGGCCCCGGTATGGTCTCCTGGGGATGGACCATCCCGACATCGCTTGACATCGAAATTAAATGCAGAATATCAAGTTACCCAGTCATCTTCCGCAGGCACTTAGCTTCTGCCTTGAAACTTTCTTGGTTTCCCTTCTTATTTTGTATTTTTTTCGTTGTGGTAGTTGGGTCGAGGACAAAGGACACTGGTTGTTGGCAGAGGGACAACGTACAGGACAAGCAGTCTGAACTTTTCGCGTAATTTCACGTATTTTGTGCAAATACGCTCAAATATGCCGCACAACAGCCGACGGACAAACAAACAAAACTGTTTTTCTTTCCCTTCTGCCAGCCAAGTTGGTCCCGTTTCCCATTTTTCCTCATATTTTCCACATTTTTGTCCTCAAATTTGTCTGGGGATCGTTGTCAGTTTTTAGGTAAAATTAAATTTTATTTATTCATACATTATTGTATTAACTGTCAAGCGATTGCCGAACCGTGCAAGTCATAAATAATGCAGTGTCCTGAGTACTTATCATAAAAATATTACTATTTCTGACAACACACCCAGCAAAAACTAATTGCAATCGCACAATCCACTCTGCTCCTTCGGATTGTTTATCCTTTTGCTTTGGCAAATAAAGGCGGAAAAGTGCAATATCACTGCTATTTGATTTTCGAGGGCAAACAGTGAGGCTGCACTTTCCGGGACGGACAGAACATCTTAAATGGATTAAAAACCAATGGAAATTAAATTGGATTTACCCAGCCAAGAGTCTCCTTCTTCATCCAGCCCCAGTCCTGTCCTAAGATTTTACTATTCATTCGACAAATCCCCAACACCAGAAACAACATTGTATTGAATGCTGGCTTTAAGGTCCAATTGTTTTTAAACGATGCCCATATGCTGTTGTTGGCTCGAAAAGTTGAAGCTGAAAAGTGATTTGCCGTAACGTTTTGTGGCTCTCGATTTAGTCGTAAAAATGTTGCCAGCTTACACACTCAAACACACAAGAAATACAAGCTACAAAAAACAAACACAACAAGAAAAAACACAAAACAAGAAACAGAGCAACAACAAAGGACTCTAGCATAAATCGTGGCGCTGTCGCAGGACTAAACTGATTTTTATGCCATCGAAAGGGAGGGCCGAAATGGCGGGGCCACATCGCCTCGAGAATACAAAACAATAGTGCGTAAAGATGGGCAAATTGTCTATTTAGAAAAAGGGATACAAGGTCAGCCATTGCTCCTTGTCAGTGGGTCCCTGTCCGTGGATCCTTGTCCGTGGATTGTTGCTCATCCTTTCGCCAGCGGGGTCAGTGGTACAACAAAGGCGACCAAACAGAATGATGTCCTGTTTAGTGCTGGCTCAACGAAGCTCAACATTTTATAGACTATAGACAAACTCTGAATAATTTATGCGCCATAAAAATGAAATCGAATTGCGAGTCTCAGCCGAGGACCGAGTCCGTGGCCCTTTTCAAAAGAGTCATCAAGGGGCAATTTATGGCGAGTTGACCGTTTCGCCCCGTTCGGATCCTGTTGCTTTATTATCGAGATCTCTTCTTATTTTCATTTTGTTTCGGGTGCACTGGGGATCCTGGGCGAACCTACATACATATGTGTCAGGTAAGCAGGGAACACTTGACGTTCGTTTTATGCAAATTAGTTTGAAATAACAGCCGCAGCCGCAGCCAAAAAGTTGTTACATAAATTTCCCAACTGCTGAAAAATAAATTAAATTAAATGAAGTTGAAAACTGCGACAAAGCGCGGTATGTCGCCCCTGACCGAAAAATATTTGTTTATGGCGGGGAAAATTTATGTAAAAGAGCTTAAAATGATACGCGACAAGCGCAAAAATGCAATGAAAATATTTCCCAGCTCGATTCTGTGATCAAATTAAGGTGGAACAATCTCTGCGGCAGTAGCTGTGCCAGTTATTATTGCCAAAGTTTAAACTTATGTTGGGGGGGGGAAATTAGTTTTGGGGCAACGTGCCGGAACCAGCAGTTCTGGGCTTGATTGAAATTGAACCGCGACCGGGAATGAAGGAGGAATAGGTGGATGGGTGGGCAAGTGGCGTCTTTCCGTATAGGAATTTAATTGAAAGATAGATCTCGATAGGAAGCCATATGAAATTGCTAGAAATCTCGCACGGTCCCCAGACGTGATCTCGTTTCCCGATGCGTTCTGTCTTGGCCGGAATGACGTGACTTGGCTGCTACGTGCTCCGCCACATTAGCGGCATCTAACGGTGGCGCAACGTAAACATAATCATCTAACCCTCCATCCATACCGTTCTATCCACATCCTTGTGTGTGTCGCGTTGTCGCATGAAAAGTGGAAAATCGGGTTAACAGTGCCAAAATCGCAGACAATGGCAAACGTTGACTGCGGTTCGCGATAAATCAGCAACAATACATCCCCCAACCCCAGGACCGAACACAATGCTGCCAACTCCTGCGCTATTCTATGGGAAGCGTTCAGGTCGTTTGTGGCGAAAATAGATTTAAAATTTATAAATTATGAGCATTTGTTGCAGCAAATTGAAATGTTACGCTTGCAGCGTGTTGATGCCATGCGATGCCACACGATGGATGGCGGCTAAGCGACGCACTTTAAAATGCGACACATTCCATTTGGTCAACAAATGAATATTTAAAGTGTTTCTCTCGACTCTAGGCCAGTGGGTTGAATTGGTCCGAAATAATTGCCAAATTACCTGGCACGGTGTGAGCTCCGCTCTGCATTATGAAAGCGTTTTTAATTTGGTTAGCTCTTTGCTCTTTAAGCCGCCATTCCACTTTAAATTTCACTTAATTGAGTAATCAAAAATTGAGGCAAATATTTGGCCATCTTAAAAAGTATTGACAATTTCATTTTGGCATAGAAATTTGTTTGGCCGCTCCCAGCACACTATAAATCATTGGCTTAGTTTATTTGAAGTAGAGGCAGCCTCGCAACCCACTTCGATCCAACACGACGCCCGACTGCCCACCCATAGCCACCAAAAAATACGATATTCAGATATTCAGCCGCCACACTCATCCATTTTGGGATGATTTTATGGCAACCATTTTCATATTCATGCTCGTATATCAAAAACCATTTCAAAATGGCTGTGCGTCGCTTTTGCGGTGGCAAAAGCATAATAAAATGCAGATAACGGCAATCAAATTTACTGGGCACGGCATCTGGAGTGGTTAGAGGGGCGGCTATACAACCGGTTATATAATATAATATAAGCGAACATCAGAACGGGATGGAAGAAAAATATCGAATAAAAATATTTCAATAATTCCCCATACAAACAGCGAGGCAATTAATTAACAAAATATTTATACCTCTCTAACATCTCGTATTTCTTTCGCCATCTCCTGGGCATCTGAGGAGTCGGGAATTTTCCGGGCTTGGCCAGGCATGATATCGACTAGATTCTTAGCTGATTTGTGGGCCAAGCCGACGTAATTAATTTTTCAGACATTTAAACCGAGGACTCGGGCAAGAAAAGTTCCCTTTTTTCCCGTTTGTCCTTATATTTATGCTAATCAAACAGAATCCTGACCTCGGGCAGAATGCGCCTCGAAATCAGCAAGACAAACAAATCCGGGCTCGAGTGGAGTAGCACTGGCCACCGCAGACCCGGGTAGCTTTAAGGACCAAGCACTAACAACCGACGACCAAGAAGCAAGGACCAAGGGCAAGGCTGCCGCACGGCCGCCCCAGGGGGCGACGGGTTTTGGGCCTCTGTCGGCTTGTTTATAAAAATAATTAAGAAATATTTTCATGTTTTATAACTTTTGTGCAGCAAGAAACTTTTTAAATAGACAAACTTTTGTTGCCGCCGTTGCTTGTTTACTTTCGAAATGTTTTTTCGCCTCCGCGTCCCCGGCCAGATGAGCAGCAGGCCCCGTATCTGATGGATACATTTGAAAATCTCGAAACAGCTAACAACATACTTCATTATAATATTTTCACTTTCAACTTGCCAGGCAGTTGGCCCAATCCCACTCCCCGATAAGCTTCTGCTTTATATACACTGGGGAAAATGTTGCTTTAAGTTTTGAAACTTTGGTTATATTCTTGCCCCCACATTAAGAGATATATTTTAGACTTTATTTTATTTCTTGAGAAGCTATTTTAAATTCCTGGATGTCAAGAAACTGAAGCTCATTATTCATACAATTTAAATCGCATTTGCCATTTCCGAGTGCACAATTCTTCTGTTTCTTTCCGGTTATTGTTCTTGGTATTGTAGTCCCCGACGTTCTGGCCCGCAGGCGGAGCATCGACGGTAGTAGCACCGCCATCCTGGCCCGGAGAGAGTGCTCCCTTGACAAAATGTCTAATTTCCGTGCAGGAAAGCAAGAAATTACTTTATGGTTTGTTAATAGCGGGCGGCCTCTTCGAAAAGCAGCTAAGACAGCGATCCCTAGGTCTTCTGTTGTCTTCCCCGACTCGGCTTAAATGCTGTGACATATTTAGCTGGATGCTGCCCGGGATGCCCCACTGGCGTGCCGGTTCCTGGCCAGCTTCCCGGCCGGCGGGCAAGTGGAAGCCATTTGCCTAGCCGAGCCGCTTTTAATGGGAATTTAAACGGCAACAATTACAGCTTCTTTAGGGGGCGGCGTGGGCTTAGCCCACCTGTCAAGTCAATGAAACTTTCGCTACTATTGAAATTTTCGGCGTGTGCGGCCCTAACGACACCTGCTCCTGGCCACCGGGCTTCTGTCTGTTTGTGGCCAAAAACTTTTGGCCAGGCCAACGACTAAAGGCATTGAAAATGGCGGCGACACTCACCTGGCATCCCTGGAATTTCATCATCTTGTTGAATGTTTTCTTGTTTTATTCTGCTTTTTTCCTATGGCCGAGGCAAGCACGTGGGCTTTGTTTGGCTTTTTTCCACACGACTCTAGTTTGTATTCATATTTACGCATGTAGAAGCTACGATAACTTTGGCTAGACTCAAAAATAACAAGGTATTGCAAAAATGGATTATGTTTCCATGGAATTTGGGCATCCGCAACGAAGACAGTGGAACTTTGGCTTGCAAAATGTATTATGATTTGTGTTTTTTCTTTTATTTAAAACGTTGCAGTCACTTTATCATATAAATATTGGTTTTTGAGATGGGAGAGTAAAGTTATAAATAATAATTGGGGATTTTGTTTATAGTTGTTTCAAAAAAATATATAGGCTTAAATATGCATATAGGAATTTTTCTTAGGTTAGCTTAACTCTAATACGTGTAAAGAGATAATTAATGACAAACTCAGGCTAAGATTGTAATCAAGTTTTGATTTATAGACTTTTATGGTTCTTCTGTAGATACTTTAAAAATAAAATAAATATTCATTTAGTCAATATTTATATTTTATAATTAACATATACCATTTTTTATAAGTGTTTTATTTTAAAAATTATAATTTTATCCTTATAATTTCACGGTAGATTTGTTTTATAAAAATTTCTTAATATTATTAATAATAAAACATTGTTTGGTCGGAAAATTCCTAGTGGAAATGTCTCGGGACTCGGTTAAATAGCTGTCGGGGCCGGACCAATTCCAATTATCTGTGGAGTGCCACCCCCCATGGCCACTGCCCGTGGAGATCCCCTCGCCTATTGTTGGCACCCACTTTGTGGGTTGTTGTCTGCGTCTGTCTGCGGCCTGCATTTTTCTCCCTTTGCGACGATACAAGTTTTTGCATTGCCAACATTTTTTGGTGTGTATGTTTGTCGCCGCTGAGGAATTTTCCGCTTTTTGTTTTCGCCAGCTCCTGTGGCCTAAGCCCGCTTGTATTTGCCAATTTTGTGAGCTGCCCACAACAAGAACATCAGCAACAGCAGCAGCCAGAGCAGTGGTAGCAACAAGGAGAACAGAACTGCAAGGACCCCGGGCCACGAGGGCAGGACGAAGGGAAACTAATTTCTTCCCAGGATTTCGGCTTCTTTTGTATCGTTTGTTGGTGTGTCTCTGTGTGTGTTTGTCCAATGGGTGTATGGGTGTAAGGGTGGGTGTTTGCGTGGCTCGCGGCAGAGTTAAGTTTGCCCATTGTTGAGAGGCTTTTACTCCAGTTTTTCCTTGTTTCCCGATGCTGTTGGCCAGCTTGTTAGCCATCCAGTTGCCCAAATGGCATTTCCTGCCGCCCGTGTCCGCAGGGCGAAATATTTAAATTATTATTTTCGGCACTGCCAAAGAAAGGAAAATTTGATTAGGAAAATAAATGCTACCCGAGGGGCTCAACATGTCATTCCAATTTGAGCCAATTTACTTTTTTATTCCCAGCCCACCTCACCTGTGAGCTGTGAGAATATCCAAAAATAGTAAGGTCCTGCAGGAAAGAATATGCTTGAAATTGTTTTGGAATATCTGAGCTGCAGATGATGCATTTTCTTGTTAATTAGTTGCAGTCTGTTTACGCTCCGTAATTTATGGCATCTGCTCTGCATTTGAACTTCCAATCGATGCACAAAAAAAATAATTGTCCAAGAAGTGGGAAGTTGGAAAATATCTGATATGGAAACTCTTGTAGTTATTTTTATGAATTTTTTTATAAAATCTAAAAAAATGGTATAAAGAAACCTATATTTTCCCCGTCTCCAACTTATATTTGTTTATTAATTAATCTATGAAAGTATAGCTTTTTAAATCAATCACATTGGAGTAATTTGTTTTTTTTTTTCTTTGAAAGCAATGACACTCCTTTGTTTTCGGTGTAAAGTTCACAGAGGCGTGAGGTCAGGGCTCTGGGTCTTGCGTCTGGATATCCGATATAATTCACATTCAATTTCCATTTCCAATCTGCGGCCGCAGCACCCGGGGCACATGTGTGTGTCGCATCCCAGATGCCGTCGAATGCAGCGCGCTGTTGCAGCCCCCGCCCCTGCCCCAGGATCTCCCCCTCGCACGCACCCACGTAATCAACCCCTTGTAAGGGGCCATGGACAGGGGCAGGGAGATGTTGTTCAACTGACGCTGTAAACAAAACATTCATCAAAATTTTATACACTCAACATGTGCCACGCCTGGCTGGAGTTCCCCCCACTCGCCACGGATGTTTCCCCCTCCGATCGCCAGACAGCCGCGGGCTGACATTATTTGTTTGTGTTTTCGGTTGCCGGCATCGATATTGAATGTTCTTTGAAAAATCACAACTAATTAACTTTGCCCATAGCTCCAAATTACGAGAACGATTCTCTGC
Organism: Drosophila ananassae; assembly: GCF_017639315.1. Classification (NCBI taxonomy): domain Eukaryota; kingdom Metazoa; phylum Arthropoda; class Insecta; order Diptera; family Drosophilidae; genus Drosophila; species Drosophila ananassae. The sequence continues at coordinate 24,022,840 of NC_057928.1, forward strand.
AGACGGGGAGGTGCTATTGCCCTTTGCCTTTTGGGAAGCGTTTTTTGTGGGCTTCTGGCTTGGGGCTAGGGGCTCGGGACTTGGGAGCTCCTGGCGGCCAGATGTGAGTCCATCTCGGGGAGCTGTGTTTAAAAATAGCCAACGTGTTCAAGATGAGGTAGTTCGTTCGACATCCGGCCGTTTGATAAGAAATCTTTGCTAAATGAGGCCCATCAGCGACAGAGGTGAGTTGCAGTCAGATTTAAGGGAGAAATTAACTTTTCGTAACAGACTGGGGTCTACCTCTTGAGATAATACATACATATATGCTTAACATTATTTTTTAAAGCATTTAAGAGATTACCAAGTATATAGACGGTTTGCTGAGAATTATTCGGTTAAGCTTATTAACAACAGATTTTAAATAAAAAACATTCAAAGTAAAGCTTCAGATCCGATTAACAAGAAATAATCAAATAAATACTTTCTCTTTTGTTGATAAAATAAATAAATTAAATACGTAACTGACAACTACAATTAATTTATTTTTAGTTTAATGATGAGGCTTATGGCCAATCGATTTAAACCATACATCAAATTCAAACTTAATTTTAAGTAACTTTTTTAAGACTTAATAAAAATTCCTTACACATTTCCATCTCTCTTAATTATAAAGCCCCAGTCTTTTTGTTTAAATATTTTTCAACTTTCGCAATTTACGTCTTCCCATTTCTGAGTTTTTTTGTGGTATCTCTGGACGCCAGCATATGCCTCGAAATAACTTCCCGAAGCCAAGTTGCGTTAATTGCAACAATCATGGCCGTCTGAGGAAAAAGTTCATTAAAAGAAGTCATTTTTGTTTGCATTCCGAGGCTGTGATTGAGGCTTTCGCATTTGCCTTGGCTTCTGGGGCTGATTGTTTCCTGGCGACTGGCTCCATTGTGCCGCGGTCTGACAACTGCTCGGGAACTGTCGATGAGTGGGTGACTTGCTGAAAAGTTTTGATCCACCCACTGCCAGCCAGGTGGAGGAGACAATGAAGGTATTTATTAAAACAAACTTGGTCGAATGCGGCATCCTCATTGGCCTTGGGCGAAAGTTTAGAGAAGTAGTTGCAAGCAGCAAGCAGCAAGCGGCAAAAAGCAAGTTGCAAGTTGCTAGTTGCCGTGGCCCAGGCGCATAAATGTCACTTACGCGCTTCTTGACGCCAGATTCCCGGCATTGTCTCCAGTCAGCTATTGAGGGAATTGCGAAAGTGACAATTTCGACAGCTCCCGGATGGAGTTGGTCTTCGGGTGGGTGAGCAGGTCCGGGTGCAGGTCCATCGGTGGGAGGCGTCTGGCCGAAGTGTAAGTGCAAATTCAGTTTGGTTTAATTTCGACAGGCTGCGGTCGCACTGCAGTCAACTGTGCAGCCCTTCTGCCCATTGACCAAAAAGCTGTCAACATCGCGTCCTTGCCTCACAGAGCTCTGATGCTTGAGTGCGGCTCCCGACTCCCAAGTCCTAAGTCTTGAGTCCAGAAAGTCAGCTGCGATCTTTATTAAGTTTTCGCTTACTTTTCGCCAAGTGCGAAAGAAAGTTTCTGGTGCGGCAAGTTTGCCTTCAAACAGTTTTCCCTGTTTTTCTAGATTTCGGCTTTTGTTTTCTGGTACAGATTTCATCTCGCCACCAGTCCTGCCCTCTCAAAACTTTCTTTCTGCAAAATGTCCTCTGCAAATTTGTTGTCTATCGCATTTCTCCCACTTGCCTGAGTTTTTTTTTTCTAGCCACCTTCAGATTTGCCACTGGATGCACATCGGAGTTGGTCACTAGAAAAAATATTGCAAGAAGTTTGCATTGGCAGCAAATTAATATTTTCCCAAATATTTGGCAAAGTTTCCTGTCATCCTCTCTGTCTCTGTTTCCTTTTTCGAATGCTAAGTTAAAAAGTGTAAAGAAAATAATTTGAAGATTTCATTGATTGTCATTCCACTGCGGCTGGTTGTTATTCCACTCGGCCATTCTCATTCCCCCCCTTGGACTTGTGGCCTAGAGAGTTGGGCGAAAAAACTTGTTATTGGCAGTGAATTAATATTTTTGAGAGGGGAATACATTTTGGCCGAACGCTCGAACCCGATGGCCGATGGTTGTGTTCATCTGCGTACACATGTCGAGGAATATACAAATTCTGGTGAATATTAAAAACTATATTTGAGAAGCATCCAGCATCTGCTCATTTGTGTGGGAACCTGGGAAAGAAGGCAACTGGGTTTATTTGTGCTCTGCTGCAGCAAATATGCTCGATTGCATTTGAGTTATGGCTCTGGTCGAGTCCACAGGACATGCTCCTCCTTGGGTCCTCTTCGCCTCTGCAAAGAGCTCTCTGGTCCGGCATTTGTCGCCCTTGGAATATTTGCTCCATGTCCATGTGCACATCTCTGCATCCCCCCATGGAACATATTCAATATTTTGGTATGTTATTTATCTTGTCCGACAATAAAATAAAGCAAAATCGCATGTGTTTTGCCGGGATGCCATTGGAGTGTCAAGCAACCGAGAAAAGGATGCCCAAGTGGGTCACTCAGGTCCTTCCGATGGCTGCCCCACTTCTGAGTGCCACAGGAATTTACATGTTCGAATACTCTTTAAGTATTTGGTAAGCTGTGCTGGTATTGGCCATTGAAAGACAAAGTAAGCTGCTTGCAGGACCTATTGTACTTGAGCACTGGACAAAAAACGGACGGAAGCGACGGAAACTTGTCCAATTGAATTGCTCCTTATTTAAATCAATGTGAGATCTGCAGGCCTAATTTTTCCAGTTGAACTATCCCTTCTCAAATGTCATTTGTACATTTATACATACTTTCATAATTTTCCAAAATACTAATCAGAAAAGGATGGATCTGTGCCAGCAGGTGATGGCCCGCAACGTGCCGCAGTTGGTCAGGCTGCTCCTGGACACCCCCCTGGAGGGAGGTGGCCACGTGGACTCGAAGGCGGATCAGGCCACCTTCGAGAGGTGCTTAGCATTCGCAAAGGAGCGCTTGCAGCCGTTCGAGAACCAGGAGTGCTGCCCCGAGGCCGTGTGGCACAACATGAACCACTTTATCGAGAGGTATCGTAGCGAAAACCTGCCTGAATTCGCGGATACCTTCAAGCAACTGGCCAATGTGGTGCTGAACCATCCGCTCTGTACCAACCACACGCAAAAAAACCTGCAGTGGTGTCTCATGGATTTTATGCTCTCGGTGAACTATAAGGCCTTCAAAGAGGTGCGCCGCAACCGGAGGGAGATGCTCCAGAAACGGATGCACATTCTGGAGGCCCTGGCCATGGCCACCGAAGGCTCTGAGGTGTTGCGGGTTCCCCAAGGAGGATCGGCCCGTGGCTCTATGGGAGCATTCGACAGGACTTCAACCTTGGAATGGGCGGAAAAAACTCCATCTGAAGGATCAGAGAATAAGCCTGCATTCTTCATACCTGGCGAACGAAGATGGTCTAAAGAGACGGGTCACACCGTCCAAAACAATCCAAATCGCTTTACAGTTCCGGATATCGGCGCCAATCTGGAGAATGCCACCTTTAATCTTTCTCTGGACTCACCCCAGCCTAGGGCGGCTTCAGACTCCAATTCCCTGGCTCAGCATCTCAACGAGGTCCATGTTACTGAAAACTTTTCCACCAACGAAGCCAATATGAACCTGTTGATGAACCTCACCCAGGTGGAATCATCTCTGGAGAAGCCAACGAAGGTTAACTACTACCGGGGCATGAACGATTTGCTCACCAGAATCTATACGCCCTGGTGGCAGGTGGACATACACGTGCACCAGCAGTCTCGGACTCTGCCGAGCAGTTTCTCCCACAACTACGGCGAGTGGCTGCTCCATCAGTTGCGAGAGAGCCAGAGCTCAGTGCGCCGGATGACTGAGGAGCACCAGCTGCTGAGAGAGCTGCTCATCCTGTTTTTCATCTCCTTAGACAGTGGCCACTTCCAGGTGAAGGGCCACGGAGTTGAAGTGCTCACAGCTGGACCTCAAACCTGTGCCCTGAGCCAATTGTTGGAAGGAGCTATCTTAGGTCGGGTTTTTAAGTATCTGGAGCAAATGGGTTACTTGCGCCAGTTAATCGAAAGTAATGCCACGCCCAGAGTCGGTGGATATCGGCTGGAGACAGTTGTGGCCTTCACCGTGGCGGTACGTCGACTGCTTCGCCCAGTAATCGAGTTTCTGGTTTACTACGAACGCCGTTTGGCAGCGGGCAAGGAAGCACCCACTGTTAAGCACTTTCTCCATGTCTCCGAGGATGCAATGCAGAGGCTCAGGCTGCTCTTTGAAGTCCCGGAGCCCAAGGTCGAGGGTCGGGCCTCGTTGTGCAGCCTCGGAGTTCTGGACTCCCTTGTCCTAAATTGTACCTTACCAGGGCAGAGCAAAGAGGAAATATCCCTCAGCGCCAGCTTGTTGCTTCACTCGCTTCAGGCCTACTGCCACTTCATAGACTGTTGGTGGACCTCCGGGGAGTTCCAGGACTGGCAGGACGAGTTTCCCTTTCAGAAGCTGCAAGTCGACGGAAGAACCGAGTATGGTTTGAGGAAGTACTTGCTAGAGGAGGAGGTCCACCTGGGTGGATGTCTATTCAAGGTGATTAAAGATCACCTTGGGGAGGCCAGCCAAGCTGTGGCCACGCTCTGCGATACCCGGAGGATGGGCGATTTCGTTGCCCTGCATGGCACTATCTTTCAGGTGTCGCTCCACAATTTCCTGATGGAAGCCGTGCTTAAAGAACTGCTCCCCTACCAGGCCGAGCGGGTACAGGACTATAGCTATGCGCCGGATATTATGCAGCAGTTAAAGTCCGTAGATCAGGAGACAGTGAGGCGGTTGTTCTACGCCTATCATATGGAGACGAGGCCAGATCCCCGGCACCCAGCCAGGTGTTCTGTGGATGAGTTGGTCAAGAACTTCCAGTCCTGTGTCGACTACACGCCAATCGTAGAGATTATTTGCGATCAGTTGGCCGTCGGCCTGAGAAGACGCACTCTTCTGGCTAACTCTTATGTGACGCACTTGGTCAAGACGGAGCTGCAGCTCCACAGAACTGCAAAGCACCTGAGGTCCGTCTACACTCTTGAAAAATACGAGCTCCTTCAAAATGAGTTTGAGGAATTCTTTAGCTTACTGTCGAAGAAAAGTCTGAAGAGAGCTGAAAAGAAGATGAAGGAGATTGTAGATGCCCAGGATCCAAACCTGGCCTACCTCTTCAATGTTGACCTCAAAGGAACCCGTCCTGACTCCCTCACCTTGTCAGTGGGCTATGATATTTTTCTCAATCAGGTGATCACCCAGGGGCAATTCGAGCAGCTGAACACCTGCTTTCGGTTGATTCTCAGCATGCACTGGACCCTTTATAGACTGAAGAGACTAGCTCCTCTGAAGAACTTCAGATATAGGGAGTTGAAGGGGGCCCTCCAAACCCTTCGAGACACATTGGAAAAAACCCTCGAGGAACAGCTCCAGGGATCGGGAAAAGTCAAGCAGTTGGCGGAAATCCTCAATCACAGCGAAGAACGTCTGGTAGGATGCACGATCAGTGGACTCAGACAGGAACATGAGTGGTTACTCCGACAAATAAGCGATATAGTTAGTGAAGAGATGCCAAGGGGAAATTTTTCCAGCAGGATGGAGGAGTTCCTGGGTCTGTGCGATGTTCTGTATCATTTGTGGTTGAAGGCTGCTTCTGTCCTCAACAATCTTGAGGTCCAAAAACCAAGGAATACGTGCGAGATGAAATTCGAATGGCTCACATTTTTCTACCTACAGAGGATCCATAAGCACTGCAAAGTAATGGCTTCACATCTCGGCGTGGAATTAATTAATAATTAATTTCTTATATTGCTTTGTTAATTTTTCTGGATGTTTAAAATTGTTGAAAGTAATTTAAAAAGTATATTATTTAGTTGATGAATAAAATTAAAATTCACGTCACACTTTTTCATTCGAATTTCTTTTGATCTCTTTTGAGATAAACAATCTCGGTTTGCTGGGCAACTGGCTGTCTTAAATTTCAGACATTTGACAGAATTTATATCTGATTTGTTGCTTAATCGTTTGTTGGTTTGTTGTGGCCCCGGATACGGGATTTTTTTTATCGCCAGCCAATCCGCAAATAAGTTTTATCAATTTTGCAGTGCGCGTGTGCGTTGCCTGTGACAGAAACCGCAAATTAAATCGTTTGGTGCTGGCGAAATTTATTTCTAGCGCGTGGTAGAAGCCACAAGCTCCACACGCGTACTCCCACGACCAAATTTGGCCAACGCCGGCACATATGTTCCGTAAAAAAGCGTGGCAAATTAGAACACCAGCTATGGCTATGGCGATGGCCATGGTGATGCCAAATCCAAAGCCAAATCACAGCCAGAAACCGAAATTATTCTGTGGATTTTGCGGCCTGGCTGGTGGCGGGGTTGGCTCGTTCGAGTGGTGTGGGCACACGTTCACACTTTGAGCCATAAATTGCACTAGCGCCTTGTTGGCCAATAAATACTAAAGTCTTGATATGCAACGGACCTGGCCACGCGGCCAGGATCCCACGTCCCGGCGCCAAGTGCCATAAAGTTTACCCTGGACAAGGGAATGGCTAATTAAAGTTTGCGGCGCATTTTCAAATTAAAAATTGGTAATTTGTGTACAGTTTCCACCTCCCCGCTGGTGTGATTTCCTCTCCCTTCCTGTTTTTTACATTTTTTATTGCGTGGGCGGATCTGCTGGTTTATGCCCCCGACATCAGACAGCGGAGTGGAGTGGCGTGGCAGGGTCGTAAAATGGTGAAATCTGTGCCAGCCGGAGAGGCAATGGAACCATCAGAGAGACAGGTTTATGTGCGGAACTAGACGTTTTATGGGCTCGCATTTATTTTTTCTCATTATCTCGCCGCGACCAGGCCAAAATAACGCCTTAAAATTTGTCATTCAAGTGCACTGCTCTCGAAGGGGTTAGGCGAGTCTCCGCTCCGCTCAGATTCGTCCTATATATATCGTATGTAAGCAGATAAATTTAATAATAAATAATACCCGTCACGATTTATTTAATCTTCTGTGTACCAACACAGACAAAGTCGCAAACAGAAGCATTTTTCATTTCATTTCTCATTTTGGTGCAAAAATGTTTCATTTACTTCGCCGGCCACATATGAAAACCACTGCAACCGCATTTGAAAAACATTTTAAATACCTTTTACATTTTTACCATTAGTTTTTATTTGGCCATGGCCAGTGCCATTTCCATTTATATGGCTATTTCCACCCTCATACCCTCTTGCAGTGCAACGGAAATTTTTGTGTGATTTCTGTGCAGGTCCAACTTAGCGGGCAAATTTTTGTTTGTCCAGAGATTTATTTCATTCCATTTCCAATTTCACAGACTCTGAGCTTTTGCCTTTGGTCTTGCCATTCCTGTTTCAGCTCGATTTCAAATTTTCAATTTAGTGGCACTTTGTTGCTCCTCTGTGGCATTTTGTTTAATATTGAAAACTCTAATTAAATTTTGTATTATTTACTCTTTGGGTTAGTTTTTCCATCCGGCTGAGCTGTGTATTGATTTCGCTGTTGATATTTTTATATCCGTGGATGTTTGGACTCAGCCAGTCCTGATTTAATGAGTTTCTCACAGAGCCGCCAAGGTAAACAATAAATATTTGCTTATTTGCTCTTTGTCGCCTTTGCTGTTGGAGGTGTAGCCGAAGAAGGTGGCATTTTCTGGCCCGTGCCACACTTTTCAATAAAACAATCAGCCGTCGAAAGAACATGCAGCGACAGCGATGGCTTTCCGGGGTATTTGTCCCAGGACCACCAGAGTTGATTTCCATGTCATTATCGGCCCCGGAATTGAATCGAGTCGTCGCAGCCGCCGCAGATGCTAAAAATAAATGAGGGTCGCTGTTGCGGCTGCAACTCAGTAAACAACCCGGACTGCCACTAAAAATATCACATGTCGGAGCCAAGGAGGCGACTAATTAGAGCCTTTGGAAAACTGTGTGGGCGTCTTGTTTGTGTGTTGTGTTTGTGGGAAACTTTGTCAATATTGATGCGCTACCCTTCGGAATATTATCAATCTCTAGTCAGATATTTTCCCATGAAAATATGAGTTGTTGGCGACGCACCCTTCCTCCTGGGAACTATCGCAAAGGCTCGTCACCACGTTTACACACTGGCTGGCAAAACTTCTTCAATTTGCCATGAAGTACTCAGGTACTCAGAGTGGCAATCTATCTAAATCTGCGCAAAATCAAAGCCCCACAACAGGTGCACAGCCAGCCAGGTGCAACTGGCTCATCTGCAGAGCCTTCGTGTGCATTTTGCTGTCGTCTTTTTTGTGTTTGCATAGTGAGTGTAAACAAAACTACGAATGGGTATATAATGAAATGTATGGGGCCGGGGGAGGCAATTGTAACTAAGCTTTAATGGCCATGGTAACAGCTCGTATCTCCACTGGCTCGGAGGCTGCATCCTGCAAGTTGTTGTGGTCTCCTGCCTCTGTCTGAGGTTGAGGTACATGAGCCCTAGCATTGGATGAAGTTCAAATCCCAATAAAATTATTAATATGACTTTGGAGAGGGTTGGGTGGGGGGACTGGCTCAGGATACCCATCCCCACAAAGCCCCCTGCGGTTGCCAAGACAGCCGACAATGTATCTGCAGGATGCATTTTCACCCATGCCCTGCCAGTCTGGCTCGAAATTATGCCTAAGCTCTGGCAAAAATTCATCATATTCCACAGAAAACAATTAAAATAATTTTTAAGAGGATTAATTTTAAATAGGCCTAACTCTGGTATATTTTTTCTTAAGTCGCATTATTAGTTTCAGTCTAAAGACTGTAGTTTAAATAATTTTTTGGTCAGTGTTCTTAAGAACTATTAGCTTTGTTGAGGAAATTTATTTATTGCTTGTGCGTTTTTATTGTTCTGAGAAATAGGAAGTATCTGGTAATCGTATTTAAAATGCTTTAAAAAGTATTAGTTTTAGATGATTTAAATACGATTTTTATTAGTAACCATTCTTAGTCTATAATAATTTTTTTGGTTGGACAATTGAAAAGGGGTCTATCCTAATGGCTATGCTAGAATTTTTATCAGTGCCTGTGTATCTTTGAGATACTCCTACACTGGCACTAAATTTGCTGCACATTATTTAGTTGTTTGAGGCAGACGGCGTCTTTGTCTCCTGTGCCGAGGATTCTGTTATCTGTTTGTGGTTACAGGATTACGGCTGCAAAGCACACATACTCTATATCTGTATATACGTATATATTCGTAAGCAGGTCTTGAACGCTGCCACGCCCACATCTCGGTAAACTAAACCGCCTCAGCTGTGTTTGAACTTTTGCCGAGAACTGGTGGAGTTTGCCAGGGCTTACCAACTGGACTCGACCGAGCTCCAAGGTGAGTGGTTGGGCTTTGGTTTAGATGCATCCAACAACCCCAACCCCAACCCCAACCCCAGACACCCACAACCACCCAGTCGACATTATCCACACCTTGTTTACGCATTTGTGCTACGATTTTTTACTCGCTCCTGCTTCGCCCTCAACAAGTTTATCGCAGCAGCTCTCCGACTCTAATTTACATAACCACGCAAATTAGTTTTGCGTCTGCTGCAGTTTTTATCTGCTCCCAACTTTGTCACGACCCTCGCCTCAACTACACCCCACCCTAGCCCATCCCATCGCAACTTAAATTTAGTTGCCAAAGTTATTTAAACTTTTCATACTCTTCAACGGGGCACTGTAATTATGGCGAGAAGTTTGCCAGGAAGGAAGTAAAGGTGAACTGTTTAGGTTTAGAACGGCGGTGTTAAGTGGGACCTTTTTGGAAACACGAAGCTTCTCAAATTCGTGATTAAATTCAAAAATATTATATCTTAAGAAATGTTATTATCCTTAGAGTATTAGCCTTTTCAACTTTATCTTCAAAATCTAAAAAATGTTTATTGTTTTAATTCAGTTTTTTCTGTTAACAGAACCCCCTTTTTTATTTTTTTCTCACTATTCGAAAAATGAATTTTGTGAAACTTTTTTTTTTGAAACTTTTTTGGCTGCTGTGCCACGCCCACAATTTTAATAGACACACACACCCCGCACCTGTGGCTGCCAAGGGGCAGGGGCTGAGAAGAGGGAGCTTGTCTCGTAGTTAAGACAACAATTCATTTAACATAGAAGCAGACTTTCAGCCGCTCTCCAGCTAACAGCTAACTCGTTTTTTTCCGTTTTCGTTTTCGGGAAAGTTTGCTAATGGCCCCCAACCGGGCACAGTGGTTGGGAGAGTCTGTGGACGGGAACCGTTTAGGACGACGAGTGCTTATGGCTGATAAAGACGAGACTTGTTAGTTAAGCTCTGTCATTGTTTCACCTTCCGCAGGAAGTTCATTTCGGCTGGCTCCACTGTACCGGCCGGCCATTGTTGCTCGAGTTTTATGTGGGCATATTGAGGGCTTCCCTGGGCCCGAGATCCGAACCAACTGATTGGCAGCCCAGTCAAAGAAAGTTTATTTTATTAATGTGGCTAAGCGAGAAGTAGGGACAGAGTAGGAGACAAGGGAAGGACACCCCTACTCACTGAGGCTTCAAATGTTTGCTGTTTTCGACAGCCCAGCTAATTGAATTTTTCGTAAATTATAAACAGATAGATATAAAAATTTCGATTTCCAGAGCAACTGGTAGCCAAGTTTTTCGGAATAAAAAAAATCCCTAAAAAAAGTATATGTACCTGCCAATATTGTGTTTTTTTTATATAGTAAGCCCTTTAAAATTATAACTTTTTAGACCCATTTATAATATGAAAAACTTATGGCATTATCACATGACACTGCTCATTTTATGTGATAATGGCAGATATGGAATATTATAGATTTGTTCCTTATAGTTTCTGAGATCTGATCAAGAATATATATACTTACTGGGCGAAGAAGTAACATTCACATTCGCACGAATACAATACAACCTTGTACTCGACAAGTAATGATATTAACCAACTTAAAGAATATTACAATAATTTTAAAAGAATGATTAAATGATTTAAAAAATGCTATGTCTAAATTCTGTGGTCAGGCTGAAGCCATTAGCGGATACTGAACCACTTTGCGGTTGGTTGGTGGAAGGGAACTAGAATCGGGCGCAGACTTTAAATAGAAATGTTTCCTGCAATTTCGCTCCAAAAGGCGGAACCAAATCAGGTTGCAACTGCGACTGCAGCAACGACTGCGCTGGCGGAAGTTATTTTTGGAACGTGCAACAGAAAATGTTGCAAATTGAAAGAAAAGTCAGAGACGTTTTTGGCCCCTGACCTCCCCGCTGATCTCTGCCAAGTTCCACAGGTTTCAACATTTTCCGCGGGGAGAATAGAGTGGGCAGTACAAGTGGGTGTGCGACCCAGTGCCCTCCTTGCCACTCTTCTTGCAACATTCCCACCTTCCCCGCGGCAAATCCATATGCTTTTGTGTGTTCTGTGTACTGCCTTCTAGTATTTGGCTCCAATTTCTACTACCACTATTTTTTTGGGCTCTGCGTTCTAAGCGATTTTCTGCGATTTCTTTGCAAGTCCCTGCCACAGTATGTGTGTGTATCCATGCGTGTACTTAAAGTTGTCTATTTGCTAGTTCTTGTTACTCTTGATGTTGTTCTTGTTATTGTTGTTGCTGTTAATGTTGTATGTGTGTTTTGTGTGCCAAGAGCTGCATTGAAAATGAAAATGTTCGCACAGTTTTCCGCACAGTTGCATTTTCACTATGCTGTCGCTTGGCGCGGCTCAGTTACTTGATACAGATTTCCGCATCCCTCAAAAAAATCCCTAGCTTCATATATATGTCTCGGGTTCTATTTTTTTTCCGGCTGCAATTTTCTTTTGATTTTTATTTTTCCCCCTGCCTTTCTTTCTGTTGTATGTGTGTCGCCCTCTGGACTGTTTTTTTCCTTCGAATTCTGTAGCAGCACCAGGTCCTTTATTTTCTTGTTGTTTCTATGCTCATCTACTCAGTCGTGCGCTTTGTGAGCTCCTCTCTCCCGATTTTCCATTTTAAATGCGCTATCTGATTTTTTGTTCGGCTCATGCAGCATTCAAAAGCTTGCCAGCAGCGGACGGAGTTAAAAGTTGGGATTCGAAATGCCTTTTGGGGCAAGGAGGGTTCTCATGTGACAGTTTTAGGGGGAGACTCTGGGATGGGGAGTCCTGAAGGACATCAATTTTCAATGCTCTCAATGCAAGGACCCTCGAATGGAGCCGAGAGAGACCGGGATGGCAGACCGGAATAGAGATCTTTGCCAAATGAATCTTCCCAGTTGCCAGATAATTATGACAAATAACCAAGTAAACGGCATAAGTAAGTAATGCGATAAGAATTTCTGATAAGACCCCGACCCCCGACCCTCGACCCTGCCACCCCGTCGACCACCCCCTGTGTTGCAATTAGCACACAAACATGATTCACAAAATCCACATGGAACTGGAGCTGCTACTGCTGCTCCTTATCCTCCCACGCCACGCCCCCTTAATCCGTCCAGCGCATTTGCCAACGCCATTCATGCAACTAATTTGATTTTTTCTTGCCTTTTCAGGCATGCAGCTTTTGCTTGCCACGGTATCCGGCAGCCTCGAGAGGGGCGTGGGAGCCGTGGGAGCAGCAGAAAAATATTTTCATTAGACATTTTGTAAATATGAGCAGCTTAACCCGGGTATTTCAACTTAAAGCAATGAGAAATCGTTCCGAGAAGCATCCTCCAACTGGCAGAAACGCAGGGAAGCTTCCCGGACTTAACCCAAAAACGTTGCGAAGTCGGGGAGTTGCATTCTCCGCTTCTGCCAGTGACGCCGGCGATGATTTGGAGCTTCCTCGGCAGTATCAACAGCAGCAGCAATTTCATCCAATTATGGAAAAATCTCGAAATGTTCTGGCAACAGAAACAGAAATTTAAGCCAGAGAACTGAGACAAACTGGATTTACCAAAAAATGAAACATAGACCTTTAAAAACTTAAACATAAGAACATTGTACATATGTTTATTAAATTATTTTAAGTATAATAACAAGAAGGGGGTTAAAAAATATTTTCTTAAAAATTATCAATTAATTTTGACCATTTTAGGTCTTTGAGTCGTAATCCTATTTCCAAAACTAATACTTATTTGGAAGGAATTAGCTCTATAAACCCAACCTCTATATGAATTCAGAAATCTAATTTAAGTAAATGCCTCTCTACTCTTTTCATTGCAGCTCCTCTAACGAGTCCCCGGCGACTGAGACCACTTTTGAAGGCTTTTCAGGGTAAGTCCCAAGCTGAAAGATACATTTTTGATTACCCCCGAGTTGCAGTTGTTCATCGAAGGGCCCGGATACTCCGTCCCGGGTCCCGAGTCCGGACACACACCTTGCCGCCGGCTTTTAATTACTAGATTGGTGGAGAAGTGAGGAAAGCAACGGCAGACTTATTCCATCCCGGTCCGGGGGCTTTGGCAGTTCATAATTAAACGAAAATTTGCCGGAATATTTCGAGCGTAAATTTGAAGAGCAATCCGCAGTTTCTCGCCGTGTGTGTGGGAACTTTCCTGAAATTCCGCACGTGCTCTGGACTCGGTAGTGTCCTCAGAGTGGTACGACTCCATTTTTCTCGTAAATATTCATTACAGATCCGTTCCGTATGTTCCCCGAATTCTTTGGAATCTGCAGAGTAGAGTCGCAACTTGCCGCTTATTTGCATAAAGTTTTCGAAAGTGAAATTGTTTTTTCCTCGGCTGCATTCCTAATTAGGCAGCTGCTGACCTTGGGGTGGGTTTTTTCGAGTGGGTGTTCTGGCTGGTTGGTGGAATTGGGTGGCTTCTGGGAACGATGCAGCTGCTCCGACTGAATGGCGGCACAAATCTCGGCTCAGCTCTTCCTTTGAGATCTGGCGAAAATCTCATAAAAATAGCGGCATTATGTGAATGTGGAGACGAGGCTCATCAATGATATTAAACGTACTTAATCCTTTTACTCTCACTCGTTGTGCTTCACTTTATTTGCCATGGCGACGCAGACACAAAAATAGACACAAAGTACGCCCAGACAAAGGACATGGGTCCTGCACTTGTTGGAGGCGGTGGCTGTAGCGGAGACTCTTTGTGGCGCTCAAATTGGAGGCAGGATAAACTGCACCCGTCCGCGTTTCGTCCTCATTGCGGGCACTTAAAAAAAAATTTAATGAAATATTTGTAGCTTGCTTTATCATTGTATTTAATAAATAAGCCTTATTATTTATAATTCATTTTATACTCTGTTAATATTGATGAAAAATATCATTCTTTTCTCTCTGTGCTGCAGCAGCTACATCCATTGCTACTCATAACTTTGGCGGCGCCTTTGGTGACGCGAATGCGTTTAGAAAAACTTTCTACAACTTTAAGCCGCTTAGCAGCTTTGTGCTCTCAGCACGCTCTTTGCCACTCATTTTTGTGCCGCCACTCCCCCCCTTTGGCACTCGGAAAATCCTGCAAGATGATTTTGCTCGCCAGCCCAGCGGGCTGCATTGGTCAGCGTGAAAATCCCGACACTTTTCTGGATAAAAGTGAGGCCATTAATTTTATTAAACTGGGTTGAAAACATTGTTTGGCTGTTTTTGCATGCACATGGCAGAAAAGTGCAACAGGAGTAAGTGTGTGTAAAACCAATTATGAACATGTTTTCAACAGGCTCCTGAAATTAATCGAGCTGTATTGCATTTCTAGGATATCCTGTGCACAAAGACTTTGAGTAAATTTGTGGTTTCATTGAAGACGAATTTTTCTCTGAAACCGATAGCTAATAAAAGGATCACATATGACTTGAATTTCTTTCCACAGAAGTTGATGGCCAAAATAATATTTCTTGCATTTCTCGGCCAACCCTTCAATATCGAATAAAAGTTGAAGAAGTTGAGAACTTAATTGCTTCAAAGTTGTTCCCGGAAGTCACAAACAAACTCGAAAAGGCTTCACCACCTCACCAAGTGTGTGCCTAACAACAACACTCCGAGCAACCGAGCAACCAAACAACCGACAACAAATAACAAACACAAAACACACATTTGATGTGTATCTGAGTGTGGTGGTCCGGTGGAGAATTCTACAGATGCCGCGCATTGTTTGGGGGCAACCTTTTTCGGGCCCTTTGATTTATTGGCATCCCCGGGCCAGCGCCTTAAATATTTTGCCAAAATTCCCCATCATCTCGCTCCCAGTCCTACGGAATAAAAGGCAGAATCACCGAGGGTTGGTTGAATGCTTTGACCAGTTGCTCGGATGATGATTCCTCGCCCCCGATTCGATGCGGTTCAGTTTGGTTCACTTCAGTTCAGTTCGTTTGGCTATCCAAATCACGCTTATTGAATTTTATTTTTCTCTGGGCTGTTCTTTTTACTTGTTGTGTTATTAATGGCCCAGCCTCGACCGCCTGTCCGTTTATAGGGCGATTAAATCGGAGCACAACTTGGGGCGAGCTGTCAAAAGAAATATTTTAAATCATTTTTGGGCCCAGAAATCCCACCGTGGCCCATATATAATAATTTTGCCACTCTGTTGTGAGCTTTTTCTTGAAGGGCAGATGTGTTTTATTAAACATTTTTAGATAAGCAGGCTGCATTGCATAAGCAGCGATTTGTTTCATGTTTCGACCCATTTTCCTTTTGGGATTTTCCCAGGATTCACTTTGATGTCTGAGAGGGCTTTGAAATATAGGATTCACTTAGGCTTAAGACAGTGTGGCGGGGGTGTATGTTACATGTGCATGCATACCGGAGCGAAGCCGCAACTTGTTTTGCAATTAAAGGGAGGCACAAAACGGCGGTTGCAACCTGCAACAGGTGCAATGCACGCATCACGTATCCGCCTCGTGGGCTGCGTGCGTCCTTTATTTATGGCCCACAGCCCCAGGTCCCAGATCCCGGGACCCATCATCCTCCCCCTCACCCCCATTAATGCAATAAGCAAATGAGCGAACAACGAACGAGCCAAGCGGCAGCAGCCGAAAAAGCCTCAAGAAAATGACGTTGCACGCACACGACGTTGAAAAGTCATTAAGTACAAATGACGTTGCTCACTGCACAAAAAGCCGTCCTGCGTCGGGCGTCCCGGGCGGAAAGCACAGCAGTGGGCGTGGCCGGGTGGAGGCTCAGGTTGGAGCCGTAATTGCAGCACGTTTGAGCACAGCTAACTGCATATTGAGTAATGCCCGCGAGCGAACGACAACGATGGCACGAAGATTGCTCCTGAGCTGGAAAGGGGCGGGAATTGGGTTGTCGAATGGTTGAGGGAAAGGATTGGGGGAAGGCCCAGTTTCAGGAGCAAATGCAGGAGAAGGAGTCAGAAGCCAAGAGAAGGATCGTGGGCAACGTTTGCCTTGCATTATTTATGACAAAGCCAGCACCAAATTAAGCCTCCTTGGAAAACCAGGCAAGTCAAGCAGAAGTGCTCGAATCTTGGTACTGGTTTGTGCCTCTAATTTTAAAGGGTGTTTCTTATTTATGACATATAATGGGGCAACAGAAAATTTTGTTTTAAAATTTGAAAACATACATACCTTGAAAGTCTTTTTCGAAATTCATTTTTCACCCGATGATTAAGATTAAAACTCATTTAATAAGTTGTATCCTTGGGATTAATTGCTGCCTGTATCGAAACCTCGGGATCTCAGAGGGACAGGACTCCGTAAGTATGAGTGCGTATGCGGTTGGCTTCTTGTTGGCTTTTATTTACTTTCCGTAATTTAATACTATGTCCGTACTATGGCAACGTCATCGCTGGCATCAGAGGATGACGCCGAGCATGTCGTGCATCCACTGAAAGCATAAATAATCTGTTGCATGTTCACTGTACACACATTGCGTGTGTGCTCGGGCTTGTGCTCCGGCTCCGGCTCCTGTTTCCATTTGCTTTTTGATAAGCCCCGCTTAATTAATTTGAGCTTTAAGCAACGGCATCGCGAACGCGATGGACAATCGCTTTCTGGCCAAATGTCAACTGACAATTCGCGAATCGGGAAATTGACACTTGTCGATAAGCCCGCGCCACCCCGTCCCGCCCCGCATCACCGGCCAAGCTTAGCCTGCCCGAATCAATTAGGAACCTTTCATGTTAATCGCGCCATATATCAGGCTCTATCGCTGTCCCTGCATCTATCCCTGTCTAAGCCCCGGGTGGTGGCGAGCGGTAGCGGTAAGCGATATACCGGATCCTGACAAGGAGGCCCAAAAAGGTCGATGACAAGCGGCGGAAGTCGCAACAAAACGCCAGCAGGGGAAAAAGGACAAATCAGCACGCGACATTTTTCGCGCGCTGTTGATGGTATACTGTGTCCCTGTTTTTTTTTTGTTTTTCTGGCTAATGAAGGACAAAGGACCAAAAAGAGGAGAACAAAGGCGTGAAGTCAAACCAGACGAAACCAGACGCAAAGTGTTAAAGTACGATAAAAAGATTAAATTGCACAAATACACATACAGACATATCCTCAGGCAAATTAAGATAAAACACACCAACATCAACACATGGCAAAATAAAGGATACGTGATGGAAGACGAAGGACAAAAGGAAAGCCTCACAGCAGGCAGAAGGCAATTGGTAATAGAAAATCGGATCAGATTAGATTTAATGCGGCGACGGCTAATTTTTGGGTGATTTCTCATAGAATTGCGAAAGTGGCAGGACCGGACTCCCATTCTGCTCCTCTGCCGTTCTGTCCTACCACCCCGTTAAGTCCAGCCCCTTTCAGATCCCCGTTTGAATCTTGGCGCCATCGCTCCAAACCAACTGAGAGCTGTCAGCGGCAATACGCCGGCAATGACAGCTAAACAAATGACACAAATGCGGTGGATGTCAGTCGTGGGGGGGTGGAGAGTGAATACTGGGTTCAGGATCCAGAGAATCCAGGCCGTCACCCACACACCCATACACTCACATCTCCATAGACACAAACGCAGAGCGAACGGCGAGCGTCATCAACATTTCCGCTTCCGGCTGTTTATGCTAAAAGTATGCCGGCGACAACGCTACTGATGGGTGGGCAAGGATACCAGCCCCAGCCCCAGCCCCCTTCTGGACGCTTTGCAACCCGCTGAGCTGTCAGACGCCTTGGCTGCCACCAATTTTTTTTCTTCGTGCTGACTGCTGATGAGGAGGCATCTATCATGTCGGGCTCAGTTTGCACCAAACTTTGGCATTTCCCGAATCGGATGCTAAATAAGGAAAGCCAACTATGAAGAAACTATTGATTAGACGGCAATCTGGAGGGGAAGTCACTCTTATACCATCCAACATTGGCAAGCCAAGTAGCTAAGCTGCCTCCTTTTTGAGAAAAATAACATCCCATTCCCAAAGTATAGTGTTCTTAGCCTCTTAATTAAACTAATAGAGATGAATTAAACTGCAGATTCAATAATTACTGTTTAATGTTTAAGGAAAACATTACATAAATGTGGCATAAGATGAGTGAATCATAAAATACTTCAAAGCCATCAGAGGACATGGGAGAGGTGCTTTTGCAAAGGACATGGCAAAGGACATGACCAGGGAACCTTTAGCTATCAATCACACTGCCGAGAGTCCTGTACTCACAGTTGTACGCATACAAGGAGATGAAATAATTATGCTTAGCTGGCATGGCATTCCCGCTACCATGGAGATCCTCGTTTCGGGGGCCACGCAGTGTCCCTGGGAGTCCTGGTTTCATTTACATGACGATGGCATCTCTGCTTATAAATAATTACACACACGCACTGTGCACTGTTTTCGCATTCATTTTGATATTTAATTTTTGTGTTTTTGTTATCTGCCAAGCACAAGGTAAATAAGACCTGGGATGCTACCTTCCCATGACAGGATTCTTTTTGGCAGGGCTTTACATATTTATGAGGAGCACAAGCGACGCTTTCCCGAGGGAATAAGTCCTGAATGGAGTGGGGGGATGTGGCTCGTATCACGTAGTGCTCTGTTCGTTCAACTAATTGAAAACTAAAATGTCAATAGCAATCTCATCATCTGCCAGCGTGGATCATTCTATTCGACCAGTCCTGCCACTCAAACGCTGCCCGAGGTCATGAAACCTCCGCTATAAATATCAAGGAAACGAGAAAAAATAAAAACACCGAAGGGCGTTATGAGTAAAGAGAGGAAGTGACAGCCAAACAGCCCAAAATGAAACAGATTTTCATTGGGAAGGACCTGAATTTGTATTGCCAATGCTCCAGGCTCCGGGCTTCGGACTGCAGTCTGTAGCCTCAAGCCGAGTGAAATCTGCGCATCCACCTCCAGTGCTCCGGAGAGCTGGCTTCCACCCAGCCACGTTTGATCCTAATGTGCTGCTGTCAGAGCCTGTCGACGTCAGCCGGACTTTTGCCGGCTATTTCGGGGATTAATGTCAATGTGAAAGGATTTCAGTCATGCATTGGTATTCACCCACTGCCCATGCTCCTCTTCGTAGGGTCGCCACTATTCGAAATGGCATTCCTATTCCCGTTCACTTGGAGAAATTCTAAGGGAAGTTTTGAACAAAAGGAGGTCTTTTATGTTAGTCAATAAAATATTATTCTTAATCCTTTTTGGGTGTAAAGCTAATTGGTAACATAATAAATTCCTGGTTTAGACTCCTTCTTTTTTTGAGTGCTTCCATTCGTGACTCTCGGCAGTCTCTGCAAATAACGTTAACAAAATCCCCCGAATACTACACAGATTCAAACACAACCACACCCCGAGGAGTAAAAAGAGGCTTTCGTCATGGCCAAGAAGGAGGAGCTCCTGATGGAGGGACCCAAGCGGCTCAACCGCGAGCTGGCCCTTATGCTGGAGGATAAGGCGAACTTACAGTTCCGAAACCTGGAGGTGGAGCCAGACAACATCTTCAAGTGGTACGGCTTGCTGATGCCCAACTACCCGCCCTACGACAAGGGGGCCTACAAGATCCAAATAGACTTTCCAAAGGACTATCCGTTCAAGCCGCCCCGAATCCATGTCAACACCCGCATATATCACCTCAACGTCAACGAGCGCGGTCAGCTGTGTGTGCCCATCTTGGAGATTGAGCACTGGCTGCCCACCACGCGGATCGACCAGGTGCTGCAGGTCCTGCTGGCCACCATCAACGATCCCCAGCCGGAGAATGCCTGGCGCGTGGAAATGGCCGGCGAGTTCCGGAATGATCCGAAAAAGTTCTACAAGATGGCCGAAGCCTGGGTGACGAAGTACAGTGAACACCGGCCAACGGAGGAGGAGTTGGCCAAGTTTATCAAGAGGCGTAAGAAGAAGATGGCCAAGAATTAGTTTATTCGGAGTAAATATTTATTTGGCTGTGCTAATCCCAAAATTGAAGTCAAAAGTGCCCGGAAAGTAACAATTGTTAGCCGTAGATACTCGCTCAACTATTTAAATTTCTTGTTTAATTCGCTGCCGTTTAATACTCTCCTTGGAAAGATTAAAGTAAACAAATCCCAGCCAGAAAACACTCAATTCTATTTCTTTATTCTATTGCTCCATTGAACATCCATTTATTCTGGCCAACACCAATTGCTGAAAAGTAACTTCGGGGTGAGATCTGCGATTGAGTTTCCCGCAGAGCGCTTTCGTCTTAAATTGCTCGAGGTGGCCTGGTTTCTGCACCCGCACCCGGATCCATTTGGCCCGGCCTGGTCGCAGCATATGACCATCTAATTGGAAGCGTACAGTGAGCCCCGAGCCAATGGCAAGACACTTCTGTCCCAGCCAGCTGCGAGATAAATCATCCTCCTCGGCTGCAAACAAGGATGCCCCACGCGGTGTCGCTCAGCGAGCGGGCGGTATTAGCTGCCAGTGTCGTTGCCATTGTCAGCGGCATATCATCATCATCCACATCCACATTCTCATCCGAGTCCCCATCCGTATTCGCATTCACATCCTTATTCGTATTTGGATCCGCATCATCGTCAAAGTTCTGCTGCTGAACCGCTGAAAATCCGTGCTATATGTCCGGGGCCATATAAATTTCAGCAATGAATGAATCAACTTTACGAACATGGAGAACACATGTGACTTGCTTTACGGCCAGCCCTCACCACTCGTCACTCCAGGCACTGTAAGGAAAATTATAGAAATATAATTATAAAGGCAGCTTTTAGTTTTGGTTAGAAATGAGCTTTTAAGAGCTGAGTTACCAACAGGGAAAGTTTTATAAATCCTACTTTCTTATTTTAATTTTTTTCTCCCAGTGTAAAACGTTCTCTGTGTGCGTTTTATGTGCCTGTGTGTTTTGGGCAGTTCACTTGATATGTTCACTCTCTATCTGCGACCAACTTGGACTTGTCAATGGCAGGAATGAGAGATGGAAACTTGGAGATGGGAGCTGGGAGCTGGGAGCTGGGCTTTCGGGGAGCCTGGTGATGGGAATAAGCTGCCACTATAATTACAGCAAAGGCCAAAGGCTCACAGCCGGACTAAAGATATTTGTATCTAGTTTCTTTACGGCTGGATTTACTACCCATCCGGTGGAGTGGTGCGTCAAGTGGGGGGCAGTGGGCGGGCGACAGATAACTGGTGTCCGGGGCAACCATTGTGAAGATGGATTACCATGGTGGTGGCGTCGACAGTTTTTTTTCGGGATAGTGTGTGTATGGTGGATATTTGCCAGAGTGTTTGAGGAGTGCGTGTGTCTTGTTAAAACTGCCAACTGATTATTATCACCTTCCGACTGTCCGACCAGTCATTGACACCCATTGCTATTCCTTCGTCCTTGCTCCTGATGAGTTGGCGAGGACACTGGAAAATCCTTTTCGATTTTTATCCTTTTACAGCTATATTCAGGTTGTAGTTTATTTTATGTGATATTTATGGTTAGTAATGATATTTATTTCTTATTTTATTAATTTTATGAAATAATTAATTAGTTGATAAATGTATAAAGTATAATTTTAAACAATTAGTTACTTTGCTATGATTTTGTGAAAAAATAATATCCTATTTTAATCTTTATTTTAGAAGAAAATACTTTAAGAATAGTAGAGTCCCAGTATTTTTGCTGGAACTCTCCTCAGCCCTGCCACGCCCCTTATCCTGCCACCGCCCACTGCCTAGTGGCTCCCTCTAGTGTCTGCCAGTGGCAGAAGTCGTTTGCTGTTTGCTTTATTTCCATCCCTTCAGTCTGTGCTTTGCTTTTTCTTGCCTTGCTTTTTCTGCGGCAATGAATCGCAGTTTTTGATTAGCTCCTGACAGATGACGGGATGAAGAAGGTGGTACTGGGTTAGGGGCATTGAATTATATATCCTTGGCAACGATTTAACAGTTTTTTTTGGCATAATTCAGTTGGGCTTAATTACAGATCAGTCTGTTTGCCCTCTCGAAATTAGGTTTTAGTTTTGGATTACAAATGGAAAATGTTACAAACTTATTTTTTGAACAAATGTCTGTATAAATGGATATGGTAATCCCATCTCAATGGGAATTAAGGTAAATTTAGTTCATTTACTTTGTCCAATATGCTCGGTTTAAATTGCAGCAAAAATTGATTTAAGCCAAATGAAATAATGCAGCAAAAATTGTGGATCGATTGTGCATTCATTACCAAAGATAGCGGGAGGTGGGATAGCGGGTGGGATAACAATTTACGACCTGCGACCTATAAAATATGCAGCTTATAAATTGCATAATTTATACAGAACCCACACACACACTCACACACAGAGAGAGAGACAAACAAAGTCAGATTGAGATATGAAGCATTGTTAATTCATATATGAACTCGGTTGGCTGTTGGGCCAAAAGTGCTTACAAGTAAATAAATTGTGCCACAGGCTCAGATACAAATAGTACAGATACAAATGCAGGTGCTCATGCAGATGCAGCTACGGAGATAAAAGCGGCGAATAAGAGCTTAAGCGATATATACACGGAGATAGGCCTTTACATACAGTGCCACATAGAGGCTTCTGTTGTTGTTTCGCTGCGTTTGGTTTACTGCTTTCTGCCGTGTGCAGTGCTTGTAAAACCAATAAAATCAATTAAAAGGCACTCGACATGCAAACAATTATATGCAAATTTATTTATAGCCAACACAGCCAGCTAGAAAGAAGCATTCCGGGCGGGAGCAGGTGGAGCGCCTGGAAGCCCAGTGAAAGTCAAAGCAGGCTCAAAACTTTTTAGGGCTTTACTGCTCAGGTATACTGCTTTCGGAATAGAGAACGTAACAAGCCTGTTTATCTATAAAAAAGTCATAAAGTTTGTTTGTTTTAGACCACGATTTTAAAACTGTTTGGGCATTAAAATAATCAGTTCTAATAGTTGAAAAATTCAAATGAAATGGCTTATTGTTTATTTGTTAGAGATTGTTTTATATTTGGGTATACTTTAATAAATTATAATATTTTAGAAAAGTTTTCTAAGAAAATAGTTGCAAAATTTTTGGAAAAATTGAAGAGACTACATTTTTTACTTAGGTAATAGAACTTCTTAATTTTATAATTTTCTCATACATATAATCATTTGATACTTATATTAAATATAATTTATAAACACTTATTATATTTTCATATTTATTAGCTTATTCTTCTAAAAACTCTATAATTTTCTCTATAAAACCTTTCTAAGCCTCGTATTATCGGGTATCTAAAATTCGTAGAACTCGGTCTGGTACCGAGACTTTTCACACGTATTTGCATATGCCATAAAAAACAACCGGCAAGCGAAAAGCCTGCAAATAAATACACAAGGACCTTCTTCGGGGCCCCAACAAAAGCGAAACACCAACAAAGCAAAGCAAACCAAAGCAATGAAAATAGGCTAGGAAGGTGGGGTGGCTATGGGCTAGGCGTGGAAAGCGGTCGGCTAAGGGGGTGGGGTGAACCTGTTGCGCACACCACAACAAAATGCTCGAAACAAGCAGGAGCAACAAGAACAACAGCACAACAGAATGGTCCTGCGAAAAGTCCTGAGACAGAGCCCGCGATGCGCTACGGAATGAATAGGAATGGAACGGAAGTGGAACGACGGACCGCCTGGGAGCACGAACAACAAGTGCAGCAAAGAGACCGACCGAAGGTGCTGAGAGGCGGTTGAAAGCGAGATTGAATGGCTGGTTGAAAGGCAGAGCGTGGGAGAAGAGAGCCCGCGAGAGCTGCGCATGGTCGGGTTGAAAGTAGAACAAGCAGCGACCGGAAACTGAAAGCGAAAGAGCGAAACGAATGGCTAATGGAACAGTTGATAGCTCAATTCGAAATGCGGGGGTGGGTGAAAGTGCGGAGCGAAAGCGAAGAGAGAGTGCTGCCTTGTTAGCAGGCTCGGTTCGTTCCCACTCGTTTCGCTGCTGACTGCTGCTGCTGCTGGCTGCTTCGGTGTTTCGCTGCTTGGCTGCCGCCGTTGTCAGTCCTGGGTGCGTGCGAATCATTAGTCTTCGTTAGGCTGTCTTTGTGTCAACAACGTGTTGCTCTGCCGCAGAACCGTTCCTCCGTCGCAGAGTCGCTCCCAAGTCGCCCTCAAGTCGTCCCTTGTCGCTCGCTCGCGATTTCCAGCTCGTTCATCACACAGGACACAGCAAAGCCAGCGCATCGCAGCACAGCCCGTTAAGCTCCTTCGGTGCAAATGTGCGATTTCGGCGTGCGTGCCGCAGTGCAACAAGTCGCGACTTAATTTTATTGCAACAATTTCCCCCCTTGCGAACAAGTGAAAGCTACAAGGATATATCAGTGTCCGTGCAAAGTAGAACAATCATCGTTCTGACCAAAAATAATCAAGCCAGCCAAGTAAGTTTCGTGAAGGAAGGACATCAGAGGCAGAGTTTGCATTTTTGCAGCATGCTTTTAGGGGCAAAAATATAAAAATAAAACTAAAAGTGGACATGATATGAATTATTTCAAAAAATATAAAAACCAAAATAGAACTTGAAAGTTAACAAAATATGTGATGTTTTTATTTAATTACTCTAGTAATGCCTTAAGCTGAAAAATTGTGGCTTTATTATTTTATGTTTCAAATAAATTTAATAAATGGTCGATAAAAATATTCACTTTTTAGTTATTTTTTACAAACATTATATTTTACCAAAGTCTTCATGTTTTTCTGATCAAAAAGTGAAGTATTTGGAAACCACTTTTGATTTTCTATTTCCCAGAAAACTTTTCCCAACTATTCTTCGCCACTCACCTTAAAGAAAATTCTAATTTGCGAATAAAACACTTTCTGTTCTTTAAAAACTTCAAAGGCAGCCGCTCCACTGCCGCTCTTGGTGAAAAATGCTTGAAATTTTATGCTGTGTGTGCAAGCCAGCTTCCGAGGCTCTGTGTTGTTTCTTTGTGGGTCAATGGACGCTCAAACACTCGGAGAAAGTCGAAAGTGGAAGCAGTAAACAAACAAGCACAATAAAACGCCAGAAATCATGTTTCTATGATGTATACTTATACGTTCTTATACATATTGCCCTGCTAAGTGGGCTAAACAACGTCAGCGGATTCCTGGCAGTTGGGAAACTTTTCCCGGGACGAAGGACGCTGGCTGGATGGCTGGCTGGCAGACAAACAAACAAACAAACAAACGGCAGTGGTAGCAGCAAACAAAGACAAACAAATCCCTGGGACATTTCTCGGAATTTAATTCAATAAAATGAATTCCAAACTCTGACTGCGGGGACTCTGGGTATCCTTTTCCACTCTTGCTTCCACAGTTGCTTCTCATTTTTTGCCGATTCTTTATTCCTGGCTAAATGTCTGCAAATTAACTTGGCCAAACGAAAAAAGCCAGAAAAAGGAAGCCGAACGCAAAGCGAAATTCCATTTGACAAATCGCAAACGTAAATAGATCCGGTCGAAAAAGTGTGTCTTGTCTGGGTTTTAAAATGTAATTTAAGTTTGTGCAACTCTCTGGGCCACTCTGCTGGCCCCTCCCCGTGCTGACAAATGGCCGGGGTCGAAAGTTGGGAATTTAACATTAACCTTGGTGCCCGGGTCGCCCCTTGCTGACCGAAAACCCCAATGTAATAGAGTCGCAGCCAAAAACTAAATCACTGTCATTGCGGTCGGAGACTCGCAACCCAAACGGCACACACATGCAGGGGGCTGCGGCCCAGATGTGAGCAGGAGTGACACAGGGAGGAGACTTACCCGGAGATAAGGCAAAGTGAAGTGGAATCACAGAGGCACTATTGTTAGGCAATGATTTGCAATTTGTTTGAAAAATGCATTCACAGCCGCAAAGGACAAACGGTCTGAGGCGGGGGGCGGGGAGGCCAATGCGCCCAGTTAAGCCGTGCACAAATAAAACCATAAACAAACGCACCGAGCCAGGGCCCAGATACAGATAGAAATACTCGGTGGCTGGCTGCAGATGCATCCAAAGCCGAAGCCAAAGTCAGAGCCAGGGCTTCAAATACGGATGCGAGGATGCGAGGCGGATACTGAGTTGCAGCTGCGGCTGTAGTTTGCGGATTGCTGGTTTGCTTTGGCTTTCAGCTCGGTGAGCGGAAAGCGAAAGCTGACAGGAGAGAGGGAGGGGGAGAGAGGACTAGGGAAAAGCAGGACACGGATCCGGGAAATATATAAAATTGCAGCCACAACCGTCAATTGCTGGGCAACCAAATGTCCACCCTTCGCCACTCCGCCACACTGCCAAGCTGCCACACCCCGGTGCTGCAGCTCGAATCCTGCATTCAGCCTCATCAGCAATCCGCGACAATTCTTGGCAAACTACTTGCAGGGCGCTCCACTTTCCACTCGCTACTGGAGCACTCCATCAACTGCTTTGGGAAAGCGCAAAAAAGCGGGGAAAGTCGGGCGGGGGGAAGGCAATTTCATATGCGAAACTTGCTGTACTGAACTGCATACAATTACAAGCAAGATGCAAAATGTGCACCCAAGTATCTGACAGATACTTAATAGCAGCAGCACTGGAAGAGGCAGTCGAGGCTGCTGAGGCTGGCGAGGCAGTGGCTCCAAATGGCTCGGAATGCCGAGCGAATTCATATTTGATGTACGAGCCAGCAGCTAGGGATGTTCAAAGGAAATGCCAAATGAGATGTTTAAGCATATTTTCATCCAGAGTTTGGCCAGCTCCCCGAAACCCTATTCAAAGATGGGAATTTTCGGCATTTAAGGCAAAGATGTGAGTGTTTTAAAAACAAATGTGTAACTGAGATACTTGGTACCTATTTGGGTCAAAGAGATTGTCATAATTTAGAGGAAATATGTGGAATTTCTTATGAATTTATTTTAATATTTAGAGAAAAGGTATAAAAAAAAAGTATGTTAGAGGCAGACATTATCAAAAATTCGGAGGTCAACTGGCAGGGATGATTGTACCTGTCCGACTGCCAATTAACATGTCAAGTCAAGTGCCGGAAGTTGGAGGTTTCTGGCTCGCGAAAGGCTCTTCCTAACGCCTTCCTACCATTCGAGGCAACTTTTCCACGCGATCGGCCGCAACACTCCCCTGTTACCGGGTCCAACTTTGTTTTAAATCAATTAAGCAGAAGGGCTGCTATAGGAGGAGGCCAGTGACCAATCCCAAGCAATTTGCGGCACATATCCGAGGAATCTCGGAACACGGACTCAAATGAAATGTCACGCAAGCGAATGAAATGCGAGACAAGCAGTTGGATCCTGGCTCGGATCCGGGATTCAGTGCCATTTCAGTGCCTGGGAGCGTCAGGAAGCTATTAAATCTACATAAAATTGTAGAAATGTGTGGCATGTTGAGCAATTACAACTCAATGTTGGTCTGGCGGAGTGGGTGTGGAGGTTTGCCCCCTCGCCCGCCCACCTTTCAGCTGACATGCTCATCTGAATGCAAAGCCCGGCCATGTTTCAGTGGTTTTCCGCCCCGCTCCGCAGCATATAGTTTTGTTCTCGTTGTTGTGGAGCTTAAGAGCCGTTAGGAAATTGCACTTGCGCACCCTGCCTGCCGCACTGCCACTCCCCCTCAGTTTTCCCGCGAAGTGGGCGTGTGAAAAGAGAATTAAAGTCAAGTGAGCGCACTGAGACTGAATACATAAAACGAGGCAGAGGCAGCCCGAAGCTGCCTGGGTACTGCGAAAAAAGTTGCACTTGCACCCGAAACAAGGATACAGTTTATGAATAAATTATTCAGGCAATGCCACCCGAATTTTTCTTCCTGTGTACGCAAAGTCCGGAGGCATTGAAAAGGCATTCAGTCAGGGGCGTGGTTGCATGCACAACAACAATACAACGCAACAAGAACAAGAAGCGGCTGAAGCCAACATCAACGTCAGCGCCAAAGAAAAGCCGGAAAAATGCCCAAGTTGTTTGCCTCACCGCACCACACCCCACCGCACAACAACAAGAATAATGGCAACGCGAGTGGGTCCATAGTACACAGCTATTTGGCCATTTTTTAGGTTCTTCCTGGCAAAAGGTATAATTTTCGGCGCGACATTTGACGCGACCAGGACGTCTCCCCAGGATGAAACCTCAAAAAGTTTGGCCATTTTTTCTGTTTTATTTCGGGGCGGAAAGTGGACGGCCAAGATCCTAATCACGCTTAGCCTGAACGGGCAATTATTTGGGCATTTATCAAAGATTTCGCTTTGGAGTAGGGTAAGCTTCGGAGGAAAGGTGAATGGGATGGCCGGAAGGTGACAGCTGGTATGAGATATCTTCTATCTAATGGTTTCAAGATTAAACAACAATTTTGTTTTAGTTTGAATAAGTATCTAAACTATTTTAAGCTAAAATATTGTTTCAATTTTTCGGAAATGTTAAAAGCGATGACAGAACTTTAATATTCATGCTATATTGAGTTTCTATGCCACCTCCACACGAATTCCCAGACAAAGTCCCCACCGATCCCCCATCGGAATGTCGTATTCTGCTTGTATTTTTTCTGTGAAAAATTAATTAGCATAAAATACACACCGAAATCAGTTCCGCTCGGGCAGCGAAAGGAAAAGTAAAAATAGCAAATGGAAATTATGGGAACGGGAAATAGAAGAATACGGGATAATGGGGAAGGGACACGACACCCAGCAAGGGTCAACAGAAATGGGAAACGGCAACAGAAATTGATAAGAAATCTGATGATTCAACTTGTTAGCCGGAGGGGCACGAGAGGAAGCAGGAATTGATTAGGTCAGATGGCCAGGACACTCTCCAGATGGCTATCATCAGAGCTCACTTAAGCCAGGAATATGGTTTCGACTTTAAAGTTCAGCCTCGAATCCCTGAACATGATTTTAATAAATAGCCATTCTAATCAGTGCGTACAAATACTGGGACAGGAATCATCGCCACCGGTGTCTCAGTCACGATGATTAAACTTTCAATTGGCAGTGTCAAGGCAACGATTTTCCATTTCCCCCACCCAGTTTCCCACCGCAACTAGGGCCCTTTGCCGCTCCCGGGCAATGGCTTGATGTCAAGCCCACTCCTTTGCCGAGGGGCCCGAAAAATCCTTTCAATTTCCGCTTTTCACAAGGCATGACCCGTACGGAACGAGATAGCTGCGGATAGATGAGGCAGGGGCAGGGGCAGGGGGATGGTGAACTGGTGAGCGTTTCCTAACCGTTAGTTTAATTTGTTAGATTAGTAAACAAATGAAAATTAATTGAAGCAAACGAAAAACTTGGCCCCGGGCGGAGCAAGTTGAGAGGGTTTCCGCAGAAGATTTGGGGAAATGGGGAAAAACTTTTTCCTCGCCTTGCGTAGATAAAGCGCCCGATGAAAGGACCTCGCCGTATGTGTGTGTCTCGTTGCATCAGAGTGTGTGCGTGGGCGCCTGTGGGTGTGTTCGGAATCCGACAAAGGTAGCAGCAAATTGTTTCTGCTCTTTAAGGACTTCAAAAGGGTGAATAGACGGCCTGGTATCTTCGACGGCTGTTAGGTATCCTTGGTGAAAGTTTTGCCGTCGTAATGTCTTGATTTTCATTGTGCGGATTTGATTAACTTAATTGTTTGGCGGTAATCTTCGATTTGCGGGTCGCAATTTCCTGGCCGTCTGGCCTTCTGGCCTTCTGTCCTTCAGGCCGCCGGGCCGTAAACAATGATTAACGCCAACCCCCCTCGAAGGATGATGAAGGATCGCCGCTAAGCCGCTTTTAATGGCATTCGAGACGGGACTAAACTAAAAAAAAACTAGGCAGCACAAAAGGCCAGAGGACGCACGCGTCCTGAATCCGATTTTAGTTCCTGACATGCGGGCCAACGCCAACAAAAGCGCAATGTCAGCGAAAAAAAAAATGGGTCTTAGAGGGCCGGGAAGGGAATGGAGGGGAAGGGTGGAAGGTCCTGAAAGCAGGAAAAGCCTTGGGATGAGTGGAAAAATGTATGGCGGGAAAACAAAACAATCGAAAATTATAAAATAACAAAAGAGCAAAAGGCGAGAGAATCGATTGGACGAAATCTTTTTATGCCAGCAAGGATCTTTGTCCTTTCTTGCTCTTGTGTTTTTTTCGTTGTTTCTGGTGTACGCGTCACGTATTGTCAATAAAAAAATAATAATAAGATACAATAAATTTTTACCTTTAACGAGTGCGAGCCAAGGGGTTAGGGAGGACATGCGTGTCCTTTTCCCGCTCCTGTGCGTAACTGTAACGCGCGCGCCACGAACAAAATATAAAAAGAAAATAAACACAAGAGGCCTGCAGAAGGGTGGTTGGGGCTGGAGGCCGGTGAAAGGCCGGGCGGGAGCTGCAGAAAGCAAACAAAGGCAATGACACGAAACGATGACGACGGTCCTAACAACAGCGGCAAGAAAAACGCCAGCCAGGCAGCAGAAAGCAAACAAATAAAAGGCGCAACAATTGCAAAAGGGAATGTGGAACTTTCTCCCTATCGGGCGCCTCGGTTGCCGCCCCGGCCCGCCCCCTCATTCTCACCCATTTCTCCGCCCTCCCCACAAGTGCGTGTGTAATTGAAACTAGGCGCCTCGGCTGGATATGGGCGTAGATGGTCCCCAGGAGGAGCTTCAGAGGCCGCTGAACTAATGCCAGGATTTCCGGCCTCTAGCCGTTCCAGTCAGGTGAGCGGGGATCAGTTCGCCAGGCTGTTCCACATTCTAAAAACGAGGCAGGGAGTGCTTAGGGTTTTAATAAGAGCCCTTAAATTATCCGCCAGATGCTCCTCCTACTCAGTTACCCCCCACTGTCTATCTGAACATCTCGTTTGTAATGCAATAAAGTACACAAATGCCGATTCTGCAGGTCAGTGCACTAAACAGGACCTGCCCCCGGTCCCGACTAGAAGATGGCTATTTGACCCTTCGCCTCACCCAATTCCGAGTCCATTTCAGTTCTAGTTCCATTGCACGGTGTCTAGACTCTGGAGCGCTACTTTTCATCGAGTTTGTCTTTTCGCCGGACGGCCAAGGATACAAAAAAGTGAAAAAAAGTTAATCCGAGCCCCAATCCGAGGAGGATCAGCGGGCCGAAGCTGAATCCTTGCAACAACTCTCGGACGGTTGCAACAGAAAGCGGCGGAAAAATATGCAAAAGAATGATAAAGAAGCCGGGCGGGGTGGGGGGTGGCGAAAAATTCGCAATATTTGTAAAAGGGACTACAGACAATTTGCCTTTAAATAGAGCGTGGCACTTCAAACAAGTGAAGCCGTTCTCAGCCCCACCCCCACTCCCACCCACTTTTTTCTGCAGCAAACAAAACATGAAAAAAATACACACAAAAAAAAAGGAGGGAAACAAAAATGAAAGAAAAACAGGACGAACGAGGAAGGGTGCTGGATGGGAGGATGGGGGGCTAGCGCGACACGGGGGAAAATCTGCAGGAAGAAGCGGCGAAAAATGAAAATCAAGAAAATGAAAAGAAAATAATATAACGAGCGCATATTAAAGTGGGTTTATTTATTTTGCCCTCGACGCTGTTGCCACTTTGGCCAAAGGTGCAGGACACGCAACTCGAGCACGGGGCACTGGGCAGGGGGTGTGTCTGAGTGGGTGGTGGTGGCTGGGGGCTGGGGGATGGGGCGGTACGGATGAGCGTTTGTTCCCTTTGTGTCTGTGTGTTTGCTGTCGTGTTTATTAAAAAATAATTTCCATGCTCAACTTGGCAATGTTGCCTAAGCTGTCGCATATAGCCGCCCAAAGTGCACCCTCAAGACACTCGAAAAAATAGGTTATCATTTTCCACATTAATACATCAAAAATGTAATAAAATGTCGTGAAAAAGGATACACAAATAAGAAATATTATAGTTATACTATTTAAGGTTTTTTTGCTAAAAAACTATATTTTATTCATAAAATAAACTATATCCATTATAATTATCCACTATATATTCCACTATAATTACTTCCGGTGTACATCAAGGATGTGTGTGTGTGTTTTTTGTGTGTATGAGGGAGTGGTAGCTGGTGCGGGTGAGATATCAACAGTTTGCATTCTCAAGTATCCCAGAGAAAACATTTGAAACAATAAGCTCGCTTGGTGGGTCCTGTCAATGCCTCACCTCATCCCATCCCCCCTCCCCTCATACAAATTCAATAATGCGACATCGACAACAACAACAACAAGAATAAGGACACTAAATTATTCAGCTGCGTGCGGGTGAGAGCCGGAAACGAAGGAGAAAAAATGTAAATCTGTGATTTTAATGCGTTTGCCAACTGTAAACATAAACCGAAAATATTACAGGACTTCTGCAAACAGGAGGAGCAATAAAAAGTGAGGAAATGCCAAGGACCAAGGGTGGAGGTGGCAAAAAGGAGAGTGGAGAGTGGTGAAAGCGCAAAAAGGGAAATGAATACGAATGCGCGTATGTCAATTTAATGGGCGGAAACTGTTTTGCGTGGGCGTGGCACATGCCAAAGTATAGTAGCAGCGCCAGCCGAAAGAAATATGAAATATTTATATGAACATTTTCATTTATTGAGCGTAAAAAATGTGCGCAAAACAAAGTGAGGTGGGTGAGGGTGGGTGGCCTCAGTGGGTGGGTGCTTCTCAGCCAGAGGTGAAGGACGCAAGGCAGTGGGGTGGCGGAAGCGTGGGGTGGGCCTCACCTGTGCTGGCTATTGTGCGTGCAGGATTGCTATCATCATAGTCATTGGCAGGACCGGCAGCGGCAGTGGCAGCGACTGTGGCAGATGGCCCTGTGCCTCGGCATTGCCCCGCCCACCTGCCGCCGCCCAAGCCAGCCCCCGGGAGAGACAATCTCGCCCCACTTTCTCCCGGGCCACTCGAAACTTTCATCATAAATACAGTGCCTACTATAATAATGCCCTTCCAGAGGGTGTATCTGAGGGCTCATGTCCTTAAGCGAATATTCAGAGAAGAAAACTAAAGGATGTGCTGAAAAATCCTTAACTACTAAAACCTTATTTTTAACCTAAAAAAAAAACCTTTAAAGACAATATTTTGAATGAAAACAAGCACTTTCAAGGGTATTCGGTATTCTTGTTTTGAGTGAAAACTGTCCCCCATTTCCATCAGTTTCCAGGACTCGCCTTGTGTTTTTCCTGTGCTCTGGTTCCTTTTGTTTTCGCTTTCGCTGCTCCAGCTTTTCCTTTCGCAGGGCTTTGTTATTTGTTTGTTTATTTTCTTGTTGCGGTATTCGGGGAAATTATTATATTTTAATTACACATGCGTTTCCCAACAAGGCCACTGCTCTTGCCACTGCCGCTGTTGTTGCCAGCGTATGCGTGTGCGAGGGAGATAGCTCACGAGCGGCCCCAAAAAACAACCGCAAAAATGTAAATGAAAATGGCGTGAAAAATCAGTTTCATGGTTTTTATATCCCTGTTTATTTGTTGTAAATGAGCACATTTCGCTGGCCCAGAAGGTGGGCCAGTAGGCGGGACGGGCCGGGCCGGGCCGTAGCCGTGGGTGTGGACATAACGGATGTTGATTATGACCATTTAGCATGGTTAGGAGTCCTGGCCCAGGAAGCGTCGATGCGGCCAACTGTTTGTTGTTCGTCCTGTTGCTGTTGTGTCGGCCTAATTAATTTTTGTCACTAATGTTTATATAGTTGGTAATGGGACAGGTGCTGCTCAACACTCTCCCCAGCAACTTTATTACCCAATTACATTAGCAGGAGCAGGAGACGGTCCTCCTCCCCCTATACTTTCCTCAAGGTGATGTCCTCCGAAAGAGAAGTGTTTCAAAAATATCAGTTAAATAAAATATATCTTTCCCCTCCCTCCCATATCATTCGCGGCTCTCAATATTAAGAAATAACAACCCGCCGAGGGCATTCGAGAACTTGCTATCCTGCGGGGCGTGGCGACACAATTCGGAGCCCCTGGGCTGGGAGTCGTGTGGCAACTTTGCTGTTGGGGTCTTCAATGTAAACAAGCGAAACAAATATTTAACTCGCAGGCCCCCGCAGCGGTGACTCCTCCGTGTCCTGTGCGTGAGTCTTTATGCGGATGTGTGTTCTAGTGGTAGTGTGTGTATGTGTGTGTGTGGGGGAGGGAGGCTGCCGCCACACACTTGGCAAACTTTTTGTTGCCAAGATGCTTTGGGCTCTGCTGTCGCTTATTTGTCGCAGCATTTGAGCTCAAAGCTTTGCCTTGTTACACTTTATGAAATCAGCTGCAGTGTGCCACGCCCTCTAGCCGCCCCGCCCCTGCCTTCCTTTGAGGCACAAGTGTTTATGTTTGTCTTGGCGAGGCGAGGCGGAGGCGGCGGCGGCTCATAAAGTGCCTAGCAAGCGAGCTGCCAGGACCTCAGCTCGGGCGCTGTCAAAAGTCACGTCGCGTCCTGCCAAGAATGAGCTTCTTCTGGGTGGGCCGACTGGGCGGGCATGTCTCTGCCATAAACTTGAACTGGAAATTGTGCGTAATTATATTAAATTTTTATTGCCCCACACACGTGAAATGGAAGCGCAGAAACAATTTCCGAAAGCGACTCGCAGGGTTATCCATGCAAATTGTTCAAATTGTTTAAATGTGGGTTGAGAGTCCTGGCAGTTGAGCAGGAGCACTGAATTTTAATCAAATCCAGACCAAGTGCTATAGGTCTGTAGGTGACTTACTTTGAAATACATTAGTTGCATGCTTCCTAACTTTAATTCACTTTCGAGGACTATAGGCCAAATAATTTCCATAATGATCCACACATTATATCGTTTTTGTGTTCCGGTATCAGATTACGAAGCAAATACAATGTTTACCTGTACAGTGTACACCCACCACCACCGCCGAAAGCCTCACCCAATTGAGCAATCAATGTCTTTGAATCCAATTTTCCATATGTTTTCCCCCCGGGCATGGCATTTTCCTGATTTTTCCGCTGCTGTTCGACAGCCTTTCTGAGGTTTCATTTGGCTTCGCCGGTCGGTCCGTCGACTCGGTCGGTTGCCACTGGCAGCCGCCGTTTGAACTTGTTTGACATTCCACCGACAATCAAATTTAGATGCCTGATATCGTCCCTCCACTCCACCCACCTCCACCATGCCACTACGCCACCAGACAATTGTTCGGTTTGCCACAAAAGCACTGCCCCTGCCCCGAAACTCGCCTTCGTCAGCAATTATTCAATGCTTAATCACGAGAAGGCATCGGCGGCATGAATGGCATAAATCTTATTAAATATTCAAATAACAGAAAAACTGGATTCGCCCCCACTCGGCCCGCAAAAAAGAAAACTAGATCGGGGGAGGCCAGAAATGCGGGCATAATTAACGGCAATGAGTAAAAAAACCGCCAGAATGGTCAGCTAACGTTGGAGGCTATTATGATTGCAGCAAGCACAAATTCCCAGCCCCCAGAAGTACTGGAACCACCCCCGCAATCCTCCGGTTTCCCGGAAAAAAGAAAACTAAAGTTGCGGGGAGAGGTCAGCATTTTTTGTGCCTCCTCTTTAGGCGTAGCCAATGCAATTATTTCATTTTCATTTTCATACAGGCCTCTCCACCTCCACCCTATTATCATGTAACGCCACATATGTGGGCGTGGCCCGCCCTCGGGGGAAACCGCTTTGGGTTGTCGTCATCGCCGTTTGTTATCGCCTTCTCATTGCCCGGCAAGCGAAACTATTTGAATAACGCGCCATCCACGCCCACGTGGCGGCCCAATCCACGCACTCCCAATCCCCGCGCACACATGTCCGCCCCGACAGGACCTCACCCAGAGTTCCAGTGTCCCCTTCGTGTTAATAGTTTTTCCTTTGTTGCCGGCTCTGTTCTGCTGTTTACGTTATCGCATGTCCCGGCTGCGAGGCGAACTTAGTTGGACCACAATTACTGGAAAATTAACGCAATTAGATTGGGCCCGGGCCAAGCCTTTGATCTTCCAGGCCTACAAATGGGCATTAAAAGCCAGCGCAGGCATAAAAAACAGCATAATGGAGGGATTATGAGAGGCGCTGGGCCAGGCTCCTTTGTGCAAAAAACGCTAATTTTTAAAACAACTCAGATGTATTTGTTTTTTTTCAGTATTTAAGCTGGAAACTACACCCATTCCTTTGCATGACAATGGGCTTTCTCTCCTCTATCAAATATTTTCCTGCATGGCTTATTTAATGTGTAATTTCCATTAACGTTTCAGGCCCACAGTGGGGCTTATGAATTAGGAATATCCAATTGCAGGCACTCTATAATTTAAGGGGTGGCTCGGATAGGCCGTAATAAGACCAAAACATGACATTATAATACGTAATATCCAACTAATTCGAGTCCCCCTCTCTATGTATTTGCAGAGACATTGCATTAGTCAGCAGATCGAGGTCTGCCAGCGTACGTGACTTGGCCCTTTCCAGGACTCAATCGAAAGGTAAGAGCAGTTTCTGAGAAGTACTAGCTCTCAGAAACGCACATACGTCTGTAAGAGAAAATTAGGGACTCTGGAATTCCAACTAATTAAGTTCAGACCCCTATGAAATTCACTTTTAAACTAAACAGGTACGACAGGTAATGGGGGTGGCTGTCAAAACGACTGCGATGTCTGGAATCTTGTTTGGAAATGGAATTTGTCTGGAATGGAGTCTGGAAATGTTTTATTCAAAAATTGCTAAAATATTTTGGCAAGTGAGTTAAAAGTTTGAGTCTGTCTGCCAAGTCCGTATTTATGTTTTGCCGTGTTTGTGCCCGAGCTTGTGTTTGTCTTTGCGGAGCATTTTTCCCTAACTGAAGGAATTTATTATATCAGAAGGACGGCGGCACGGGCACGGGCACTGGCATGGATGAAGAAGCTCAACGAGCATGACAAATTTTCACTTTGCGTTAGGCAAAAGTTGCAACAAACTTGCAACAGCGAAAATAATTTCGCTGCTCGTTGAAAGTCAAAGCATACAGACCAAAAAAAAAATGGAAAAAAGAGTAAAACTCAAGAAAAGCAAAGGAGAGCCAGAGAAGAAAAGCCCCGTCGACTACTTATCTGCCAGGACCAACACTTTTGGCCAGGTGCTGCCAATTTGGGCGTTAAGCAGTTGCCAGGACTCACGAAAGTGGCAGGGCTGCAAAAAAAAAGAAGCACACCCGAGGGGCGGCAGGTGAGCAAACAAATTGTGCAGCACAACTTAAAGCCAGAAAGGAGGCCACAAAAAATTCGGAGTAAAAATCGAGGGAATAAAAAGCGGCGGGCAAAGTGACGGCCAAAGTAATGTGCCAGCCAGCTCAAGTGCAGTGGGGCGTAGTCTGTCTGCCGCATAGGGGCGTGGCAGGCATATGCATATAGCGAGCCAGCCAGCCAGCCATCTAGGGCTCTTCCTCAGAAATATGTGTCAACAATATTGGGACAGGCTTCTAAGGCGAAG
Organism: Drosophila ananassae; assembly: GCF_017639315.1. Classification (NCBI taxonomy): domain Eukaryota; kingdom Metazoa; phylum Arthropoda; class Insecta; order Diptera; family Drosophilidae; genus Drosophila; species Drosophila ananassae. The sequence continues at coordinate 24,060,450 of NC_057928.1, forward strand.
AAGAGCGAAAGTTTGCTCTGGCAACTAGTTTTCATTTTATTTTGGTGACAGGTATGCTAAAAGCTAAAAAACGTTCGAGCAGAGGACGATGAAGAGCAGATCCTGGATTCGAACCGGGGCCGGAGGTGAGGGATCTTCCAAGGACAATATGTGTGACAGCTGGCAATGACTGCCTCGCATGATAACAGAAATAACAATAACCGGGCCAAGAAACAAAAAAAAAACAGAGGCAGGAGCAGCAACAGCGGCAGCTGAAAGGGTTAACAAATGGCAGTCGAAACTTTGGCGCTACTGTCAAAATAAATGCGAAGCAATTTATGAAATATTTATGAAGTGTGACATGGCTGACAATAAATATATATCTGAGGAAGGACACCCACCGCCCACTGCCCACAGCACAGCTCACAATCCACCGCCCCCCACCCACCACCCACCATTCACGATTTGAGCAAATCCCACAGATTTGATCGAAGCAGACTCCAACTGGCGCTGACAAGTGACGCAAGCCAAAGACAAATCCGAATGATTGTAGGCCTTAATAAAAATGCGAATAAAACGTGGCCAACGGAAGGACGATAGGGACGTGCGGACGTCATAACTTGGCCCGCTGATTGATGGCTATGTTTCGTCTGCCGTTTTGGCTTTGCGTCATTTGTCAGACACGAAATGGAGGATATGGATCAGGCAACTCGGACAGGAACTGCAGTTTGTCCAACTGACCAAGATGGACAGAGTTTTTCTGCTTTTACTAGCCTCCTATAGCTGCCCGTTTTATTTGCAGCTAAACTAAATGGCAGCAAGCATCCTTAGTGACCCCATGAGGGGGATACCTAGTCCAGTCCAGCACTTCCACCTCACGAGTCAGTCAGTCAATGTCAAGCACGTCCGAGCTGCGTTCATGTCGCAGCTTAAGGTTATATTCACATGATGGGGCCACAGGTCTTGTATTTATTTCTGTACACTGGAGAAGTTCAATTCAATTTGGTTCTAAGAGATACAAAATAAGATTTTAAAATAAGACGCCATGAAAAATATTTAGTCCTGTTTGACTGGAAAATATTGTCCGAAGTCTAACCGTTTTCTCTACGTTCTGTGGATATGGATATAGATTTCCATAATCGAACTTATATATCCTGTCCTATTTTTCTACGTGCACACAAACCCAAAGCCACCGCTGCTGATTAAGATGAAGACGATGATGGGTTTGTGGATAGGCATGGGCTTGGATATGGGCATGGGCGGGAGCCTGGCTAGGGAGCTGGGGATGCTGCAGCTGATGGGGAACTGCCATAAACAACTACGAGTCTTCCGGCGTAAAAACTTATTGTTGACAAAACCTCATGACACACAGACGTGGAATGGCGCTGATGCCGGGGTGGAGGATGTGTGCATATTGTTAGAGTCCTCGCCGGAGTCCTGGGGATGATGCCAGCTGGCCTGTCTGACTGACTGGATGCCCTGGCTGCCACAGCGGAAGTGTCACCATTTGTCAAATAACGAAAATTGAAAACAATTTCCACACACGCCCCAGCCGCATCCCAGATTCCTCGACAGTCTCTTGTCTTGATCAACCTCATAGTGGGGCTTTGGAGCCTCGTGTTTGCATAAAGTTTGCAGGTCTTAGGTATTCAGGTCTCTTTAAAGTTAACAAATGCTGCAAAATATAATACGAGTGTATATTTGCGCAGATATGAGTGTGCTCCAGTGTGTGCTACTGGTCTCCCTGGGAAATTGCCGCAGTCGCAGTCGGGCTGTCAGCTTAGCTGCGGCTTTGCTCCAATTTCCCACTGGGTCGCCGTCATCATTGTTGTTGCTGCGGTTGATGTTGCTACTGCTGCTGTTGCTGTTGCTGTTCCTGCTCCTCGCCTTGTTGACAGTTCTGTCACACTTTCACACGCTCCGTCCCCTTGGCGAGGACTTGCTCCCTTTGCATGCCACATTGTTTGCACGCACACTCACTCGCACACTTTCGCCAGGACTCCCAAACACACACAAACGTATGCCTCGAAAGTTTAATCGAAATTATAAACAACATGACAAATTGCTTCTTGTTGCAATTTTCCTCGACATTACCAGCCCCGTATCCTTTCCCGTCACGGCTATACTTGTTCTTGTTGCAGCTTTTAATGTTGCTGGCCCTGTTATGGTTGCAGTTGCTCTTACTTTCATTCTCAGCCACAGTAGTTGTTATAGCATTAAAAAAACTTAATTTACTAAATAATATTGCAGGCAGAGCAAACATAGCTTGAGTGTTTCATATTTAATATACACATAATAATAGGGCTTCTGCAGTTTCTGCCAAAATATCACATTTTCCGGTTGATTAATTTTGTTGTAGTAAGTCTTTAAGTTAAGTAATATTTTGCATTTCTAATATGACTCGCTAACATGCCTCCTGCACAATATTCTTGGAAGATGTTGTTTCTCCCTCACCCTCGCTGTAGCTGCTGTTTGCCTACAAAATTATGCTTCTGTCGAGGAGCAAACATCATGCTGCAGCCCCCATTTTCCCCTTGGGGGAATAATTTTCCTGGTAATTGTTTGTCGCCAAGGCCTGCAATTTCTGGCGGCAACCGAGCTTGCTCACTTTCCGAGATGGAGAACTTAAGCCTGAAAGATCAATTCCATCCCGACTGGCCTTTAATCTCTAGCCATGGTTTCTGGTACAGAGTCTAGACTCTATCTCGAATTATGAATATACTCTTTATTTAGTTCGGTTCTGAATGGATGGACCGTCTCCTGCCACATCGAATCATGGCTCGCTTCGTCGCTTTCTGATTTTGTGATTTTGACACGAAGGCAAAAAAGGAGCTGGCCCGTTTGATAAATGACTCATGAATGCCGAGTGAGGAGTCGCATAAATCTTATGATTTATGCATAATCAACAAATTGATTTTTCATTTTCTTGTAATGCTCACACTGCTTCTCTCATCCTCGCAATTTCAAAGCTTTCATGCCTTTGAGTAATTGGCTGTCAGAGTCGCGGTGCTACATATGTGGCACAATCATACACTGCTATAAAAAGGTTCTTGTTTTAACAAAGATTAGAAGTTTATTTGAAGTTTGACGTTCAAGAAACAATTGTTATTTAAGAGAACTAACAGACATTCAGTAGTCATTAGTAAAAGTTGAGTTGAAAACTTAAAAACTTTACTAACAGTGCAGAATCTGACTTTGGAATCTCTTTAAAATCTAATTACCCACACATGCATTTCTCAAGAGTGGAATTTTTGATTTGCTGCTCGACGACACACTTAAAAACTCCCAGAATATCCGAAATATCCAGCCAGCCAGCCAGACTATATAGCCGAGTTGCGGCTGCTGCGGCCAGATGTGTATCTGTATCCGTGCGCTCTTATCTGTCGGAGTGTGTGTCGGTGTGTGCCTTGGCAAGGACATTTTAGTTTCGCCTTTGCTTTGATATTTAAATTGAAGTCATCAAGTCATCTTCAGCTGCCGTCTGGTACCGCAAGACGCCGAAAGTTTTCATGTATATTTTGAGTACTTAATCCTGCGGTGTGAGCCACTTCTAATGCTCCTTGAGCCCTGAACTTTGGCCAAGAGGTTCCGGAATCCGGAGGGAAATTCCGGGCCGGAGGCCAGAGGAGAGCCGGCTAAGCCGGAATAAGCATAGCATCATGCTACGCAGCACTTATCATCGTTTTATTTAAAATTTATAATCGAAATCAATGTAATGAAGCATGCCCGAGTCAATAACTCAAGTGACTTTCGGCTTTCCATCAGTCTAATCCCAGTGATTTCTGAAAACCTCCACCACCACCTCCAACTCCACCTCCCACAGGGATGCTTTTGGCCTTTTATTGCGACAATATTTTATGCAAATCACTGGGCTGACTGTCGATAACGACGATAACTCACTTGACAACTGACAATAACTTATTTACACTTCATTATGCCATCCAGACGACAGTCTGGATGCCGGCAGCCGGCAGTCGGTAGCCGGAGAATCCGAAATATGCCCAGTGTCAGTGTGACTTATTAATTTATTAAAAAATACGAGCATAATTAGAGAGCACTTTGCCCAATGACACTTGAAATGCAAAAGTGCGGGACCAGAGGGAAAACTTTCTAGGCAATTTCCAGCAAAGCCGTTGCCATTGGCGTTGCCGTTGCCATTGAGGGAACAATCAGCGACAGTGTTGCAGTTATTTATGAGCTCGATAAATTTGTTTATGGGGGTAACAGTGGGAAGTGGGAAGTGGAAAGTGGGAAGCGTGGGAGGGGCGGATGATATCCCATCCCCCATATCTGCCGGGTAAAGTGACAAAGCAGCCGAGCGTCAAATGAAAACCAGCGGGAGGCGGCAGAACAGGCCAATTCAACTTTCATGGGGGTAACTGCCGGGGATGAAGCCCACCGCGGAATTTCGTGAATTGTGCCAAATGAAATATGAGCAAAAGTGAGAAAGTTAACAACATTAATTAGCATTTTTATGAAGCACTTTCCACGGCCCGGCAACAATAAAGCAGGAGTAAGGCCCAAATGAATGCTTTATCAACTCCAGAGTTCAAAATTTCGGTTACCTTAAATGTTTGAATGCCAAAGAGAATTTTAGATGGGCATATAATTTCATCTTTTATGCCAATATTACCACTCCATTTGATTCAAACAACATCTTTATTTTTTCAAGTGAAACTGAGACCTTCGAATGAGATTAACAATTTTTATTGACCGAGTCATTCCGTATTGTTCCCTTTTCCAGAATCAGTTCCATTGCGATTTAGAAACCGGATCGCAATGTTGCCGCATCATCAACGCCATAAAATGGCGGCTCCGGCGATGCTCCTGCTCGCTCTCGTCCTGCTGATGACCATGCCCACCGACGCCCGCTCCAAGGAGGAGCGCCGCAGCCGGGGCCGTGGCAGCAACGGCTCGGCAGCGGCCTCCACGAGCAGCAACAACGGCTATGGGTACGGGGGATCCTCCTCGACGGCGCCCGGCTCCTCCGGCGGATACGTCTTCACCAGCAGCAGTGCTGCCAACTCCGGCAGCGTCGGCTACAGCGGACCCATGGACAGCACCGGATTCTGCACGCGGCGACGGGACATGAAGCTGATGTGCTACTGTACCCCGGACGAGAACCACGTGCCGGTCCAGAAGGCCGAGTGCTGGATATTCTCGGAGGGACTGCACCAGAACGACACCACCTGGACCCGGTTCTACCAGCAGAAGCGCTTGCGGGAGCTGAAGTTCGTCATCCAGAACAATGCCCGACTGGACTACATACCCACCATGATAATTGAGCCCCTGAAGAACCTGAGCAGCATCGTGATTGAGTACTCGCAGGTGGAGATTGTGAAGAGCTATGCCTTCGCCAACCTGCCCTTCCTCGAGAGAATCATCCTCAACAATAACCACATAATGGCCCTGGACCAGGACGCCTTCGCCAACCATATTAGGCTGCGGGACCTCAACCTGGAGCACAACCAAATCTTCGAGATGGATCGCTACGCCTTCCGCAACCTGCCGCTCTGCGAGAGGCTGTTCCTGAACAACAACAACATAAGCACCCTCCACGAGGGACTCTTCGCCGACATGGCTCGGCTGACGTACTTGAACCTGGCCCACAACCAGATCAACGTGCTGACCAGCGAGATATTCCGGGGCCTGGGCAACCTGAATGTCCTGAAACTCACCCGCAACAATCTCAACTTCATCGGGGATACTGTCTTCGCGGAGTTGTGGAGCCTCAGCGAACTGGAGTTGGACGATAATCGAATTGAGGTGAGTACGGCATAGCATACTTCTATGGGCAGGATAGCTAAGCAGGACACTAAAGACTTCGCTATTAATTTTCAAATTGATTGGCCTTTCGAGTGCATACTTATGAGCCATGGAATAGTTTTTTGACTGCTTATTTATGACACCAGTGCAATCTAGGGGAGACAGTACTCTAGATACTAGAGGGCAAAACTTCTCAATCAACTCTAATGCAAGTGGATTAAAAAGATTTGTCTGGCAGCGCCACTTGGTCAAGTTGGGCCAACTGACTTAAGAGGCCATAAATTGCCGAGTGGCCATAAGAAACAGAAGGGACGAAGGCACGAAGGCACGCGGGACAGGACCATAAATGGCACTGCCTTGGGGCGAGCGGAAACAAAACACACAAACTTTTCCATTTTTTTTTTGTGTGTGTTACTGGTGTCATAAATTCAATTCGAATGTCTATTCTTGTGGTGATTTAAGTGGTCACTCAGCATTGGAGCGGACCAGGAGCGCCGGGGCGCAAATATGATAAATAGATTGGTAAATTATGTGTTCTCCGTTTCGGTGGTGTGACCCAAACGAGACGAGGAGGGTCCTGCCACTAGCTTTGGTCCTGTTGGGATCGTGGCTTAATTCGCACATTTACCCTCAGACCCGGCGGGCCACACGCTGACAGTCGCCTTTCGGCGCTGCGGCGAACAAATGTGTGCCGCAAGTTAATCTACTTACAAAATATTGAATAACAAATCATGGGAATAATGGATTTATGGCGCTCCTTTCTCCCGCTGCCCTCGCATTCCCCTCGCTCGCCCCTGTGCCATCTGATATTCCGTTATCCGGGACCCTTCTGTCCGGGGCCGGCTATAAAAATGGCCATGGAAAATAGAAAAATGTCGCTTAACACTCCAAGCGGAGCATACAAAGTTATGTAAGACTATATATATGAATGTACATATGCAGGGCAGCCGTATGAGCGTAAATCCTGAATATCCATATCCTGGGCCAACAATGTTCCTTCCTTTCCCTTGGTCGTTGCCTTGCCTCCTTGTTTTTCCTTTTTGGTCTGTTGCTTTAGCTTTTTCCTGGTGCTCCTTCAGAGCTTCAGAGAACCGTGCTTCATTTTTCCCATTTTACAAAGTGCTCGCATATCATGTCACACTCAGACGATTCCTCGCATATGTGTCAGGCCACTAGGACAGGACACTCGAGAGCAGCCGCTCAAGTGGGGTCCTGGATCCATCTTCTTTGCCGCATTGTCGTGGCCATAATGATTGGGCTTGTTATCGCCTACGCTGCGCATTGTTTCCAGCCCGGGAATCCCTTGTTCCGGGATTTTTCCAGCTTTAGTTTGGGCCATCAGTCCCTCAAAAAAATAAGTCCCTTTCTTGGCGACTTTGTTAGGTGTCCGTGCGCCGTTGTCGCCTTCAATAAAAGCAAATTGTGTTGCATGTTTGGCCCTGGCTTCCCCTTTCCATTTGGCCCGTTTTTTTGCTCACTTCATAAATCATTTGCCGTTAAAAGGTTTAGGGCTGACACAACATAAAGCGCTGCCCGGACTCAGACCCGGGTGTGTGTGCGTCCAGGGATGGGGATAAACAGATAATCGGGTTAAGGGGATAAGTATCTAAGCGAGTGCATTAGGTGAAAGTGGGGAGGAAATTAACAACGTTCAGGAGAGATGGATCTGGGATAGATAAGAAATTATTAAAGCAAAGTCTCTACACCCCAAGTGTCCTGCCTGACAGCCTTCACTCGAATCTAAGGCCGCCCACTACTCCCTTTTTCATAACTTTGTTTACTCAATCCGCACATAAATCGCTCGTAAATTATATGTTTTTTTTTTTTGGCTGTTGGAAAGCTAATAAATTGGGCCGTAGGCATCGGAGAATCGCTCATCAAACTAACAAAATATCGCAATAAAATATATTTTTTATGTCAATCATCTTGGCAAATAAACAAACAAGTACAGGTGGTGTGGGGAGAGCAAAGATTGAAGGATACATGATTTCGGGGTATTTTTCAATGGCACATCACGGTAGTAGAGGCCTTTGGCACATGCTTCCCCGTTCTTGGACGCGGCATTTAATATGCATAATTTTTCCATTTCCCCAGACAAAGCATATTGAATATTAAATAACAAGGCGTGGGGCCTTCACTTTCGTTATTCGGCCTACAAAACAGAGACCGAAATGAAATAAAAGAAAACACTTTTTTTCCGTATAATAAAATTCAAGACAAACGAATCGGGACATACAAGTTAAAAAAACAAGCACTCGTGTATACAAATTTGCACATTCATACGGTTGTGAGGGTGTATGGGGGGTGTGCGAGTGTGCCAGTGTGTGTGATTGTGTGCTATTCCATACACATAAATAAATACGCAAACAAACAATGAAGACAATGACAACAACAATGGCCGACGAAAAGCGAAACTCTGTGAAAAACAATGAAAATAATACGCAGAAATGCGGAAAAATGGCACCACGAAAATATTTTTCGGTTTTTGTTTGCTCTGCGGTCGCCATACATACGAGACCCGAGACCCTGGCACAGAACTCGCCACCGATAAAAATTTAGTTTAATCAAATTTAACGAAAAAAGTAAAAATCTAATGTTTATGGCAGTTTTAACCTAGTTTCGACCCAGAACTTTGTAGCTTAGAGAATATATTCGCAGTGCACTTAATGTAATTAAAACTGGGATGGGAGTACATACAAGTTAGTTATTTTAAATAATTCAATTATTTTTATTAAAAATTCTATATATTGTTTTAAATTCTATTTCAGCGAATCTCTGAGCGCGCCCTGGACGGCCTGAACAACCTAAAGACCCTGAATTTGCGCAACAATCTGCTGAAGAAAATCGACAATGGCCTGCTCCGTGGCACTCCGGCCCTCCTCTCCATCAACGTCCAGGCAAACAAATTGGAAACGCTGACGTTTTACACATTCCAGCCAATTATGGACAATTTGGTCAACAGCACCAGTGAGCTGCTGGTGTCAGGTGAGTGTCCAAACCCAAACCCAAACTCTGACTCAGTAACCTGAATGCAAACTGCAGACTGCGGACTTTGACAGCTCATCGAGAGACATGGGTGACATGGCAAAAAGCTGACAAGTGCACAAATGGAGCGCTGTCAAAAGTTCCAACTTGTTATAATTACCCATACGCCCTGTTGACGGCCCCGTCTAGTTCGTATGCAGCAGAGTAGAGTTAGATGCCATGGCCATAAACTTTTATGCCCTTTGCGGGCACAATTATTCCAAGGGAGGTGGCACTTTGTGTTAGTGGGCTTCATTAAGGAAATGTCGTATCGCCATTGCTCAAGTTTGCGCTTCCGCTGACACTCATGTCCTGCCACTATCCGTCCCGGCCGTCTTTTATGTCCTGTCTTTACGAGGCCGTGTGAGCGCTCGTACTCCACAAAAACTAAATTAGTCATTAAAGTGCAATTTTGAAGCACTGCCCCGCTGCTCGGACCCATAACAATAAAATATCTGGCTGTCCGCTGGCGCTTTGTTTGCCTGGAGCCTAATAGCTGCTGCAATTAGCGCGATGATTGGCCCAATAGAAGGTAAATAAAATATTCAAGGCTAGCCCAATGGCTAAAATGGAGAATAAACTAATTTGTTTCAATTACAAGCATTTTTGTTTTCACCAATTAATTTCCAATAAACACCAAACTTTTTCAATCATAAATAGTTGTTCCACGAAAATTAGTTACCACTATATTTGTTCCTTTCATGAATATTCCCACGAATTCCCCCCCAAGTCATGGCTTTCAAGGCCTTTCCTAATGTCTAACCCAGTTGGTGGCACCTTGAAAGAATCCCTTTTGTGTGCAATTTCAGTAATTTTATTTTTGGGCCCACACTGCAATTAGACTTGGCAGAGTAATCAACGGCCCTCGGCTGAAACAACTACTGACACAGCGAATGGCTTTGGCCCGTGGAAACATTTAAATATTTAACAACAGCCTTCAAAATCACATTTCTCTTTCATTTCGCCGCTGCAGACACACACGCACACCATCACCCAACTTAATTATCACTCTCACACAAACACACACACACACTCACATATGCAGGAGCATTTTTGCTAATGGTTTGCCATTAGCATGACTCATTTGCAGCTAAAAAAAAAAAGACGGGTGACGATGAAATGTCGGAATGGCTGAGCGCATTGCCAAACAAACAGTTGCCAATGTGTTGGTGGCAGGACTCGTGTGTATGTATGGGTGTAATTGCATTTGCACACACACACACACTCTCACCAAGACAGACATTTTGTAAATTGGCTCCAAATGACTTCAAATTGCTTTAAACTACAAAATATTTTCGCATTCCCCCAAAAAACTTTTTAATTCATATGCAGTGATTATCCTCGCACACTCGCTGGTGTGCCTCTTACACTCGTACGTATTTTCCGGCCCTCACACACACCCTCTGAGTGGTATTTGCTGAATGGTTCATTAGAGCCAGGGCCTAAAGTTAAAGGCAGTCCTGGGGTCCCTCAAATATTTACATACGATTTCCTGATTAAATTTGATCAACTTTTGCGGAGAAGTTGCGCTCCTAATGAGGCAAATCGCTCCGACACACTTCAAACGAAATGCCGGGCCACTCCATTCCATTTTTACTTTATTCCTGCGTCAAATTGGAAAAACGCTGCTCAATTTAGCGAACGAAAAATTTTTCCAAGTGGCAAGACAGCAATGCTCGAGTAAAATGCCAGGACGATGGTTAAGCGGTGATGTTAAATCAAAAAGGAATGTGTGTCCAGAGTGGGAGACGATATGGAGATACCCTGTAGTCATAGCAAATCCCTCTCTCCATTCCAGTATTGGTTCAAAAATGCAGTTTTATTAACGTCCTTCAGACAATTTACTCACCTCCCAAGCATAGAGGGCGTCCAATATAGAGGGCCTCCAATATAGAGGGCGGGGTCAGTAAGCTTGGTAGACGTCGCCATCCGAGTGCATAAGAGTGCACATAAAAATTGCAACAAAATGGCCAAGGACATGCGAGCAACGTGGCCCGATGACTTGAAACAGACGTTGACGCTGTTGGCCAAAGATAAACTCGCACTGGCAGCCATAAAACGTGACATCCGGTGGGAGGCGGGGGCAGATGGGTTAAAGAAAGGATCCACACTGGCCACATCCACATGCCAGTGACAGGCGTTCCCAGGACGAAAGTATTTGCTTCGCCGGCAACGACTAATCGATCAGCTGATGGAATTCCTGGGCAGCTCGTTTCCAGGGATTTGCCGTCGAGGTGAGCAGTTGGCCGAGTCAGCAAAACTATTTGCCAAAATTCTCGTCACACTCAGCCTGGCGTGAGCCGAGGGATTTTCCCCAGCTTTTCCTCCTGCTGCTGCAGGAGCGCCAGGACAAATGATCGGCATGAACTCGCCCCGGAATTGCAGCACATGCATCAAGGTGCAACTGCAGGGGCAGCATCAACCGGCTGCAGGCAGCCTGAGGTTGATAGTTGGCTCTTCATTTCGCGCTGTGATTTGTGCAGCAACTTGAACTCGCCACCCGGACGTAATTGCCACTGACAGGCGGCTAAGCAGCTTGGCCGGTAAAGATGTCAGGGCCATATTGATGCGAGCAGTATTGGTAGCATGCACTTAAAAAAAACAAATGCAACTCTTCTGTAAACTCTCAACTTGGAAGCAATGAATGTTTTTACTTTGTAACAAACTTTTATTGCAGTGTTCAGTTCTGAGTGGAAATATCAGCGTTCGACTGGGCCTGCTTTGAATTCAAATGTTGTCCGTGTGCGGGCAGTTGAACACCGGCCCCTAAACAGTGCCCCTGTTGGTCATTTCACGACCCTTTTGTGCCCGAGCCACAAGCACACACCCAGGCACAAACAACGGTGCACCACCCACCCACACACGGCCGTTGCAGTTGCAGTTGCACCTATGGCCAATGTATTTGGTGAAAAATTTATAGGCACGCCCTGTGCAGTGGCATTTGTTTCAATTCCGAGCAGCCAAAGGGTCACCCAGATGTGTTTGTGTGTGTGTGTGTGTTTGAGTGCCAGTTTGTGTGGGATGTCCTCCATATCCTTGTTTATTTGTATGCGAATCACGTTTTGTTTGTGTCGTCGCGCCTGCGGTGTCCTGTTTTTCTTCTGCCGCTCATGTCCTGCAGCCATTGCAAATGCTTCCGCTTTAAAGGCAGGGCGAATTTTTCACAGAAGGCGCCGCCATAGCAATTGGTAATAAATGCCACAACAGTGCCACTGCCCCGTGCCTCATGCCCCCTGCCCGTGCCACACCCACTCTTTACCAGTTAGCCGCCCCCAAGGGTCGGGTCCGGCTCAATTGGTTCGTTATGCTCGCCGGTGACCAGTGCCCAGTGCCCAGTGCCCAGTCGTTAGATGGAATTGAATGGTTATTGTTTCGAAATATAAATAGGATTTCTAACAGATTTTTTTCGCAAGCTCCGTTTTGGCCGGGTTTTCTGGAAAATACCCCAAAACATGAATGCGAAAACGGGTGCGGCTACACGACTATGACTATGACAGCTGGAAACTGCAATTTGATTATTTGGTCCGCCCTTTTCGTTTTTTTTTTTTGGCTTGGAAGCACTTAATAGCGTATTGTAAAATGTGAGAGTTCATAAATTTTCATGAGGTCGGCGAGGGAAAGTCTGGCGAAAGGAAATTAAACGCAATTTGAATATGCTCCCTTTCTAAATTTAACCGAAAGCGTTTCCCATAAATTGAAATGCAATGCATCTGTTAATTAAAATTCTGATTCGAATAACATATATTTTACTCAATATTCGCTATCGAATATTTGAAAACTTTAATTAAGGATTTCAGGTCTGTAACAAAATACATGACTGTCCATTAGAGGAATGCCTTTTAAAGTCTTTTGTTGCTTGGACTTAAGTCTGGCATGCCACGTTGACCCAACAGAAAATTAAACTTTCAACTTTGAAAATGTCAAGCTCATTTGTAATGCAACATCAGCATGCTTGTAAACACAGAATAGAGCCTGCAGAACTGCAACAATAAACAGGTATTAGGGATCGCAAGGACGAGCAGGTCAACCGGGGGCAGGAAAGAGGAGAACTTGAATGCCGGAAGCGAGAATTTATTGGAACGCATAAAAGGCGTTTGCGCCTCATTGGCAAAAATGCCAAAACAAATGACGTTGGCCATAAACTGGACAAATGAGCGTGTGGCACGCACCCGAAATTGACTTTCAATAGTCAATGTCAGGGCAGCAGTTGTTTCGTGTCCTGCAGAGCCTGGCTGCTCCCGCTGCAAATCCCGATGATTGTTGGCAATAAATCTATGGCTCAACATTGTGTAACATGTGTCCAAGCCGATGGGGCAGCATATCCGATGGCGCATTCCGACTAATAAGTTGAACTCCGACTTGATTGGCCCAGACCAGCTCATTTCTATATGTTTTTTGAATTAGCACAGTGGCGGTGCGGGGAATAGGATTTCTACCTTGAATACAAATGAACTATCAGCTATTAAAAAGGACTTTGATATCATCCCACTTTGAAGCTCACAAAGAATAGCTAATTTCTTTCTCTATTTGTATGGCCTTGGCTGTATTGTGAAGTTTGTGTGCTTATGCGGCGTACATGCATGCATAAGTAGTAATTCATTCCGTTCCGATTCGATTCATTGCGTTTCATTTGCAATTTGTTGCTGAGCACTGCATAAATCACTGGGCTGCCCCAAAAACTATGCTAAGCTTTCTGAAAACCGCACACACCCGCCCACACAAATAGAAAATGGGCGATGAGCGGTCGAGCGGCGGGTATGCGCAGGGATTGCGGGCGGTAACTATAAATATTTTAGAATTCAATTTCCGTTTTTCGCCAACTGTCAAGTTGACAACTCCAACCGCGCTTCCTTGGCGTCCCGTTGCCTTTATCCTTTATCCTTTTGATTCTGATTTTGATTTCGAGCTTCTGCGCGGCACTCAAATTCACGCATCATAAATTAAAATCTCCGGCGCCTGTCCACGTAATTAAACGCAAACTCATCGCTCATCTTTTGTTTCGCCGCAGTGTGGGTGTATCTGTGAGCGTATCGGTGTGGCATGCATTTAATTGTCTGCGCCAGGCATCGTTTTAATTACGCACCTTTTTCTATAAGCAAAGAGTGAACAGCGGCCGCAGGAAACAATTCAATTGAATGAAAACTGAAACTATGCGATGGCCTGCCACTGGATGGAATACGGACGGAATACTTTTAAAACAAACAATGGGCGGCGGCAATTTGCGGATGGGGAAACTCAGGAAGCGGCAACCGAGGCTAATGGACATACTATATTCCTGCAATTTCAGCATTTCAGTGTCCTGCTCGCCCACAGGCCACACCACTGCCCCTTGCCCGTTGTCCTCATTAAGTAGTTCAATTAAAACTTGAATGCATATTATTAATGAGTTTTTATTGTTTAATGGGCAAAAAGTTTGTGCACCTTGAGGGGTTCTCACATGCCCACATGTCCTTTTCCCATATCTTCACACATCGGTTGCATAATTCATGATGTTTTCGTTGGGCCGGAGATTCCGTATTCCGGCAAACTGAATGACAGATTTAAAAGTTTAAACTACGACACTTGGACGGAACTGAGCGGAAAAGAGCATGGTTTAGAGAACTGGCAACCTAATCCAGTTTATCCTCTGTCCGGGCAATTAAAGCCGTGTGATTCTCTCTGCATATGCTGATACTTTTGACTAAATTACTTGCAGAACTTAGAGCCCGCTGATGGCTGATCATTAAAGCGGTTTATTAGTTGAATTTATTATAATTGTCAGCGCGCATAGTTGAGGGTCTTAAAGTTTGACGACCCGACATTTCGGCATTTCGGCGGCGGGATAATGAAGCTTGTTTATAATTTATGCACACTTCTAGGTGCGATGGTGGAAGTTCCAGCATTAGGCGTGTTAATTTCCCGAATAAAGCCAAGCGTATGGATTCCAAAGAGGAAGCTTTGGCTTTGGCTTCAGCTTTGCTTTGCTGGCTTTGCTTTTAATGCGAATTCATGGCTGTCATTGGAGCACTTATTCGCCGACATGTGTGTGCCTGTGAGGTAATCTATCTTAATATATGCACGCCCGGCCAAATCAGCCCACCTGCCTACCTTCCTACTCCGGGAGAAATATTCCATTTCACAACCCTTGGGGCAATGTTTGGCTGCGGTTTTTCGCTAGCAATTGATGTACTGGAATGTTGTTGTACCCACCACGCTTGCTTTGCTTAATTTCTGGGCTTTGTTCGTGTGTGCTTTTGCCAACATTAGACGGATATAGACATCCACCCTTCATCAATACTCGTTTCGGCTTTGACAGTAAACAGGTAAGCCACTGATGGCCTCATTTAAAATTCTATTCCTCCCTCGAATACCCAGAACGTGCAACTATCTGCCAGGACGACTCTGCCAGGTGATATTTATTTGCATAGTTCCGATGCTGAAACTCATTAGGCCAGCTCTCGGCAAACATAAATTGCGGCCGAGTAGCATTTAATTGAATATTTTGGCCAACTTATGCTGCATTCGATTAAATACATGGAGTGTCGCATAATCGATTAGCAGTGCACTTTGGCCATAAATAAACAAGCCCAGTTCCTTGCCAGGGTCTACACAATGTAATAATTTCAATTTACAATTTATCCCTATATAGCCGCCTTGGCTGAACACATCGATATATCGAGGTTGACAGACGAGGAGCTGCATGAGAACTCGAGGGTGTTGGCATTGATGGATGGCCGTCTCCACGATGCACGCTGCATGTGGCCAGGTCCTCGAATGTCCTCCGATCAGTCGGACAATTTATGTCAGTTTGATGCTTGATATATGGCCAATGTCCCCATATAATGCATATCTCGGGCGATAATAGACTGGCCACCCCAGAAAGCCAAAACCGAACAGAAAAAAAGGAGAACATCCACTTGACTTGGCAAATCACAGAGCAATAACAAAAGATTCATTACTTATTTATACAATGTATTCTTGTGAGGATTCCCCCTTGGTGCAACCCTCGCGTATATTTTATTAAATAAAATTCAATTCAAAGGAAAGATTGGATTTGGGATGGGACAGTCTCTTCGGTGATGATTCTTGGGCTATTTTGGCAAACATTAGGCCGGCAATCGCCAGTGGATCGACGCGTCGAGTGGGAGAGGGTTGCTTTCTCGAGGGTAACAAGTTGTTATTGTTATTGGGCCGGAATCTCCCTCTATAAATGTCTGTATTTTTTATGCGATTTACCATATAACAAACACATTACTTGCGCGCCCTCTTCCTGGGCAGACAGACAACCCCCCAATCCCCTTCCCGAAACTGTGCAAATATTTTCGCAAAGATGCTCGAGGGCTAATGTGTATATTTGGTTGAGTGGTCATATTCGATTGCCGCCCTTGATTTCTGCTTTCTGCCTGCCTGCCACCCTAAGAGCCCGCTCCCCTCCACCGCTTTAATTTTTTTGGTAAGTGATTTTCCTTTTTTCCGTCTGTGATTCGTCTTTGATTTGTTTATGCGATTTCATAAAATATTTATCCCCGGGCGTAGTTGTTAAATCGCCTGCAATGACTTTCCCTTTTGCCAGCTTTCTCCCACTCCCACTCCCGGCGGAAGAGGGTGGCGATTGGGTGGTGGGGTGCCTGCCCAGCGAGTGTTTGATCTTGCCCGACTGTTTATTTGACTTCACGCTCGATTGCCAAAAATAATTTGATATGAAAGAAATACAGTTTAATTCTCCCGATTCGGCTTGTGGCAGCGACTGATTGAAAAATCCTCAATTTAAAAAAACTGCGCTTTCATTTATCGCGTTTTTCAAGCGGAAAGCCAGTAGCCGTCGGAATTATTTGCCCAAATGTTATTAAAATTACAAACTACAAAACTCTCCTAAAATCAACACACCAGAGATACAGTATTTGTGTACTGTGCGCATATATTGTTACGACTTCTCGCACAGCAAAAATAAAAAAAAAGGGACCCAGGGTCCGTCCGGCCAAGTTTAGGCCAGTTACTGGACCCACTCGCATTCATTTGGCCTAATAAAAAACATTCAATGAGCCAAGCTTTCACTTGGCCAAATAAAGAAAATTGGCGAGAAAAGCGACGGCCATTCAAATGGCTTTCAATGGCTGTAGCGGCTCCTTCCTTCCTTTCCTGCCTTTCGTTTCCAACTTAGTGGAACCCCATTTGATTTTGAATGAACTTGGTGAAAATTGCCAGCCCGGCATCCATCCATCCCCTCCTTATTCCACGAAAGGACGAAAGGACGAACAAAATTAAATACACGCAATGCGAATGAGCCGGCAAAATCACACACAGTCATAACAAGCCAGAAAACAAGCCAACAGAAACTACCAAAAAAAGCATAAAAGGGAAATGGCCAAAGAAAAACTCTGAAAATGAAGCTCATTAAAAAAAGGGCGGCAAGAAGAGGGTTCCCCAAGTTTGGAGGCTTCTCCATCGATGGACAAATGAAGGAACTTTTCTACAACTGAAAAGAGAATCGGAAATGTTTGCATTCCACAACGAATTATTTAAGCTCTAAGATGCTTTTTTTAAAGATATCTTTTAGTTTTGATCAACATTTTACTCAAAATATAAGTAAAAGTGTAAAGAAATCTTCCACCAAATAGCCTGTCAGTATAATTATTCCTTAAGCAAGTTTTTAAGTGTCCTGTAGACCCACTTTCCTTAGTTCCTCTAAATTTAAAAGCTCTTAAATTGGCTTACTTCACAACGCACTCGCCAAAAATGTCATCGACTTTCCAACAAAAGAGTATCCGAAGCCAATGAGTGAACTCGGTCCCATTCACGCCTCTGCAGCATGCCTTGCCACAGCGAGGAGCAGCAGCAGCAGGAACAACATCGGCAACTAGCAACTATACAAAGCGAAACTTTCGACTTCATTTGCATACATAGCGCTCTCGAGAAATGTAATAAAAAATGATAAAATCCTCGGGAGAGCCAAGTCCGGCAGAAGCCACACAAGCCCCCACCCCACCCCACAGACACACATACACACACATTAGCGCGAAGGACAACCCTAGTGCCGCGCCCCGTGACCCGTTGACGCCCCCCTTGTCCCCTTAGGTTGGTGGCTGTGCGTGCTGTCCCCTGGTGGAAGAACCGGCAGCCAAAGCAAAAGCCAAAGGCGGACCAAGTCAGAACCAAAACCCCGAGCACCGCAAACGAACCCAGATCCCAGCTACTAGTTACGGAATGGCACTGGAAAAAAAGACGACTAACATAAGCACAAGAATAGAGGTTTTTGAATAAATTTGGGTGGGGAAATTTTTGACTGTGTATTAGCTAACAGCTAGTCGCTCCCTGTTGGCCGGCTGCCCGGTGTTGGCCAACTGGCCAGGCCGCCAAAAATGAGCTGATTTCAAACAAAGCTGCGCTCGCGCTGGCTGCGGCATTCATGGATTCCTGGTGACCCCAAGGGCCCAAGGGGATAGAGTGGCGGAGTGGCATAAAAGTCCGAAGTGAAACAAAGGCCGGAGAACTAGGCCAGCAGCTGTGCTGATTTGGGGGCGTGCAGAAACTTTCGGCGTTTGTGTTGATATTTCCCCCCCCAAAAAAAAAAGAAATGTATAAACCAGGAGGGAGAAACGGAGAATGAGAACAAAAAAATGTGGGAAAGTGGGGAAAAACCAGCAGCCCCTACAGCAGGAGGAAGCGATTTCTTTGCGCTTTTCAATAAACGAGTAACGAGCTGGGAGTGAGCCCGGCCAGTGTGGGTTAATGTGGCAGGCAGCACCTAAAACCGACCAATTAAAGCGAATTTTTTGCATCTTTGGCGGTCTTTTTCCTTTTCAAACTTTTGCGGGATGGGTAACGGGAGTGCTGTGCGAGTATTAAATTTAAAATAAATGTTTTCCTTTTTGGCAGAAGCGCAAAGGCAGGGGCTAATGAAACGCCATTTAGGGAGCTCGACTTGATGTATGACAACCGCTGTCAGGACTCATTACGGGAGATCCAAGATGGAAACCCAATACACCCGTTGAAAATCCCTTTAAAGTGCAAACATCTTGCCCAAACAAAGCCAATCAAAAGAGTCCGCTGGAAGTAAACACACTGGACAACTAATTATGAATATGTTTCCATACACAGAGCCCCGCACACGCACACACACGCTGGACACTCGGGGGACATGGATGGGACACACAGGGGACACTCTGGCATTAAAACTGACCAAACAAAGTTCCAGTTGAGTCTAATTTGGCTGCCTGCACACAAAAGCGTCATGACGCACACACATGCACTTATGCAAATAGTGCTGACCGAAAACTTATGGGTGAACGGCAGTAGCACGAAGGGGACTGGGCCAAAGGATATTCCGGAGGTCCGTCCGACATCGCCATGAAAATGACAATAATAAAATTTAATGTACACACAGACGCGTGTGCATGTAGTCGCCTATTAGGGGTGCCCCAGCCCCAGCCCACCCCCTCACTGTTCGTATGTAAATGTCCTTTTGCAAACCGTAAAAACGTTTCCGACCGTTTTCCACCCACCACCCCTGGATCCTAGCAACACCCTCCGTACATCCGTACCTCCGCACCTCCGAAGTGAAAGAAAGCTACAGCGTCATGCCGGAGGAAGCAGGAGCTACCACAGTTGAAAGTCATCTAGTTGACTAACAGCCGCAGTTCCCTGGCTATATATGCACAGATATACATATATATATGTGTATGTAAAAGGGGCGTGGAGTTCATTGCATGCCAGAAGAGGCAGAGGGGCTCAAAATATATACATATAGATATATAGTGTGTGTGGTGGAGTGTGTGCAGCAGACCAAAACACTTCCTACCGCTTTGGCCAAGTATCATTAAAAATATAAAAGTATTTCATGCCAGAGTCTAGCGTCCTATCTAAAGGACTCTCTGCGCTCCCTCCCACCACCTACTTACTTTTTCCTTTTTTGTAATTTCTATTTTTTTAAGCACTTTTCGGTACGTTGTCTGGGGGCAAGTCATTGTCATTTGGTCAGCTGAAAAGCTGAAAACAGCTGCCAGTTTCCAGAGCTGCACCACCCACTTGCCCACTCGCCCGTCTTCCTTCATCCTGCCTCCATGGGTCACTTCATTATCATGTTAATTTTGTTGTAATTTGCTTGCTAAATGTTGCCAAGTCGTTGGCCATTTTTCCAGCATTTTTCCGGACTGGCTTCTAAGAGTCCTTACCCTTACGCCGCTCTCCATCCCCCACCCCTGGCTGTGCATATTTAACTTTATTTATGGTTTTTGCCGGCTTTCATATGGAAAATTAGAATTTTTGACTTGGTCTCCCGTTCTCCAGTTGGTCCTTTTCTCCGGCCCGACACTAATTTGCCAACTATTTTGCAAAGCAAAGTTTCCTTTTGTCGTTCGGGGCAAGTTTTTGGCCCGGCTACAGAAATATGCCTTGGATTATTATTGTCAGTGCTCGGGGGGCGAGTCAGTCCCTCCTTGTGGCCTGGCTCATATGCCAAATGGCCCATTGTGTCTCTGCGAGCTGATAATTATGATGTTACATGTGGGCCTCTGTGTTAGTCAATATTTTTTGTAACGCTTATGCTAATTATGCGGCATGTTGACATGGCACACTGTGCCACAGTGTTTCTGGGCCCTAATTACACCCACGAGGGCGGCCAATTTTCCCCCTTTCATTCCGAGCTTCCTTCGGGAGAGCCATTGGAACGTAATTTGATTTATTCATTAGACCATTGCCGGCGATTAGCTCCACTCTGGCACTTGTTTATCCGCTCAATTGGGGACCCAGTCAGGCCAACTCCTCTAACCAAACAGCAAATTGAAAGGGATGGCGATTGGGGGAATGAAAAGCAGTCACAGCCACAGCAGGAGCAGGAGCTAGAGCCAAAGTGGGGTTATTCCACGCATGGCCAGACTGACTACAAAATAATTGACAGCAAACCGAAAAGAAGGAGTTGGAGTAGTCCGCTGTCCGTTGGAGTGACAGACGCAGGCCAGTATGTCCGGACGGGAATGGTCAAAGCCCAGGCCAACAAGCTGCAGCTGCAATCGCTCCTCAATGAGAGGAGGTCGCTCTCTAAATTGGAAATGTCATTGAGGCGTTTAACGTGAGCCGGCCCCAATGACAAGGACATCGACGTTCGACTCTAACTCCAACTCCCATTCCTCTTGGCTCAAACTGAAACTTTGAATCCAACTTCAGAGCCGGAGTCGAACGTGGGCAAAATCATTTAAAAGCGGCTGGCAGAATCCAGCCAAGCTGAATTCCAAGTTTTTGAGACATGCACTGAGAAAAAATGGAAGTGGTTTTTATTAAATGAAGTGTGATTCAGTTATTTTTTAAGTGTTAATTAATACTTCTGTGCTAAGATTCTAGTTTATTTTGTCTTCATTATTATACTAGTTGTAGTAGAATTCAAAACATTAAACATTTTCTTGCCATGTACCTGATGCTGGAATAGCAACCGGCCATCAAATGACAGCCAATTGTTGCAGTCGGCCACTTAGCAGTTGGGGGAATCATTCGCTTACCTGGCCAGACAGACCAAAACCAGGACTTCAACCCGGATCCGGACATGAACGGTTTTGGGCGACGATTTGACAAAAGCAATTTCAAGGATACTCCCTCCCCCGTCCCTTCCAGCCTCTGATAGATATAAATTTAACCCCGCTCTTGTTTTTTTCTCCCTTCCATTGCAGACAACAAATTCATTTGCGACTGTCGGCTGCAGTGGATCTTCGAATTGAAAAATCGAACACGTCACCTGCAGCTGCGTGATTCCCTGGAAGAGCTATCCTGCTCGCTACAGGACCCCAAGCTGTCACATTTCGTCGACCCGGTGCCGTCGCAGATCCTGGACGTGCTCAATATCGGAGGATTCACAGCGATTGGCAGCAATAGCGCCAGCATGGGCGGAGTAGGAAACAGTGTGGTGGGCAGCAGCTATGGAGGAATGGGTCTGGACGACTCCCGCAAGCACTCATCGAGCAGATCGCGACAGGCCCTGCGAGGACAACGTCAGTTTGCCTCCAGCCAGGAGAACACGGTGGAGTCGAAGATGCGGAAGCGACGCAAGCGGCAGGAAGCTGCCCAGAAGGAGAAGGACCTGGCTGCCGTGGCTCCCACCCACAAACGGTACGACTACTACGATGACAACAACGGAGGCTTGTCCCTGAGCCACGGACTCGACCTCGACGACAACCTGAACCTGCACAAGCAGGGATCCTTCTACGGAGCCGCATCCCCAGTGTCGGGGCACAATGATGTCGATGTGCTGCTCTCCTCGGGGCACACCCCCGTGGGCGACGCCCTCGATGCGATGGCCAACAAGAATACGATCAACGTGAGGCTGTTCCTACTGAAGCCGGAGATGCTGCCGTGCCACGACGAGCTGAGCGATCCCACCGAGCTGCCCCTGTCCCGCGATCTAATGGACGTGCGCAGCAATGTGGGCCAGGAATCGTCCCTGGGAGGAGCCGCCGCCCTGGCCAAGGGCTTCGGCCTCCTGGTCGTCCTGTTGGCTCTGGCAGTCAGCCAGGGCTGAATCGCCGGTCAGAGGTAATCTGGGTCCCTGAGTTTGGTTCTACATTGTACATACTGGCTTGGAGATGTGGTGCCCTTGGGAAACGAGCTTCAAAATGCAAACCAAAACGAAAACCAAAAATTAAGGAAACACACGAATGGCTATACCAGCTGCAGTCTTGTAAATATGTAAAAAGAATGGGGTAATGGAAAACGAAATTCGATAAACTTACTATTATGAACCTAGCTGATAGCTGTAATGATAGACTCGACTTTTCACCAACAACTTCAGCAGCAGATTCAGATACAAAAACAAAAAACCAAAAAACAGACAAACCAAATCTTAAAATCTAAACCTAACAGAAACTTAAAGCCCAAAACGAACCCAAAAGAGAACCTCCGAGCAAACTGGCGTTTCATTTAAAAGAAAATACCACAAAGATACTCAACTACCGCTACACTCTACGACATAGCATAGATTAACTGGTTAGTTAGTTAGCCATAGAGTCACATTTCGTTTACTTGAGCAAGGTACATACTACAGTTAAACTTGGAAAGCGCTAAACGTCTTACATGGAGACACAGAGCTGGCCAAAGATCCAGTAAAAGAGGCATGCCTGTAAAAACCAGAACGCAGAAACAAAACCGCTGAAAGTTGCAACGATAGCCGTTAGTCGATAGAACATAGTGGATAGTCGATAGCAGATAGAAGATAGTTAATAAATGTACTAGGTAATATACCCGGCCACCCGAAGTTCTAGCTAGAATTTAAGTCAGCTTCTTTAGTTGTAAGTCGAGACCTAATGCTTTGCTTCCCTGGAACTGTCGCCTAAATTTTCAAAACGAAACCCTCAACTCCCCAGACGCACTCCCCGTGCACCCCTCGGAAAAGTGACACCTTCCCGGGGGAAAGAACTTTTCGCTTCACTCTTACTTTTGCCGCACCAGAAAACAAACATAAGATAAAACTTACATTGCGAATTTATATAACTTATTTGGATAGATTCAAATTATAGAAAAAACAAAGGCAAAAATGGAATAATAAAAACAAAACAGAAATATGCATAACGATTTTTGTAGCTTAAGACTGAATATATAAAGGTAAATTATGCTAAAATATACAAAATATTTATATGGAAAATACCGTACTGTATGTTTAATTGTATTGTAATAAATGCAAGCTGGGGGAAAGGGTAATGTCATTTCTATATATTAAAGTATATAAATAAAAATATATATAGATATATAGAAACCAAATAAGCCGATCGAAACCAACAGATTCGTGCATTCAAATTAGTACGAGTGCATGGATTGCATATTACACTTTATTTGGCAATTCATTACGTATTTAATTATGCACAAAATTATGATTTCCAAATAACAAAACACAAAAACTAAAAAGCTATTTGATTAATGTGTTTAATAATTCATATACAAAGAGAAAGTAAAGTAAGAGTAAACCCAAATGCAAATTTATGTGTAAAAAAAACAGAAAAATTTACATAAAAATATTCCCGAAAAGTGGGAGTAGAAAACGGAAGCAGAAGGAGCAAGCATAGTTTTAGTGGACAATCAAGGATAAGAAAAGTGAAAGTAGAAAGCAAGAACATCTGGGGAAACCCTGAATCAGCAAAACACAGAAAAACCAAAAACCCAGAAGAGCGGAAAAATGTCGTAAAAATCTCCCAAGAAAGCGAAATAATAGAGCAGGCGTTGGCGAAGAAAAAACACAAACCTATTTTAAGTAAATGGATATAAGCTAAATGTATTTAGTGTTTTGATTAGCTAATAAGACCTTAAACACACAAAACAGTACTCTATAAATGTGCAAATTAAAAAATTGAAGAAACAGTAAATTAAAACAGATACACGAATTCTAAGTAAACTCTATCTAAGCAGGGCACTACGTTCATTATTGTTGATACTCATCCACACTTAAAACTCATTTGATTCGATTGTCACGAAGTTACTATGCTAGAGATTGTGAAAGGATTTTCAGTTGCCTCAAGGGGTCGGGCGAGATTCGATTGACTTAGCCTCTTTGTCTAATGCATTAAATGCTTGTAATAAATTAATAACGACATGGAAACTTATTTAATACTTAGCCTTAAGAATTGATAAATTTTAACCAAAGATTTTGCGTTCCTCTCGTTGCCTAAGAAAACACTTGGTTGTCCCTTGTTTTTGTGTATGTGCCATTTCTCCTATAATTTTTGCGGCTAGAAAGCGGCCCGAATTAAGCGGCGAGTGACGTAATTTTAAAATATTAAAAACTAAACGTAGCTTACTTAATTATTTTAACTTAAATGTACACAGAGCGAAAGTGAAACCAAGCAGCAAATAATATAACCGAAATATAAATGTACTTGATGTAAGAAGTTTGCTAAATTGAAACCAAAACTGAAATGTCAACCCCACAGCCCCACAAGAAAGGAGCCAGGATGCGATGGTCACAAAACGATGGGCGGCAACGGGGCGGGGCACGATCTGCAGACCTATATAAAAAAAAAACATTCCAGTGGTATTATTTTGTTTAACTTTAACTTTTACTGGCAATTGCCTAATAGCGCCCCGCCCTCGAAAAGTTTCCGCCACTCGTCGTGGTCTGGCGGAATGGCATCCAGAAAACAATTTTGAAAGAAAAACCATCTAAATATATTTAATGTAAAAAAAATAAACCAAAACTGTGTTTCTCTTCCTATCATTCATTCGTTTTCAGCAACATTATCTATACTATAGGTTGTGGGGCCCAGCTATGCCTCTGGTTTTTTGGGTAAAACTTGAAATATTAAAATGCTTCCTGGACCGGAGCCGCCTGTTTATCACTTCCGCAATTTAAGCGCGCACAAAACATTTCGGCACATGGCTCGATGGCGCCGTAAAATATGCAAAGCCCCAGCCAAGCACAATTCCCGCAGAAATTCAGAAATTCAACGCCGCAGGACTCGCGCCTTTGTGCGCGAGTATTTTGCTAAATTTCATTATTGACTGAGACAGCCAGCTGAAAGCCATGCTGCCGAACCCGAACCCAAACCCAAACCCTTACCCCAAACCAAAACTCGATCCGAGCCAAAAAGAGCATACGCTTTCAGCCATTCAGGTTGGCATAAGAAATTGCCGGGCCATTAATGCCTCTTAGCTCACATCACTCATACGCCGCGTTGTCCTAATAATAAAGTTGTATGCACATCGTTTGGTGGGAGGTGGTGATGGGGGATAAGCCGTCATCGTCGCCCTTACTCGCATTTGTGGGCGTGGTGCAATGCACACGAAAGTAGAAAGTGTACTGAGTGGAAAATGGCGGGCAAAAAGGATAACCCAATACTCTTGCTACTCCTGTTCCTGTTCCTGCCCGTGCTCCTGCTCCAGCTGTTGCTGCTGAAAAGTGATAAATTGGATTGAAACGGTGGAGCAGATTTATTGATTTCATTGGGCGGCTGTTCGATGTTGGCTGCTGAGCAACCAAGCGGCACGTCAAATTGAATAGACGCTACCGGCGACAAAAATCAAAAACAGATATGCAAATAAGGCGCACATGTAAAAACTGCGGCACATATTACATACAGGTGTGGTCAGAAAATTAGCATTCTTATTGAGGATCATTTTCTTTTACAATTAGCAGAAGTTTTCTTTTGTTGGCTTAATTATTTGATACGTGGTAAATATGTTTATATTTCAATATAGACATTTTAAAGGCAATTTACTCTGAAGCCCTCTTTAAAGTTAATATGTTTCAAACTACATGTTAGAAGTCAATGTCTCACGTTTTTTTTAAACAGAGTAATAGTGTGACTTATTTTAGTTCTCAAGTACTTGCTACGTTTTTCTTTATGTTAATTTTAACTTTACTTGAAACGATAAGAGGATTTACAAATAAAAATATTTTTAATCGCAGAATACTCCTATTAATGAAATCATATATTCGGTTCGAAGTTCAAACCCTTTCTTGTCACTAAATATCGGGCCGCTGGTGTACTAGTTATCCAGAAAATGGCGGAGAAAATGGCGAGCACCCAGGAAGAGCGCCACGCGCTTTTTGCCAGCTTTCTGCCGGCGTGTCAAATTTTTGCAACTGATTATGCCAAAGGCGCCAGCTCTGGAGTTCACAATGCATGCATGAGCGGGTGCCGGGGCTGGTGGGGGTTGGGTTTTTTTTGAGGCGGCAAGTGGTAGGGGTTTGCGTCACACTGGTTGCCAGACACGTTGCTAGACGATGTTATCAAACAAAACGACAACGACTTCGGCAACAGCAACAGCAACGGCGACGGCATCGGCAGCTAAGTGCGGCCTGCCAAGTGCCCGCGGCTCAATCTGAAGTGGGTGGGCGGCTAAATGGGTGGCCAGGATGCAAGGTGGTTGGAGATGGTGCAGCCAGAGCTATTATTACGCGATATGCCAGCAGCAGCTGGAGAAAAAATCAATCAGTACCCAGCTTTGACACTGCACTGTGGCAAAAAAAAAAAGGAAAATCCCGAGCTCCGACCGGAAATGCGAAAATGCCAAAAGGAACCTCCGTGCTGTTTGCTTTGAGCTCGCAGTTCCTTTTCCATTATCAGAATGCGCTTTTAGATCAACCTTAGCCCCGTTGAGTGAACTCTCCACCGCAGTTTAGATGGCTTTTCGCAACCCTTCAGTTATGGATTCTAACCATTTCCACCAACCGCCTTTTTGTATTCCGCCTTTCTTTTTTATTTCACCCAGGATGACGGCAGCTCCAGCCAATGCTCGTGATTGACATCTGTCTATGGACTGGGGGCAACATGCCGTGCGATTTACGTGGCTTTATTATTACCTTCGCTACATATGTATTTTTTATGCCAGCCACTCGTCGAGCACGTCGAGGGTGTATTGTGCTGGGGCAAGTATGAGTAATAAATGGCATGGCAGACTGCAGCCCTTTCTGCCTCATAAATAATTTATATTCGGCCTTACGACATTATCAAAAGTGTCGATTTTTCCCTGTAATTGATTTGAATCTAGTTCTGAAGGGAGAACTGTTTTCTAGTTTTTGGATTAGGCCTTGGTCTGGTTTGCATTTGAGCTATTGCTTCGTGTTTGAGTTTATCCATTTTTCAGTTCAGAGGTATCATAATTCCAATAAATACCATTTTATTTAAATAATTCCTTTAACGCCCAATTCTTTTCCTAAAAAGAAATGCATGTCAAAACATACTTAGCCTGTAAATTTTCAGGTTCATAGTTGCTATAATTTTCCCATATGATGGGAGCTAGCAAATTGCATTTCCCGGCAGCTGAAAGAAACTTGCCGATCCAAGCCGGCACGTGGCTAATGAAATACACCAGACTGGCGTATCAATAAGGCAAATGAAGCACTATTCTCCAGGGGATGGGTACTGGGAACTGCGGGAAGCAGAATCGAAATCGGGATAGGAGTCGGGAACAGGACGGGGCCAGGACCCTGAACACTAATAAAGTTAACATGGCAAACAACTCCGGCAATGATGTGAACTTTATGCGCAAGCTAAATGTCGTTTGATGCAACGACACGATGACGACGAGGATGGCTATGACGAGGACGACGTCGACACGCTCCGTCGGATGCGTCCAGCTAAAAGCTTTTGGCAAAAAATCCAACAAGAAGCGAGCACACGAAAGCGGAATAGATGCGCAGGTAGAGGCAGAGCTATTGGTAAAAGGTTTCCAGCCAAGTGAACCGTGCACTTAAACACCAAAAAAAGAAGAGATGACACCCAGGAGGTTGGTAACGACTCCGAGGTACCGCCTAGTAAGCTAAGATAATGGGGAATTGTTAGCGAACATTGTCAGGAAGGGTTGTCGTTTCAATTCATTTTTTATTAACCTTTTTAAATCAAATATTCTGCAAAAGGATATGTCCTCCCCTCCTATATCTGTAGCAATAGGTACGATTGCATCACCGTGCATCAAAATGCCAGCTCAAAATTTAGTTTATAGGAGCGCGTCGTTTATTATTCAATTATGTCAGAGAAGGGGGAATTTTTTGTGTCCAGCAACCCAAGCGGGTTACGAGGCTGGCCAGCATATTAAGTTCTATTGAAGCGAAGAAAGAAATTCAGTAATTGAATTTCCCATTTTAAGTACATAAAGATTTACGAATTATTTCGTTTTTCCCCAAAAAGTACTAGCTTGTAAGTGTTTAAACCGGGTAAGTGGTAATAATAAAACATAAACATTCCAGACTTCCCATGTGAGTGTAAACGGATTTAATTTTTGGTTTTGGCCAACTTCGCTAAGCGCACTGCTATTTTCATAACTTTGTCGTCCATCAGCACTCTGCTCACCTATTCAGAGTGTGAGTGACGTTTAGTGGCATTCGGCATCGTTGTAGTTGGGCTGGCCAAAAGTTTGCTCATCGGGTTTATGGATTAGGCCATAAACCGATTTGGGTATGCGTTTTTAAGGCAGAATGTCTACAATTTTTGGCCCGAATGGAAACCGCAAACTGTTTGTCAACAGTCGACTTCGTGTTTGCCCAATAAAAGACAAGAGGCCAAAGACGAGTTTGGAGAATGACAATTTGACCACAATTCCAGTTCGAAATGTGGTTGGTCAAAAGCCGCAGGCTTGGCCAAAGGATCCGAGCCCACTACTTCGACAAATAATGCGCTTATTCCATTTGTCCTGGTTTTCCTTTTTTCGCTTAGTGGATAGGCTCTTGAGTCTAAGGAAAAACAATTTCATTTTAAGGAGCCACTCCGGATGGGTTTTAAGTTCAAAATCGAAGCGGCATTATTAATAACCTTTTCGGTGGCAGCCAATCGAAGGCGGTGTCTTAATTAGCCCAAAGCAACTGACAGGACAGCTGTCCTGCGACCACATCTGCACATCCAAACGGAGACCAACATGAAATGTGTCTAATGAAGTTCTCTGGTGATTTATGGGCCAAACATTTCCGCCGCCGGTTCCATCTTCATCTCCATCTCCGTCTACATCTGCTCTCAGGAATCGCCATCGGTCTGTAGCCATTGCTCCTGCAGGACTACCCATCGGACGATTAATAGATGTCACTCAATGCGGCCGGGATAGAGCGCCAATTTCCGAAAACTACGAGGGGCCGGCTCCTTGCAAGTTTAATGGCCCCGCTTGATGGCCAGGACATGGGCCGAGTTTATTACTTTAAAATCGGCAAATGCGCCATAACCTTAACATGGCCGAGAACACGGACCTATCAGAAAATTGATGTGCGGACGGATGGGAGTGTCGGTGGGCGTAAGTTGCCAGCTCATAAAATTGCTTTAAAAGCTCGTAAATATAAATTGAAACTGCGTTGACAACATGGCAGAAATGAAAATAGTCATAAAAGGTTTATTTATTAATTTAAATGCATAAAAATCCGGGCTTCTTATTCATTTGAAACTGCACTAAATAATCTTTTTCCAAGACTGAAACGGAATGCCTGGAAAAAATATGTCACAGAGTCAACAAAAGAAAACATCACTGAAAAATAAATTATGAAAATAATAGCAATTATTTTATTTCAAAAGTATAAGACTAATTTTATGTTATGTTTTCTTATTTTATTTGCTTTGTATTCAGCACCAAGTTTATTTTCTTTCAATGTTGGCTAGTTGAAGTCGTAAAACGGGAGACCTGCTGGTCCTGGTGTCGGGTCGGGCCCCGTCTCTTGGCCAACTCTTTAAGCCGCCTTTCACGCAATTTCTTTTATTATGTCCTGGACGGCATTGCAGTTTGATTTTATTTTTAGCAAATAAGCCGAGGCAAATAACAAGAGCGTCGGGAAGCGTTAGAAGGCTTTGCTGCCCCATCCCCATACCCATCCTGCCACGCCCTCGCTCTTCATTCAACGAATGACCCTTGTTGTTTCTGCTCTGGTGTTGCCTGGTTACGCAACTGACTGCTCCAACCTCTAACCTCAAGGCGGAGAAAATGGAGGTAAAAATGTACATTCCATTTTAAGAAAAATAAATGTCGTAAAAAAATATCTATGAGTTGGGACAAGGGTAAATATTATTTAGTATTTTAATTGAAGTAATATTTGAAAAATAGTTTGTTATGAAATTGCTGAAAAACAGTTACTATGTTATGTCTGACTGGGTAGTTTTTTGTTCACATTTTAATCATTCAGATAAAGTTACTCAAAATTTCTCCATATGTACTACAGCCCCGCCATTGGCAATCATTTCTACGGTCATTTGGCGTTCGCCGTGCGCGCTACTCAGCCTTAAAATTGGAAAAATGTGCTAGCCAGGAGACCCCGAGATGGAGCTGAAACTGAAGCTGAAGCTCTAGCTCGTCGGATTTTATGACTGGCGCTAAAAATGTGCAGCGCCCGGCGGCTCGAGTGCAATAAAAGTAAAACACATTGCCAAAGCAACTTACTGCAATATTTGCGCAATATGGCAGCCAGGCTGCTATCCAGCCGGGCCGGAGCTTCTGGTGATCGAAGGAGGGGCTTTGGCCGGGGCTGGTTCGTGGGTGCCAGCCCGTATTGGCAAAGCCTGGCCGGACTGAGCTGCCACTGCGTTCATTATTTATTTTATTTTATTAGTAATTATTTAGGACTGCTGCAGCACGAAGAGGACTTGGAGCAGCAGGAGTAGTTGGAGCTGCATTGCACGGCCGGATTCCATTTATTGTTATCTCAGTCATTCAACATTTGCAGTGCTGCTCCAGGATGGTGGTGCATTAAAGTTGATTAATTTTATTAGTGCAGCGACAAAAGAGAAAGTCCGGGCTCACTCGTCCGGATTTAAGGAGTTCCGCGAACGGCGAATTGCTTCTTTATCGGACTTACTATAGAGCAGCTGCAAATTTTGTACATTGTCGAATGGGAATGAATGCCTTTAAGGAATATTTTAAATTCCAGGACGATGGCAATGCGATTTTCACTTAACGGCCGCAAATCAGACACCGCATCGTAAAAATGCATCAAGGAAAGCAGACGGGAATGCAATTTTAAAGCACTGGGGGAAAATTAACTTACTAACCTTTTGGCCTTTACCTTCAGGAAAAAAAGTATCGTTCAATCCTCCCCAAAATAAATTAACGATTATTTATTAAACATTATTTAATAATAATTTTCTTCCATTTTCTTTCCATTTTAAAGGTTAGCATAGTAACTTTTCTCTCACTGTTTTCGGTCGGTGACTGTGCATTTGGCAGGACAATTGTCGATTGTCATCGATATTGATACGGATGTGCATTATGTCCGACGGCGGGTTGCGTATCCATACAACGGTGTAGCCAATGAGCCGCCGGAAGCGCCAATTGCCAATTGCCAATTGGGCGCCATTTTACTGGCCCGCAGACAAAAACAAGAACGACGGCTCTTGTAACTCCCGGGGAGTGACCGAAAAACCTCATCATTTGTTTTAATTCAGAGATTAGCATGGGACATCCGAGGGCAGCGTTTATGCGCTTGTTTGCGCCCATTTTCCCCGTCCGGTAGACCCGCTTTCTGGTATTCGACCCCTTCCGGAAAAAGTGTGTGCAACAGTCTCACCCGGAATCACTGGCGCCGCTATGTTATTTAGCCACCGACTGCATCTGGCCCGCCAATTGCAAAATGGGCTCCAGACTGATGGCCGCACCTGAAAATGACCATAAATCATTGCCTGTACCTGCGGCCATGCGACCGAATCATCCCGGATCCATCCTGTCAATTAGAGACCGGTTGGCTCTTTTTACGCCGATCCACCGCATTCCACATTGATTAATTTGCACTTCGTTCCGGAGCCCGGTCGGATTCAAAGAACTATCCATCCCCATGCTCTCGGGGATCTCTCGGCGATTTCCCTTTGTTTTACAAGTTAATAACACTTGATGGCGACGCACTTCATTTGGCGCCCGTTTTCATTTAGCAAGTGCACTCTTTCCGCCGGACATAGCTCTCTTATCCGTGGCCAGTGGACCCCACTTGAGCATTGTTGGTCATTATAATCGTCAGCCGAGCCAACAGCAACGGCAATGGCAACGGCAACGGCTACGGCGGCAAATCGGTTTCGCATGAAACGCAATTGTCTATAATTACATTATCCAAACTATCAATTAAACCAAATTGTCTGACGGCCGCGCCGGGGCCGAGAGTCCGGAACTTTGCCAGACACACGCATGCCAAGCACACACCCCAGACACTGCGAGAATATGTCTTCTTAGGGTCTAGAAATTGGAAATATATATTATTTTGATTTTTTAAATGAGTTAAAATAGCATACCTTCAATCACCAATCATATTTGATAGATACATTATTTTTCAGAAGTTTAATAATATTATTCCTTTTTCAATTGTAACTTAAAGAAAACCATAAACAGGTACTACAAAAAGTAAATCCATTTTGAAGCATTAAAAATTATTCCGTCAGTGTACTTAGTACTCACTCTCGCAGCTCCTGCCACTCTGTCGGGAGGATAATGGGAGCTCTTGTATGTTTTTGTGATTGTTTAACAAGGCTCCTGAGTGGGTGTTGTGTGTGTGTTGAAAATATGATTGTGTGCGTGCAGGAGTGTGTGTGAGTTTATCTCTGTACGTAATACGTACCAAATCCCACAACTCTCCATACCAATAACAATCCAAAAAACAACACAGTGCAATGGTAATCCCCACACAACAAAGCATTTAAATAATTTCAGCGGCGCTGTCGACGCTGATGCTGATATCGGAGTATTTTTCAAGTAATTGTTATTATAACAAACGCAAAAACAACAAGAGCACTGGCAATGGCAATTACATGGCAGCACACATTCAGGGCCAGTAAAATATGGAATTCACAATTACATTTAGGCACACGAGTCCTCGACGAATAAAGTCCCAGATCGGGGTTCTCACGGCCGCAAATGTCAAGAATGTTTTTGCAAGAAAGAAAAAATATTTTCACAAGATGTTTATTTGTATTTAATAAATAAAAATATGAATAACAAAATTTTTCACCGATATTAGAGATGCTTTGAATCATTTTTAATTGTACCTTACTGCTATTAATTGGAATTATTCTTTATAATTACCGCCGCATAAACATGGCTGAGCATTCACTTTCAGTGGCCGAGCTCAGGGGCTCGCACTCTGTAAAGTTAAAATTTGTTTTGCTTTCACATTTAATTGAAATTTACGCCGCTTTGTCGGCGTCTCCCTGTCGCGACAAGCGGGGACTTTTATCATTTTAAAAGCCGCCCAACCACCCAAACATCCAACCACCAGGCCGCCCGCCGTTCAAGCCGCTTTAGTTGTCCTGATGACGGTGCCGAGGCGACTGGAGCCTTCTCCTCCTTTTCGTCCTTTTGCTGGGCCACTTTGCTGCAAATTAAATGCATTTTGCAACGCACGCTCACACGAAAGTTATTTATGTGTGTTTGTCATTTAATTTTAAAAAGTTTTCCCTGCACGAGATTTACAGCACCCAAACGGACCAGGGACGAAGTGGAGGGGCAGAAGGACTCACCATCTCCAGCCCATTTTCATTTCATTTAATTGAGAAGTTGGAAAACTGAGTTGGCCTTTTGGATGCCTTGGATGGCACTCGTCCAAAGCGGCAGGTGAGCAAAGGTAAATTGTGGACTGCTCCCGGGTAGTTGATCAATAAGAAATTTTCTTTTAGCCTTTCAGGAATTATTTAAACTCGCCTGCCACCGACAATGTCGTTAGACATACAAATGTGTAGCAGCCGCAGAAAGTGGCTAGCCTTAGGTTACAATTTGCATGTTATACCATACTATATACCTATACACTTGTGTCACATGTATCCCGGTTTCTGTTGCGGTCAGATGCCAGGAAGCGGTTATGATTGCCCCAAGAAGTGCAGTGTATGTCTGCGGTGCATCTCCAAGTCACAGGCAAAGAGTCAACCACAGTTGCCTCCAGACATGGGGAAAAATTATTATGTCAACTGCACACCTGCACGGATTTAGAAAAGGTGGTTTAGAACGGGCACTTGGGTGGGGCAGCCCGACAAACAAAAATGCAACAAAAGAAAAGTGCAATGTTTGTGGTCAAAGACAAAGAGACAGTCAAAGGCCCTCAACAAATGGAAACAATACATTCGAGTCATAGAAACACTGGGAGATTGTTGTAATCTTTAAGATATAGTAAAGCCAAATTAAAATTTAAGAAAAATAGGGATGAACTTTTTCTCAGTACCCTTGGAGTACCAAGGCTCTTGGTCAACGGCCAAACAATAATCGAGGCCCTCTGGACACATTTTACGCATTTTGCACGAAAATTTATGAAATTTAAATGGAGCACCAATCCCAATCATTGGCTAGTCTTTGGGCAGGGGACTCGGTCCTCCTCCTCAGCGTCCAGTTGCAATTCCAACTCCAGTTCGGTTGCCAAACAAAAAGGGCTGAAAGGGTGCCTGGACTGAGACAAACAAAAATGCCATTTATTTGTTAATTTACGCACACAGCATCAAATATGTGGAACCATCAAAGGCACAGCACATATAGCACCCTTATTTCGACTTTACTCTGTCCAGGTGAGCCACTGCATCGGATATGGAATTCGGGCTAAGGATTCTAGATCCTGGAATGGGAACCAGGAGCACAAGCCCATGACAACCCCGTGCGGAACTGGGGTTTTAAGCTGCTTGTTTGTTGGTTTGCGTAATCCGCTGCGGATGACTGCCTCTATTGGCCTGTAGTGGCTACGGTCTTATTTGGCTCTGTCCGAGGTCCGTTTGTGTCTGAATGCTCAGTTTATTAGTCCACAGACAGGCGGCTAATGATGCCTGGCCAAGGATATGATGCACTTACAAAAAATATACCAAAAATACAAAACAAAAAATATTCTTGATTATATTTTCCATTAATGCCTCAGTTCTAATTTATAATTTTGGGTGTCTTTCAGACACTTGTGCTTTATATATTTTTAAAATATATCTTTTTTCAATCCTTAAGAATCTAGATTAAGCAAATTTAACAAACTAAAATTATATTTACAGTGTATGTTCATTCGATATCAGATCCATGTGCTCTGTAGCTGCTCCGCCCTTTGGTTAACGCTTCAGTAACTTTCGCAAGCCAAGTCCAAATAATAATTTTCATTTGCATACGGCAGCCAGAAGTCATTTAAGCCAATGAAAGTACAGTATTAGGTTTTGTGCCCCAACCGTAGTTTAAAAGTATTTCGGCTTTTTGGCAGGAATCGGAACGAAGTTATTGTTTTCGCTGTATTGCTTCCATTGTGCTCAACTTGTTGCCCGCTGTCGGTTTTTTAATTTACATTGGAATTGTGTAAATATTTGGACAGCGCGAGAGCAGCTGTTATTTATTCCCGTCCAGCCCCCTCGCTACAACATCGCCGCCCCTTGGTCATAGAGCCGAAAGATTTATTCAGCGAGGGCTTGCCATCTAATGTTGATTTTGCGTCTTTTTACTGGCCACCACCACAGCCGCCACCGCCATAGAAATGCCCTCGGAAGAGGCAAGCTTGGACCACCGCCCATCCTCGCACATTGTTTGGCCAAATGCTTTTTAAACAATTGCATGCCAGGACCGACAGAATCCCCCAGGGATTAACGTGACTACACACACGCACTCGGGGATGAAGGGAGCCTCCCAGATAATCCAATTAATATGCACACAAAAACGCAGCTAGACAACAATAACAAGCGCCACGAAAGCCGCCCACCTGACGCCAGCCGCCATGTTTAATTTTCGCCAGCCGGAAGCGGAAAGGCGCAGGAAAGGCACACGATCCGGGAAACGAGTAACGGGAAACGTCGCAGCCGTACCCGTAGCCACATACCGTACTCTTCAAACATTCATGAGCTGGGCAGCGGTTGAAGTGGCAAAGGACGCCGTGGAGCAGGAACTCTAACTGGAGCACCAGCGCCAGGAGTTGGCTGGCGGCACGGGTTATTGGCTGCACAAACAACTGGGAGTCTAAGCCAACTCCAGAAGCCGTAGTTAATATCCTTGGGGGCGCAGGACAGCTAGACAGCACTATACGACGGCGATGAGCCTGAAATGGGTGAGGTACACAGAAAACAACGCTACTTATTAACTAGGAATGTAAACAAATCGAAATTTAATAGTTTGCTTTAACTCTCTGACAAATAACCATAAACTAGTATTTGTTTTAATGAAATCAATTGCCTCTAAAATATATAACTTATTCCCTTTTTTATCTGAGTGTCTCACCAACACTGCGGCATTGCATAAAACTAATTTGCGGCTTGGCAATTATGCAACTGGAGTGGGGAACACTGGGAGTTTCCTGGAATCGGGATGTATACTCGTGTGCCACCTGCCTCTGCCTTCATTTAGCCATATGAAGTTGTGTGAACAGAAAACCAGTGACCACATGGCAGCGCAGATTTCTTCCACTTGGCTAATATAACAAAATTATGCAAGAGAAAGATCTACGTTTATTGCGGATTGAACTTAATTTAAAGAGTCTCGAGGAAAATTAATGAAGTGCTTCCTACTCCCCAAAGAGACCACTCATTTCCTTGGGGTAATGCATGATTACGGCTGTTGATTTTTCTTTCATTAGCCTTGACAACGGACCGAGTCACTTTTAACCCGGGCACACCGACTTGATTATCCGAAAAAAAGACTCCTTTCCAGTCAGCACAAAACTTTGCTTATTATAACTATGACCGGGTATGGGCGCCAAGTCATCTCATCTCCTGCCCATCTCCTGCCGGAATCTGAAGTCCCATTCCGGAGCTCTTCATATTCTAATAGTAGTTTGGTGGTGGAGAACCCGTCCCCGTCTCCGCCTTCTTCCCAGGTCCCGTCTCCGCCAGAAGCCGAAAGCCGCACACGTATTGACGTCGAAACTTTTTATTAGTGTCTAAAATGATATCTGCCCGAAGAGAATTCTGGGCGAGAACAAAAAAGACTGAAAAAGAAATCACAGACACGACTCTGCTGGGACAACGCGGCGTATGATTAATATGCCGCACACGTATCACCGCAAATATTGATTTTTAAATAAGATGACGCCACGAAAGTGGGCCACTCCACCTGACCCGCCCTATTTTGCTATCGCCCCTCCACAATCCCAACCCCAGCCCACGAACTTTCTTTGGCCAAAAATCAACAACGAAATTATATAATTCGCAATGTAATCAGGAAACTTTAGATGTGAAGGAACCGGCGGCGGAGAGCTAGAGGGGGCTGAAGGCAGCGTGATTTGGGCGTATGAGTAATGCCCGCCTATAAGATTACCCATACGTAAAAGCCACAAAAAGCGGCAGTCATGCCGGGAAGCTCTGAACGCCAAAAGAACTCCGAAAGCCGCCAAGCACTTTGACAAATGAAACACGGCGTCGCCCCGAAAAACGGCAGATCGGATAAGAGTGGGGAATACGGAGCACGGAGCACATGATGAGCCCTGTAAAAGGGCTGTGTCGCCATCGCCGGGGTTTTAATGCCATTGATGGCTTATTTCAGGTTTACGACTTTATTTTTGCTACCTAGTCAATGTCTGTTTTTACCCTCATCCCCCCTCCGTTTGGCATTCACTCACGGCTCGATTTCGTAACTTTTGACTACGTCCGGAATGGCAGGAAGCAGGCATATCCTTTCCCCAGCTACTCCTCCGCATACAATAGCTGGCACTGCCCAGACTGGAGAGCATGCTTGAGTGGTTTTTAGGCACAGTTGTTTCTATTTTATTGCAGTGGCACATTCCGCGCTTTTTATTGCAACTCCATTGAACCCCGCCAGGCATTGAACTGTGAGGCTCCTCCCCAGTGATCTTGTAAGCCCAGGATACCGCACATTACTCTTCTGACTGAACTTATGGTATTGGGTAAAAAAACTGGAATACATTGAAAAAATTAAGAAATATTAGAAAAATTGGATTTAACAATTACATATAAAATAACAATTAAAATACAAAAATAAACAAAACAATAAATGATACTTTCAAAAGTAGAAAAATGATGTACAAAGGGCAATATGTTGTTTCTTTTTCCAAAATAATTTAAATATAATAAACACATTTAAACTAAATTTTTAATTTTAATATACCGTATCTTTTTTTTAATGTCAAAAAATATATTTAAATATTAAACAAAAGCATCCTAATCGCTGTGGGATTTAAAAAAAAATGGTTATCGTTCTTCGAGACTTAAACAAAAATAATTTAATTACTGATAAAGAAACTAATTCACAAGTAAAACTTATAAAATAATTTTTCTTTATATGTTTTTCCAAAAATTAAATACCTTTCGTTCAAGGAGTACCAATATTTCCTCACCAATTTTTTCCCCACATTTGTAGGTGAAACCGTATAGGAAGCTTCCGTCTGACCTGCTGGCGGCGGCGTGCAACAGCATGTTGCATGCTGCTGAGCCGCTCAGAAAATTTTTATTGTCAGCATATTTTTTTATGTTTTTATGTCGGCTCAGAGCCCTCCACTCCACCACTACGACCACTCATATAGTGTCCCTTGGGCGTTGATGAACGCGGCCTGTGCATTGACATTGTCTGGATGGTTGGTTTTGGATAGCTGGTCCGTGCATCAGTCTGTCTAGCTGCGTCCTGGTGTTAAATAAAATATCCTTCTGTATAAAATACCCAGCGTAGAGGCGGCATCGATTAAGCGTGTCCAAAGGGGTCTGTGTTCGGAAGGCAAAAAAGCAACCGACTGCACCCACACGCCAGTCAACAGGGTAGAATGTTTTACATTTCGTTTATTTTCCATATTTTTTCACATGCAAGCTACACGTGTTGGTAACATATTTTTGGACATTATTACAATGCTCCTTTTTTTATGCTGAACGGAACTGCACGGCCCCTTGATCCGCTGGGAGTGCCACACTGTCAATATGGATTTTATGGGTTTGTGTGGGACAGTGGGTTGCTTTTTTTTTATGAACACTTGAGAGTATTCAAGTTCGCAGCGTGTTTTGAATGGGTTTCGGACGGGCCACAGAAACAAACAACAAACGACTTGGACAAGTGGCAAATGCATTTTATTTGCAACATGTTTTATGTGGGTGCAAATTCATGGGGTAAAGGTGAAGTACAAACCGAAGCTCCAAATAACGTGTCGGGGAAAGCTAGGAAAATAATAAACAATATTATACAAAAAAAAAACAAGTCTAA
Source organism: Drosophila ananassae (assembly GCF_017639315.1). NCBI lineage: Eukaryota > Metazoa > Arthropoda > Insecta > Diptera > Drosophilidae > Drosophila > Drosophila ananassae. The sequence continues at coordinate 24,099,696 of NC_057928.1, forward strand.
AAATAAAAATTAAGTGACTAAATTAAGTATGGAATTTGAAGACTTGTTGAAAAGAAAAAAACCCAGTAACCAGCCATTGCTCCGAAGGTCCATTAATAAAAAAAAAATTTAAAAAATTTAAAAAAAAAACAACTAAAAACGAAGATTATTTAAGTGACGAAATTGGAACCTTCTCAAAAATAGAAAAGAGAGACCATCGGTAACTTATGATTGCTCTAAGGGACCAAAAATAAAAAATTTCAAGAACAAAAAATGGATTCAACCAAAACAAAATAAAGACTACAAATCAGATATATTTCATCCAACAGAAATGAGAAAATAAAACCCAAGACGATGGCAATTTATTCCAAAAGATAAAAAAATAAAATAAAAAATTATAAAAAAAAAGAAATTTGCTCCCCGATTGAATCGCTGCCTTATAGAAAGCCAGACAACGAATGACTAAAAACGTAAGCAGGACCTTCATTTATACACGAAATCTGCCTCTGATCGAATCATTTTCATTTCCAAAGCCTACTATAACAGTAAATATGTATCGAAAATATATCGATAAAAATAATGCCAACAAAGACAATCGGTAATTGTGCTTTGGATCTAACGAATGAATTTTTATTTATATCTGAAGATGAAATTTTAAGGCACTTTCTCCGAAGCTTCCATAATTTAAGCACCTGCGAGAGGTAAAGTCCTTCCACCAGGTAAGCCAGCTGCAAAGAAATGAGCTCCGTTCGTGTGGCTGAAAAGTGAGCTGCCAATAAAAAAGATTAAAATGCAGCCATAAAATACACGATTTTATACACATTGCCTTAATGAAAAGCTCCTGGAGTAAAGCAGGAGAACCAAAGCCCCATCCCACTGGATTTAACCCCCGCAAAAACCGAATTTCATGCTTAAGCTCTGTAAAATTAACATTTAATTGAAGCCTACAACTCAGTGCCTTCAACAGTGCCGAAAAACGACGGCCCAGGAAGACGGGCAAATCCTGTTTAAGTGGGCAAAATGGAGGATACTGCAGGTCCCAGGACACTCCCATATATATATTTTCAAACACAAAGCACAAGTGCAGCGGACTGGGGAGTCAAGGGAGTGCATGTTTTGATAGCGTAAATTATATTATAAAATTTATTTAATTTCACTTTTCTGCTCTCAGTGGCCTGAACGTTTTGTTGCCCTGACACTGGCCCGACCCACGGAATGTGAGTCTCACATGCAAAAAGGAGTTATCCCCAGCCCACCTTCCACCCCATGGTCCTTTACCTGACGCACTCACATATGTACTTGCCACCGACCGTGCCCAGCAACATCCCCATCCCGCTGTTTGCCCAAAAAACGAACACAGACATATCCATATCAACTGGCAGTGGAGTGAAAAGTCCCTGGTGTATTGCAAATTGTGCAGGGTTGCCCTTCTCCTGCCCCAAAGTCCTTCCCCGACTCCTGGTCCCTTTTTGGTCCAACGTTGCGTGCCCAGTGCGCATATTTATGTTAGCAAGCCAGAGAACACGCTCGAATTTTTGGTAGTCGTTTGAAGAAACACCAAAAGAAAATTGTATATCTACACGAACTTTTAACTTAATTTATTAAACAAATTGATGAAAAACCTATTTTTAAAGCGCGCTTACTAACTAAGCCCGCCAACACACAGGTTGCAACAAGAAGATTAAAACAAATATTATTTTTAAAAAATTCATTCCCAATCCATTATCGGAAAAAATCATTAGCAATCACAATAACCCGGAGTCTTCATTATAGATTTAAAATTTCTATTTGATACCCAATTTTTTCCCGTGCTAAGCCCACAATGAAATGGAAAGCGCGACCAGGAACAGCAGTAAACGGAGGAACCCGAGAGTGTAGCCACGTCGAGCAAATACCACCCGTGTGCATGAGCCTGTGTGTTTTCCACGGCGGATTCTTGGGGCACCTGCAACGCAGTCGATTCCCAGGCTGACAGGCCGGCTTAAACGACCCATGGCTGGTTAAATAATTAAACACCAATGACACTTAAACGTAAATCATGAATTTTGCAAGCAGCCCAAGGCGGAGGCAGTTCCTCGATGAAACATTAACCAAATGGCGACCCTTTCAAATCGGGCCAAAACGTTCCCAGGGACACACTGGCCATTTGTCTGGCCATAAAGAGCGAAGAAGCTGAAGAGCAAGAACGAACCGGATCGGATCGGATCGGAAGGGAGGAGGAACTGTCAGCGCCGGCGGAAACAACACCCAAAAAATTACTGTTGCAAAATGCTGTACAAGTTTCCGTCTCCGAGTCCGAGGCTTCCTGTAACAACTACAATAGGAACAAAAATAAAATGTTTCATAAAGTGTTTGGACTAAGATGTGCTTCTTTACCAGCTCCAAAAATTTCACAATAAACTGAAAAGAATCTGTGCCGAAAATGGGGTATACTATACTATTCTTTGTATCAAGTGGAGGATGTATTTGTCAAGGAAAATGGTATATAAGTTCATATGTTTTCAAACTATATATAGAAACCATTAACCAATTCATTAAATTCAAAGTCTGTTTCCTTAGGTTTGGAATTATCCTAATATACCCTCGATTTCTTCCATTACCGGGTATAACAAGAAGCTCTAAAACTAACACTAACACCAACAAATCCCCTGCTGCTGAGCTCGTCCAACATTCTGGAATCCGGAGCAAAGGCAGCTAGAATGGCAAGAACTATGGCCAACAATTTGTTGCCTCAGACGACAAGTTGGGAAAAATTGGGGAGCAGAGGCAGTCGCAGGAGTAGCAAGGAGCAGGACGAAGGAAGTACAAAGTCAATGTCGGGATGCCAGCAGAGTTGTCAACGCGCTTAAAGTTGCCTTAATTGCAGCACTGTTGTTGCTGTTCCTTGGTCCTTTTCCTGTTGCTCCTGCTCCTGTTGTGCTCCTGCCTGCACTTTTTATGGCAGCCATGTCACAGGCGACAGCCGACAGTTGTCGTCAGCGGTGGGGCATGCATAAAATATGCCACATACTCCGTGGCTCTGTGAAAGAAAGACAAAGATTCTGGAAGGAGAAAATTGGGACTGACGACATATTTTCCTTTCAGTTTCAGGCTGTTAATTATTATTATAGACGTGTGAGTGTCCGCCGGCTGCCCGACTGGGCACCCGAATGGCAAACTCAAACGGCACACGGCCATCGAAGGATTGAGAGGTCGGGCAGGTCGGCGACCATCCGACCACATGCAATAAAACAGCACTTAGACATGGACACTGACAAAGGCCGACACTGAGAAAAAAAAGGGTCCTGGAAAGTATTTTAGTCTTCAGGCGTTTAGAAATTACGGTTAGGCTCTTAACTATGTGTTCAACAATTTTATTTCATTTAAAATCAATATCTTCAAAAATTTTTAAATATAACCTTTAAATTTTTAAATTTTTCCTAGTGCATTAACAAAACCAACCACAAGCAGGGGACAGAGACGTCAGCGTCTGTCCGCCCAAAGAGTAGAACGGTGCACCGGGGAATACTTTGCCAAATTGCACAATCTACTCTGTCTCCTGTCCGAACTCCCCTTCTCCTGCCAGAGGACTTTCCCCATGTCCAGAACCGCCTGGTCGTGCCAGACTCGTCTGGCAGTCAAACAGGAGCTGTGGAAACAGAGCAGTCACTTTGGCCACTCATTTGCCTACTCGGCTACTACCCCTAGCCATCCTTGGGAGGCCATCCAACAAATAAAAAGGCCCTGCCGCTTAGTCCATATAACTTGAACACTACGGGTATTTTGTTAGTCTTAGATCTGAAGCAATGATATTCTTGGCCATTTGATAGGAAAGCAAAACGAAAAAGCCAATTACAAGGACTTTGTGTCAACAGATCCCTTTTGAAATGTCATAATTTATAGCAATAGACATCTTTTATTGGGATTCATTAAATTTTATTGATTTTCGGTAGGCATGAGGTGCGTTCTGATTGGAAGTTTCACAGGATGATAGAGGTAATGGTCTCTAGAATAATTTTAGTTTTTAGAAAAAATATGAAATATATTGATTTTTGCGGCAAGATATTTCGTATTAAAAGCTCCTAACTCGTATTCTACTTGAAGCCATAGTTAAACCTTACCAATTTTTGAGATTACGAGTGTCGGAATTCCCTTTAAATCTTGAACCATTTTTGTTTATCTCTATCGCTGTAAATGAGTAAAAACAAGAAACCAAAAGTCTTTGACAGGCTGACAATTTTTATTGAAACTTGTTGAACTTTTTCCAGTAATTGTTTGCCTTTTGGGCATTGTTTATATTCTGTCTTGTTTGTGTCCTGCTTGGACTTCTTGTGTGTGTGAGTGGTGACAAAGCCAAGTTAAGTAGTTGGCCGCCAGCTTATCGCAAGTCGTTTGAAAGACATTATTCTTGGTTCGCTTTTGTCCGGCGATTACTTGCCTTGGGCGCCAGGTGCGCTAATCGCCGGCTGAGCCGGCCAAGATGACCGGATCGGACTGGCGAGAAATTGGATCCGAGACAGTCATCTGTGGGTCTTGGTGTCTCGTTGCCTCAGTGTCTCGGTGGCCAAAAGTCGGCTAATTAGCCAAGCACTTTGTCTTGGGCCAGTTAATTAGCGGGCTCTAATGCAGAGCTCCGCGCACATACAAATTGTTGGCGGGGACAATTGCATTCCAGTTGCGCAGCAGGAACGGGCGCCAATTAAAGTTGGCAGCAGCCTGGGAATCGGAGTTGGAGCCATAGTTGGCGACTGCGACTGCGACGGCGGCGGCATCGGCGGCATTCGCATCATCCAAAAGTTTGGCGAGCATATTTAAACTTTTTCGCCATCACCAGCCAGAGTAGCAGCCAGTAGTAGCACCATTGGTCGTTCGTTCGTTGTTGGATTTTATGTGTATAATTTTAATTCCATTAAAATTTGCGAAACACATGCGGGGCAGTCGTGCGGGGGAGTGGAGCAGAGAGAGGCAATGTCACATTTAAAATATTTTTATTGCTAATACTTTTTTTGATTTTTTTTTTTTGGTTTGTTGTGCTGTGTTGTGCTTTTTCGTTGTGCACTACGCTAATTAAATGTGTAAATTGTTGGAGTTTTTAATTAAATGCGACAAATGTCTACAAAAATTAAGCGGAGCTGGCAAGGACAACAAAAGGATTGCCTGGCACCCATTGTCCTGTTGATGTTGCCTGGGTATTTTGGATTAAGACAAAAGCTCGTCAACTCTTTCTAGTTCACTGCAAAAAAGGCGGCAAATCAAATCAGCTAAAAGCAAATGCAGCTTGGTAAAAAAAACAAATAATTTGGCAAACTTTTCTGGTTGAGGGGGCTAAATGGGACAGGCAGGCATAAGGGCAATACATGCATTTCGTAAAGTAAATAAAATGTAAATAAAATTATAAAGTAATCGTATGTCGTTGAGGCGTGGACAGTGAGCTGGAATCAATTTCTGGGGGCAGGCGCAAAACTTAACTATTCCTCCTTGTTCTCCACAGCAGGAACCTCCCAGTAATGCTCGTCCTGGTGATGTTCGTCCTTCTTCAGATTCCGGAAGCTGGTGTACTTCAAAACGACACCTTTTTTTTTTGTATAAAAATGACTATAAACGCATTAACTGGTAACACATTGTACGAACCTGTTAAAATGCCTCCACCGATAGCAATGAGGAGGGTCACAGCTATGCCCAACAATTGGTAGCCCGCCTGCGAACTGGCATTTCGGGCAAGACCCTGTGGAAAAAGTCGATTAGGATACGGAATCTGAGATGCACGGTGGACACATACGCCCATGATTTTTGTCTCGGTCCCATTGGTTCCCACCATAGCCGGAAAGATGTCCTGGAGCTCCGATCGATAGTCGCCCACGGTGACCATGGAAGCGTAAATGGCCGAGGCAATGGCGGAAATCAGGGCCGGCATTCCGTGCAAGTTGTGCACTCCACAGGTGTCGTGCAGCCGCAGATTGGCAGTCATCCAGGGCTAAAACACATCACAATGCAAATAAATTAACAAAAGGCTGTCAATGGAGAATGAATCTATTTTCAGATAAAGCAACCGAACAAAATTTCCAATTAGAATGCCATTTAGAGATTTATTCTATTGCAACTTATGTTACTTATGCTAAGTTATTTTAAAGCTGTAACCAACATAGGTTAATGGGATTTGTTTCTATTTCATATCTCTATTCCTCTTCAGTCTGCATGAAACGATTCGACAAATCAAACGCAAATAACATTTTCGGATCTGCCGATTATTAGTCAAGTTATGCACATTTTTCCATTACGAAAATACAAAAATTGGTCTCACGTTTCAGATACTTTTTAACTTGGCCAAAATCTGAACTTTTCAATCACTGCTTAGTGTATATCTTAACTATTTCTCAACCGATCAGAAAACGGAATACCATCCCACAATCAGAACTCTAATGCGCTTCGAACTGCATCAAAAGATCGGAAATTTCAAACAAACACAATTTGACCCAATTTTTGGCCAAAATCATGATGTAACCCCTTTGAAAAATTTCGAAAAATGGGTCCAAAATTATGTTGCCAGGTTTTGATTGAGAATGATTCTACTCGAAGTTCTTAGATCGGGAAGGTATGACATTTTCGGATCTGCCGATTATTAGTCAAGTTATGCACATTTTTCCATTACGAAAATACAAAAATTGGTCTCACGTTTCAAATACTTTTTAACTTCGCCAAAATCTGAGCTTTTCAATCACTGCTTAGTGTATATCTTAACTATTTCTCAACCGATCAGAAAACGGAATACCATCCCACAATCAGAACTCTAATGCGCTTCGAACTGCATCAAAAGATCGGAAAATTCAAACAAACACAATTTGACCCAATTTGACCCCTTTGAAAAATTTCGAAAAATGGGTCCAAAATTATGTTGCCAGGTTTTGATTGAGAATGATTCTACTCGAAGTTCTAAGATCGGGAAGGTATGACATTTTCGGATCTGCCGATTATTAGTCATGTTATGCACATTTTTCCATTACGAAAATAAAAAAATTGGTCTCAAGTTTCAGATACTTTTTAACTTGGCCAAAATCTGAACTTTTCAATCACTGCTAAGTATATATCTTAACTATTTCTCAACCGATCTGTAAACGGAATACCATTTCAGAATGATTCTACACAAATTTCTAAGATCGGGAAGGAATGACATTTGATACGTATTACGTATTATAACAAGTGCGATTAATTTTGTACACCTTTTATTAAATGAAATGAATTCAACTTATTGAATGAATTTTTTTAATCATGCGGATGCTTGAAGAGTTGTCAAAATTTATTTGCAGCCCCAGGTAAAGGAACATCCACCTACACGGAATTTTATTTTGCGTGGCAGTAATGCAAATGGCAATCCGGCCTGGTTTCAGGACTAGGTCCCTGTCCGGAATAAAATCCTGCTGCGGCTGACCGGCGGGCAACAAACTTTACTCATTAGCGTCGCATTTTTCCTGGGCGCACTAATTAAAGTGAAGCCCCAGCCAGATAGTTCTAGTTCTACATTCTACTCCCCCTAAAATTTTCGTCCACCGCGAATCCAATCCAGGACTACTGGCATATGAATAGACGATAACTTTGGCGTAGAGTGCGTTGGAAGTTGTTTTTACTCTACCAAAAAGAAGTTAGTTTCATAGGTGACATATATTATGTTAAAGAAATTATATCCTAATAATATATTTACTAAATATATAAACTAAAATTTGTTGCCTTAATACGAATATTGAACAATTTTTTCTAAGAATAAGTGTTATAATATTATTGTAGGTATTTTGAACTTTACTTTCCCAAATTTTTCATTTTACTCCCTTGAATAGGAATCCCGCCAAACTTACGGTTAAATAGCGATAGCCGAGCACCGAGACCGTGCCGGCGATAATGCCAATTAAGACGGCTCCATGGACGCCGAGCAGCAAGTTACACACCGTGCCCACGGCTACGCCCCCGGCGAGAGTCGAGTTCTGCACGTGCACCATGTCCAATTTATTCTCGTGGCTGACAAGCGCGGATACAACGAAGGTGGTCACTGGAACGAAGGATACGCAGCGAAAGGGTTGAAATAGCACGAAAAAGAATGGAGCCAAAAAGAGGTAGGAGTCTGTGGTCCTCCGGACTCACAGTTATGGTTTCTATTGAATGCAAGAGTCTACTTTGAATGCTTCCCAGGTGGGACGGCTTAATTACGTGATTTTGATTCATTTTTGAAAGAGTTTTAGACAAGTTCATTAAGAAATGGTATTTAAAGGTAAGCATGTTGAGAGCACTGCAGTTTCTACAGACTCTATTAAATATATTGTATAATTTACACTGAAACTAGTAAAACTAAGACTTGAGAATGGCTACATAATAATACTTTTAACAATATTGATACAGGCCTCTAAGAATACAGATTCATAACTACATTTCATTAAAAGAACAAAAATCTTCAATACTTTAAGAAATATTACGTATACCACCCGCAGCCTCTTTATAATGTTTCCCATTTGAAATAAGTCCTTCCAAAGAACATTAAACAGATTAAAAACTTTAATTTAACAGGATTAAATCTTAAACAGTCTGTAATGTGAAACTCAGTTTTGTTTATGAATATGGGCCAACGACACTGACAGCCAGCTTTGCTAATCACTCGGGTAGCAGAAATGACACACCCAACTGGCATGGCCACTGCTTCTGGTCTGAACCACACTTTTGCAATAAACACAAAACTAATAAAAATGTAAACACGACAGTGCCAAGATCCCCCGGATTTCCAGTATTTTCCGGATGGCCCCCAGGGCTTTTCTGATTTTCCGCTGGCCACAGCGTAGAGCAACACACCGCACCACATCGCACTACAACAAGGACGCTTCAGTTTATGACCGGCAGCCAGCATAAATCTCGGCTAAATAACACTAAATACTTAAAAATCTCCATTTTATGGCGGAGCATATGTTGCAGCCATAATAATTTGCATAAATTAGTTGAGGGCAGGCGTCGGTTGGCCACTGCAAATAAGTAAGGCAAATCTCAACCAGATGGAGTGGGGCAGGCTATGTGGCAGGAACCGCAACAATTTCAAAACAGCTTTTGACGTTGTCCGGGCGACACAAAACAACGGGGACAGCAAATTCTGGCTTAAAAATCAATTAAACAGCTTTTTTACAGCCCTCGTTCTTGTCCTTTCCCAGCTCGAGGTCTAAACCAAAGCCAAGCCAACAGCATATCCGAGATTCAGGATTTCTCTTGTTTGTCCTGGCTTTTGTTTCTGTTTTTGTTTTTGTTCTTGGTGCTTGGTCCGGCTCCTGATTCTGCTTCTGCTGCTCGAACATTAAACAATTTAAATTAACGCCAATGGTGTCACTTGCGATGTTAAAATGTGTTTTGTGCTTAACGTTGTTGGCCAATGCGGGCAGCCTCCGTCCTCAGTGTCCCCCTCATTTTGCGTTGCCCCGAAAAAGCCGCCTGCCTGACCAGACTGGAGTCCTAACCAGACCCAAACCTAAAACAGGCACTGAGAAGAAACACTTAATCTTCAATAATATTCAACATAATTAAGACAAATAAAAGCTATTAATAATGCTTTAATTAATACAAGCTTTCGACCCGCTTTTATTTTTGATGGAAGTAATATATAAATGTATAAGATTTTATAATTTTTTTTGTCTGCATTTTCAAGAGAATGTCCAGACGATTCTCCGGCTCATTTTGTGCCTGGTGTGAAAACAACAACTGGGGCGTATTTTTGCTGTTGGCGCCGCATTCGGACACCAAATGGCGTCGTCTGATCCGCCCTGCCACCCTCCTATCGCCCCGGTCTCCTGGCCAGACCATGCATGTCCGCCCGCATGGCCGTCATGGCCGACAGGGGACCGTGAACCACACCCACCAGACCGCCTCTAATTTCAGCATCGAACTGAATCCCAGCTTTAGTTTAATTAAGGCAACAACTAGTGAGCCAAGCAACCGGCCACTGAATGGAAGAAGGGTGTGGGGGTGTGGGAAGGGGAAAAGTACATTGCAACATACGGGGGGCACTGAAACGCCGCACGTTGACTCAACTAATCGCACATCCTTCCGAATAAAATGCTCCGACAGGCCTCCACTTTCCCTCTCTACTTCTCGTGCCTCCAGTGAATACTCTACGATATATATTTATGGGATGAGGTCATCCCGTCCTGCTGCAGAGATTGGAATCCATTGATTAAGTTTCATCTGGTCAAAGATAAATTTGCACTAAATTTGAATATGCACTCTATTGAGAGTGGAATTCATGACTCAATTTGCCAAGCAAAAAGAAACTTTGTTCGGAAAGGAAAAAACACCACTGCAGTTGCATATTTTTCTAGGAATATTAGGAAGTTAAATTATTCACATAAAGTTTCAGACAAACATGTATTTATTTTTGAAATAAATCTTGAAATTGGAAAAAATCGGAAACAAAGAAGAACCGAATGTGGAAGCTATCCATATATCGGAAAACCTTTCTGTATATGCTGACTAACATTATGATATTTAATTTTATATTTTTAGCAAAATAAAGAGTAACTCCTTTTCGACCTAGGTTCCTCCTTTTATTCGTCCAACTCATGTGCCTTTTTAGGTGCTGCCTACACTGCTGTTACGTGAGGGCTTTAATACCATGGCCAGAAGTATAGAGCAAAATGGCCAGAACAGAAGCTCTGGCCACAGCCAACCGAGTGTCGCCGTCCTCTACTTGGCTTATCTCAGCTGTTGGCCCTACTATTATTACCGCTTTTGCTGTTGTTGCTGCTGATGGGTATCCTTTGTATACATTTAATTTGTGTTTTGTTATTTACATTAACCGAGCGAGTCAACCGAGGCAGATCCCGACCCCAGACCGGAATCCCAGAGCCCTGACCAGGGGATGTGGTGCTGCTTTTAGCACATTTTCTATGTGTGAGCTGGTCCGGAGCCTGGTCCTCTATCCGATATGGCTAAGCAAATGCCGGACAGGCTGACCCACACCCACACTGGCACCCGATGCCATTCGGTTCGTTTTTATGTGTGCTACGTGCTCAAAATAAATTTTCAAATGTGTTAACGAAACTATTTGACATTTAATTAGTTTGTGAGGCGCATGCACAAGGACCTAAAGGAGTCGGCAGGACCATGGCTCTGGGCCTTTTCAATTTCATCGGTAGCCGTGCTAATAGGCCCGCCAACATTATAATTAACAAAGCTAGCCGGAGGAATGGCCTCGCCGAGCGTGAAGATATGCGCAAGTATGAGTGGGCGCAGACAGCCCGAAGGATATGCCGGGCGGGGCACGAGATTGTGTCCTCCAACTGTCCTCCACTTGAGTCTTGGCTAATTGCCGGGGCACGTGACTCACCTGTTGCCGCGGCTAATGACAAGAACGTGTTCAAAATGGCTCGCTCGCCGCCGGCTCCCTCCGCCAGCACCGAGTTGAAGCTGGGCCAGTACACCCACAGGAAGGTGGTGCCGATCATGGCGAAAATGTCCGATGTGTAGCTGGCGCCCTCCAGCTTTCCGGCCTCGTTCTGGTCACTCGAGGGACGCAGCATCAGGGCCACCGCCAGGCCAAAGTAGGCGCCAAAGGCATGCACCGTGATGGAGCCGCCACAGTCGCAGATCTGTTGAAGAAAATATACAAATTATATCTCTTACTATACAGTTTTGAACATTAATTTGATAGAAAAAACGGCATGAACCGAATTTAAAATATATAAAAAATTTATTTATGCAGCATCCTGACAATTTTTATGCCCCAAAACATTTGACATACTAAACATACAAATAATAAATACAAAACTACTAAAAAAGTCATTAAAACTTGACCTATTATTGGTCGCAAATAGCCAGCTTTAAAGCTAACCCTCAAAATAAAACAAAGGTAACTTTTCGGAATAATTTACGAGGGTAAAAATCATACATCCTGTACGCATAAAATTAGCGCCGAATATTTTGTATTTATGCCCATTTTATTTGCATATGATATGACCTATGAACCAGAGTGGCATTTGTGACAGAGTGACCTATTTTCCATTGTTTTCACGCAGAATTTTTTAGGTAAATATTAGTATTATTGTCCAATGCTGTGCTTTTCAGTATTTTAATTATTTTTAAGTGTATAGGGAAAAGCAATTAGTTGGGAAGCAATTAGTTTTATTGGACTTCTAAAATAAACTCACACTGAAAACATTCAGAGCCAGATACTCGTTGGCGGCGAACAGAGCCACTTCGAAGATGGACATGCAGAGCAGCTGGATGGGCGTGGTCCTGCCCAGGAGGGCGCCCATGCTAATCAAAGGAACTGCGGCGGCAATATCCGCATCGATGATGTTCTCCAGGGAGAGGCTGTGAACGGAAAAGAACATGAAACACGATGAGCAAGGAGAGCGACAGGTGACACGCCCTCTACGCATAAAAAATGCCCATGGAATGGCCGCCAAATAAAATGGAATACATTTTAAAGCATTTCCATTTGCAATGGTGGTTAATGTTTCTACACGGGAAACAAATATTATCAAAGCAATGTTAGTATATATAATAAGTCTTAAGCTTTTAATTTATAAAATAGTGCTCCAAAGAACAGAATTTTAATCAATATTTACTCCCTTACTGCCCAATCATATATTTATTACAGTTTCTGAGTTCGAAAAATCGTTTCCAGTGGACTTTTAAGTCGGATCCATTTACTCGTTTGCTGCTTCTTGTCCTTTGTTTGTCGTTTGACTTTGGCTTGAGATTGTTGCCCATTTCACTTAGAATAAGTACAGGTTGACCTAACTTCCTTTACCCACCCACACAATCACCCAACCACCGCCCACTTGGCTTGACTTCTTCATTTAAAGTAATTGCTTGAATTCATTGCCGACTCCAGGCAATTTTTCTCCATTTAATTTCGGGAGCTTGTTTGCTTTGCCGACTGTCAGTTTTGGGCGAGGATACCGCAAGGCGAAGCAATTAATAAATGGATGTGTCACTCCTTACCTGATCTTGCCGTCCTCCATGTGAAGGAATCCCTTCATCAGCACGGACCATTGCACCACCAGGGCGGCCATGAACAGGGTGAAGCCGGTGGCACTGTAGCCATATTTCCGCAGGAAGGTCATGAGGAAGCCGAAGCCAATGAAGATCATCACCTGGATGTCCTGGAACTCTGCGGGGAGAAAGAGGGGAAACGAGTTAGCATCCTAGCCCAGGACTGGCCAGAGGACAGTGAATAGTGGCCTATGGGGATGCCAATTAATTGAGTCAAGTCGTTTCAATTAACCGCCCAATTGTCTGCTGCCAAAAGTCAATTGCATTGAGATTGATGTCACCCGGGCACCAAGACACCCTGGCCAGGCGGTTGCCGGGTCCCCAATGTTGTTTGAACCACCCACTCCTTCCACACCACCCAGTCACCCCCACAACCCCGTGGTGCGTGTATGAGAGGGTATGTGTGTGTGCCCGCGCGGGTGCAATTAGTGTGAAATACGGTTTAATTTATTTATTATGAATTGCAACAAGTTGTTTACAGACGCATTTGCATAAATTGAAATTAATGACTTTAATTATTCATTTGTGCGAGTGTGTGTGTTTTCCATTGTTCGGAATTCCAGTTCGGTTCGCCCGTAGTATCCGAACATTCTACATATATTCCAGTGGCAGAAAGTAATTAATGGAATTGGTGCCACGGGACCCAAAAGACTGCGGAGACTGTGCGAAAAAGAAATTCATTTATTTATGACCCGCCAACACTTGGCAAACAATACGGGTCCTTCTCCAGGTCCTGACTTGCCCATCCTCGCCAAAATAGAGCAGACTAGAATATTCCTGGTAGCATGGGTAATAGCTGTATATGTCATTTCACTTAAAGCTCACACCAGAGTTTTTATTTTAATTGTTTCAGCTGTTTTTAGAGCTTTAAATTATTTGTTTTTTTCACAATAGAAAACTATTACTTATAGCTTATAACTTAAATTAGTAACTTTTTAAGTTTATTTGAAAATGTTCACATTAAATAACCACACTTCTGTTATTAGTAATTTTTTTAAAACAAATATGGCTAATTAACCGTATTAAAATAATACATAACAAACAAAAACACAAACTGCTGAAGGCTTAAAATAAATATGTTTGCAAATCTACTCAGTAATTTGTGGGGCTAAAGCTAAAAATAAAACCTTTTCCGCCCAAGGGGTATTTTTTAGGGGTGCTCCCTGTCAGAAGTTGAACCATTTTTATTCCGAAATGTAATTGAAAATTTTGACGTATAAAAAAAAATAATACAATTTCGTTTAGAGGAAAGCTGTTGCTAGGCAGTGACTTCTTCTCTCAAAATATGTCTAACTAACCGTAAATAAATATTTTTAATAAAAAATAGACAACAGCTATAAAAAGTTATTATAAAAAGTTATTTTCGCACTTCTGTGGTTAATTCTCGGACACAGGTCTAAAAAATAAGTATGAAGTGGATGATATATATGATTTGATAAGAAATAATGAAGAAGTTTTTAACTTTCTACAACCCATAAAAAATAATCGTTGGTTTTAGCGAAAAATCTGGAGGAATGAAAGCCAAAATCCCTGCTACTCACGCGGATATTTTGAAACGTGTTCCTTTGCTGATCCAGCGTCTTCGGCATCGATTGCCGGCGGCAGGAGTTCCTTTTCGTAACGCACGAACAGCCAGAACAGGACCAGGAAAATTATTTGCACAATCATCAGGGCGACATAGCCCGACACTTTGCCCCCCGGCGAGTGCATGGCGGCTGGAGGTGGCACGGTTCTGGTCTCTGAAGCAACAAAAAATACGGCTCCTGATTGAAGTTCCAGTTAAAACCGGAGTCGGAGTTTTAGATCCAGGCCGCAGACGCTGCAGCACGTGTTCGACGAATTTAGCAGCCGTAAGTGGCCCGGACAGGAAGTCGCTGTTGCGGACTGGGGCGCAGCTCTCCTCAACTGATGTGCAAATATTTGTGCGCTTTTCAGCAGTATCTCTTTCGCATTGAAAAACAGATTTATACACTCTAACGTTGGTTCACTAAAATTCAGAAATTAGCCATTTCAATTATAATTACTTTGTAACTTAAATAATGTAAGAAAATAATATAGTTGAATTGAAATTTAAAAAAATGAAGTTGAAGGAATATGTTTAAAGTTCTGAACGGAAAGAGAATATTTGGAAAATTTCTGAATTTATATTATATATTTCACTTAAAATTGTTTCTTGTGTAACTGACTATACATCCCCATCCACGATTCCCAATTCGCGATCTACTGCGGTTGAGCACTGGGCGCGCACTGATGCCCGGAGCGATGAGTGCGGCGCGTAAGTAGCCGCGACTCGAGTCTGCGGTCAACGGGGCGTATGTGCGATATCCACAGCGATTTGCTCGCATGATATAACTATTTGATTTAATTTGTTACCGCTGCTTCTGCTACTGATTCTGGTGCAACTGCTCCAGCTCTTGCTGAATTATTCACAGAGCCCCCACGAGACCGAGTCGTTGTGGTTCCATTATATTTAAATTGTTTTTGTTTTTGGTTCGGCTGCATTGCAATTTCAATCCCAATTCCAAATCGTTTTACAAGCTCCGGCCCAGACCTCTTTGCGGTCTTTCCTCCTTCCCGAAAGTCTGGCTTCGGTTTGGTTTGTTTGTTTCGTTGGTCAATTGATTGGTAATTCGTTACAAATTTATCCTCAGACTGCACTTTAGAGTTCTACCCGAGCGATTTGCATAAACGGCGTTGAATGGACTGAAAGGTGAAAGTGGCTGAGAGTTAAACTTTTATGAATTTCCATTCAGGGTGTTTTTATTGACTATGGGCCAATCGGTTGAGACACTTGGTTGGTTGGTTGGTGCTTTGTGTTGACTGATAAGCCGCAATCACAGTTCTGGTCAAGTGGCACTTGCGCCCGTGGGGGTGGGCTATCCAGAAGACAATACGGTCGGCTACTGCCGTTATGACAACATATAACTCACTTTCGGCAAAGGCAGTAAAATAATTAACATGCTGTCAGCTGAAACGAGCGGCAGTAAAATAAACTACCGCTCAAGTAGAGCATCTGACTCGATCGCTGATCGCCGCTCATTGATGAGCCCCTCCGTCGGTTTTTTTGTTTTTTCTTTATTTTTGGAAGCAATTTCAGCTGATTAACAGCCTTTTTTAGTGGTTTAGTGCGAACTTGATGGGCATATAAAGCGGAACGCTTCGCACGCAAGTGCCAAAAGCTTCGATAGTTTGAAATAACGAAACGTCAGATGCCCATTCCAAACTATTTGCCTATGTTTTTTTATTGTTGTTCCCGCAGTGCATTCATCCTATTTTATTGGAATAACTTGAGCCCTTTTCTGCCAAATCCAAAGATTCAAATATAATCGAAAAATTCTCCGAACTGAAAGGGTTTTGCGATTCAAAAGCGGGAGAGCATTCAACTAATTGTTAAAGCAAACATCTAAATAAAATTAAACAAAACTCATAAATGCGGTAAGTGGTCCAGGATGGGGGGCCTGTGCCAAAAACCTACAAAGGCCACTGGGGCGTATGATTGATATTTATTTTTTCAACAAACACAAGCGCACCTGTGTGAAAATTGAAATTCTCATGGTGCTGGCAACAATAAAAAGGTAAGGCCAAGCAAACCCCTCACATAAGAAGATGTGTGAAGTTTGTGCAAAAACCGCAAATGTTGCCAGGCACGCGCTCAGATCTTGAAAATCCACACACACGTGTAAAGATACAGCCACACACAAAGAAAGAAAGCAGATAAAGGAGAAAAAGGCGCAGAGAAAGCACAGAAACGAGGGCAGCCCCAGGTCGAGGGGAAAGGTAGTACATCAGAGCAATTTCTTGTTGCCTACTTGGGAGGGAAATTTGCATCCGCAATCACTTTAAATGTTTCCGTTTGAATACGCAAATAAATCGAAAAGGATTTCCAATGAATGCTTATGAGTGTCCTGGAAAACCCTTGTTAATGTTGTTGTTTACAACAAGTGTACATGTCTAAATCCCCGAATACCAAGAAGATACACATCCCACACCCTCCCTCCCTCCCACACCCACACCTCCCTCCCACACCACACCCTCGCAAGGCACACGGCACACTGAGAGGCAGTAAAAAAAAGTTTGATAACATTGTGAAGCGGCTGCCAAACTGTCAGCTAACAGTCCAAAGCTTCAACCACAAGTGCTCCATCCAGCTCACATCCCACGACCCAGATCCCTGGACTCGGTACCCAGATCCGGCCAAGTTGCGGCCAGTTGGGGTCAGGCTGAAATACGAGTCTGGGCCAGTGGAGGCTGAGCCACAAATAAATATGAGCCACTGTTGTCAGACAACGGCACAACAACGTTGACGATATGTTGATAAACTTTAACACCCTACAAACACTCGCATAAACTGCAGCCAAGTGCCTGCTCCTCCGAGAGCTGCAAACGCCAGGACTCCCGCTCGCCGGAGGTCCTCCAGCTGACCCAGCATAACAATTGCAGGAGTACGGCTCTCTGACCATATGCAAAGTGTTTGCATTCCCATTCGGGGCGAAAGTCCTTTCTGGAACATAGTCGGCGTGCAGGACTCTTTTGTGTGGCTTTGCTGCGCCAGTCCAAATATCCTTAGAGGTATCCTAGTTGGCTAGATGGCACAGTGAGAAAATGCAATCAACATTACAAAAATATAATCTTGAACTTAAACTTAAAAATTTTTTCAGCCACGCTTGCCAAGGTACCATCTGACTGTATCTTTAAATACTAAATA
Source organism: Drosophila ananassae (assembly GCF_017639315.1). Taxonomy (NCBI): domain Eukaryota; kingdom Metazoa; phylum Arthropoda; class Insecta; order Diptera; family Drosophilidae; genus Drosophila; species Drosophila ananassae. Next base: position 24,117,376 of record NC_057928.1, read on the forward strand.
AAATATCTTGTTTTAAATTCAGTCAGGATACTTTTTTTTTGTGCAACATTCTTGTGTTGCTTCCGTTGTACACTTTTTGGCTGCCGTTGCACTCGTGTGCTAGTGTGTGAGGCACGGCCACCGTTGTTGGTGCAGCCCTTTCCTCTTCGGTTGCGGGTGGTTGCGCCTAAGCGATTCGCTTTTTGTCTGTTTTATGTCAATTTTGGAATCCGCTTTGGTTACGCCACTCGACTCTTTCCCCTGCCCTTTCGTCCTCTCCCATCCGACCTACCACGCCAAAGGGCCCCACGGCAGCGTGTCGCTATGGAAAAGCTTCTGGTTGCGCCAATTGTTGGCATTTACAGCTACTTGGCTGCCGGGCCCTTGACTTGGCCGGGATTCTCCGGCTCGGCTCCTATGTTTCCCTCTGTTGCAGCTTAGAGATCTGGCTCAAGTGCCACACTGGGGATTTTTCAATGGCGTTTATAATAAATTTCGATTTGTCAGCGGCAAAGCGAGAAAACGGCGTCAAGTGCCTTCCCTCCCAAGTGGCATCAAAATCAGTCAGCGATATAGCCTCAAATACAAATCCAGATGAAAGTCTTGTTTTCAAGGGCCATATAATCTCAAACCTTTAGAAATTGAAAATTCTTAAAAATCCATTTTTGAACTTGATTTTTTAACAGAAGGTTAAAAAGTATAATAAAGTTTAGATTCATAAAATAAGCTATTTTCTTTCAACAAAATTTGTTTAATAAATTACATTAGATAGAGGGCTTGAAAGTAATGTTAACAACATTGAACTGCTAAAACGAACACATCATCCCAAAAAGCACACATTGAATACTTTTTCATCGTTGCCTACCCTCGGGCAGAATACTTTATATATATATGTAGCTTTCTTGATCTAGTAGAAGTTTTTTTGTTTCTTATTATAGGTTTAAAAAAATATGGCAGCTAAAGGATTATAGTTGATTATATTTGGTGATTAGTTGGCTAAAAATAGAAACCATAGAAGTCTGTAACTTTTTACCTGGCAAAGTTATGGCATTTTCGATCAATCCGTAATTCATGCTAAAGGACATAGATGATCCAGCTGTAGAACTCTTGTCTAGCTGCAAGGATAACCACTTTTTAGGAGTGATTTCCACGAAGTCCTTGGTAACATTACAGGGCTTTGAAAACGGCCATAAGTACGGCCATATAAGTAATCCTAAAAATAGGCAAATATTTTAGGGGATACATTAGTGATCTTTTCATTTCCGCCGCTATGTAGGCCCCACCAAGTGATGGCAACCCAAAACCAGTTTGAAACAATTCAAATTCAATAGCGTGCGTGAGGTGCAGACAATCGTCGGGCGAACTTGATCGAAAAGGGGCGGATAGCCGGTGCAATAAAATGCTAAAATCCAACCAAATGATCGCTTGACAAACGATTAGCCATGTGAATGTGAACTCGTTTCAATAAGTCCCGCGCGTTAATTCGGCGCCACATTGGCAGCAAATGTTTTTATTCGAAAATGAAGGCAAACAAAGGGCACAGAACTTACAACCGCTGTGCATTAATTAAATGGCTATAAATGACTATGCTTATGGTGGCATTTGAACTGGATTATTGGATTGAATCGAACTATTAGCTATGGATGACACTTCCGGATGGCGTATGTCCGATGGCGATTAGGCGATTGCAGTGGCGTGCGTGGGCGTGGGTGTCACTTGCGCGGGCTGGGGAGTCACGGTCTCCGGGTCATGGGTCTGCGCCGGAGTGTAGGTGGTGGGGGCGGGCGTGTACGAAGCTGCCTTGTCGTCGGGCTCCGTATCCAGGATCACCTTCTTCAGGATAAAGTAGAGGGCACCGCCAATCAGGAGCTCCGCCAAGGCAATACACACTATCAGAGCCCACCCGGGAATGGCAAGGCCGGCTGCAAAAATCGAGGATTACTACCTTTCGAGAAGATATCAAGTATACGCCATGACTTACTGAAGTATCTGCGGGTGAGGGTGCGACGACCGCGGTTCACACGTCGCGTGGCCTCCGTTTCCGGCATGCAACAAGCCAGCAGCACTGAAATTTATTTTTTATAATTAATTAAATTCAAACCATTATTGTTTATTCCTAAAAACAAGAAAACTATTTCATTAATGATCATCCTATAAGTTCTTATACTATAAGTTCCAGCTATTAATTCAAAAATTGATTGATAGACTTTGTTTTTTCTGTGTGAGTACCGAACAGGGGCCACTCGACCATGTTGGTAGTAAAACAATTTGTCCGAGACGCAGAACATATATTTGAAGAACGCGCCGCGTGTGGTCGAAGATGGCCAGCTGCGATGGTGACTCCAACTCTGATTTCGAGCTGGATTCCTAGTGCGGCAATGGCTTTGAAGCATCCATCAAGCGAGGCAATAAAGCGAGCCAAACCGCTCGGAACGGAACTCATTGAAACAACGTGGAACCCAGGCCATTCATCATATAGATCTCTTCAACATGCTGGGGCCGAAGCGCGAAGACTTGTTAAGATATTAACAATTAATTATTGAGAAAATGTTTAATAACAGAACCAGCAGAGCAGCGAAAAAACTGCTGATTCCGATTGAGCCAAAATCGCGCGCGCGCGCCAACCTGATGATAAATTTCAGTTGGCCAGAAGAATTGGTTTTTTTTTATTTTTGAGGGGAAGGAGGGCAGAACACAGGGCTTTGTTGTCTTTTGGTATATTCTTAGCCATTGTTTGATTGCGGATGTCAGACTCAATTTCACGTAAAATGATCAAAATGTATTTTTAATTAATATTTTTCGAGTTTAGTTGCTTGTTTTGGTTCGGCTCATTCGGCATATTTTGCGCATAAAATATTAAACATGAGGTTAGCTAATATGGAAATCGGTTTTCTGTTCAGTGCACTCTATCGATTTGTTTGAATGGCTTTGATTAGCCCACCCCCTCTGGAGTCGGTCAGACTCATGGAATTGGGGCTGTGACAAAAACCGTAGGCCAAATGGATGTGGCTAAGAGCGCGACCGAATTTCGTCGGCTGGCCACTAACCAAAATTAATTGTTTCTATTATATATAAATAAAGTGTGATTTTTTTCGGGCTATTTCATAATTTATTTGGGAAATGATTACCGAGCTTTGACCACTTCCGGCTGTAGTGAATTGCGCTATCGGCCTTATCAAATTTTAATGAATTCAATGAAAATGTTTTCGCATTTATTAACTGCCAAATAAATCATCAATTTAATTGAGGACAGCAGGAATGCTGTCGTTCAAACAATTCTTTGTTTGAACCTTTTGTCAGTCGTCGAAATAACTCTTTGCAAGAAATTGCAGAAATTCATTCACAATTCGATTGGAATTTCTTTGATTTTCCCCTTGAGCTCACTGAATCATCGCGCCCAAGAAAAACACGCCCAAAAAGCCCGATGTGATGGAGCAACATGAGTAAACAGGGCTTATCTCAACCGTTTCCCTGATAAGCGCCAACACATTTGTAGAGTTGGCTTGGGCAAGAGAAATGTCTCCACGGATTGTGTGACGCACACTTGGCCCAGTTACTCATCGTTAAAGTCTCCAATTGCCGAAGTTAGCTCATTAAAATCCCCCACCTGCACTCCTGTTGGGAGCAAGACTATCTTTTGGATGCACTAGCCGGAAAACTGACACGGAGTACCGCCATTATGATGCAGCAGCACTGCTTTTTGATGGCCATTTCAGCACAGACACAAACACACACTCCCACAGAGAGGCAAGTACTCGCGAAAAGTATCTCAAAGATACGAAAAACTCAAAAACTTAGCAGAATCATATGCAGAACTTTACCCAGGCAAATCACCAAGTAGGTGGAGCACTTCTTAGCCAACTTCATTTCCGTCTCTCGCTCGTTCGCTCAGTTCGTTCGCTTAAAAAACGTCTACTCGCTTTTAGCTGTTAGCTGTTGGCCAAGTTTGTTACGCGCACGTCGTCAACTCCAGAGTGGAACTAAAAACCAGTGTGTGATTGCATTCAGCGGCAGGTGCTAGTATCTTATCGAAACTTATCTGACAGATAGATAAGATAAGATGTATTATACGCTCTCTGCCTTTGTTTTTTCTGAGGTCAGCAATACACATAGGAAAATGTTGTATGTTTTCGAGATAGAACCCTAGAAAATATTTGATCAATCAATGACTATTATCTTTATCAATTCAAAATGGATCTTCCAATAAACCTCTTAATGTTATACAAATAAAACTTTGGTAGATTTGTTTTAAAATTTTTATTATTGTTAATTCGTGTTTGTACTGGGATTTGTCATTACGGATTCAAATTGACTAATACGCTCGACTTATGGTTAGTGTCTTCATGAGACTTTCGGATACAGGACTTCTTCTGGGAACATCCTCGACAATCTCAATCGATAGTGCAGTGGGTGGGTAGGAGGTGGTGGCCAATCGGCTTCTTAGTGACGGCGGAGCTTCAGGCGACGGACGGTCTTGTAACGGTATCCATCGGCGGCCAGGACGGTGGGCTCGGCGGGCACATCGATGACGGCGGAAGCGGCGGCCTCCTCAACAGGGGGCAGGTACTCAGCAGAGGGCAGCTCGTTGACATCACGGCGGCGACGGATCACACGGCGGACGGTCTTGTAACGGTAGCCATCATCAGCCAGGGGAGTCTCGACGGCAATAGCCTCGGATGCCTCCTCAACGGGGGGCAGATACTCAGCAGACAGCTCGTTGACATCACGGCGGCGACGGATCACTCGGCGGACGGTCTTGTAACGGTATCCATCATCAGCCAGGGGAGTCTCGACGGCAACCTCCTCGGAAGCAGCCTCCACAGGGGGCAGGTATTCGGCAGAAGGCAGCTCGTTGACGTCACGACGACGACGGATCACACGGCGGACGGTCTTGTAGCGGTAACCATCATCAGCCAGGACAGCGGACTCCTCGGTGGCGGCGGGGGCAACAGCGACCTCCTCAACTGGGGGCAGGTACTCTCCGGAGGGCAGCTCGTTGACGTCACGACGACGACGGATCACACGGCGGACGGTCTTGTAACGGTAGCCATCATCAGCCAGGGGGGTCTCGACGGCAATCTCCTCAGAAGCAGCCTCCACAGGGGGCAGGTATTCGGCAGAAGGCAGCTCGTTGACGTCACGACGACGACGGATCACACGGCGGACAGTCTTGTAGCGGTAACCATCATCAGCCAGGACAGCGGACTCCTCAGTGGCGGCGGGGGCAACAGCGACCTCCTCAACTGGGGGCAGGTACTCTCCGGAGGGCAGCTCGTTCACGTCACGACGACGACGGATCACACGGCGGACGGTCTTGTAACGGTAGCCATCATCAGCCAGGGGGGTCTCGACGGCAATCTCCTCAGAAGCAGCCTCAACAGGGGGCAGGTACTCGCCAGAGGGCAGCTCGTTGACGTCACGACGACGACGGATCACACGGCGGACGGTCTTGTAACGGTAGCCATCATCAGCCAGGGGGGTCTCGACAGCAATCTCCTCAGAAGCAGCCTCAACAGGGGGCAGGTACTCGCCAGAGGGCAGCTCGTTCACATCGCGGCGGTGGCGGAGCTTGAGGCGGCGCACGGTCTTGTAGCGGTATCCATCATCGGCAAGGGCGCCCTGGTCGGCGGAAAGCTCCACCACCTCGGAGGCAGCCTCCAGGTTGTTGTCCACGGGTGGCAGGTAATCCGTGGCAATAGAAGCCGCCGAAGCAGCTGCGATCACAGCAAAGGCAATGACGAAGAATTTCTGTAAGAGGAAAGGATTTCAGATTACTCCGATGATGGTCACAGGACTCGTTGTGGATCAGAGAGAACTAACCATTTTCCCAGAAGATCCAAGACGATGTCTATTAGATTAATCCAAAGTTGATTCTGTTTCGAAACCAGACCCAACGACACTATTTATACACAAAATGCGCGAAAAGTTCTCGGCTGGTTGATGTCCATTCCATTCACTTTGGTTTCGAGATGAGATGAGCTACGATGATCGCCGGGGAAACCGGTTCGCGGACCACAAACTACCGCATCGATCGATGGTCCGTCGGATCGATGGCTTCTTCTTGTCCGGGGGCCGAAAATGGTGATGCGGATTGTCTAGTTGCTATTGTCAAAAAGTGTCTCAAGCACCAATTGAACTCTAGCTGGCTGGCTGAGGAGACGACCATAAAAAATGATTAGCGCGGCCAGCTGCCAGCAAACAAAACGAAAGTAAACAATGCCAGTGAATCCACTCATTCGTAGGCAGATGGAACAAAAGCTCGGCGGTATATTTGCATCGATTTATGTCTGCCATTTAGAGATACATTTGTGTCATTCCATGGTAATTGCAAGCGGAAGTCGCCGCTTTTCATTCAATTCGATCTTCTATATGATTTTTGGAGGCTCTCCATCTTCAGTATTCGGTGTTCGACGCTCGATCTCGGATCGCCAATCTCCGGGGCTTAAGGTTAACTTCGATCCACTCGAAGATCGGATTGACGCTCGTTGATGGACAAGAGTCTAAGGTTGAGCCATCGAGTGTTACTATTTTCGTACATGGTTTTCGCTGGCCACGCTCCATTAGGCTTCTATAAATAGACTCATGATTTAAGACCCCGCCACATTCGTTATTCAATTTATAATTTTAATTTTGATTCAATTTGGATGCTCCAATTGAGCCACAAGCACGCAATAAATCTTGCGGATAAGCCAAAACGGCTTAACAGTCGCCCACTCTCATGGATTCCATCCATTCTAGATGATGAAGCACCTCTCGACGATGGCAATGGCAATGGAACTTCGAGTGGACTGTCTGTCCAAAGTTTTGATATGGAGATTGGATTTAAGAATAGAACGGCATGGGCTTTTTATAAATTAAGTGATTGATTCGAGTGTGTGAGTGTGTTTTAAAGCGGGATTCGGACATTACATCCTGTTGGGTTGTAATTCAGATTTAAAATCCCCTCCCGAGCGCCGAAATCTTTCTTTCATTAACCGTATTTCCTGGTCAGATCTCCCTGCAAGAGACAAAAAAAAAGTATACGAGCTCAATTTTAAATATGTTCACACAGAGGTGGGCGCTTTATTCATTCGTTTATTCATTTGTAAATGGCGCACATAAAAAATATATATGTCCTCTCCCGCCGTATAGTATTCTGCATATTTAATTTATATCTGGCAATCAGCATCATCATCATCAGAAAAATGCCACTGCGCATTGGCCCCTCCTGGTCCCAAAAAAATTCCGCGGCCCAGATCTGCATAAGTTTGCAGGTGAATGCGGAAAACAGGAGCCAACAGAATAAATAGGACCGCTCGCAGCTCGCTTTTTGGGCTTCCCGGGCAGCAGTGGTGGCACGAATCAAACGAAATAAAATCAAAATACGTAGCAGTTGCATACAGAGTCGGGACAACATGGGACGGCTCTTTGTGTCGGGCCAGAAGGCCCAAACACAAGTACGGAGCTGCCGCCGCCCAGTAGGCAGTCATTCCCAATCCCCATCAGTCGTCCAGTTGGCAAAGGCAGGCCGTGCCCCGGTTAATCCAGTGCATTTGTGTCCGGGAGCACCGCAGCTGCAGGTACATCACAAAATTGGTCGAGTGTCCTGTGGTGGACAGGACACCACGTCGCTCGCTTGTTTTGTAAACGGGACAATCGTAGTAAGTCTCAACCTCGGCGCCGCCAGTTCCACGTGGCAGATCCTCCAGGTTTTTCAAAACTGGCCGCAGGTAGATGACGGGCAGAGTATCGAACAGGATCTTTGAGAAGGACTCGTCGACCTCTTTGGTCTTTCGATTCCAGCGAGCTCCTTCTATGAAAATGCCCTATAAAGGGGTATCCAAAGAATAACAATATTAGAATCTAAATCAAAATATAAAAAAATGTAACAAAAAAATTAAATGTAATAAAAGTTGTATTTTGTGTGCCTTATCACCAACTAGTGCAAAAATAAAAAACCGAGCTAATAATAGAAAATCTTAGCAACTCTTACTTCAATAAATTTTGTCTCATCGTTGACCTCTTTTTGTTCCTGTGTAGCATGTGTTGAAATAAATTTAGAAACTCGTTTCAATTCCGTTCCATTCGCTTTGAGTCAGAATAATAAATCGGCTAATAAACTCACCCGGATATAGGCACCCACTTCGGGAACCTGGGGAACCTGCGCCTCGAACTTGGTCACGGCAAACTCGATCAAGATCATGTCAATCTGGAAGCGGTTCTTTCTGGAATAGTTCTGCAGCACACCCGTTATGAAGGACTGGGTAAAGTAGAATCCAGAAATCCAATAAACCATCGGCTCGCCCTTGTCTATCCATTCCTGGAAGAAGGCCAACCTGCGGGATGGGAAAAGGAGCGGGCATGGCCAATGAATTATCTTATTTTTCAATTTATTAATAAATATTAAACATGCGACAACAATGGGAATGGGCAAATGGAAACTGGACTGGGAATTGAAACGGGAGAGTGAACACAAAGCGTTTGGACATAAGCAGAGCAGGAGCCGAAGCGGGAGCCGGAGTCGGAGCAATAGCAGGAGTACACAAACAGCAACGTCCTTTGATGTCAAAAGCAAATAAGATTTTTGCCATGAATGGCAGTGGCAGTAGCAGCAACCGCAGGAGGAAGAGCATCGGATGTGTGTGCCGTATACATTTATTATATTTGCACAATTGAGGCAAGGAAGGAAAAAAGGACCAAAAGGACTCAACCCAGGACGGAGCGCACGCGGCGCATTACAGCCAACTCAAGTCAGCTCAATACAATGGCATTGATGGTAGTCCGAATGTCTAGAAATATATACTAAGCACTCGAAAAAATAAGCTCAATTTTGCAGCAAAATAGTAGATGTACGATATTGCAGAAAAAAGAAAGAAATGAAATCTATTACTATTCATTTTTCCCAGTGCACCTTACACGACTGCAGTCAGAGATGAAGAAACTTACCGGGCCAAAAGGTCGTTCACGTAGCTGCCCAATGGCTTTAACGATGGATAGCTCTTCTTCAGCCAGTCCGCCGGCAACTTGCCAATGACCATCGAGGCATGGGTGCGTTCCAGCTCTGGTATCATGGCAATCTGACCCACCACCGCCTTTCCCACGTTTACCAGACTCTTGCGGATATAGGAAATCAGACGGTTGAAGCGGATCAACTCCTGCCGCAGCACCGTGTTCATCGAATTGGTGTAGATCACTGGATACGACTTGGAAACCAAATCAATGTCGAATTCCTCGGGCATCTGGGACAGGACCTGTTTGCAAATGGCAATGGCAGGGTCCTCCTTGGCCCCGCCCGCTGAGCTTGCCTTCACCGATGCCATCAGATCCGTTTGGGTGAGAAGAACGCCACTAATAAGCTAACAGGAAATATCAAATTGTATTGTTATAAAAATATATAATTAAAATATTTTCAAACCCACCGCATTGGTCTCCTTGACATTGCGGTTGATGTCCGCGTTTTCGTGAAGACCGTATACCTCCGGCTGTGGACTCAGTGGGAAACTGCTCACATACTCTATGGAATTCAGGCGTGTGGGACTCAACGGAACTCGGTAGTTACCGGACTGGGAGAGGGCATAGCTGGAATGACAATTATTTTAGTAATGTTTGGTAAAAAACGAATTAGTCCGCACTTGTCCTCCTCGATGGTATTTTGATTGTATATCATATTTAGCAAGGACAGAATTAATCTGCGATCCTTGTCGTCAGTGACACGACCTCCGTAATTGCACTCTCCGGTCAGATAAACGTGTCCCCGGAAGGGTATACTTTGGCTTTGGGTGATGAACATTTTCAGCTGTAAAAGAGAAATCCTAAGGAAAAGATACTGTGTTTAGAACTCTTTGAAGCTGTATTCAAATGTTATAATACCTATAAAATACGGACATAAAAATCAATTTATGGTTTTTAAGGTTTAAAAAGCAAAACTTGTTAGAATTTTACAACTCTTTTATGGAGCTCTCCCAAGTCTTTAAAGATAAGCCATTAAAAATACATAAATTACTTGACTAAATTAAGAGATTGCGGTTGCAATAGGATTGTAAAACTAAATATTTTTCTTACTTCAAGTCGGACTCGTTGAATTCGTAGGGGATATTCCATCCGAGAGGACCAAACTCTCGCCGCTCCTGGACAACTGCGTGGAAGAACACCAAGGCAAAGACACCCCGCAGCCAGCATTTATTGGCCTGATCCGAAAACAGGAAGGCGTTGGTGAAGAACTTATCCCGCATCAGCGGATCTGAGGTGAAGGACCGGTGCATATTGGCGCGCAGTCCTTTGGGCGGCTCGTTGGTCATCTTTACGGAATTCTGCAGCACGGAAACGGGAAAGACGGAACTGGGGTACGAGGTGCACCACAATCGGTAGTCGTGGTGGGCTCCATCCGTTAAGGTAGTGTCGTTACAGATCCTTTCCAGGTCACCCATCCAGCTGAAGGCCACATGACAGTTCTGGAGCACCACCCACTGCCCGTGGCGGGCGGCCTCAATGATCATCTTCTCGGCTCGCGGACCCTGTCCTTGTCCCAGGGAAATGGTCTTCAATCTGTTCGGTGGCATAATGAGTTTAGCATAAATTTTCTTAAATTTTCTCCAAGGATGGGTGGAGCAGGGTGGCCTACAGGACTCACACATCGACAAGGCGCACATGTCGCGCTTAATCGAAAACATGCCGCTACCACCACCCCAAGAAGTAGCGACGGCATCCGTTCACCCACCACCACCGACACGGACACGGAAATATGAGCCACTCTCGTTAATTAACTTACTTGTCGTACATGTTGCGTTGTTTGGCGAACATGAAGAGACTGGCCATGGGATCTGATCCGGGCGAGAGCAGGAACACCAGAGGAATTTTCGGGGAGCTGTCGGCGAACGAGGCCGCCAAATCGAAGGGTGGCGGCTCCACAAACGACCGGTCCAGGTTGCGGGTAATAAAGGCCTGGCGGGGATAAACGAGGTTCATGTGGTTCATGGACGGGTATTAAATGCACACATAGACCGCCCAGAGCTGCACTTACCCGCACGGCAGGCACTAGTTTATCCGGTCGCAGGGCTTTGAGGACGATCAGGTAGAGCATTTCATTCACTGTATCCAGGGGTGCGGGAAGCGGTATCTGGTCGGGATTGATGTCATCGTAGTAGGTGTGCCAGGCATCGGTGTTGGATTCCATATTTTGAATTAGAGTTTTTAATCTAAAAGGCACAGACGATAATCAGAACTATAGGGAACATTCTTGTTGAGATCCCAAAACTTACCCCTCTAGATCCGAGGCGGCCCTGAAAGCCGCAGCCCAGGACTTGTCCGGCAGCCAGCCCGGAAACTTATTTGGCGGAATGTTCTTGAAACCAATGCCTCCGGTGAGGAAGAATAGCAGCGCTGGCTTCTCCACCCGACCCTGGGACACTAGAATGCCCAGGCACATGACCAGCGAAATGACCAACTTGTCCTTCTCGAACAGCGAGCGGCACACATTCGTGTAGATGGACTTGGTGAAGTAGTCATTGAGGTTCCCCAATCGCTCGGCTAGATTGTCCGACTTGGGCGCCTTAAGAATGGTGCCGACGAAGAGATTAAGGAACCAGGCCAAGGAGTACTGGTACATGGGATCCACGTTGGCCAGCTCGCTGATGCAGAAGAACAGGATGGCCGAGTGCTTGGCCACGGGAATGTACTGCTGTCGGGCAGCATCGATCTCTATCTCGGTGGCCACTGCAACTACTTGCTTCTCCTGTATGTCCTCTGAGAGGATTTTACTCGAAGACAGAATATTGATGGCATTCTCGTCCTCTAGCACATTGCCTTCCGAACTGGACAGAACCTAGAGAAATGTCCAGTTACAGGGAATTATAAATAAGATCTATAAACTGAACGTCAGGAGGTTCAGAACCCGAACTTTATATCAACTTGGAAATAAAGTTCATTTAAAATGGTCGTAATATTATAAAAAACAAAAAACAAAAGAAATATATATTTTTTTCCACATTACATGAGTGGAAACCCAAAAATTTATCCCGATTAGGATATATTTGCTACTCTTTCGATAGCCCACGGCTAAGTTGGCGATTTAAGCGCTCCGATTCTGGTTAATTGAATTGTCATTGGCCAGGCACAAAAGCATAAATTGCTAGCCCGGCTCTAATTGAATCTGCAGAGCTGGCCGAGCCAGCGGAGTGGAATGGAATCGAGTAGTTGTGGATGTGAGATGTGAATGTGGAGGCTGGCGAAGCTCTCAAAGAGTGCATGCGAAGGAATAAAAACATTTGTTACGCCAGGAGCAACAGAAGAGGCAGGATAAGTTGTGAAAGAGCCAGACAGAAGAGACTTACCTCCAATATCTTCGATTCGATGGTGTACAATGCATCTCGATTCCTAGCGGACTCAATAATCAATTGTTCCTTTTTCTCTTGCAAATCGGGACGCTCGTGAGCCACCACAATCGCCAGCAATTGTTCGCGTAATCCCTGCTCCGTTATCATGAAATTTAATACTGTTACCTAAACAGAGAATACGGAGGAGGCAGAATCAGTAGGACAGGATCAGTAGGATAGAGTGGGGGTGGAGTGTGGTGTGCCGGAGTGCTGGAGTGCTGCACGTCGAATGGAAGGAAAACTCAAAATAAACACACAATGTGCCACATAAAAAAAGTTAAGAAAAGTGGGGGGCCGTGGGTGGGTGGCTAAAATAGAGATGGTTAAAGGAAAACTGCTGACAACAGTTGCAGCATAAAAAGCGAAGGCAAACGGCAGCAAAAGCGAATGCTGGAAAAATTTTATAAACACGCCGAGCTAGAGTAGGAGCAGCAGCAGGAGCGGCAGCAGGACCAGTGCCAGAAGTAGGAGCAGGAGGATAGATGTCCTAGCACGTACATCAGCGCACTACCACTGCCATTCCCAATCGTTGCCTCCATGTCATCGTCAATGCCAACGAAAATTTGCATATTCCCAGCGCTTGCTGCGCTGCATCGCATGCTCCAAATATCAATTTAAGTTGGTCGTTTTATTACACAACTAACGTCATCATTGCCACAGACTGGTTCTCTGTCTGAGGCACCATTATACCGCACTCCACCACTTACCATAACCATCACTTCCGGCGGATACCGCGGATTGCGGAGACAGGTCGTTATGTAAAGACGAAAATCGGGATTGTATTCTATCATTTGGTCGCCGCTTTTGATGAACAGCCCGCCCTTGTGTTTGATAATGTTCTTCTCCAGAATGGGCGTCAGATTCGAGTCGAGTTTTTCACCTGCCCCCAAAAATTGGTTAAGACTTGCGGGAAACAAAATGCGAACTTGTAATCCGAACTCACCCACATTCTCGATCAGCACAGGTAGGCCAAAGGATATGGCTAGCTCAAGGACCTGCATGTAGTTTGCATCGCTCTGCTTAATAACCTTTAGGTTGTTGTTCTTCTCCATGTTTTTGATCCATTTGTTGGCTTGCACTGTAATGGAGAAATAGGTATCATTGGCTCCGAACTGGGAGGTTCTCTACCAAACCTTGGGGATCGATGAGCAGTGAGTAGCGACTGGAGTTCGTCACTATGATGCCGTTCTCCACGGAGAAGTTGTCTGCTGGCAGTCCGGCAAGTGACCAGGCTCGGATGGTCATCGGATGGCCCAGAGTGGTGGCGAGCGAGAAGGTCTCACTGCAGGGAATGTGTAGCTTCAAGCACAAAGCATTCCAGTCGTCCAGTATGCTCACACGGTACTAAAAAAAAACATTAAAGGATTCGCAAATTAATCCAGACTTCTGCTAAATATTAACATGTCAGCGTTTGTGCCGGCTGAATATGAATTTAAACAGCCATAAAGGATGCAAGCAAAATGTCCTGTCAGCCATCTAAACGCGGAAAATTAAAAAGGACCACAACGAAAGGAGGAGCGAAAAAATCACGGAGTCGAGATGAAAATCAATGTCACGTGCTCATGCATATTAAAAGCCTTTATGGAACGGCTTCCGAACGTGGCCATTGCCATTAGCTGTCGGTGCTGGACATGTGAGAGCTGTCGTTGCTGGACACTCACCTCGGTGGTGAAGTAGCCCAGGTAAGCGGTGCAGCCACCGGCGAGCAGCACATCGCCCACAATATTGCTAATGGATTCGTGCAGGTTCTTAGCCGCCTCTGACCATCTTGTCTTCTCTCCGCCCAAACCTCCCAGCAGTTTTTCCGCCCTGGAAAATAAATATTTCAGATTTAAATGAAGGGTATTTATGGGCCCGGGATAAAGTGCCATCTTTGGAGTATCCACCTGTTAAGCTTTTTCTCGCAATTATCGATTTCGTCCTCCAGACGCTTCTTTTCTCGGGACTTTTCTGCGAAGAAGTCATTAAGCTTCTGCAACTTGTCGAGGATGACCTGCAACTCGGCCCGCTTGGCATTAAGCTTCTCCATTTGCTGGGACAGCTCTCCCTCGGCTTCGGCCAGGGCAGCCTTTTTGGGCATAACGATCCTGGCCACTTTGTCGTAGACGTCCATGGCCCGCACCCAACGACAGATGCCCTCACAGGCCATGGAGGCGGCCTTGATCTTCTCCGGCACAAAGTCACGATCTGCAATGTATCTAAAATGGGGATTAAATCATTTCATAATACAATAATTTTTGTATATAACTAGATGAGCTAACTTCTCGCGAATCTTTTTAATAATCGGTGGGGGAATGTTGTCCTTGTCGAATGTCTTGAGAGAGTCGAGGAACTTCATGTCGCTAAGCATGCGCATAGAGGGCCCCCAGTAGTCCTCCACCATGTGGCCACTAGGATCCGGCTTCCTGTCTGGTTTCATGCCTTTCAAAACGCAAACTGCTTCCATAGTCAGCTTGACACCGTAGGGCGGATTCTTCATGGACTTTACTATGAAGATGTCCGCTGGCTTCAAAGTGTTGAGTGCCTCCAAGGCAGCCTCCATGGCGGGAATGGCCTCGGCCAAATCCGTTTCGCAATCATCCTTAATGGCCTGAGCAGCTGCGGCGGCTTCATTAGCCGCCGCCTCGTCCGCTCCCACCACTTCCTTCTTCTTCTCTGCCTCCGCCGTCTCCCGTTCGATGTTCACCATAATGCGGTCCGTCTCCTCGGAAAGAACTTTCAGCATCGGCTGGAGGTCGTACAGATTTGTCTGCATCTCGCCCACCTGGCCAGCGGCAAAGTCCAGCTTTTCCAAACCAGTGGTGTAACGATCCCTCAAGCGAGTAATCTCGTCCAACTTCCGACTGTAGAAGGTACGAAACGCTTTTAACAACTCCAGGTACGCTGATGGAGTTACATAATTTCTACGATTCAACTCCATGTAGCACTTCTCGCTGGCGTCTACCACAGACTGGTGGAAGTACATGACACAGTCGACCAGATCCATCTCCAGTTGAGTCAATTCCCGATCCCCATCTATTGTTTCCCGCCGTTTCGTCTCCTCTTGTTCGTGATCCACAGATTCACGTACGGATGCCGGTTCCTCGTGCTCCTCGCCATGTGGCTTATTCAGTTTCATCGAGGTGACGAAGTAGGTACCCACACGAGACAGCGCCTCTTCCGGCCAGGGCATGTACCAGTCAATGGTGCAGCAGTTGATCAGAGAAGGATACACTCGAATGCGCTCCTTAAAGGAGTCGCCAATGGGCGAGAAGGCCAGAGCTATATGGAGTTGCTCCCGGATTCGATCGATGTAATAGGCATACACCTCACTTGGTAGGGTGTCTAGAACTTTTCCCTAAAGAGAGCCAAAAAAAAAGTTAATCAGAATATTCCATGAGCTAAAGTTTAGCTTTGTAAAATATAAAAACGATGCATCAAAATATTTTGAATAAAAATACTATTCCAAACAATCCAAGTCCAAAAAATAATGGACATGCCCAAGGCTTTTAAAACTTTTCCACCAACCATTCCATTCTAAATGCAATGTTTATTTTGCACACCGGCTCTGACCATTTCGATTGACACTCACCAATTGTTTGGCCACATTTGCCATATTCTCCATGATGGTCGCCTTGTCCTCCAGCTGATACAGATTGGGTAAATCACCGGTATTAAGTATGCCATTGATATCCTCCACATAGCCCTCATCGGTTGCCTGAAAGCCAAAGGGAGGGAAGTAACAACTGAGCAATGCAAATCAGACTGCAGTTTGAGTGAAGTGGCATTTGGAAGTTGGATTGAAAGTTTGGCCCCGTCCAGGCCAAATGCATTTTTATCCGGAAGAGTTGGAATTGGAGTCGGAGCAAAAGCCTTTTTCCGAGATCCTGGGACATGCATTTTGCATTCGCCTAAGTTGCCCTGTCCCAGGACTCGGCAATCGTGTTGCCTGCATGGGAGCTCTGAGTCCTGGCTGTTGGTCATTTTAGTGTAATTGTTAATTAATATCTGCATGGGGCTTTGTTAGCACAGACATCAGAAAGCACACAGTACGGCTTGGAGAGGGGGCTAAATAATTGATTGGGGGGCGAAAGGATCTGTACTCGACAGGAACCGAAAATATTCGAATGCATCAAGCAATTTTTGTGGAAAGGTGGGCTGCCGAAAATCGATTGATTATTGTTTTGCTCAGACAGTGTAGCTATTTCCATTCAGATTTGGCAAACAGAATTAAGGCAGTCTTAATCCAGCCAAATGGCTTCTGTAAGAGCCGGCTCTTGTACGAATCTCTGCTTTTGGTCACGCTTCACGGTCAAGTGGCTCCAAGCACACACACAAAAACTTGGGTGTGACGGAGGTGCCCGAGATGGTGGCCGGGCGGACAAAGGCGGATATATTATGCGAATACAACGACAATGTGTAAACACCTGCATATTGTTTGCCGTATGTATCGATCGGAATTGGGCCATGCTAATTTATCGACTGGCATTTAAGGTGGGCTTAGCCTCCACTCCACTCCTCGGCAAGCTCGGCAATTTTCTAAGGCCTACGCATGTGCTCTTGCTCTTGTTTTGCCATAATTTGAGCTGCTGCCTATGCAAATAGCCGAGCAATAATCAAGTTAGTTGAACAATTAACCTAATTATAAATGCAAATTTTGGCAAAACAATAAGTGCTGCTTCCGTATTGAAAATATTGTGGAGTCAAAACTCAAGTCTCGAGTCAGGCCAAATTTAATTGTCCCTGTCTCTGCTCGTGCGATAAACCCAACTATGTAAAATCCATTTTATTTCCAAGAGCATTCAAATTGATTTCAATTTAATTTATCAATTTACATACACTGATTAGAGGGCAGACGGCAAGTTTATGGGTTTGTTGGCTCAGTTTTGATGTCGATTCGATTTACAACCTTATTAAATTGCCATTCTGATGGATTAGCATAACAACCAAATGGCTTTTGGTTTCCTAATGAGAATGGATTTCCAGCTAACTCACCTGGGCGTCCGAAAACAAGAAGACGGTGTGATTCAAATTGAAGCTGGCCGCCATCAGAATCTTCTTCAGATCGTCGCGCCAATCCGCCAGAGTGTAGCTCTTGGACACCTGAACAGTCATCAGTCGGCAGTCAGCGATGTAGGCCGCCAGGCGGGCGGAGCTGCGACGTCCCGATCCGCCCATGCCCACCATCAGGATGTTGCCCCGTGGCATCTGCAGGACCCGAGAAACCCTGCAGTTTTTCACACAAATTAAATCTCAAGCCATACAAAAAACAATGCAAATAGTTAATGAATTTTTGGTTGGTATATAGTTACTATCGTTCTAGTTGCTATTCTGGAGAATAATTAAATTGCAAGTTTGTGTCTAGAACCCATACATAACTATGGTCGTGTTCTTCTATACTTAGCCAAGCTTAACACACCTGCTCACGTGTTCAATGGCAAACCGGAACATGACCAGGTCCATTGGAGAACTAGAGAATGAGTTGTACTCCCGCAGGTAGTACTTCATAAGCTTCTCCAGCTTTTCGTAGGTTTCGCCCTCGTCATAGTATTTGGGTTCGGCATCCGGCTCCATGTAGTTGCCGTAGAAGAGATTCCGCAGGTCGTTGTCCGTCAGCTTCTCACCGGGTTCGATTCTTTCGGCGAATGCCTGTTCCAAGGGGAAGCGCAGGTTGGTCTTGCAGGCATCGATTGCCATCACCAGGAGACGATCCCGATCCTTCTGGTCCACCAAGCTGCAAAAGATGCAAGGGTGGGAAAAGCCATGTAATTTAACTAGCCGAAGGGCATGAGGACACTCCTGCCGACACTCACCGGTCGTAAAAGACGCGATAGGTTTCATGGGCCCAGAGGCGACCCAGCTTCTCCGGGTCGGGCATCCGCTTGGGCGGCACCATCACGATGCCCTGGAAGACGCGCGTGATGTCGCGCAGGGAAAACGTGTAGTGCGACTTGGCCGGCGTGGGCAGGAAGGTGCGAATTGCCCCGCGGTACACACTGACCATGGCCTCCGATAAGCCCTGCGAATGGATATCACGAATATTCACGGACTGCACAATAAAAATGACCAAAAGGACAAACAGGAAGAGGAGTCGTGGAATGGATGTGGAAGCGGAAGATGCGGAGGATGATAGTCAGTCGAAGTTTTTGGGAAATGAAGCTATAAAATACACCATTTTAATTTTATTATGCGCCCGTCGCTTGGATGCCAGCCAAGCACATGGCAGACACATGGATGGACCATTGACTCCACTGACCAGACAATCATCCTCCAGAATATCCCCTCCCTTGTGGTTAAGACACTGATACTTTTTTTGCTTTGAACTGGTTTTAAAATATGTAATATAATTCAAAACTTTAAAACTAAAAGATAAACTCTAAAATTGGAAAAAACATTTGCGGCAAGGGAACAGGTGATATGAGATTAAAATTTATCCCTTGCAGTATAAAAAATTAAATTAAAAATTGAGCAAAAAAGAACCTTTTTCCTTTTCTGTGTATTGTTGTTTTGGAATATGAGCATGAGATACGTACGCGGGATAAGAGAGCCACCTTTTCGGGATAACCCTTGGAAAAGTGCCAATCACCAATCGATGTGAATATGCGAACGATGGTGGAGTCCTCAAAGGAATCAACGGCCACCACGAACATGTGGCGATAGAGACGCGGAAAAATGAAGTTGCTGCCGCCCAAAGTGCCCATGGCGCATATCAGAGACTGTGGAAAGGACCAGGATGACATGATAACTTCACAAGTAACTTATGGCCAGTTTACGAACGGAATAAGTTGTCAACTGGCCTCTCAGCCACCACCTACCATGTCCACCAGTTCGATTTTGGTGGTGTCTACCAGGTCCGACCAGTAGCCGTGGTCCAGCCAAGTGCGAAGTAGTTCCAAGGGTCCCTGTGAGCCATAGGTGTCCTTTGCAGGCATGGCCACGTCGTCGCAAAAGACTGTGCACTGCGAAAAATGGGGGGTAATTTTAAGGAAGCTGAAATACGCCAGCCTTTGACTTGCCTTCTTGCCCAGAGAGGGTCCAAAGACCCCTTTGCGTCGCCTGTCCAGCTTGCTCATGATCGTGTCCTGGACCATTTGCGCCGAAGTTCGAGCCGAGAAGTTGATGACATTAATAAGGTTGGCAAACTTGGGCAGGCCCAGCAGGTTGCTGGTGATAATGGCACTCTTTCCCGTACCCGTTGGCCCAACGACCAGCATGGCGTACGACTTCGATATACAAAAATCCTGCCAATATGAAATGTAGCCCGTCTCCTTGGTGGGCACGATCAGCTCACTGATCTGAGCCTGCTCTGGGAAGTTGGCCGGAGTGCCGCTGTCGTCACTCTTCTGCCATGTCCACCAGTTCTCTGCCTCGTCAAACCTATAGTCCAGGAACACCAATTTCTCCGGGAACATTTGGCCGCGATTCAGAGAGAAGTACTTCGGCTTGGGATAGGTCTCGTTCGATCCGTAGATCACCTTGCGCAGCAAAGCATCGAAGGTCTTTTGGCCCTCTCCCGTGAGGGCTGAGCAATAGGCCCAGGCATAGCAGAAGAGGAACATCTGCTGGAACCAGACCTGATTGAACTGCTTGTGCTTCTCCAGGAAGTGCAGGAAGAAGCGCGAGAAGATCTGGTATTGATAGAGGGGCGACAGCTCCAGCATTTGCTTGCACTGCGGTAGAAATTCCAGAGCCGCCGGAATCAGCCAGTTGACCAAGTCCTCGTACAAGTTCATGTAGATTTCGTTGAGGCCCACCTTATTGACCAGGACATTGATGAAACTCTTGTGGAATGCCCGCCAGCCCAGCTGCGACGGCTCCATGTAGATCATGCCGCAACGGGATACAGTGGCCGGAGAAGCCTGCTCCAAATCCGCCGGCTCAAACATCATGTTCATCAGCTTGGTCATCTGCATGATTTCTCCAGACATCAGGCAGAGTTTCTTGTTATCGTCCAGCACAGTGTTCAAGTTTTCAATCCACACAGCATCCACAGGGCCGTCGAACATCACCCAGGCGCGTTCTGTTTTAGGCCCTTGTACTTGTTCCCTGAAGGTTTTGGCCAAGACACCGTCGTACCACTCATGTGAGACGGGATCAAAGCGTCCATACAGTTGTCCCATGGTAATGGCCTTTGGGTTGATGATGCGGAAAACGACCGGGAACTCCTTCAAGGTGCACGATTCGTCAGTGGACACATTTCGCAGGGTTTGCGCAAGAACCTAAAAATATATACAAATTTAATGAAGTTGTATTTATAAAATTTTCCTTTTTCTATTAATTTTTTATAACCAGACCAAAAAATCCACCTTTAATACCGCATTTTACCCTTGCTGATAGAGTCGTTTGTTAAGCCATTAATTCCAAGCCATTTAATTGGCTGGCCGACAAAATTAATAAACGTGCAATGCATGGGACGCCTGAAACTGAGATACCCACCTGGTAGGCAGTGGTCTTGCCGCCCATGGCAGCTCCCACAATCATGAGGCCGTGCCGCACGAGCAACATCTCGTATATCTGCAGAATTTTCTCCAAATACCACGGCGTCGCCTGCAGATTCCGCTCCGCCAGGTTGATGTGAAGCCACTTGAGTATGTCGCCACGTTGCGGCTATCCATCGGGAAGGAGGAGGGTTGAGGAGGATGGCGTAAATAAAATATGAAAAATATGGCAAAAGGGGTTGGGTGAATAAAGTGGGAGTTAATAAATGGTATATATATGTTTTCGAGGTTTTCGAAGCCCAGAATCATGCCTTAAATGGCATAAATTAATGGAATATTCGTATTTTTACTCATCCTTAGACCTGAAAATATTTGATGTCTGAATAGCATTTTTGTGTATTAATCATCAGCTCATTATCGCATTAATTGTCGCCGGTTGCGGGTCATTACACCTGAAGAATGATAAATGATTTTGACAGATGACCTGTCCCTTACCATGGGCAGCTCCACGCCGGGGAATAGATCCATGTAGATGCCAATGAAGAGCGAAATATCCTGCTCCAGGAATTTTGGCAAATTGACATCGACGATGGCACGCAGGACAATCTCCGGCTCCGGCAGGTCAGTGTACAGTCGGCGCAGGGAGGCGGATGCCAGCAGGACGGACTTTACGGCGCGCATTCCTGGCAAATAAACGTACAGTAAGGATTCGTAAATACAGATTATAGAAAATAATATAAAAATAGGGCCTAAAATGGACCTACTATTGAACAGTACTATGACTAAACATGCTCTTGTTCAAATTAGAATTATTTTGAATTGGAACTCAGGAAGTCGAACTGTTTTTTGTTGGAGGGGTCTGCTGAAGTTTCAAAGTGCAGGTTAGAGGGCATTAGCTTGACAGTTATGCGGCACATAACTCAGTAGCTCCATTTCAGGTATTTGGCGATGCGGACGCTGATGGCGTCGCAGAGTCCTGCGAATCCTGCGAGTGCTGCCTCTATCACCTTGCCGCCCACACCGATTCCTGGCTTCATTATAGCGCCAGGAAAATGCTAAACTTTTGCAACGTTGCAAAAACATCTGGACAGGAGTGGCAAGGATGCGGGAGTGCGAGTGGGGCGGCAACTAAATGTACAAATAGTTTTTATTATTACTTGGCAGAGCGGCAAATACAGACACCGACACATGAGAAACAAACACACGTGCTTACAATGTGGCTCTGTGTGTGTCCATGTGCCATTTGTCTCTCACACACGCAACACAAAAGCGCAGCAAACTTGCAAGAAAGTTTTTCAATTTAAACTCAAAATAAGATACTGATCAAATGTACTTTGCACATAAACTTGCACACAGCTGCCTTCCCGCAATTGCAGCCAGCGGCTGGACAAAGATGCAACGCACACACATACATATAGTCTAAAAATCCGGACGGAGTGGCATACACAGGCATGCTGTAATGTCATATGACATGTTACGTCGTAAAAGGAGCAATATCTTTGCCTTGAAACAAGCAGAAAGAAGGAAAAGAAGTAAAAGATGGCGACAAGGACGAAGGAGGGACGGACAGGCACGCAGGAGGACATGAGACATCCGGAAAGTTGTTGCCCTTCTCCAATGGAAAGTCCCTGCTGAAAACCAGCTCCGCCGGAAACTTGGCTAGAAAAAAAGGAACAACATGTGTTGTTGACTACTTTTGCGCCTTATTAGCCAGGTGTAGGTCTAATGTCGGGATAACTCTACAAAATAGATAGTACCACATTGAAGAGAAACTTGTTGCTCATCACAATAATATATTTTTATCATTTAAGGATTTGGAATTTAAGACAAAAGGATACACCTACCGTAATCGTAATGCGACTGCGAGGACAACTGCTCGGAGCAGAGCTTATAGGCCTGGACGATCTTCTGGGAGAGGTTCCTGGCCATATCGAATCCGTTTGAGTACAGCGTTATCTCGCCGATCATGGCGTAATCCGGCACCATCATGGCCACTGTCCGGAACAGGACCTTCAGATTGTCCGGCAGCTCAGTTCGACCGGCATAACTGTGGAAATAAAAGCAAAATTTAAAGGGGACGGAAAGGCATAGAGTAGACGCAGGATTAGAGCCCGTTGGGCAATCAAATTCATCAAAGTGCAAGTGCTAATGGCATAAATACTAAACACAGGGCCATTTTCCTCCGGACAGCCCCCGATGCCCCTCTGAGTTCCATACCAGGGCCAATAACCAATATGAGTGACTGCTCTTAAGAACGTCTGGTTGCGTGACAAATTGGCAGACTGGCAGAAAAACCGGAGAGAAAAAAGCAGCACTGGCAGGCGGCACCGGCACAGGCACAGGCACAGGTCCTGGCCCGGCTAGCTGGCTGGATGTGTCTGCCTGCTGGCAATGGCAAAGCAATGGCAATGGCAACGCAAAAGCAAAAGCACACTGGCAAAAGCAAAGCGACGTCGAATCGAAATTAAGACCTTCGCTGAATGGCGCAATCAGTTACGGCCGGAGAGGAGTACGGCATAAAGAAAGAGACAGCCATAGCCGTAGCCGTAGCCCTAGCCGTAGCCGTAGCCGTAGCCGGGCTAATATGCATGTTTGTCGCAGCTGTTCCATATGCATGCCAAAGCAATAAATATCCCGTTGGGAAAATCTCCAATAACGCAATAACTACCAATATCGGAACGCACTGCGTCCACCTCTACACCTCTACCCGACTCCACCACGCCGTATCTTCTCTCCGGCCATCTCTTCGGCAGTGGTAGGCCGTTCTGGCTTACAAAGTAACTAAATGCATTTTCAAATGCCCCGGTTCCAGCCCCGGTTCGGACAGAAAATAAAAAAACAAAAAAGGAAGTGAGTGTCGAGTGCGGAAAAAAATGCGATGCGTGAAACCGCAGCTGCTGTTTCCAGGTTCGCAATTCGAATCTCCTCTCTACTCACCCGGGATTCATGGTTATGAATATGGTACAAGTCGGATCCAGTTTTAGCATTGTGTCCTCGAAAAAGAATTTCACAACCTTGCGTCCAATGGCCCGCTGGATGGTCAGGATCTGTTGCGCCACCACGGAGAGCACCTCCAGTTCGATACGGTTGAACTCGTCGAAGCAGGCCCAGGCGCCCGATTGAGCCAAGCCCTGAAAAGAAAAAAAGAGGTATGGGGTAGTCAAAACAGCACAGGATAGCACGAAACCAAACTGAACAGGACTGAAAAAATAGAGCACACAAATAGAAACAGAAATTCCTGGACAAGAGTGCCAGGGAATCAACCCATACTCGAGTACATTGAGAAAATATCTTACTAATTAAGGATAATCACAATCCCTATTGAGTTGTATCCACTTCTCCCTTGAAATCACATTTTTAGTTTGAAACCTAATGTTGTTTGTTAAAAAATAAAAAAAGGATATAAGCTTTTTTTCTCTGTAACACAGGCGATGAGGAAAGTGGTAAAAGCAAACAGCAGCATAAACATTATTTTCTCTTTCTCATGGTTCGGTTTCTGTTTTCAGTGTCCAGGGTTTTCAGAGGCCACGGCGGGGTCGATATGGGCAGGACGACCCTTTGATATGCTTCCTTTTGCATGTTGCAATAAATATGCTGTTTTATCCCAGCTGGAAGCCCCCAGTTACTCCACCTCCACCTCCAGCGCCAACCTATCCCACATCCCCCAGTACCCTCGGAGCACATCGCCAAAGCAGCCAACTGACCTGACTGCAAGTGCTATACGCTGTGTACATATAATGCTATATGCTGTGTACCATATGCTGTATCTATATCGGCGAGGGAGTGAGTGGGAGAGTGGCATATCCATAGCTGATATGTCCTGTGAGCCGCCCCCCGGCCATGTACCAGCTATTCCATTACTCGATAGTTTACTGAAGAAAAGGTTTGAGTTTCTCCTAATTAGGGAAGCCCTTTGTTTGAAACTATTCAGATGCACAAGAGGGCTGCCATCCAACGAAAGTTGCAAACTGAATTATTCAAGTTTTTATTTACATGAGCAATTATTTGGGAATCATGAAAGGGAAGAGTGGAAATCGAGAACTTATGTTCCCGAAATTGCAGTTGTTGAAGTGAAGTGAGGATGAATATTATTTGGAAATACACATTTTGCTTTAGTCTAAAGAACTAAAAAAGCCCATGTGAGGAGACTTTATAGCCCATTACCTTAAATTGAAAGACTGAACTCTGACCCTGGGCTAAAATAAGCACAGTCACCTATCGAATTTGGGCGCCCGGGGGCAGCTGTTGCTCTTGTATGTTCCAGTGTTGGCTGTTTGGCAAGTGGCTTCTGTTGATACTTCCGCAAGGATTCCCCCTTGCACCTTTCACAGTTGGTTTACATTCTGTTGCGCGTTCGCACGCTTTTTGCAGCCACTGTTGTGCCCCTGCACCAACGCGGTGTGGTCCTTGCAGTTTCACCTGGCCGACCATTGTACAATTAGCGCCTCTATGCAGCAGAGGAGGGGCTGGCAGGTGACGCCGCTGTTGTGTTAGGAACTTGTTTGGCGAGGCCAACAGAGCAAAAAAAAGGAGAGTGGCTATTGCCTTTGCACACTTTGAACTTTGTTTAGAGTGGTTTGCCAACCACCCACTTCTGGGGATTGCTGCTTTTGCTGCGATAACTTTTCCCTGCCATTCGGATGCGCCTTTTGTTCGCCTCGACATCCATTGTTGTGGCCATTTTATTTCCATTTAATTTATTTACGATTACTGCTCTCAAACAACGCTCCGGGCACTGAAATTGCCTTGGCATATTTCGCATATTTTGTCAATTGCAAATTATTTTATTGCAGCAACATTGTCTCCCAGCCCAACTACGTAGCATCAGAAACCTGCCCAGTGGGTGAACATCGGGGCCGGAGATTTACGACTTCCTAGAGATTATTAGAACAAATGCCAGTCCAGTTGGTGACAAAGCACAGAACGACTTTCTAAAACCAGACTCATCGGACCCAAATTAAGCGATAAAAAAAGAACAAACAACCGTCCAGCTCAAGTGGGTCCCCATCGCATAAATTCATTAATTTAAATTGAGAAGCGCGCGGGCAATTTATGGGCTCTCCTATCACCGACTATCGGCAAACTAAAGTAAAGATGCTCGGACGTCGAAGGGGCCTACGGGGTCTTGGAGGTACGGAGACGAGGCATTATTAATACAAATCCCATGCAAATTAACGAGAAGTTTAGTTGATCTCTGCCGGTCGCACGCTCACTCTTGTCGAATCGAATCGAACAGAATCGAGTATAAGTAGCCAGTCAGCCAGCCACCCCGCTCACCTCTCGATATTTATCCATTTTAGTGGCTTAGGAACTATTATGCAATTAGCCAGCCGGGGGCCGGTGTCGGGGTATTAAACGATTAGAGCCTATGGAAACATAAATTTTACTACACGATTTCAGCACCCACTTAAGATGTGCGTGTGCCTCTTGGGGTTCTTGAAGTTCTGAGGGAACGGTTAATGACCTGCAAATAAAAATTTGCATAAGCCCCAATGAAGTGGAGTAAAGTGGTCTGAAGTGGATCGCATAGGAGTAGAGTGGAGTGGAGTGGGGAACTGGACCATTACTTTCGCAAACTGCCTAATTAGTCAGCGGCGACTGGGTAAAATGCGATTATCCCGATTGCTGCATAAATTTCAATAAACATACGAGCCACACGGGGAATTGGAAGGGAAAATCGAATCGAAAGGCTCCAGTGTGTCTGACATCAAGCAAATTAACCATGCTTGTGTCGTGGTATTGAAAGTCACGATTGTTGCGTGTGCCGAAGCATCAAGACGAGTTCTTTGCGAGATTAATGGCTCTGTTTTGTGGGGCCCATCAATTAGAAAGCAGTCGAGTGGCAAATCGCAGACAGTACGACGCTCCGAAAAAACAGGGAATCTCTGTGTGTATCTCCGCGTCTATTGGCTCACCTTGAAGAACTTGCCCAGGGCCTTGTAGTCCAAGCCGTCGGAGCAATTGAAGACGACGCACTTCTTGGCCACTGCCTTGGCCAGATCCTTGCAGGTCTCCGTCTTGCCAGTTCCGGCAGGTCCCTCGGGAGCTCCTCCCAAGCATAGCTTCAAAGCGCCCATCAAAGTCCTGTGAAATTGAAAAAAAAAAGAAAGAAGTAGGTTTTACAAAAGAGTTGATGAATGGGAAGGTTGGGGGAATGCTTTTAATATCTATTTTGCATTTTTTCACATTTCTCACGGTAGCAGCTTAAAAAATTGTCATTTATGGGAATTTTTTCCACCCCCAAGCAGGAAGTATAATATTGTTTTTGGGGAATATGGACTGGAATATCTGGTTTGCCGACAGAAGTTGAGCTTAAAACTCTAATATTTCTAATCATTCTCATAACATATCTCAATCATAGATATGAAATAAGAAATGTGCGAGTAACATCCACCATTAATTCTGAAATGATTTGTTCTATTACGTTACCAACCTTTTGAAGGCATCTTTCTATTCGACTTGCTCAAATAGGAAAACCATACCATTTCGTACATTCCTTATTTTTTTCGCTTGTTTTGCAAGTTCATATTTTTATCATATTGGCAGTGTCCCCACTTTGGTTGCTTGTGCATATATTTTTTAGCTTTTTCCGGCATAACCGTACAAATATCTATATATACACTCGGTTTGCTTTTTCGTCCTTTTTTTAACTATCCATGCATGAGTGTTAGTGTGCTGTGTTTATGTATGGGCAAGTGTGTGTGTTTGTGTGTGCTTGTATGGCTGTGTGTGAAAAACTGTCCAACATTGATTTATTTGTTTAATATAAAAGTTTTATCGGAAACCCCATTAAAATGTCCTTTCTGCCGGCTTGCCAAACGACGCCTGCCAGCCAGCCTGCTACTGCTACCAGTTTGTGTGTGTCCTTCTTTTAGTCCTGAATCCAGGACTTTGTTGTCCTTTTTTGTTGTTGCATTGGTCGTTTCTTTTTGTTGTTGCTATTGTTTTTGTTGTTATTGTTATTGTTTGTCGTAGGCAGCTTAAACATCAAAAAGGTTTTCAGCTCTTTTTGCGTATTTTGTTTGAAAAATGAAAATAAATTTAAAATGCAGCGAAATAAAATAAATATTTTTCCAATAATCGTGGCTGGCTTCTCGTCTGACTTTTAGATGCAGCCTGGATACGTGTCGCAAAAAGGGTAGTCCAGGGGGTTTTTGCTACGGTTTGTCAATTAATATTTTTCGTATTCATATAGGGACACGGGATTTGAGTAAGATATAGAGTGTCCATACTATATAATATGGTAGATTGGTACGGTACCCACCGGTAGCAACGATCCGTGAGAGGAGTGACCACCAGACGGGGCAGATTGCCCAGGTACTCCATGCCATACTGGACATCTGTGACCACCATGCTAACGCACACCCATTCCTCGTTCTCTGCAAAGTACAATATTCGGGGATTTATGGGCATAGTTGTGGTATTATTCAGTATTCCCAAAACAGGGCCACTTACTGTCGTTAACTTTCCAGTAGTAGCGCAGCTGGGAGATCCAGTCAAAGTCCTGTATGTTTGATATCCTTATATCCGTCAGATACTTGACCACATCGCGATCTGTTAAAGGATAGCAAGAACATCAAAAATGTTTACAAAATTTAAGGAAATTCAAGGTTTTCTTCAACCAGGCAGTGAAATATTCACGTGTAGCACTGCCCCCACCTACCGTGTACATCCAACACAATCAACGCCTCCACGGCTATCCGCACTCCGGTCTGTAGATCCGTGCGCACCAATTGCACCAGGTCGGCAATCTGCAGATTGGACTTCTCCAAATAAGCCGGCAGCGTCTTCGTCTCGATGGCCTCCTCGACCTGCAGGGAAAACGGGAAAAGTGCAGCACAGAGCACCATAAAGTGTCTAAGAAATGGCAGCGAAGCGAAGGCAAATAAAGAGCGAAATATGATTTTCAATTTCGCTGTTGGACTGGCACAGTTCTCCCTCAAAGTCAAAGCACTCAAAAGGGAGACGCTTACAAAGGAACCCCAATGCTGGGGGAAACAACAGCTAATCCCAATGTCAGAGGAAAAAGGGCAAGAGTGCCGCCTTCTGACAGCCGGCTGATTGACATCCGTTGTCCAGCAGACGACGCCCTTGTGGTTGCCGCGGATTTCCATCAAGTCGTTGGACTCACCTCGTAGGTCCAGGCCATGCAGGATATGCCTTGGACCACCTGTCCGGGCCAGCTTACCACCCAGGAAATTCGCTCCACCATGGCGTAGTCCTCCCAGGCCTCGTGCATCTGCTCCTTCACGCTTTCCAGCATCACCATCTCCACCTCCTTTAGCCAAATCTCGACGAGGCCCTTTAAAAGCCGATGGATAAATTAATAATGGGAATTTGTGAAACAGGGGGAGAAGCTCACATTGGCCGCTTGCGGATTGATTTTGTGCACCAGGGCGACACGTTCTTCTTCGTCACTAATCATCTCGGTAATCTCCATCTGCTCGTCAAAATTCAGAGAGCCAATCTAACAATGTCCAATTCACCAATATTTTAGTGAATATGAAAAAATAAATTGAGTTGTCTACTTACTCCCTCAAAGCACTTCCTCAAATGTGGCTGCACTCGCATCGGGTCCTTGGTCTCCGAAAGAATCTCCAGTAACTCATCATTGGACAAGAAGAAGAATCGGGCAAAGAAGAGTCGCTTCTGCTCCAGATATGTGTTCAAACCCTTCTGGACCGTCTCTAGATCCTCAATGGCCTTTGTGAAGATTTCCAACATTTCCGGATACTCAGTGGCCGCCATCACATGGCGATCCAATAAAGTATGCTTCATGATTTTGCGCCACAGCTTGTCCACGGCCTTGAAGTTGCGTCCCTCCAGCGGCATTTGTCGCATGATGTCCTCGCTGCTGAAAATCGGTTCCAGGTACATCCAAGTGATCTGCACCTGTGTCCATGCATCGATGATATTCTGGATGAGGAGCAGTCGCGCCTCCCAATCATCCGCCTTCGATCCGAGGGCCACGATAAAGGGCGATCGCTTCATGGCCTGGGTGCGCATTATGTGGTCGTCCAGGAGAGTCTGAATGTCGTCGATACTGGCCAAAATGTGAGTGTCCGAGTCGCGGTATTGCATAATCTCGAACATCACGTCCTTCCAGTCGCTCTGCATAATTCGCAGTCCGTTGTTCAAGTCGTACTCCTTTCCTGCTGCATTAGCAATCTCCTCAAGCTGCGGCAAAATGCTCATTATGTCCACATCGATCATATCCTTCAGCGTGGGGAACAACTTCGGGTTGACCTTGCGACCCAAGATCTTGGAGATTTGGTCCCAGTGACGCCTTTCTAATCCATGCCGACAAATCGAGTCCAAGACGGGTAGATAGACGCGAAACTTTTCAATCTTCATGCGTACCTGCTCGGCGGCTCTCTTGGCCACAGGATTGTAGGCCAATTGCCGGGAAAGCTTGTACATAATCTGATAATAAAAAGGAGTAGAGATTATAGTGTGTAAGGCCAAGCGAAGAGTTCCATAACTTTGCCTAGAATGCCATTTTTATCAGGATGCATATTAGGATAGGATAGTCCCCTTTTTTGACTGTGCTCTAAGTAGATCCTATCTTTCATATGAAATTAGTTTTAATGTTTTCTTTCGCTATAGTGTCTTAAATTTTACATTTTTGGAATTTCCTAAATTTTACTACTCTCCTAACGGAAAAAAATAAGATTCCCCAGAGTATCCTAGACTTCGCCGTTGGAAAGTTTGAAAATTGTGGTTGGGTCTCTTATGTCCTTACTTTGCCGCCTCAGTTACGCCGAAAAATTGAATTCAACTGACTTTCCCTTTGCGCATTTGTGCTGATTTTTTTTTAGAGGCTCCGGTATGGCTTCCCACAGGCACCTAAAGGGGTGGCCCTTGTCCCTGGCTGGCCTTCAGAGAAAAATTCACCAATACCTAAGCCAATCCCCTACTTTGAATCCTCATCTTTTGCCGCCAAATATGTTGGCATTTTTTCTATGCATACTTTTCGGCTGCCAAGTGGAACTTTCCTACGTTTTTGTAGCCGGCAACCAACAAATGGCTGTAGCTCGACTTGGTTTGGCTGGCTACTATTGCTGCCCTAGGTGGCCTGAGGTTTTTAGTTGCATTTTAGTTGCTACATTGGCTTACAGAGGGACAAACAGGCAGAGAGTTCCCGACCGACAGACAGGCGGGAACTCACAGAAGGACAGGACACAAAGGAGCTGCAGCAGGACCCATGCATGGGCAGTTGAGCAGCAGAAATCCGACAACAGCTCAAACTTTGTCGGTCGTTGCTCGTTTTTATTTCCGCCAGCTACTGGGGCTTCTGCTGGAGCTGCTGGAATGACAACTTCCGACTTTGCAACTACTTACCTTGTGCATATTCTCCACTTGCTCCCGCACTCCATCCGCATTAAGGCATTCGAAGCGCTCGAACATCCTGGAAACACCAGAGCAGATGTAAATAGAAATACACGATAAAGGAACTTCAACTGGAGAATACGGGGAGGTGGGAGGGGTAGGGGATGAGTAGCAGAGGGAGAACCTTCATCATAAGCGGTGGCTCAGAATCGGAACCACTCAACTTTTTGCTGGAATTTCACCCTGGGTTGGGAATTAGTATTGGGATTTGCGTGCAGCAATGTCAATGGAAATGACTGCCGGACCGGGGCCATTTCAATTTCGAATATTTGGAAGTGTCATACCATCGCCCCCTGGCTGACAAAAGTATAATTGCCCTGGGCTTCTCATTGACTCCCAGCCTTACCAAATAAGATAATCCTTTTCGAACTCGTATGACGTCTTCCACAGCTTCTCGATGGGCTCCATTTTCTCGATAATCTCTGCGAGGAGCGGAAAGGCAGACACATCGATTTGGAGTAGGACTTCCTCTATATTAATGGCCTTGGCCTCTCTGCTTAGGTTCTGGGGATTACAAAAAAAAGATATGGTAAACAAAAAACAGTAAAATGGATATGCCAATAATAACTGCTACCAATGAAGTACTTTTTAAAGACCTTCCATTTGCAAAACCAAAACATTAAATCAACAACCTTAACGTGGAAGCCCAAGAAACCAAACAAAACCGAGTAAATATATAATGGATAAGTTGCTGCAATCGCTCACCTCGATGGTGGTGAAGAGCAAGTCGACCGTATCCACCCGCTCCTTGAGCTCGTCGAGCGTGAGCACATCCCGGATTTCCCGGATACGGAAGCCGTCCATCGTACGCTTCTCCTGGGCCAGCAGCTTCTCGAACTCCAACCGTCTCTCCCTGTCAGGATGAGGAGCATTAGTATCGGGATCTGTCCGGGATCAGGTTCTAATCTGCATGCCACTTACCGCAGGGCCATCTCCAGATTATCGCGCACCACCGCGAGACGGGCGGCGCTCAGGTCCAGGACCTCTTCGAGTTCCCCGGGCAGGATAAATGTGCGCGAGTTGAGATGAAGTTCATCGCCTGTGGATGTGGCAGATGGAGACTATAGGAATCCACTCGATTTCCGACTGCTAATTTACTGCGCTTAACTCCTAATTAATTGGGCTTGCGAGTCTTTCTTTTTCCCCGAGACAAACTAATTAATTATACGCATATGTTCAAGTATTTCAGGGTCCTGACAAGCCGCATCCGTCCGCATTTGGTGTGACAAAGCTGCACGGATGGAAACCAGCTAGACAGACAGACAGATCTGAAGTACACATTGTAGCTATTCGAAAGATACACACGACACTTGAGGATAACTCGCAATTGTCTGGCTGTCTACTGCTGGTTTGTGTGTGAATGAGTATCTTTGTATCCGAGTATCTCGGTATCTCTGGCGTATCTGTGGGCATTTGCCGTCTGCATTTGTCGGTTGTCAAAGCAACTTTCACACATTCATGAATTTGTTAAGCTCATTAAGTTGCATTTTCGGGGTATTAGCGGAGCTCAATGTTTGGTGTCTCACCGCAAGTAATTATAAAACCAATTAGTAGACTCAGCTTGTTAGTTGAGGTTAATTATGTTAAGCGAGGCTGCACTTCCTGCCCCTTCTCCCGCAACAAACGCGCTAACCATTCATCCGCCCCATCCTTCCTGACTTCCTTCCTGCTGCCCCTTCTCCCCACAATGGCAAAAGCCAAACACGGAGCAGAGCAAACACACTAATTGCACAGCAAAAAATGTGTCTAGGTTTGTTAAGGTTTGTTGTTTTTTTATAAAAGGACATACTCTTTTCTACCAAATGTTAAATGTTATTTTGTCAAGTGATTGTTTGAAGAACTTAAGGGAATATATGTTAATTATCTTTCACTATCGACAGTTTTCTAAACAATTTTCTCTTAAATATTCCAATTATTTCCTTCTCTTGGTTATCCCCTAAATAAACCCAAGAATAGCCCATATGATTCCCACTCTTTTCTCTCACTGTATGGGTATGGGTTAGAAATACAGGAGAAAGAGCTCGCTTGGTCAGCTGCACAAACAGCGAAAGGGGAACGAAGCTACAACAGAAGCGCAAGAGTGGAAAATATGGGTGCCTGGATGCAAGGGTGCTCCAGTCCTGACCAGATCAGAACACACCAGACCAGACCGGACCAGACCAAACAGAACCAATTGCATCACTCACTGGACAGGTAGGTGTGTGTCAGCAGGAAGACGACGCGCTTCAACACGTTCTTGATTTCATCCTTGATGGCGAATATGCGCATCTCCCGGCACTCGTTGATGTAGTTCTGCAGGGCCACCACCTCCGGCGTCTCCTCGGGCCGCTCGCCCGCCTTCATCGACATCTCCTCCAGCTCCTCGCAGATGCTGAAGTGGCAGAAAAAATCAGTCCACATGAAACAGATATATTCAGTGTATATAAGTATATGGGAATGTGTATATGTGGCTATCTATTAAGTGGCATTGGGGGGCAGTCAGCATAAAAGTTAAGTGAAAGAGCACTTGCACTTCATTTAGCTGATGCAATCTGTTCCCGTCGCTTGGCTACTTACGCTCGATTCTCGTTCCAATTGAGGGCTTTGTAAAAATCAATTATGAAATCGTAGATTTCGCGCACATACATCCGCAGCGATAGCTTCACGTGGCGATTATCCAGCATGAACAGGTTGAGCGGAATGAAATCGCGCAGATAATAGGTCGTATCGCTCACGGCCTGCAATTTTTTCAGCAGCTCCATCACCGGCTGCAGCCCAGGGGTGTGCCATCCAAGGGGTAGAAGGAAGTAAGGTTATAAGGACTTGTAGAAAAATCATGGAATAAAAACATATCTAGTGTAGGTTTCCCAAGTTGTTTCCTTGGAGTTTTTATTTGTAGCTCTACAATTAATTAAATAATTTGAAAAGAAAACTGGTTTCATTAAAAACATCAATTCAAAAAAAGAATTTCTAATTATTTTAAGTATTATTTCTAAAATCTATACTATATTATTTAAAAAGCTTAATTTCCTCTTGTAGTTAGAAAACAATTAAATCAAGTGTAATGCTTGTGTAAAGCCAGTGCTTGTTAATTTAAATTAGCAGAGCTTCGATTTTACGACTAATCGAATGAGTGCAATCAGGATGCAACAAACAACACCCCCTCGCAAGTGCCGTGGCGCCACCACTGATCCGGTGCAGTGCAGCGCTCCTGATGGTGCGGACCGAGACGCAGTCGCATTTCATGCATCGACAGCCAGCAGGCAGCAGACAGCATACGCAGTCGGAAGTAATTTTTATTTTATATAAATTGCATAAAAAAAGCAAACCAAACCAAACGAATCGAGAGGAGAGGAAATTTCTGGTCGTTTCATAAAACTTAATGAATGCGAACTGAAAACTGCATTCAGGGATGTGGGGGACGCAGTTTGTGGCGCAAATTGAGCGCACGAGATGGCATCTGTAATGCATGGCTGTCTAAAATTTGAACAATCAACAGGCTGCCAAGCCAAACTGCCAAACAGCATCTAATTAAACATTGCACACAGTCAGCCAACTGCCAGAAACCGGGAGCAGAAACGAGGGGATCTCTGTATGGCAGGCGCTATAATCCGAATTCAGACAAGGTGGAGCTTGTCAAATTACGTAAAATTGCCAGGCACTTTGCCATGAGCCGCTTCGCAACCCGTTTCCCTGACGTTTACATCCACCGAGTCCTGTCACCCGGCCTGTCTGACTGTCGGCAGTCTATTAATATTGCATAATGAAATTTTATGTTAATTCTACGCATCATAGCGCGTAATCAAATCGAAATAAATAATTAAATACGCTTCAAGACGCGAACCAGGCGCGGTGCCTCAAGCTTGCCCACTGATTGCAGGACGGAGACAACCATGTACTCACCCCCAATTCCGGCAAGATATTCTCCGTCCAAACCTTCTCCACCATCGGCATTATCAACTTGTTGAAGAGTCCGAAGTAGTACTTGTAGACGGGCTTGAGGTAGACATGGACTCCGCGCCAATTCACCTGGACTATTTGTTCGACTTTTTCGCAAAGAGCCATAAAGTCCGTGTGATCTTCGTCGATATAGTGCAGGAATCCATGCGTTTCCGGCTCTGAAAATGGAGTTTTCTAAAGACACTGTTCAAACTGTAAATAAGCAGAACTTACCGCCTCCAGACATAACGTACTCCAGGCGCGGTATGTCATAACCCACGGCCAAAATGCTTTTGAAATGATCGACAAACAAACGGGGCAGCTCCTGCATGTAGGGGTATATGTACAGTTTGTGGCTGTGGTCCAACTCAAACTGCGCCACATCATCAATTTCAGGAGCCTGAGAAATTAGCAATAAAAAATTTAAATAAATCTAGTCTAGTCTTTCAAAAGCACATTTACCGTCTCCACTAGCATGGATGCCTGTGGCTGTTGGAAAGGATCTGCGTCGTCCTCGTCGTAGACATATATATTCGTTGCCGATCTGACCCCCGGACCCATGTCGATGGGCTCATGGTCAAAGTGGGCACCCACCACAGAGGCGATCAATGTTACTAGCGGGATTCGCTTGAGCTTGGAGTCGTACATGGAGTAGGTATCGATGCGGTTTCCCTCTTTGAAGGCACACAAAACCTTGAACAGGTAGTTGATGCTCTTGCTGATGAGGCTGTTCAGGTGGCGAGACATCGCCGAGTGGATGCAGCGGAAGAGAACGGCCGCCCGGCCCCCATATTTTCCAGACATGGGAACCATGTCCTTCCAAGTGCCGCGCATTTCGTTCATCAAATCGGCGCAGCGGGGTAGCCAATCGTTGAGGAGTAACTGCCGAAAGGGTTTTTTTGTTATGGAGATTTTGAAAAGGTTACTCAACTTAATTATTGCTTACATCCCGAACATTGGCGCAGCTCTCTTTAATAAACACCTGGACTGTATCTGCGTCCAATGGCCGCTTGGCCAGGAGTAACTGCGCCATGTCCACCACCACAAGGTCTTCGTACAGGTCGTGCCATAGGCGATTAACCGCCTGGACTGTGGGGTGGGTGGTCATAAGCACTTCCCCGATGCGGGACTTGGCCCGCAACAGATTCGAGCGCCAGGGAACCGGCGAAATTATTGTAAAGATAGGGAAATCTGGCGGCTCCTGCTCCAATTGCAAGCGCTTTCTCTCCATATTGGACCTGAAAAAGTTAAATTATTTTAGCTCGGAACCAGAACAATGAACAGCTCACCCCAGAAGATAATTGAGAAAAGCGCGCTTCACATGGTAGCGAAAATCCTCCTGCAGGTCGATGAGGCATACCATCATAAGGATGGCCCTATCCTTACGCTTAACAAGGTCGGTCACGAACAGATAATCCATTAATATAATTTCTGCCGTCAGGTGGGGCCAAAATTTCTGTAATGAGTTGATTAGATACGGGCAGGCGGTGAAAAGGGGCCGACAGGTGGCATAAACTTTACTGGCGCCCCTGGCAATTTCAAATAGTTTTGGTTGGGGTTCAAGTTCGGGTTCAGGTTGGGTATCGGGATTGTCTACCAAACATCTTCAGATGCTCATTAAGCCGCCTTGCCGGCACTGATTTGCCAGAGATGATGGCAAGTGCTTGGCTCAAATCCCTGCCAAAGTTTGTTTTGCGCTCACGTCAAAACATCAACACGCGCCCCGTTACTTGTCATCCCAATAACCCCATCAAGTCCTCGCCCGCCTCGTCGCCTGGGAGCATGTTTAATATGCTCGCACTGCCGGCAAACTTTTTCGGCGAAAACTTCCGCCGAAGTCCTGAGCCAGCCTCTGATGAGCGCCAGTTAAGTTTACTAATAATGTCGACGCTAACTCGTTGTCGAGACGCCATCTCTGTTTGCATTAACCCGTAAAGCTAA
Organism: Drosophila ananassae; assembly: GCF_017639315.1. Classification (NCBI taxonomy): domain Eukaryota; kingdom Metazoa; phylum Arthropoda; class Insecta; order Diptera; family Drosophilidae; genus Drosophila; species Drosophila ananassae. Next base: position 24,154,370 of record NC_057928.1, read on the forward strand.
CAGTGGGCTACTTTACTGAAATCTAGCCATCTTCGATGTCATTTATATATTTTATTTGTTAATTAACTACTTTATTATTCACTCAAAATAGAGTTCAAGCTAAAATGAGGTTTTAGTTTAAAAAATAGTACTATCTTGTAAAATATTTCCCGCTTAAACTAATCAGTAAAATATTAAGCTTTCCATTGAGACTTACCTCCTCCCTTTGAAGGTATTCAAGGGCTTCATTTTGTATTCCGCTACGAGGATCCACTAGCTTTAAGGCCCTGCGAATTAGGTGAGAAGGATACGTCGCCAGTTGTGTTATGGACATCTGAATGGGGAAAAGGATTTATGAAGAAAACATTAATGGGGTGCGATTCGTGCTAAAGTCACTCAAGCGGTTTCTTTTTTTTAACAACTAATCACGTTATTCATAACTCTGACCACGCCCCCAGACCATAATATTTACGAGGTATGAATTATATAATTTTTATAAGCACGTTTCCCGAAGCCAACGCAGCTTAATTTACTCGCACGCTCACGCACACATGTTTACTTTGTATCAAGTTTATTATTATCATTTTTTATGTACGCCTCGGACACGGACAGTGATACAGGGATACCAGGCCACGGATATAGATACGAAGTGGGAGCAGGAGCCAAAGCCAAAGCCAGAGGCGGAGTCGGAGAGTCAACGATAAAATTTATTTACGCCCGTCGCTGGTTCTCACTTTTGATGGGTTTTTTATGGTCTCGGTCAGGGAGTCATTGCGGCCGGGCATTTGGCTTTCGTTTCCCAGCTTTTTTAGCATATGTTTGGACAGTTGCATAATTCACAATTACTTAACGACACGTGGACCCCACCTGGATGAAAGCCCACAACACTTCCCACCCCACACTATTTCCCGCAGCGGAACTCACGCTTTTCATAAGACACATGTAGCGTTTTTCAATCTTCAGAGTGAACTTTGCTTTGGCAACCTTCATCGTAGCCAGATATTTGGCCATCATCTGACGTTTTTGTTCCTCAGGATTCACGGGTTGCAGGGGTGCCATATAGGGGAAACGACTGCAGACAAAATTATTTTAATTATTCCGAAAATATATTTGATTCCTTAAGCATTCTCACGTGGCCTCCATCTTCTTGAGACAGTGTAGAAACTCTTCGTTGGTTTTAAAGTCCGCGCGGTGAATCCTTTTATTTTGCAGTCGGCAATCTCTCTTTTTCTATTAAAGAAATTTCAGATAGCATCAAAAGCTATTATGTTCAATGAAAAACTAACCGTTGATGATATATTTTTTTTTATTTTTACACAAATTCGGATCGGGAGTACTTTTTAGTCCATGTCCAATATTATGTTCGGCCGCTTTGACAATGGGTTTCAGCATCTCATCGATAACTTTACCCACCCTTACCAGCTCGTTTCGACACTCTGAAAATAATATAGTGATGAACAAATTAAATCCAATCAGGAAAATAAGAGTCAAGTACTTGCCTTGAGGTGTGCGAAAAGCGTAGTGATCGGCCACCGTGAACTTTTCCTTTTTCTTCTCCTTTTTTAGATTGTTGACTCGCAGGTGGCGCGCTGAGGGAGTTCTGTAGGCCCCGATTAGCTCCGAGGGAGAGCCGTGTAGCCGCCTCAGCTTATTTGTCCAGAGCGCGGATTTTGTGCCGCAGTCCGGGAAAAAAATCCGTACTCTCCGTTGACAGTAGATATCCAAGAGTTGGGTGGTCATCTCATAGACTTCCTGCTCGCTGGGTTTCACTGTCAATATGGTATGGAATATGATATGGTGGGGAAGGAGTGGTGGGGAAATGTCAAATTTTTAATAATGTTCGCTGAATAAATATGAACGTTTATTTATTACCGCCAGTCATCCATTTGTCAATCCAGGGAAATTGATTACAAGCTGGAAGCAAAAAACAAACCAAAGGTAAAATATAATGCAAAAAAACAAATTGAAAATCGCATTTAATATTTGTCCACGAACTTGATATGTGGGGGTCGTATATATGTATATATCATATCGGCCTGTCTGCACTTTGTAAATTTGATTTTACCCTTTCTTTTATCCCTTTTCGACGTGACTTTCTCTGCGCCCGAGAGGAAACGCAAATAAACTTGTTTGGGCAACATGAAATTGTTTTAAATAAAAGTCACGCCAGTGAAGTTCGATTCTTAAATGATTAAACTGAAATTAATTTCCATTTCTGGCCGGCACAAAGGGAATTCCCCCAGGGCATCATCGGCCAGGGTTGGGGTCAGGATGCGCCATCATCTCGCTATCAGCGGCAACTACTATTGTGCCGTATCGGTTTGTTTGTCACATTTGCATGCTAATGTCTATGGGCAACACGCTTTTATGGCATTGTGTAACATGTTCCCTTATTAGGCTACGCGCCCACAATCCCACTGGGTGGGAGCTTCCATTCAGGTATTAAATATTAAAAAACTAGACACAAAAATGAAACATTTTTATTACAAACTAGCGCCAGAAGTCGAGACAAACGAGAGATACCGAAGTTTGTGCACCCATCAAGGACGTGCGAGTACTCTTTTGTGACGTAAACAACTTTCAAGGATCTCCTATTCAGAATAAATTTTTGAACATATATTGTTGGAAATGACTTTTTCAATAAAGTTGAAATTTAAAACAACGTTTTAATACCGTGATGAGAGAAAAAAAATGACACCTTAATTTGTAGAGTATTTTGAAGCAAAAAAAGGAAACAGAAAAATGTACCATGTAAATGCTAAATAAAACACTATGATAAACATGTTGGAGAGTCATTCGACCCGCCCTTGGACCCGACCCTGCACCAGCCACTCCCCCATCATCCCCCGAGTGCCCTACACTCCCAGAGGATATTCAAATAAATGTCATACGCATTTGTTTTTCGGTTTTGCCTTTTTTCTCATTTCGGTTATAAAATTTTATGTTAAAAGGATAATGTTTGAAATTTTTATGTTTACAGGTGAACAATTTTCCAACGAGCTGCGCAGAGGGAGTGGAGCCCGGCATGGTGTGGGAGAGCCATTCAAGGAGGAGGAATCGAGAAGTGGGAACTGGGAACTGGGAGAAGGAGACTGAGGCCAGGGCATGTTTTCGCATTTAATAAAGTATTAAGTGTTATGTTTTTGCGGTAAAGTTCTCACTCATTGAATAACGCAAAATGTCTGGCAATTTGTTTGCGCCTCTCCCACTCCCGGCAGCAAGAATAATGCGCAAATGTTGTTCCACTTAATTGTCCGCTGTCGCTGTGGTTGGCCCACACCTTTTAATATGGCTAATTTCACTCACCCGTGGAATCGAAGTTATAGGTGTGATCCTTGGCGTCACGGAGGGCCTCGAACTGCTCGGGCATCACGATGTCCTCCAGCTGCAATTCCTGCAGGCTGTCGTCGTCGCACTCGTCATACTTCTCCTTGACGTTTTCGAGATCGTACGAGAAGAAATCGAATTCACGGTTGCAAGCCCCAACAATACTGTCAGTTTGCATGTGAGCTTTTGAAAAAAAAAGGTTGTGTGAAACTTCTTAAAAAACAAATAAACCTTTCTCTTCAGAGATAATTTTGTTTTAAAAAAAGAGTGCTGCTCTTGAGATTTCAAAATATGTCCTTTCTTCACAAAAAAACATACTCACATATTTTCTCTTGCAGGAACTCCTTCACCGGATCGAGGGGCAGCTGATCAAAGCCATACGTCAAGCTGAAGAAGGGGCAGTCGTTCAGCTGCCGCTTTTCGCCCTTTTTTTGGGCCTGCGAGCTTCGCGGCAGGTGGAGGGTCCTTTGACGCCTCACCTTATCGTCCTGCAGCCGCGGATCGCAGTACGGACGTCGCTCGGGCGCTACCTTCTTCTGCATTCTGCCAGAGTCATGGATTGATGCGGGAAGGGTCCTTGGAGGTGGAGCCTTTCGGTTGCGGCTCTAACTTGAATCGGTGTGTGCGTGATCCTTCCGTCGATGTCGGTTTGCTAACGAATTGTATTCAAACCCAACACAACGAAACACGATTTCTAGTCTGCTCTCATTTGTTTCACTCTTTGCGGGGCATACTTTTCCAGCTCTAAAAAAAATGGAGGATGAAAAAATTACATCTCGGATGGCAAAAGTTTACACAGCGGCAGCGAAATATTTGCGGGCCAGCAACGAACGTGAAATGTTTACAAACAACGTCGAGGCCCAGACAATGGGCATGGCCACAACCATGGCAACCGATGGCATTCGGGGCAGGATTGGGGGCGTACGTGTAGCCCGGCAACCGGGACCGGCTGGCAAGGAGCATAGGGATTCGGGAGGCTACTAAGGTGGCAGCTACGCTGGCACTCCGTCAATGGCTCGTCTATCAACGTGCTCAGCTTCTCCCGATAATATTTGATATTTGTGTCTGGCTTTGGAAAAGCATCTTGTACATACATACATATGTACATACATATCTGCAATAGAAGGTACACTACAAAAAATTATAAAAACCGTTGAAATAGTGCATACACATAGGGATTGTGGTATTTATTGTGATACAGATCTTTTAAAGTATTTCCAATATTATTTTCAGGAATAACTAAGTACATTTGCTTCGAAACAAATAGGGGAAACATTTTCAGAAAAAAGGTAGTCATAGAGATGGTAGAACATAAAAAGCTTTTTAACTTTATCGGTGTTAATGGTCGCCATTTTTTCGATTTCAACGTTGCTAGTTACTTTCTTATCGGATCTTGTAACCTTACAACTTCGATTGTAATTTTGAATTTCTCTAAATAAAATGGGAAACTATATTGGGTAATCTGAGGGCATTTAATAAAGTTTATAGTTTATTGAGGTATAATTGGGAAGTTTTCTTAAACATTAAATTACAAAAAACAAGAAAGGAAAGCTAACTTCGGGCGGAGCCGAAGTTGATATACCCTTGCAGTTCAGTCGCAGTCCGCTAGGTGGCGCCACGCATCTTATATTATTAAATATATAGCGGATCGTATATAGTCGGCCGATCCTTATAAAAATTGGCAGATCGGATTGTTTTTCACAAAATAGAATCTGTACCAAATCCCATCTTTCTAACTTAAAAAACACCAAAGTTATGCCAATTTTGATCGTTCTATGACAGCTATAGGATATAGTCGGCCGATCCTTATGAAATTTTGTACATAAGATATTTTGGTCAAATATAATATGTGTGGAAAGTCCCTCTAACTTAAAAAACACCAAAGTTATGGCATTTCCTATCAATCAGTTATATGGCAGCTATAGGATATAGTCGACCGATCCCGGCCGTTCCGACTTATATACTACCTGCAAAGGAAAGAAGGGTGTGTGCAAAGTTTCAACTCGATAGCTCCAAAACTGAGAGACTAGTTTGCGTAGAAACCGACAGACAGACAGACAGACAGACAGACAGACGGACAGACGGACAGACGGACAGACGGACAGACGGACATGCTCATATCAACTCAGGAGGTGATCCTGATCAAGAATATATATACTTTATAGGGTCGGAGATGTCTCCTTCACTGCGTTGCACACTTTTGACCAAAATTATAATACCCTCTGCAAGGGTATAAAAATGTACAGAACTATAACTAACTATAATTTACTATAATATTGAAATCTATTTTCGCAGTGCACAGTTTGCCAGGTAGGATACGCGGCAGCTTTTCTCGAATTGTGCACACATTTTCCAATAAAGCTCAACAACTGCATAAAAACTGGTCCTAGAGCTCCTGGCATTCTGTGCATTTATTATCCTGTCTGTCTGAAAAGAGGAGCCTGAGCTGGAGAAGCATGAGACAGGCAGGTCTCGTCAATGAACCTGATTATGTGTTGACAATGATGAAAAATAATATTGCCAGCATGTTGTGGGCATCTAATAGGGCTGGCTCCCAACGGAGAATCAGTGGGGGAATTCATTTTATAAGAGTCGTGAGCCGATTTGGTGATTATGCATGGAAATGGAATTTGATTCGGAATTGGAATACAATATCTTGATGAAGATGTCGATGCACTTGCAATTAGCGCAACAATTAGTTGTGGCAAATTAATTGGAAATTTGATTAATGGGCAATTGTGGTCGCCTAGCCGTTGCGGTATTCCATTTGAATCAAAAGGCATTCAACTTTGGCCAACTTTGAGGGTGCTGGTGAATGCGGTTGCTGCCACACACGCGGAACAGTGTTAGCGAGTGAGCTGACAGTCGTGTGAATCCTGCGGGCCGGGATCAAGCAACCAGGTCATCCAGCTCGCGCCTGTCACGTGCCTAAGCAATTGCGATTCCAACGCAATGCAGGTGCCACCGACAGGTCCTGCGGGGATCAGGATTCGAGGCCATAGAGTAACTAACGTGGATTGCAGTGCATCCAGAGCCCTGTGTGACAAATATTTATTAACTGCCACAGCTAGAGAAGCCTGATCTTGGCTCAGTGAGCAAATAAAAAATTGAATTGCCTCGTCAATTGTCACAAATAATGATTACCACGCATTTTCGACCCCATTCGCATCGATTCGATTCGATTCCGGACTCGAGTCCGGGGGGCATGACACGCATCAAATTGCATTTAGTTTGTCATTGCGGGTGGGAGGAAGTTTCGGGGTTGGGCCTCCGATCCGGCAGACAAAGGGCCGTAATGCGACGGCTGTCAGTCACGTGACCCCATTGCTAAATATAATATATCCAAGCCGAGAGGGGAGGCGCGCTACAACATCATTATTAACAGAGTCAACGAGCAGCAACAAAAGTCTGGAGCCTGCGAGTATGCAACACTTTTCCCCAGAACGGAAATAAGTCGAATCAAATCATACCCTAAGAAGCTTAACTCCGAGGGTATCCTAAACTCGTGCGAGTGCTATTGGGAACGAAAGTTTTCAAGTGTGAGGCAAGATATGAAATTCGATATCGGATGTGCGCCTTTTCGAACACAAAGGAGTTATAAATCTTGGTAGAAAAAATCATAAATAAACCAATGACATTTGAGTAAATGGAAAACATGAAAAGTTTATATGGCAAAATATATAGAGCTTAAATTATTCAATTTTATATGTGCCTTAAATGAAAGTTGAAATTATGTATGATTTTACGTGTTTAAAATTTGTTTAGCTTGGACAAAGTATTCTCTTTGTACACCTCAATGGTAGAGTATAATTAAAGAACTGCCTCGTCAAGGAAAAGTTTCTTTTTTATTTTCGCTCTCTTTCTTCCTTTTATACCTTTCTCTGTCCGCTTTTCCCTGCCTCCAGCCCCATTGTTTATTTGCCTCGATTCCGACTTTTTTTTTGCTGTTTGTTGGCATGGAGAATCGCATTTTGTCCACGTGATTAATGGGTAGCGCTGGAAGACGTCGCGACTTGAAAAATTACATTCAAAATAAACGACAGAGGCGTCGTGGTCGGCGTTTTAAAACGGCCTGTCACACGTAAACGGGGGCAGGGGCGGCCACCCCCAGAGATTGGGAAGGGGCAAAGGATAAGAAGGCCAGTGGCAGTGTCGCATATCAGGCATCAGGACGCACGTAAAAGATGCAACAGGAGCAAGAGCAAACACCGTGTGATTTACACGCAACCCGGGTCGAGGATGGGGGGTAGGAAATGGGGTGGACTGGGTTGGATTGGGTCATGGTGCAAATTAGGGGTTGGCGCTGCCGTGCAACGCACTTGGTTGTCAATTGAAAACGTGCCAACAATTTGCAACGACGATTAATCGTGCGACCAAACTGGGAGTTCAAATTGCCAGGAGTCCAGGAGGAGCACCTCCATCCTCCATCCGCCAGCTCCATGGCCAGACCGCTGTACCGTTTGTCCAGCAGATCCTAGCTCCTGTCTGGCTGTCCTTCGTGCATGTTGCGTCGCATTTGCAGCTCTGTTTACGACGTCACGCCAACAAAACCGACATCCAGCTAAGTTTGCCCAGCGTCTGACTAATTCGCGCTGGCTCTATTATGCATGGATGGAAATGGGAATGGAATGGGGTTGGGATTGGGTATGGATTGGGATTAAGTTGCCCAGGCAGACGGCTGATGAGCACTTAATTCCCGGTCGCTAATTGGTTCCAAGATGAAAGACACACGCAAGGGGGCAGTTGCAGTTTCGGAAGTCAAGCGATTTGCGGCTTGAGATATATCAGCGGTAGTTAAAGCCAATGGCTTAAATCACGTCTATATTTATGACTGGTTAATTATCGGTCTGCGCTTAAATTTTAATCAATTTTCATTGCTAATATTTCTTCTGCTTCCCCATCGACGGGGGGACGTGCGCTTTTGTTATCATTAATAATGAATATAATTATGAAATGTCAAAGTGGGTAGAACACAAAAAAAAAAATGAACAAAAAATGCGAAATACAATCACTTTATGCCCATAGATGCAGATACAGATGCCGATATACACACGGATGCAGATACAGCATCTCTGCGCACAACGGGCCATCATTAAAGGCTTTTGTATGCAATTACATGCCGCATTGAGCAATCGTAAATTAGCTTTGGAGCCGCGCGATAAAAAATAAAGCGAAATTCAATTAAATTAAAAGTGTGCAAAAATTTAATGCCCATAATGAAAAATCGGGCCAGATCATACTCGTATTAATCATAACAATTTGCAACTATTTTTTCCAGCCTGTCGATTTACTAAAAAATTGGTTACTGAAATCTACCGGGCACTCATTCATATTTATGTTAAATGTCAACAATCATCAATGCTAGTTTTTTTCAAATACTGTTCAGTCTGGCGTCCTACGACACAAGACTGATCGAGTGACATTTGATAAAAAGTAAAATTATATATGAAAATAATGTTAACAGAATGGCAAAGTTATGGATTTATAGAGAAAAAATATAGAGCTCCAAATCGACTTTTTAAAGAAGAAAATTCTACTTGTATTTTTTAAATTAAATTTTATATTAAATAATCCAAAACACACAGTAAGGATAGTGTGCTGCAGTAACAAAAGTCTGCTTAGCAAAGCACATTCTGCAAAGTCTGATAAAATGTTCGGCCCGAGTAATATTTGTGCGAATATCTGACGGATAAACCATGATGCCCAACTATGTGTTTCCATGTGGGTGTTATTTTTGCCTTGGCTCGGAGTATGTGTGAATAAATTCTGCAATGCGTAGCTCAAAATTTCCAACACGAAATTGTTATGGTTTTCCAGGCTTAACGATAAATGTACTTGGCCAGAAGCCGGAGGACTCCATTCAGGAGTTCATTCAAGAGTTTTGCATTTGCCTTATGCCCGAAAATATTTACTTGTGAGGAGATTGTTTAGCTAAACCATAAAAAGGCTGGCATGTCCGGGTCGGATGACAGTTGCTTTTTTCTTCCTGTCTACGCCAGAAACAATGTAGCATTTAAGAAAATTTAAGCCGCAAGCGACTTAAAAACGAGGCGAGTCGAAACGAAACACAACCAGAGTCCTTTTTTGGCCATATGATTTAGCCATCTGGTGATGTTGCTGTTGGTGGTATTGTTGGGGATTTGGCTTGCCTTTGGATTTTTTGCTCATTGTCTTCTGCTGCTCCAGGGCTAAACAAAGGGCCAAAAGCCCAAAAGTGGATGGCTGTCTGGGAATGGGCCATGGGATATGGCTATGTCCAAAGCCCGGGATAGATGGATGGACGGGCAAACAATTGTTGTTTGTATCCTGGTTAGCTTTGGCCACTGCGGCCGCTTTGGCTGCTGTACAAATTAGTTTCTAATACCTTCAAGTCAAACAGTGGACCCGGAGACCTTTGCCTTTGCCTTGCCTCCGCCTTTGCCTTTGATTTTGCCAAGCAAGCAGGCAAGCAGGGTAAACAGACAGGCTCAAGCCGGAGCTTTGAGCCTGCGATTCTCCGGCCAATCAGGCATGGTCGCATTCCGGCCTCAGCGCCCTCAGGTCCTGGCCCCGGGTAAGTTTGCCGAATCACTTGAGCGTGTTTATGAAATAACGTTGACCCGAGTCTATACACTTTGGGGCCCCCGAAGTGGGTGGCCCTGCGGAGTTGTGCTGTTGCCGGTCGCCTAATTAGAAAACTCATCCGTTTCCGAGAGCGTCGATTGATTAACAGTAAATGGTATTTTAAATAGTTTCGCTTAGTTTGATTTGGCCCATTTAAAAGCGACTTCAAAGCATCTGGCCAAGTAAGTAGTTGCCCTCAAGATTGCGTAATGATCCAGACAGGCGTTTCTTCTTTGGAAAGTTCGACCGAAAACACAACCGCAGGACCATGTGGCAGGTTTAATGAGCTGACAGGATCCAAACGAGGGAGACTTCGCCTACTCTACCACTTGATTCCTCGCTCACCGTTATCCTTCGTTTATCTTTGGCCAAAAGTTTTAAAATTAATTTTTAATTGTTTATACAGCAAAAGTTCAGAAAAGTGGAAGAAGCTAAGCAATGGGAAAAATAAAAGCATTTTTTAAACACTAAGAGGTAAATGTGATGCCTTTGTTCTTTCTTTGCTTTTTCGGTCCTTCGAGCCAAGTAATTAACCTCTTTCCATCAGACTATTAAAGTACATTAGTTAGAGGTATTAGGATAGCTTTTTTTCAAATAAGTTAATTTATTTTTAGACAAATATAAATGCGTATTTAATATCACCTCTCTTTGAAAATTAGAATCTACAAATGTCTTTGTCGAAATACTTAACCCAGCGATCTGCGACCTTGTCTTGGGTTGTATCGGCAGCTGTGAATGCAAACTTCGTGGCGATTTCAGGGGCAATAATCGGAGCAACAAAACGCCCATTGATAACGATCGAGCATAACCGTACTTTAAACTTGGATGGAAGCCATGGAAGAATGGGTATTACGGCCGGGAAATTTGCATAACACTGGCCCAAAAGAGTTGACGGCGCGATGTCAGCACTAAAAGCAACGGAAAACAGAGGCAATGCTTTACAAAAGAAAATTATGCAAATTGCTAATAAATTATAGTGAACCAGCGAACGACATGTAAAATAATAACAAGCGGACGGAGTTGGTGAGCGGTTATTTTTTTGGGAGGAGGAGGTGGCCGCGAATTGAATTACAAATGTAAACACAATGCCACAGGACCACGACACAGGACCAGCAGCAGAGGAGCTCCAGGACAGGACAGCACGCTACAGGACACGGGATGGGGCCATTGCGAAATCATTAAAATAATAAAGCGCTCTTCGCTGTTTTCAAGACGACAACGACGCGATGACGACGCTGACAACAGCGACAAGGATATTAACTGGCGAGCGGATAATGGCGAAACTTTTTGACATTTATTGTGTTTGTGTCGAATGTTTATTTATGATTGCACGCGGCTGGGCCGGGGTCTGGCCGTATTTACATTACAATGATCAGAAGAGCATAACTAACGGCCACATCCCTTGATTTCCATCGCAACTCCACTTTCCCCACTCCCAATATCGCAATTCCCATCCATATCATGTGCTTGTTTGCCTTTGCGAATGCGTATTAAATTAATGATACTTTCTAGTTCATAAAATTCGTTATGCGAGAGTTCCAGGCTCTGATTCTGACTCTGATTCAGGACAGAAAGAGAACCAGAAATCTGTTTTGTGTGCGAGTATCAACGTCAAAACACAAATCAAATAATCACATAAATGAGACCATGACACCGCCACCCGAACACTCATGTGGCGGGTGGTGCCTATTGAATTGAAACAAATTGATTGTCATAAAACATCGTTTATACATATTATAATGTGTCATCGGATGTTCATGCTTCGCTACATACTATTAGTACGAAACAAAATCCGCCGAAAAACACAGTCCAACTTCCATAACTTCAACGGCCATCTGCTGAATTTTAAATTTGCGTAGGGGTTTTTTCGAGTGGAAAAAAATTATATTCTTCGCGGTTGTTTATTGAATTTAAAAAGTACTTTACCAAAAATGATAAAAACCACTTACTGACTGGGACTTAATCCCATTTTTTATAACTTAAAAAAAAATTTGCAGATTTGTCATATATTTACTAAGATTCTATTAAATAAATATTTTTTAAGCATTGAAAACTACTTAAATAAAGCTTATATATTAGATATTCTTAATTTTATTCTTAAATTCTTTTTAAGGGAACTCCACTATATTAGCATCCTTAACTCTATGGTTTGGCATGTTTTCACAAGTGGCGATGTGAATGATTGCGATAAAGATGGCGCTGCTTGCTATCGGGTGGATGTGGGACACTTTTGGCTCCTTTACGAGGGCAATAGTTGAGTCTCCGTAGCAACATCCATGTACCAGCACCATCTCCGACTCCAGATGAAACCGAAACGCAAAGCTCGCAAAATTTATGGTTGTTTACACCAGATTGCACACCCCATTTGCTTTGTTTTGCACTCGCTGCCACTTGACACACATTTTGGGCCAGACCAAACCTCAAGATGACGATGACTCTTGAGTCTTGGAGCGGTGTGAGTGCCCCTCCCTCGCCAAACATTAAAAAAAAAACAAAGATACTTGCACAATTTTGTCTCTTTAATTAGTCCAAGGACAACGCGAGAGGGGACCCGCGGGAGTGGCGAAGTGAAAGTGCCCCGACATCATATGCATGATTTGTGAAAAGTTACCACAACCACCCGCCACTTTTTCCTCTTTTCCCAGCGAACAGCTTGTTTTGCCAAGTTTATGAATTTCATAGCCAAAGTTTTTCGGCAGCGCATAACATGCTTCGAACTTGTAAGCTACTCCTGCTCCTGCTTCTGGTCCTGCTCCTGCTCCTTGCTTATTTTCATGTCTCGTCTCGTCCTTAGCCCAAGGAACATACTTTCGAAGAAATCTTTGATATTAAACTGTCGGATGTGTGTATACATTATGGCTAAGCCTTCGCACCTGTGTCCATAAAATACTCCGATTAGCCTTGGATCCAGAGACGTTATTAAATGCGTACGAAAAAATTAATACGATATAATAATTAAGCCTTTCGCATTCACACAGAACAGCAAATAGAACTGGATATGAGTGTTGACTGGAATTATTATTTACTTTTTGCCTTTTCAAAATGATTTTCCGGTCACAACACAATTTGCAACTCATTCAGTGGAATTACGTTTCGCAGCATCCCAGTTGAGAATGAAAAATATACGTTTTATTTTTCCGCTACAAAATACTTCATTAATATTTCTCCTCTATCCAAGTTAATTATAAAAATGTAGTAACTTTTCTTTGTCAAATAAACGTTAAATATATTGGCAAAACAAATCAAACAGCTGTGCGATCGTGCGGCCCGTGCGACCTTTGCAGGCCACCAGTCTTGAGCGGTTCGTTGAACTCCATCCGTCTTTGGGCATTATACTTATGTTATAGTAGTACGCAAATTACCGATAGCCACTTGAGAAATTAACGCTCGAAACTATTAATAAATGCCCATGCTGTGCGAGTATGGTGTCATTAAAATGTTCAAATAGTTTTGGGTTTTTGCATTAGATCTTGTTAAGAGGGCCCGACGCTCGCTCTTGACCGTGAAGCCAGAGATATGGCCATATAGGAGTAGCAGAAGCAATATCAATCGGATCGAATCGAAGCAGCGAACGGCAAACGAAAGCGAAACGCCGAGCATTTAGATATTTAGTTCCGCACTGGGCAACTCTTCAACGGCCACCTCCACCTGAGCACTATGGGTTAAATGCACGTATTAGGGGTTAAAATCATATAGAGCTATTAGATTATAGAAAAAATAATCAATCCCTCATTTAAAATCCATTCTTGGACATAAAATAAATTAAATGTGTAAAGAAATACATAACATCTACAATATTTGATAGAAACTTAAGCCTGAATATTACTTTACTATTATTAATGCATCGTAAAACCATTATAGATAAACTATCAATCTGTAACCAATGTATAATCTATCATATTCATAAATTTTCTATTTAATTTATGCTCTTTTTTACTTATAAAATTCAAGTATAACCCACTGTAAACCAGCTTCCAAATGGACCCAATCTCAAGACATCTACGTAACTGGGAGAAGGAGACGGGGGGCACTTGAGGGCTCGAGTGGCGCATGTTGGGGCTTTGGCCAGGTTCATTGTTTTTGTTACCGATTCAGATTCGTATTCGGATTCGGAATCGGTTTCGGTTTCCGCTGCTGTTTGCTGGCAAACAAAGCTCCCTCTCGTTGTTCGTTTTAGCCAAGCGCGGCCCGGCAAACATTAGAGCGTATAAATATGCCGACAAATTGGACGATTAATCATTCGACCCATAGATTCCATCGTCACAGCAATTAGCTTGGAGATCTATACCACAATGGTGAATACCCAAACAGGAGCAGGACCTACAGGATAACCTTTACCTAACTGTTTCTTTCCCGCTTGCAGAAACTTTTTATAGCGTGCATCTTTATTGCCGCCGCGACGGCTGCAGTGATTCCTGTCGAACAAGCCAGGCACCGTCGCGACGTCTCCGAGATCGTGGGCGAGTACCTCCCGCCGGCGGACGCAGTTGCTCCTGGAGCTCCTCTTGATGAGATCGCCCCATTGCAAGACTCCGCCGCTGTGGGAGAAGATGGATACCGCTACAAGACCGTGCGCCGATTGAAGTACCGCCAGCGCCGGGATGTCTCCGAGATTGCCAATGACTACCTGCCCCCCACTGAGGAGGTTGTTGCCGACGCTCCAGTGGAGGAAGTTCCCGTCGAAGAGGCCAGCCAGGATTCTGCCGTTCTTGCTGCTGATGGTTACAAGTACAAGACTGTCCGTCGTCTGAAGTACCGCCAGCGTCGTGATGTCTCCGAGATCGCCAATGAGTACCTGCCCCCATCTGAGGAGGTTGTTGCCGACGCTCCTGTTGAGGAAGTTCCCGTCGAAGAGGCCAGCCAGGATTCTGCCGTTCTTGCTGCTGATGGTTACAAGTACAAGACTGTCCGTCGTCTGAAGTACCGCCAGCGTCGTGATGTCTCCGAGATCGCCAACGAGTACCTGCCCCCATCTGAGGAGGTTGTTGCCGACGCTCCAGTGGAGGAAGTTCCCGTCGAAGAGGCCAGCCAGGATTCTGCCGTTCTTGCTGCTGATGGTTACAAGTACAAGACTGTCCGTCGTCTGAAGTACCGCCAGCGTCGTGATGTCCTCCGAGATCGCCAACGAGTACCTGCCCCCATCTGAGGAGGTTGCCACCGAGGCTCCTATTGATGAAGCTCCCGTTGAAGAAGCTAGCCAGGATTCCGCTGTTCTTGCTGCCGATGGTTACCAATACAAGACTGTCCGTCGTCTGAAGTACCGTCAACGCCGTGATGTCTCCGAGATCGCCAACGATTACCTGCCCCCATCTGAGGAGGTTGTTGCCGACGCTCCTGTTGAGGAAGTTCCCGTCGAAGAGGCCAGCCAGGATTCTGCCGTTCTTGCTGCTGATGGTTACAAGTACAAGACTGTCCGTCGTCTGAAATACCGCCAGCGTCGTGATGTCTCCGAGATCGCCAATGAGTACCTGCCCCCATCTGAGGAGGTTGCCACCGAGGCTCCTATTGATGAAGCTCCCGTTGAAGAAGCTAGCCAGGATTCCGCTGTTCTTGCTGCCGATGGTTACCAATACAAGACTGTCCGTCGTCTGAAGTACCGTCAACGCCGTGATGTCTCCGAGATCGCCAACGATTACCTGCCCCCATCTGAGGAGGTTGTTGCCGACGCTCCTGTTGAGGAAGTTCCCGTCGAAGAGGCCAGCCAGGATTCTGCCGTTCTTGCTGCTGATGGTTACAAGTACAAGACTGTCCGTCGTCTGAAATACCGTCAACGCCGTGATGTCTCCGAGATCGCCAATGAGTACCTGCCCCCATCTGAGGAGGTTGCCACCGAGGCTCATATTGATGAAGCTCCCGTTGAAGAAGCTAGCCAGGATTCCGCTGTTCTTGCTGCCGATGGTTACCAATACAAGACTGTCCGTCGTCTGAAGTACCGTCAACGCCGTGATGTCTCCGAGATCGCCAACGATTACCTGCCCCCATCTGAGGAGGTTGTTGCTGACGCTCCTGTTGAGGAAGTTCCCGTCGAAGAGGCCAGCCAGGACTCTGCCGTTCTTGCTGCTGATGGTTACAAGTACAAGACTGTCCGTCGTCTGAAATACCGCCAGCGTCGTGATGTCTCCGAGATCGCCAATGAGTACCTGCCCCCATCTGAGGAGGTTGCCACCGAGGCTCCCATTGATGAAGCTCCCGTTGAAGAAGCTAGCCAGGATTCAGCTGTTCTTGCTGCCGATGGTTACCAATACAAGACTGTCCGTCGTCTGAAGTACCGTCAACGCCGTGATGTCTCCGAGATCGCCAACGAGTACCTGCCCCCCACTGAGGATGTTGTTGCCGACGCTCCTGTTGAGGAAGTTCCCGTCGAAGAGGCCAGCCAGGATTCTGCCGTTCTTGCTGCTGATGGTTACAAGTACAAGACTGTCCGTCGTCTAAAGTACCGCCAGCGTCGTGATGTCTCCGAGATCGCCAACGAGTACCTGCCCCCATCTGAGGAGGTTGCCACCGAGGCTCCCATTGATGAAGCTCCCGTTGAAGAAGCTAGCCAGGATTCAGCTGTTCTTGCTGCCGATGGTTACCAATACAAGACTGTCCGTCGTCTTAAGTACCGTCAACGCCGTGATGTCTCCGAGATCGCTAACGAGTACCTGCCCCCTTCTGAGGAAGTTGTTGCCGATGCTCCTGTCGAGGAAGCTCCCGTTGAAGAAGCTAGCCAGGATTCCGCTGTTCTTGCTGCCGATGGTTACCAATACAAGACTGTCCGCCGCCTGAAGCTGCGTCACCGCCGTGCTCTGTAAGCTGGAATGCCTGTGGCAGTGCCTTCTTTCGAATTTGTACCTGATCTACCCGCTCACGATTGTAGCACCCACCAACCTACTAGGACATAAGTTTTTCTATTATTTAACGATTGAAATCAGCGAATAAATCCAACAAAAATTGTTATACCATAATCTAGAGCTCTCCTCTTTGGCTAAATGCTAACCTGTTGGGAGTAGAAGCCGGACTCGATTCCATAAATTGTGCACCTTTTCGCTTAGTTATGACAGCAACAGTTAAGCTCATGGCTCAGCGCACAAGAACGCAATTATCCAAAAAGGTCGGAGAACGGGATGAGGTGAAGGGTCAGACTGCTGGCCAGGACTCGATTCGACCGGATCCCGTCCAGGTCATAGGTCCTGGCACCTTGTTCGTAACCAGCGCAACTTCGGCGAACTCTAGCAAATACTTTAAGCTATGCTTTTGAAGATGTTAATCTCATGTCAAGTCCACTTTACACACAACGCCAAGGGTCTGCCCTGGTTGCCACCGTAGTCTTCCCATCCTTTGGCCCTCCCGCTAGGAACAAAGTCACCCATTGATTTGTGAGAATGTGTGTGGGCGTGGGACGTTGTTTGGTGTTGGCAGCAGCAAGGAAAAAAAGTTGTTAAGTTAAAAGGCATTTGAACCGCAGCGAGCAAGGATTTCGGCCAGGATCTAACAACTTCCTTTGCACGCGCCTCCAACGAGCGGGTGGGGGAACGGGGCGGGACCGTTGGACAGACCAACTAATAATAATTTATCGATCCCCTAGCCCAAGCAGTCGCATACGTGGGTCGCCCTATGATTTATGGCAGCCAGGGACTCGGACTCGGGAGGGCGTATCCGAAAAAAGGACGAAAAGTAGGTGGAGTCGGGCAGGACCTGGCAAACAGCAAGGTGCCAGACTGGCGGCCAGCGCAGTGCCAAATTGGTTTAATGTGTGGTTAGACAACTTATTTAACGTTTTCAAGTGGTTAGCGCCCACACAATCTCGCCTGCCAGATGTGGAGCAGGGACACCCGTCAGCGATATTACTTGATTCGGCTCTATTCGGGCACTCAGGTGGTCCGGCTCTCATTGCCCGGGGTCAGGTAGTGGGTCTCCTACACTATGCAATAATATGTATGTTGTTTGGGGGAACAAATAGCGAAAACTTCAAAGATGGATACACAAAATGTATATCAGCGTGATGCTTTATTTTTAATTCTATTTTAATGTTTGTTCTATAAATAGTTTGGAGCCTGAAGTTGTGTTCAAAATACACTCAATAGATAAAAGACAATTGTTTTTTTGACTGTGAACCATTTTGTTGCCTTTCGTTCGGACACATAAATCATACAATGCCGTTATTTACTCTTTTGTCGAGCGGCAAACTGGTTACGTATGCCACTATCTGTGGTATCTACAAGTGCACAGCCCCCGGCCTGACGCCACCACTCGAGGGACTGGGCAGCGGCCCACAAATCTCTGGAGAAGAAGGGCTGTGGGGCAGCATAAATCAGTTGGAGCCATTTTGTAAGCACGCCATCATGCCGAAATTATGACATCATTAAAACAATTATCTGCGCTAAATTATACGATCCGATAACTCCAGACAGGACCCACATCCAACTATAGTTTCATTTTTTGGGGGGCAAATCACATAAAAATTTTATGAATTATTTCAAATATTTTCAATTACCAAGGGTTCGAGCTGCGGAGGACCGCATGAATAGATTTATGCTCCACTCGAGCATGGCACATTAACAGGACATTCCAAGGAGCAGCGGCTGTAATGAAAGTGAAATTATGGCCTTCGACCCTGACCCGATGGCAACTGGCTGGAAATTTTAGCTTGATTAAAATTCAAAAAGTTCATGTGACTGCCAGCCATAATTTATCATTTAATGGCCTCTCATTACTGAAGTGGGTGTAATTTGTTGATCCAACAGTCGAGCTGAAATCAATTTTTGTCACTTATTGGCTTGTTTTTGTTGGTATTAGCCGACATGGAAATGGAACGATTTCGGAGGAAGGATAAGAGGTTCAAATACCAGGAAACACTATAATGACATCAGAACTAAAACAGCAGGCTTTAGCAAAATTTCAATAAAAAATGGACAGATTTAAGGACCTTACACGTTGCATGGCTTAAACATGTTAAATTCCCTTTCTTACACCCACAAATTATTTGGATAACAATTTTTTTCTCTGCAGGGACATGGACATGGACATGGCTATATCTCTCACTGTGTGGTAAACATGGTGCAGCAACTTTATGACCACAATATAATTTATTCAATGCCATTTGGCCGTCGGTGGGGGCCGAGGCGGAGAAGCAAGACAAGCAATTGACATTTTTGTGACTTTTGAAAACTATAAAATGTGCAGCTCGGAACATGGCAAATGGCGAACAAGCCAAGGCGAGAGCATAATGATGACGGGCATAAAGACCGCACCACAGACAGCTATATGTATGTATAAGCATATAGAGCTGAGCCGGGCATAAAAATAACCCCAGCCCAGTGCCCCTTCATCCCATAGCCCCCTGGTTGCTGGGGCGAAATAATAAAGTTGCGCTTGATTATGTGTCTCGCTGTTGGTGTTGCTTGTGCCATTGCTTTGGCTTTTGCTCGGACACAAAGAAGTAAATACAAATACGCCGGCAACTAGACTAAAATTGTCAGAGTCATGTGTGGCAGGACTTACAGGACATTACACGTCCGCCCACGAAGATCTGATGGCCACAGGACCTTGGCCATTTGTCCAGCTCGTCAACGAACAGTGACAACAACAACGAACCCAGCAACAAAAGTGAGCAGCGTATGCCGGATATCCTTTTTGACATGTCATTAAATTTTATATACACAATAATTTTTCACAATTTGCTTTATGGTCATTTTAAGAGCCTGTCCCGAGCTGAAAATTCTCCACACATTCCCGGGAACATCGACACCCTGACATAGGTTAAGACAATGACAACAACAGCAACGTACACTCGTCGTATATGAATGTGATACCCCATGATAGAGACGTATCAAATACTCGGAAAATACTTTGAGTTTCCCTCGGGCCGACCGGTGGATATGATGGATGGACATGGGCCAAGTGCTTGGGGTCAAACAAGTGAGATGGAATCGGTATAAAATTGGTTTAGAATATTCAATCATTTCGGGTGAGCTTAAGTCCTGTTTCGCCTGCTGCTAAATTGAAAATTATTTGTGTTTCCTTAATGAATTGATGTTGTAGCGCTTTGCATAAATACTATGGAAAAGGCTTCATTTGGCATTCCTTTAAATGTTCTCTGTTACCGTTTCGGAGACTGAGAAAACTAATCAAGATTATTGCTACTTGCTCGGGATTATACAGTCATTCTCTTAATATTTTGCACAGAAAATATATTTTAAAGCATCTTCATTTGGAAGTGAGTGAATTTTAAAGATACTTCCACCGTTTCCCCATGTGTATCCTTGATCCTATCACACAACTGATAGAACTTCTGCCCGGCATTTTAGAAATTAACGCTCCCAGTATTTCCACTATACGGAAACGCACTATATGATTATTTGTAATAATCATCTTGCCGAAGGAAACTGTCAACCGCAAAACGATTATTGCAGCAAACTCTCTGACTCTACCGCAAAAGCCAAAGACTATCCAAAGGACACTTGTCCGTGCCGTATAATTTTACGGCCATTAACTATTATTTCAAAATCGAACAGAGCCGCACTCCAAGCTAAGCCTTTGTTTGTTTGTGTCCGGTGCTTCTAGATTGCTGAAATTATAGCTTTTATTATGATACACTGAAGTCCGGGTCAAGTACTGGTGCTGTTAAATTGGCTTTAGGTGGTATTATGGAGCACCGAAACGAATCGAATCGAATCGATAGCACAAGGGGAAGAAAAACAGTCAAATAGACAGACAATCCAGACAGAATGCAAAGTGAACTTGAAACGGTATTTCAGACATGAGGGGAGAATCCGGAGGAGATGCAGTCACTGTCTCTTATCCACTCCCCTTCGTCCTGTCCCCAGTTAGCCATATGTGAATGTCAACCGTAGCCAAGTCACTTTCTGGCAATAAAGGAAATCTTCTTACAAAACATTCGCTTAAGTTTATTCAAACAAACTTAGATAACACTCGTAGAAAACGGAGACTGGGTCCGGGATGAAGCCGGGATGAAGAGAGGTGATAGGGGAAGGACATTGCACGGGGCGACAGGCATGAGGAAAATCCTAGGCAAGGAGGAGAGACAAAGGAGCCACCAATCAGTCAGGCGGAATAAGCATCACCGCACGAGCCCTCGAACTTTTCTTCGTCCTCGTTGGCCCTGTTCCAATCTCTTCCAATTACAATGTCTTTTGTTTTATATATGTGACTATCCACACTGAGAGAAACTCCGAGCAAAGTAGCTTTTCTATTTTATTAAATGTTCTGTGAAAAAATTCTAGTTTCTAGGATACTTTTGAGTGTTTCGAGTTAAGAGAATCTATGGTGGAGGGGGAAGCTAAACGCTTACTTTCTCTCTCACTTGGTTGGCCGTTTTTGGCCATTTTGTGTCTGCTACGTTGGCTCGGATTAAATGTATGACCGAGGAGCAGTTCAAAACCATGATTACACTTCAATCTATTTTCTCCTCCGGTCGACTGTCTCCATTTTGTTTTATGTCCCCGTGTATGGGTGTGTGTGTGTGGGTCGGATTTGGGCGGTGAGCAGCACAAAAATGGGATTGTTCTGAGAAAAATGCGTTTCAAAGACATATAAAATGCTAGGGGGATATTGGATATAAACCATTGAATTTAATCAAAAAGGATTTAGGTCTGGGCTCGGCTCGGTTTGGCGGCCGGATGTGCGTGGGCTGCCCGGAGAGCCATGGCCACGGCAATGGGTTACTCCGGCTTGACCTTGCGCCTTGAAAAATCGCGAACTCTGCCACGTGCCACCCAGCCGACGGGCCACCCCCTCCCACGCGATTTGAAGCGAAAGTGGTCATAAACTTAGTGGAGTAGTAAAAGTGAGTTGTAGATGCCAGGACATGATGTCCTGATAGCAAAAAGGTTGCTCAATTGCAGCCCGGAATAGTTCTTGTTATTATAATATTATTCAAATTGGGAGTGGGAGGAGCTTAGTCTTAGTGTTGGGGAACTGGAAGTAGGAAGTGTTTAAGAAATTTTACAACCGAAGGTAAATCCTTTTTATTTTAAGTTTATGTTGAACGTTTTCATTTAGTTTACGGTTTTAAAGGGACAGTTTCGAAACAGTCTTCTATTTATAGTTACATTGTCTTCTTTTAAGATTTCGCGAAATCTACTATTCAACTTTAAGCAACAAAGGCTTTGTTTGCAAGTCCCCAGAGTCTGCGGAAACACGACAGATACATATGTTCACCTTGGCCTTTAGCCCCAATCTGTTGCAGGCTTTTGAGATTAAAGCCCAAAGCCGCAGCCAGACGGTTGCAACCTGCCGCCCTCCCACACTCTACTTTCCGGAGGCGCAGAAGCCATTTTAAACGTTGCATCCAAACGAAAAAAAAAAAAACACTTTCAGCAATTTGCTGGTAAATGCATAATTAAGTTATTAGGACAACAACGAAAACACTGCAGGCTAACGGAATTATCTAAGCAGGGACCCGGGGAAGCGGAAACGTTCGCCTGCAGGGGTTGCAGGAGAGAGCAGGGGATGGAAACGGTACCGTGCACTTAGGATCGCAGGACCAACCAGTGGCAAGCCGTGCGGGGCATCCTGTCTGGCCAACCACCAGAAGGCAGAGAGCGGAATCTGGCGAGCGGTGCGTGCAGCAAATTCGTTAACCGTTTGCCAGTCTGCCTCACCCCTCATCTGGAATAAAAATATATCCTGTGGCAGTATCTAAATGCACTGCGAAAAATGATTTAATTTCATAATACACTCGCTCGTTATTAGATATACATTCCCCCGTATAATCCCTATTATTTCCCCCAGTAGAGCTGGCAAAAGTTGTGGAGTTATATTTCCTATGGGCGGCAACCAGGCCCGCCCCTTTTGCACCAACACTCTCGCAGTCACCAATTTAGAGTTAGAAAACGGGCGGCGATTGCTCAGACGTTATAATTTGTAATCATGCTGAGTGCAGCAGCGACGGCCCAAAATCCGGCCGGGGGATGCTCGACCAGGGCAGGTCTCGCATCGAGGACGTGCTGGAGGATGGGTAGCGGGTCGCACAGGACGTGGATGAGGATGGGGATGAGGATCCAGCAAGTGGTTGTTGACTGCCGGATGCTTAGCAAGGTCTTAGCTGTTATTACGCTCATGTGTCACTCCTGCAGGGCCGCTCGTCCGATGCGTGCTCCTCCATCTCGCTCTAATTTTGCATCGGTGAGCGTGCTGGCGAGTATCTGTGTGAACTCATATTTTATTCAGCATCTGGCGGCTGTCCCTCTGTCGCTCTCTCGCTTGCACCCGGTCGCCACTACGCTTTTTTTGACGTCTGCAGACATTTTGCCAAGTTAATCTCCGGTTTGTTTTCCTGATAATGGGTTTGTCAACGGTACTTTGTGATGCTCTCTCTCTCTCCGTGTCTGTCTGCCAGTCTCTGGCAGAGACTGCGAGTGGGTGTGCGTGTGTGTTTGGGTGTATATCTATATTAATATTTGCATGCATAAATGCAGTTGTAGTTGTTTGTGCTTTCTCCCTTTTTTTAGCTGTCTGTCCCTGATGGACTCTTTGCCGTTGGTCCTTGTTTTTCAGGCTCGCATTTATCCTGTCAGACAGTGAGTCGAGCGAAATGGGTAACAAAAAATTTGTCAAATATTAAAAGAACTTATGGTGCCCTCGCAACAGTAAATAATAAATAAATATACTTCCTTCTGACATTTCACAGAACTTCTACTTCAAGAATGGCGCCAAATTGTTTCCCTTGCCCAGCACACCCTTCCCAATTCGATACCCTGGACACACCCATCATACCGGAGACCTTAAAATGGTGTTACCTTTCAGCCACGCCCACGAATTTTATCTCTACCCGCCCCCAAATTAATCAAGCGGCTGTTGCAATTTTCCCGCCACACCACCAGGGATGTGTAGAGGCTCTGGACGATTGCTCGTTTGCTTCAATCGGCTGCAATCTGCTTCGTCAGGATCAGCATCAGCATCAGCAGTGGACACCACCGGTCACCTGCAGGTGACATGGTCCGAATCCGGACTGGAACACCACCTGGGCAGCTCCGAAGGCGGATCCTTCATGGATGAACAGGCCACGGTGGCCGGCTGATTTTGACAAGCTCAATTAGGGCAGCAGCACTCTAACCGGATTGAAATCCGGATTGGGTCCAGCAGGGGGATTGGGCGGTGGGTTGGCACTCGAGAAGCTGTTATTTTTGCACTGTTTTCGGCAATAATGGGGCAAAAGAACGAAATCGTTTAAATTAATTGCAGTTTTAAGCAGATTGAAACTTGTTAAACAGCGAGCCAACGAGCTTACAGCCCGCAGCTGGCGCCCAAGTTTTCCCACCCACTTTTCCGCTTTCCCATCGGGCACGCACATTGCACCGCCCGCAAACACACGCACCCACTGCACTTAAGATGATAATCATGTTTACGTGGCGCAAGTTAAATTGCTAACGTAATGGACTAACAGCAGGTGAGGAGGACTCCATGCCGGCAGGACTCGGAGCGGTATCCGAGCTTGAGAGCTGCAATTCCACATACAGAAATAAGTAGAAAGTTTCAAGAATAGTTCAAAAATGTTCAAAAATGCATTATTTTAAATTGCATTCATTTCTTGAGAAATATTTCATTAATTTTTTAAGAAAAAGTCAAAACCTTTCAAAACACAATTTCTTTTTTAGTTGATCACTCATACGCAATGTTGCCTTTACTTTGTTATGTCTAAGTTTGAGACTAGAAGTAAAAAAAAAATCATTTATAATTTCTTCGCCTTTTTTTATTTTTTTCAAGTGCATGAACTGAAGCTGTTCATGCAGCTCATGTGTGCGGTGCTGTCAGCGGCACAATTCGGCTGCTTGCAAGTGGCCGACAACCTGGATGGGACGCCTTGAAAAAATACCATTTTCCTGGACGTGCTCCGTTGCGGAGATAGAAGCGGTTCCCCGGGATTGGATCGCCTGTGCTGCTGCTCCCGTGTGGTGTGCGCTTCATTGGACAACTGAATATGCAAATTGAATTGAGCGTATTATCGACAGGGAGGATGGGACACTGGAGCGATGGGGTGATGGGCGTGGCAGTGCCTGCAGGTAAGCAGCCTCGGCCTGGCCATCAACATAATCGCTCAAGCCAAGGGCTTTGAACGGGATTGCTATGGCAATGGCGATGGCGATGGCAACAGCGATGGGATCGGTGCTCCTTCTGCTGCTGCCATTGGTGCCCAGTGGGCCAAGATGGTGGCAAATGGTGCACAAAATTAAAATTTTAATGGCCAGCAGCTGATGCTTGTTTGGTTTTGCCTTGGCTTTTCAGCGGGATGGGTTTTGGCCAAACAAAAGCTCGATTAAGGCCAAGACTACGAGCTGCTCTAAAATCATTGTGGCTTGCATATGAATACGAAAACTGCTGCATACTTTTCGGCGTCTTTAAATGGGGGAGACGCTGCAGGTTTTTAGCCTTCACAAGATATTCTTCTCAGAAAATGTATAGCTGTCTAGTAGGAGGCTGGAATATATGGGAATAAAAGCAATTCTTACTGGTTTTTTTACCTATCTATACATATAGATATATACATATATATAGATATAGATATAGATGGCTATATCTATCTATCCATCTTTAAATCCATCTATCCATCTATTTATCTATCCATCCAGGAAAGAGGTTTCACAAAAAAGTAGTGCTGTTTTCTGTTCCCTTTGAATACATATTTATAAGAAATTACGATACATAATTATAAATACTTAATTCAAATTAAACTAACTAGTGATTTTCCTAATCTGCAATCCACTATAATTTTGTAAAAGTAAATACATTGCCGGTGGATAAAGAGCTCTTCGCTGGAAAGAGTGCTCTCATTACGTTCTTTATTTTCTCCCCCAAATGTCATTGTGTGGGAGGTGTGTGGAAAGTACACACATATGCACTTAAGTATCTGACTGATTGACGCATGTAAACAATTTTTTTGTCGAGAGTATAGGGGCTCAGTCAACGCCGAGCGTTGTTCGGGGACGGAATCGCCAGCGACCAGCGGATGCCACGAAAATATAACAAACGAGCAAAAGCCACCGCGAACTAACCGAAAGCGGGCAAATAAATGGAAAAAGCGCACACAAATTAGCGCTATGTAAAAAGTACAATAAAAAAACTCTCCGAAAATTGGACAAGTGTCGCCGGCGGTTGGGCAATAAAATACTAACCCCGCAACGTCACAAATGCCGCGATGACGTCGCCAATTAGTGCGGCGGTGCAGCGGCGGCGGCAGCTGCTGTGCAGGGTTGAAAGTTTGCGCGGTCGGGTCCGTCAAGTGCTAAAATGTGTTATTAATTTGCATATCGAGTTTTTGGTAATTGAACGAGCGAAGCTCCAGACCTCAACTTTCCCCCTGATCCCCACAAGTGCCACACAACGCGACTCTTGTTGTTAACAGAAGCGGTTTCCACACCGACGCTCTCTGTTTTTACCTTCTTATCTGGCCTTTGTCCCACTTTTGTTATCAATCCAACAAAATAAAATATAGTTATCAGTTGTTGACCATGTACTTTCTTGTAAGCGGAACACTTGAAAAAATAAATTTAAAAAGAAGCATCAAATTCCTTGAGATGTTGTACAGTTTTTATTATGAACTTGACTCAAGCTAGAATGTCAATTAAAGTAAATCAATCACTTTTTTGTCGTCATGTCATAAAATTGCTAAAATATTTGTTGACTGAAACTATTCCGGAGCGCATTTGTCAATCCCCAACTCACAGTAACCCCATTGCCACTTTTTCTCATACACTTATTCCACTCGTTCATGTGTTGTTATCACCTGTTGGCCAAAACAGCACGCCGCCCGGCATCTCTGTTTAAAGTTGAGGCTTTGGGAACATGTTAATGCAATTATAGCCCGTTATTGGGAACGAAATGTTTGGATGTACACCGGGGGAGGAAGGAGGTGGTTGCAGTGATTACTTGCACCTCTAATTAGACAATGTCGGCTAGGCCGCAAGCGAACAGGTTAACAATGTTATAAACAGTCAGGGAAAGGTAAATAGATTCCATTTAAAATAAAAGAGTGAGAAAATGGATTATTTTCATTTTAAATATTTTAAGATTACATATAAAGAGTTGCAATTTCCTTAAAACTATTTTTACTCAGTCATATTTTCATGCAAACAAGTGTAAGATGCAAGTGCGGTTACCCCTCGTAGAACACGCCCCCAACATGAGCTTAGATGGTCGGGTTCCGAGGCTTTGCTAATTGGGCTCTTATAGACACAGTATTGGCAAGGCCCTTGGGTAGATATTGTAACTGAAATCCGAGCTGAATGACATTATTGGAGGAAGAGGGAGAGAAGCTCCGTCACTGGGCAAGTAGGGCTATCAATGACCGTAACGCCGTCACTGTCACTGCTGTCAGTGCCATTGGACACCCTACCCCTGATGCAAATCGAGCAAAATAAGCGATTTCCAGCTAATCCAATTTTAAACCCCGCTCTCCTCCAAACAGGTGCTAGAATCCGATGTGGCCGCTCTGCTGGATGAGGTGCGTGAGTTTAACGACGACTGCGAGGAGATGCGCCGCCTGGACGCCATGATCGAGGCTCTGAGGGACTACAGCGGACCCACGGTATGCCACGAGTGGCCCTATCCGCTCATCTTTAAAGGAACAATCGACGAGGCACACGTAGCACAAATTTTGAATGCCAGTGACCTGGAACTGGACCCAGACCTTGGCCTGGAAAAAGTGTCTCAACGGAAGGATGCTACCCATAAACGATCAAGATTGCTGAGAGTCGCCAGGAGAAGCCACAGAAAACAAACGGATCGATCAAATGATCTCCAATCACCCGATTAATTTTCTCTCTAAAGTCTAGTCCATTAAGACATTTAAGAAACCAGCCCAGAACAACCACTTTCAGTTCAACGAATAAAATATTGAGTTTGGTAATGTGCCTAGAAAAAAAACATAAAAAAATCACATACCATAGCATATATCAAATAAAGACTGTTAATAAATACCATATTTATCTTGATCACAAAACCTATAGTTTAATTACCAAAACGGAAGACTATATTGATTTCCAGTTTCTAATAGAGTATGAAATTTCTAGCAATTCCAACCTGATTGTTTAATTTGCTGCGGTCGCTCACATCGGCAACATTTCGATATTAGCCACCACCGCAAACATCTTTGATGAACTATTGATATTTGCGGTGGCAGTGGGCTCTGATTTTACACATGAGCCGCCAGCAGCAGGAATCTCCAAAATTGAATGGGACAATATGCTGAATTCCATGGATCCAAATTAATTTCTCCCATTTGAGCCGCAACAAGTTACCGCACCTAATTAAAATGATTTCACACGCAGAACTATAAGTATCAGGGCTATGAGAGGAAACAACAAGTGATTTTCTTGGTAATTTTTTACATTATTTGCTGATATTATATGGCCTCTTAATTATATGTATTTGCCATACAACCGACACAAAAATAAAGCGAGTTTCGGGCGAATGAGTGCGTATGGGTGTAAATTATTCATAACGGTATTATCAGCTTTTCTGCGCTCTGCCAGGCTGATTAAATTGCTGGTCCATCGCAAATGAAAGGTTCAAGGAACGAAAGTGCTGGGAGCGAAGAGCTGCGATGAGATACTTGGACTTACAGCAAAGGTCAGCATTTTATCCCATACCCACTAGGTACTAAGCAATTAAGTATGTTTCAAATTAAACTCCAAAGTTTACTTCAAAAATTTCCAAATAAACTAATCATAAATTTTCCTACTTTTTACTTATTATAATTTATAACTATTTTTATATATTTGTTTTAAGAAATAAAATAAAAAGCTTAATGTTCAGAACTATACTCTGAAAACAACTTGAAAATGTTTCAACCCCATTTTAATAAGCTTAAATGGTATCGAGTCGCTAGAAAAGGTGTTTATAATAATGTTTGTATTAAGGCTATTGTTATTGCTGGCATTGTACCTAATAAGCGAGGTGTCCGTTTCAGCGAGGGCGTCCGCAAGCTGCCATTCTTTGTCCCTGCGCGCTGCTTGCAATTTATCAACTTGTCCGGCTATCTGTCCCGTCCTCGTCCCCGTCGCTCCTCCATCGCCTTCTCCGTCTGACCCATTCAGCTTGTGGTCAGGGACAATTGCAGTGGAGCTCTGTAATTATTAAAAAGTAAATAACAACAACAGCCACAACCCTGCAACATCAGAAACAATCGCGATAATGAGCACAAGAGCAACAATGCACTGAAAAGAAACTGCAGTTTTCCTGCAAACTGCTGCCAACGACTCTTCTCCTTTTCATGTCATTATAATCAGAATTTACATAAAAGTTTCTTTGAGTGCAGCCATAAAAGTGAAAGTACAAATGTTGCAAAGGGAAGGCCAACGGTTGCACGTCGAGCTTTAGAGTCATGCGCCCGATTCCGGCTGCACACTTTATCTAGAGCAGTGGCGGGACAGTAGCGTGGACGTTTTCCATTTTGCCCACGCAATAGCCTGCAAAATTAATGGCCAACAAGGATGTCAACGGCAGTGGAAGCCACCGCAGAGCAGTGTCAGTAAACAGGGTTCGGGTTAACGGTTAACAGTCAGCGCAGCGGGAAGGTCGGACCATCAATGTAAACAATGCCCAAGTGCAGCAGCAACGGTCACAGCTGCACATGCAACAACACAATCACAGCATGCAACAGCTTTGATAAACCCTGAAAAAAGCTTAAATTGGAAGTCAGAAAAGGCTGAAATTCCTTTTGAAGCTATCTCCGATTCAAGAGACTTTTGAAATTCGCTACTTTAAAAAATGTTCCAATCTTTCCGTTGAAGAAAAATAGTTGAAAGAGTACTTCTTTGCAAAATATAACATGGCGTATGATTAATATTTCGATAAAGTCTACGTTGCGTATGAGCTATTTTTTCCTTTTTTTGTCAGGTTTTTTACCTTAGAAGTGACTTTGAAGTGAACAAGAAGCTTATCTACTTCCGACTTCCGTTCTATTTAAAAATGGTGTATCAATTTATTAAAGATATTTGTCTCACATGGCGTATGAGTGATATTTTCATCGTACCACACTCTTTATGCCAGGAAGAACAACAACCATTTTATCATAAGGTTTTAGTTTTTAATTTAAGAAATAAAATATTTGTATTTTTATTGAACCTTTAACATCTTAAACCTTTCAATTTCCCGAAATATTTTTTAGAAGACTTACTTGTTGCCGCGCTGAAAAAGTTCAATGGTCGCCGTCGCGACGTTACTAATAGCACGACTGAAACAAGATGGCACCCAGCGGAGGAGGTGGAAGGTGTGGTCTTAGCAGGATCTCTCGCACCTGGTCTGGCTGCCAATCAACGGCTCAGTTATGGTCCGGGGCTAGACGACTGGCTTTCTTTTCCGGCGAGAGCGGGGCGGAGCGGCTGCTCATAAATGCCAACGCACGCACACTCCTTCTGCTGCCGGGTGGTGTATTCGATTTTTGTTCTTGCCGGCGACTGGCATCAATTAAACTCAAATTGTTGCAGTGTCTTCGATTGATGCGTCCAACTTGATGGCTCCCACAGTCTGAGAACACTCTTCGAAATATGGATTAGTTGAGTAATTTAGGAATTGAAAAGATTATGCTTAATTTTGAGTTCTGTGCCAGGACTGGATCCAGCCATGAAATACTTTAGTTTTCAAAATAAATTATTTTTGCGCTTTCCCCTAAGTTTTTCTCCCAGTGCACTAGGCAATTTGCCCAGGCGACGAATATCCCTCTGTGTGTCTCGCTCGTTCTTTAATTGCTTAGGTGTTTGTGGGTGTACTTTCTCTTGCCGTATTGCCGTCTTGCCCTCTCCTGGCCCATCGTCCTGGCTCTTCTAGCCTGCGGTTGTCGCTTAACTTTTGCATATTCTGCAACAACATAGCGGCAAGAACGGCAGCAGGCACGTGAATCCATTACGATGGCAGGCAATTATGTGCGTGCTTCGCCTTTCTCTTTCGCTCATGTATGCCAAAATCAAAACTGTTTCCACCAGCAACAAAAATCCAGCCACAACAACTGCAACAATAGCAACAAGAGCCATGAAAAGCCACGAAATGGGTTTTTAATGCAAACGACTTTTCCCTTCAATTGCACACGGCCAAGGTGAAAACTGAGGGCGCTCTCCCATGGACATCCAAAGAAAAACTAAGGGAAAACCACTGAGGACCTGAACACTTTTATAAAATGTAGATTTTTATTTAACAAGACATACAAATAAATGTTAATAGGATTACTAAAAAATACATATAATTATTATCTATGAAAGACTTAAGATACTATCTTTTAAAACTTATTTTGAAAACAAAATTTTAAAACTAACAACATAGTTATAATTTCTTAATTGTTTCCTATGAAACTGTTATCCTTTCTGGCTTACTACCAATTTCTATGGACCTCACCAGGTGCTTCGTAGCGCCACGGACCCAGAAATTCAATGTTTTGGTATGTTTAGAAGCGAAAGCAGTAGCAGCAACAAGCCAAAGCAGAAGCGGACCGCTGCTTGTCTGTCTACCTGTCCGCCCAACTTGCCGCCCGCCCGTCTATCCGCCCGTAAGTCAGTCACTCAGCCATACCGTCAGCTGGGACGACAGTCGTCGGCCTGGCTGCCTGGGCCTCGAATCGCCCCAAAAGAGCTTTAAATAAACAAACTAATAACAGAAATCACGAAGCAATAGCCTGAACACACTCCAAAGAAAACTAGACAAAGAATTGTTAGATTTTTGTATTTATTTAAACTTTTATATTTCTCAAATTCTATAGTATAGTATAGTAATCACGAACTTAAGTTTTTTTTAAATTTTATGATTATATTTTTGTTATGTATAGTTGGTTGATAATGCCACTATTATGGCAATATAACTTCGTTCCAATATTAAAAATACAAAATTGAGAAACAATTTTTTTCAAATTTTCAAACAGAAAGAGAGAGCTGGTGGAAGAAGGACAGCCACTGTCTCCCAAATGCACCGCAGTCTATGGCAACCGCTCCAAGCCAAAATCGTGAATGTATAACCCGAATAAACAAACTAATAAAACAGGCCCACGGCATGCCTGAGCCCACGAATCCGAGAATCCAGGCTCAGAGCTGCCACAGAGGCGACCAACAACACTCGAGGAGCACACAGATACCACTTACTATATACACTATACCTTTACCCCAAAAGACTGAATACCAAACAAACCAAACAAAAAAAATAGTCAAAATCACCAAAAATCGACGAGAACTGAAGGGAAAAGCAGCGGCTCAAGTGGAGCAGTCGCTCCCATTTTCCGAACCCGCACGCCCACTGTATCTATTTGTGTGTCCCCAAAAGGAACCAAACTAATCCATAATCCGTCGACCAGAGCTAAATGCAATTTCAAATTAGATAACCGAGACTGGATTTTCGTACTCCCACAACTTTTTAACACACAAGTGGGTGAGTTTCTTAATAAAATCCTAAAATTTCCAATATAAATATGGTGTTTTGTCCGGAAAACATACCTCCAAAAAATTCATCCATAAAATCCATTCGAAACTAAAAAGTAATAATATGGAACAAGTCCTTAAAAGGATTATAGTTGAAAGTTTTCTTGAATATTAATTAGCTTATTATCTTTGCAGACTCTAATCGGAGTACATATTATGCAACGGATATAGAGACGGGATAAGAGATCATCCATATCCAATTAACCATGTCCGACGCTCTTCAAGAATCGCTAGCCCGCATCGAACTATTATGAAACTCGAAGGTGGAAGGTGCCACACGCACGGCAACGGGCCAGGGTCAGGTTCAGGTGCAGGGGAAGGGGCAGGGACAGGGCCAGGTGTCTGTCCAGGGGCAAGGACAATTGCCAGTCCAGGTGCAAGTGCAAGGGCAGGTGCCATCAAGGACGAGCACGGCGACGGCGGCGGCAACTCATGCCAGGCGGCGCCAGCTGATCTCCATGGCCAAGTGCCGCAGTCGCTCGGTTCTGAATGATGATGCACCAGCTCCAGAGCCCTGTCCAATCCCGGCCCCCGCTCCAGCTCCAGCCCCTGCACCTGCTCCACCAAATCCTTCGCCGCAACCCCAACTACAACCACAACAACAACAGAACTACTTACCTCAAACATCTTTGCTGAAAATTGAACCGTTCGTTCCTAGTTTTAATCAAAGACTACGCCGGCGTCCTATTGGTCGCTCCCATAGCACCTTAAGCCACAACGCCATCCCCAAGCGACCAGTGCAACAGATCCAGCCCCAGTCGGAGCTCCAGGTAGGCCAGCCGCAGCCGCTGAAGAGGAACTATGTACAAATCCGCCAGCATCAGCAGCAACAGCCGCAGCCACCGCAGGTCCAGCCACAAAGGAATCTGCAGCGCAGTGTTGGCATCCAACGCCAACGCTCCAAGTCCACCTCCTCATCAGCGGCCTCAAATACTTGTCGTCCGGTCACTGCGGCAGCCACTCCAAACACCCTCGTCGGCAGTACGGGAGGCACCCTGGTCAGCGGCGCCATAGTGACTCCCCAGGCAAATGGCATATGCCGGATCCAAAGACTGGCCAAGGAGCGAGAGGAACTGCCGGATCGCATCAACTACGATCGTCGGGGGCTC
The DNA here is from genome assembly GCF_017639315.1 of Drosophila ananassae. Taxonomy (NCBI): domain Eukaryota; kingdom Metazoa; phylum Arthropoda; class Insecta; order Diptera; family Drosophilidae; genus Drosophila; species Drosophila ananassae. Next base: position 24,187,788 of record NC_057928.1, read on the forward strand.
ACTGCCATTCCCATCTTTGAGCAGGAGCCCAATCTGCGACTACTCTCGCTGCAGCATAATCTGATCAACACCTTCCACATACCCAAGGAGCAGCCGCCGCCACCGCCTCCTCCGCCGGTGGCTCCGCCTCCTACCATTTCCACGCCAAGGGAGAGCGACAACAACAAGCAGAATGGTATGCACTCTCCTTTAAAAATAAAAATAAAAAATTTTAATGAAATGATGTATATACATTTTAGAATATAACAGCAATACCAATGGAAACAAGACGGAGGGGGGACGCTCCAGCCTTCGAGGCCATCAAGCAAGCAGACTCACCCGCGCCATGACCAATGCCGGTGCGAATTCGTACAACAACCGGCTGTCGCCCAAGTCCGGAGGCAGCCCTGGCAGTGGAAGCCCACTGACAACACAGGCCTTGGCCATCAATGGCGGGGGTGCTGCCGGACGCTCCAAGTTGGCCAAACGAGGCTACAACTACGGTCAGGCCCAGCTGACGCCTCCGCCAGCTCTTAGGATGCGATATGGCTTGGAGAAGTCCAAGAGCTTTGTGAGTAGCAGCCTACAAGCTATGAAGCACCAGCAGCAACTCATCCAGAGGCGGGCCCTGCTGAAGGCCACCAAGGGAGCAGTGGCCCTAGGTGGTGGCACCAGCAATCTCCTCCAGAGCTGCGACGAGAGCAGCGCCCTACACAGCAGCAATCTTTCCCTGTGCGGAGCCTGTGGCGAGGAGGAGGATCCGCACAGTGTCCTCAGCTCCTTCGCCGCCCTGGAGCAGTTGAGCATCAAGAACAAGCAACTTAGCCTAAGTGCCAGCTACGGGAACATCTTCCAGCAACTCGTCTTCCTCGATCTGTACGACAACCAAATCGAGCGAATTGCCAATCTGGATGGACTACCGGCGCTTTCTGTGCTGCTTCTGGGAAAGAATCGGATAACGGACATTGGCGGACTGGCGTCCCTGAAAGATTCGCTCAGAGTGCTGGATCTGCATGGAAACAAGCTCACAAGCCTGGGAAGTAAGATAAACTGCCTGCAGCAGCTGAAGTCGCTGAATCTGGCCGGGAACCAAATACGGCAGATCAACCAGCAGGATTTCCTGGGACTACGATGCCTACGAGAACTGAACCTGAAGAGGAATAAGCTGCGGCGCATCAATGGCTTTCAGCACCTTGTGGCTCTGGAAAGGCTCTGGCTGTGCCACAATGATCTGCACAAAGTGGATGACATGGCCAGCATTGCACGGGCCAATCGCCTGCTGGAGGTCACCATAGAGAATAATCCCGTGTCCCTAGCTGGTGATTGTGTCTCCTTCTTGGTATCCTATCTGCCACTGCTGCAGTCGCTCAGCCAAATGCCCATCACGGAGCAAGTACGCCGGGCTGCCTTGGCCTGGCGCCAGCATAAGGAACAAGCCCAAGCTGCCGCTGGAAGCTCGGAGGCCTACCAGAGCATCCGGCGAGAGGAGGTGATATCCAATGCTCGGACCAACTGGGAGCTTCTCCGATCCCAGCAAACAGTTGTGGGTCGTCCGAAAAGCCGACTCACCAGCGAACTGGCCAAGATTAACGAGTCTAATGAAGGTCCAACTGCCGAGGAGCCCCAGTCCGAGACCTATGAGGAATCTCAACAGCCCAAGGAGATAATGGACGAACTACAAGCTCTGATAAAGCTGCCACCTATTTCTAACAATAAGAAGAGTCCCCTAGAAGAAGAGGGCGTCTCCTCGGAGGCATCCAGTCTGGGACCCAATGTGGACTCCTGTTCCAGTTGCTACAGCTCGGATAACGAGGATGCTAATGGGAAAGTTAAGCCCCAGACCCCGCAAATCGACGAAAACTGTAACAAGGTGGTGGCTACTGAAAAGTCTCCACCATCACCGATTCCCCCTGCTCCGGCCACACCATCGCCAGATAGTACTAAGGCTACTCCACTGGCTGTTGTGGCTTCTTCTCCCTCTCCTCCGGCGTTGACCTTGACGCCACCGGCTGTGCCAGGAACTCCTATACCTAGCGCCACTCCGCCTCCAGGTCCGGCTGTCAATTCCCTGCCTGTGCCTGCTAATGGATCCTCCAATTCAAGTCGTCCAGCCAGCAGTAAACAGAGATCCCGACACGCTCCTATCACGCAATTGGGATTGCAGATCAACCAAAGGGGCGGAGGTGGCTCCTCTTCCAGGCGGTATATGCCCGGAAGCCTGGTGAGAGCGCAAACCGTAAGCAGTAGCACCAGCAACAGTAGCAGTTCCAATAGCGGCGGCCGAGGGAAGGCCACCACCAACAATAATGGGCTTTCCTTAGTGGCCACACAACCGAAAACCAGTGCAGGATCCGCACAGGCTGCAGCAGCTGGATCTGGAGCCGGAGCAGCTGGAGGTGGGAGCAGCGCCGCAGGAACAAGTGGTTCTTCTGCAGGAGGCGGAGGAGCTGCAGCCACACCCGCAGCCGCCATGACAGTTTCCAAGCCCAGTGCCGCTGAGAGGGAAAGAGAACAAGGCGGCGATTACCTGATAGAGATTTGTGGCAGATACCTGAACATCTACGGCCAGGGAGCCCTGCGCTTCATCGACAAGCAGTGGAATCCGGCCAAAGCCAACGACGTGCACACGCTGAACTTCAGCTACATAAACTTCAACAGCATTGTGTGCGTCCTGGGAAGGATCAAGCTGCGTTTCCCACACGCCGAGCATTTTGTTTTCCGGGAGACGAACATCTCTTGCCTGGGGCAACTGAATGGCTTGGCGGAGCTGCAGGGCTTGAGTAGTCTGTTGATAGACTCGGAGGGCAATGGAATCACTGCCAAGGATTCTTGGCGAGCCTATGCCATTTACAGGCTCTCGCACTGGGGCTTAAAGCAGCTAAACGGTCAAGAGGTTACCGAAGCAGAGGTGGAGGCTTCCAACGCCATGTACGCCGGCCTGTCTGACCTGGTGCTATGGTCCATGCCCGAAGTAATGCTCCAGCCACTGCTGGCCAGACTACGGCTGGATGAGACTTGCACGGCCAGCAAGCAGTCGCCGAAGGAGTGGCTTCTCCGCGCCGACAACAAGCCGCTGCGCCTGGTGGTGGGAAAAGAGGCCCTTCAGTGGAAGAAAAATGCCGCAGGACCGGGACCAGCTTCATCCTCTGCCATTTCTTTAAATCCGACGCAGGAATCCGGCGCCACGGCCATGGCGCCCAGTGCCCGGGATAGGGGTCGACAACATTTTGCACTCTTGCTGGAAAACACATGCAACGCTGTGGAGAAGCTGCACAAACTGGAAACTCTGTGGCCAAGCATGCTCCTTGATATTGTGCGGAACACACTCCTGGACTACGCCCAGCTGGACGTTTATCTGCGAAATCTAATGTGCGAGCTAATGAAGTGATGGGCCATTTCCCACGAGAGATTCAAAAAGAAGTTATTAGTCATACTGGCTTTTTTTAGATAGAGGTGCACCAATAGAGCAACCATTATATTCCTACGATTCTAGGCATTTACATTTGTCCCTCGTGACCAATCCTGTAAAGCAGCTGCTTACAACTAGTCCAATTTTTATAAATATTTAACATTAAACATAATTAAAGAGTACCAAACTAGGATGCCGTTTATCTGGCCAACACGGAAAATGCATTTGGGCGGGTTGGACCCTGGGTTTCATTGCCTTTGCAATTCCTTGCAAGAATCATCCACTTAATCGTGTAATGAAAGAGCACTCAAAGAATTCATCGAAATATTTCCAAAATTTTAACTTTAACATTACCAATTAAAAATAAAAAAATGTTTACTATTTAAAATCATTCCATCTTTGCTAAATTACCTAGTTTTAAATAAGTAGTATTGCTCCGATTCCTATAATTTCTAGTTTGTTTATCCTACACCCGAGGCAGAGCCTCCGCATCATCGCTTTTTTCCGGCTTTTGCTTCTTCTGTACCTTATCCACATAGATATTCAAAATCGCTTCTATGCCCGGGTAGAGCACAAAGTTGGTGGTCCGAATTTTTTTGTCAATGAGGTAAGAGGTAACAGACTCCGTGTTGAAGGCTATGTCCAAGGCATCGCTGTGCGATACCTTGTCGAGGAGAGTACGTTGCACCTTGATCACACAGTTCTCAAACCCATTCACTTTGATGCTCAGGTCGAGATTATAGGCGGCGTCAATGTCCGGCCAACGCTGGGCCAGCACATCTTCGGTCCACTGCAGCTCCTGACTGGCTGGATTCAGTCTTCCTGGAACAGCCACAAACTTGGACCACAGTTCGGAGGCAAAATGCGGCGCCATCGGTGCCAGCATGATGATTTGGGCTGCTAGGGCCCTTTCAAATTGCTTCCCATGGCGCAGTATGTGTTTGGGTGTTCGCTAGAGTGGGTGATTCAGAAAAATAGTCATAGGATTTGAAGCCATAATTCAATACACTTACCCTCAGGGAGTTGGTCAGTCCTTGCATCTTGGAGATAGCCACACTCAATTGATGAGCATGCCGATAGTTAAAGGTAGCTCCTTTAACGTAGAAGTTTCTTGCATCAAAGAGCTTTGCATCGTCAGCAAGGAACTCCTCGCTGTTAACGTCCACTTGAGCAGGAGATGTATCTTCTCTGGCGGCTTGGAAGTCCTCCAGAGTTAGCCACAAACGCTTCTGCCAGTTAAGAATGCCAGGAAACGCTAAGGATACAAATTATCATGTCATTTTGGATAAACATATATTTTGTAACACCTACTCGCACTGGACCAATTGCGATGGGAAGTGGGCGCCACGTCGGCCAGGATAATGAGACGCGTGGTGTCCGTACCATATTCATCGAACATGTCGCTAGGCTCTACGCCATTCAGCTTCGACTTGGACATCTTTTCCCAGCCCATGACCACCTGTTCTTTGGTTTCTTTTAGCACGGCTTGATTCTTCTTGGCGTTCACAACCTCTACCTCTGCTTCTGGAACATAACGACCACTGCCTTTCACCCTGAAAGAGCGACCCATGACCATGCCCTGGACCAGCAGTCGGGAGAAGGGTTCGCTCGTGGGGGAAAGTCCGCAGCTGTGCAGGAAGTGGTTCATAAAACGGGCATAATACAGATGCAGCACGGCGTGCTCTTTTCCGCCAATATACAAATCAACGGGCATGAAGCGATTGGCAAGCTCCGAGTCGAAAATACGCTCAGAGTTTTGGGCATCCAAGTAACGCAGGTAATACCAGGAGCTGTCCACAAATGTGTCCATGGTATCGGTTTCACGTCGAGCATCCTTTTGCCCACACTTTGGGCACTCGCAGAGAAATGCTTCCTTGGGCGAGTTCTTTGGCGGCAGGGTGACTGGTAGCTGTTCCTCTGGCACAGCCACTGCGCCACATTTGGAACAGTGTACTATGGGAATAGGGGTTCCCCAATAGCGTTGCCGCGAGATCAGCCAATCTTGCAGCTTGGAAGACACTCGATAGCCTCCCACATTCAAGCGAGTTGCTGCCTGCAAGACCTCCTTTCGAAGAAGCTCCCAGTTACCAGGATTCAGACTTGCTTCATCGTGACCATTGGAACAAAACGCCAGGCCATGCGAGTCCCAGAGCTCTTTGTCTTCGCTGCGGAAACTGGGGGCTGCTAGGTAAACATCGCACTTTGACGGGAATTTCACATTATCACCAAATACCACAGGCATTGTAGTGCCCGCAAAGGGGTTCTCCACGCTGAGAATGCTGGAATCTTCTATCTTCGACAGATGGTGGTTGCTACGAAGGACCAAAAACGCATGAGGATCTTTAAGGTGTTCGGGATGAGCGGTCCAAACACGTAGCAGCCCGGAGGCGGAGGTTAACAGCGTAAAGGCATGACCATCGCATTCTCCAATCCAATGGCGTTGCAGGTTAATTATATCCCGCCAATCCCGCAGTGTCGGATCCTCCAGTCCATCCAGCAGCTGCTTTGCGTAGGCACTCGTCCGAATGAACCATTGGCGCAGCAGCTTTTTCTCCACCTTAGCCCCGGAACGCCAGGAGCAACCATTGGCATCCACCTGTTCGTCTGCCAGCACAGTCTTGTCGACCGGATCCCAGTTCACCAAAGCCTCGTTCTGATAGGCCAATCCGTGGCGATGGAGCATGAGGAACAGATGTTGAGTCCACCGGTAGTACTGGGGACTGCAGGTGGAAAGTTCGTGGTTCCAGTCAAAGGAGCATCCCAGTCTTTTAAGCTGCTTCCTCATTTGGTCTATGTTTTGCTCCGTCCAAGAAGCCGGTTCCACTCCCCGTTGATTGGCAGCATTCTCTGCCGGCAGCCCAAATGAATCCCACCCCATGGGCTGGAACACATTCTTGCCGCACATACGCTGGAAACGTGCCACAGCATCTGCGATGGTATAAACTCGCACATGGCCCATATGGAGATTTCCCGATGGATATGGAAACATTGAGAGTACATAGTACTTGTTTTTGGTATTCTGGGGGTCAAACTGCCCGCCGCTGAGGTGCTCTTTCCAGTGGCCTTCTATTCTATGTTTTACCTCATTTGTCAGATCTAAGTTCTATAAAATAGAAAGCTTTTTATTGTGATACTACTTGTTACTTGTTCATTTACCTTGTTTCCTGTGCAACTTTGGGTAATTAAACGACGCCAGCTAATCCATGGTAGCCCACTACCAGGACGCATGTGACGTAAAATTAGCATCTTAATATTTTTAATTGATTAAATTACACATTTATGAGTTATTAAATAACAAGATCACGGAATCCGAAATGCATTCCACAGTAAAACAGCTGTGATATGTGGCAGAGCTGCCATATCGATTTAGAGGAATATACAGGGTGACATGAAATAACCATGAAAAATTTTGAAATATGGTGCAGCCCTTACAGAATTGAATTTATCTAAAGATTGTACGTTTCTGAAAAAAATATATTCTATATAAATATAATATGTATATAATGCGACAATGTCGGATTTCTTGTCACCCTGTATTTACTCTCGTTGTTTTGGCGGGAAGGGATTTCGACTACGTGGCAACGCCCGACCCAGCTGTGCATTTTCGATATACGGCGTTTTATCTGCCCGATTATTGCTTTTTTTGACTGGGTGGCTACGCTGAATTGCATTCGCGAAAAAAACTTTACACGTAATTTTCACTGGGAGTGAAAAATCCAATTGCACAAATTTAACTCAATTAAACCGAACCAAAAAGCGTTTACGGCCATGGGTGACTCCCTGGAGAACACCGACACCTCGGTGGATCCGGGCGTGAATGTGTCTATAGCCAATTACGATGCATTTGCAAACTATCTGCGTAAGGCGGTGACCATCCTACTGCCGGACGATGATGTGGTGCCCGTGTCTTTAAACGCTGCTCTGGATGATCCAATCAACCAGGAGACCATCCGCAAGTTCCTTTCGGATCCGCAAGTCCAGGCTCTGTATGTCCAGCGCAATTGCATCAAAGGTATGGTCCAGTTTTTGTGCCTCGCTGGCAAACATGCAACCAAAAAAATGCATACAAAATGGCGTCTGTTGGGAGATAGAAGAAAATTCTTGGAAGGATTGAAAGCTTTAATTTCTTAGTTAAATAGTTGCCAAATGAAGCTTCGTATTGGAAAATGACTCATTTGATGGCTGTGCTAGCAGAATACAAAACGAGTTAGTTAGAAATCAATTGACCAGATGTTTTTGGTTGAATTCCAATTGGAGAAGTCTGTTTCCGGATAAGGTCGACTTTTGGTCGCTCTACTGATTATTGAAATTTGTTTATTACCAACTTGTTTATTCCTGAAAAGGGTCTAGTCTATTTATTTTATATTATTTGTAAATTTTAAACCTAAGTTTTCATTCCTGTAATTAAAATATACCATTCATAAAAATTATAGGGTTACGTAGATTATTAGAACTTATGTAGATTATAATATGTATGGCTTAGTGAGGAATAGACATACAATTGATTGTTTTTTTATGAAAAAGTGTAGTAGTTTATTATAAATTCTCTACTAAAAAAAAAATATGGATAAATTCTTTACCAATAATTATAATATGCTACTGCCAAATGGAACCATGGGACAGATCTATCTGATAGAAGATAAAAAAGTATTTATATATAAGTAATTTAATCACCGAACCCCTTCTATGTTTAAATAATATTTATAAAATATATACTAATGTTCAAAAAGTGTCTGCTTTCATGATAAAGTAACTAATCTCTTTGTTAGGGCAAAAAAAACCAGTTTCTGCGCATGACGTCAGCTCGTCTGAATCACACTTCGATAACGATAGAGCCATCCCCCGCCTTTCCGATAACTTCGAACAGCTGTTTTCCCATCTGCCGGCTGCCGGCTTTTGTTTGTTTGTAAACAAAGAGCGCAACAGGTTGGATTTGTTTACGGAAGCGACCTTGGCAGTTGCGCACACATTGACCCACTGACTCATTTACTCGCGACTTTGGGGGTGACATTGACATTGGCACTGGGAAATGGCATTGGCATTGCCAACAGGGCCACCTGTGCGGGAGCAATGACAGCGCCAAGGTCCAGCCTTGAGCGCACGAATTTCGAAGGTTCTCCCTTGGCCGCTAAATTTCCGGAGGTCGACGCCTTGGTAATGAAATTGTGTCAGTGCCGTGCCATTGAGTCCAATGCCAAATGGGTCGTGTCGATTGTGGGTGATGGCGAGTGCTTCACTAACTCATAGGTACGGGTCCTGGGTTTGGGGGGGTTTAGGTAATTAGTGCTAATGGCAAAGTATTCGTTTTGTGTTCTTATCGCTCTTTATATCTTTAATGATTTTCTGGGTTAAATGAGGATAGGAGTACTGCAAATAAATTTCACTTCTTTATTATGAGTTTTTTATGGTTTAGTAATTTAAATTTTTTCCTTGAAGAGGACGATAGCGAGCAGCCTGCGGAGGGTGAGGAGGAGAAGGAGCAGGTCACCTACCAGATCAGCAACGATGTCCACTTCACCAACAGCCGCATGGCCTCCTTGGCTTGCATCAAGCGCGGCCTTGTGGTGGAGGCGGACAAGTCGATTCACTCGCAGTTGCGGCTGATCAACTTCTCGGACGGATCACCTTACGAGACGCTGCACGCGTTCATCAGCAAGTCCCTGGCGCCGTACTTCAAGTCCTACGTCAAAGAGTCTGGACGCGCAGATCGCGACGGCGACAAGATGGCTCCTTCCGTCGAGAAGAAGCTGGCCGAGCTGGAGATGGGGCTGCTGCACTTGCAGCAGAACATCGACATACCGGAAATCACACTGACGGCTCACCAAACCGTCAACAACGTGATTCGCAAGTGCGCCGACGACGGCCGCAAGGCGAAGGTGGCTGACTTCGGCGACAGGGTGGAAGATTCCTCGTTCTTGAATCAGCTGCAGACCGGGGTCAATCGCTGGATCACCGAAATCAAGAAGGTGACCAAGCTGAACCGTGACCCGGGGTCGGGAACTGCTTTGCAAGTGAGACGTGTACTTGAAAATATAATTTTACAATTAAGTAATATTCATTTTACTTAGGAAATTTCCTTTTGGCTGAATCTGGAGCGAGCTCTCTACCGCATTCAGGAGAAGCGTGAGTCGCCTGAGGTGGCTCTGACGTTGGACATTCTGAAGCATGGCAAGCGTTTTCATGCCACCGTGTCCTTCGACACGGACACTGGCCTAAAACAGGCACTAGCCACGGTGGCTGATTACAATCCCTTGATGAAGGACTTCCCCATTAACGATCTGCTCTCTGCCACTGAGCTGGAGAAGATCCGTCCGGCCGTGCAGCAGATCTTCTCGCATTTGCGCAAGGTGCGGAACACCAAGTATCCTATCCAGCGATGCCTGAAGCTCATTGAGGCCATCTCGCGGGACTTATCGCAGCAACTGCTGAAGGTGCTGGGCACCCGACGTCTGATGCACATCCCCTTCGATGAATTCGAGCGCGTGATGAACCAGTGCTTCGAGATCTTCAGCTGCTGGGACGACGAGTACGACAAGCTGCAAGGGCTCTTGCGCGACATTGTGAAGAAGAAGCGCGACGAGCACCTTAAGATGGTCTGGCGCGTCTCACCGGCGCACAAGAAGCTGCAGACGCGCATGGAACACATGCGTAAGTTCCGGCGCCAGCATGAACAGCTGCGCACTGTTATCTTGCGCGTCCTGCGGCCCAACAAGCCAGCAGTTAGCGAGGACGGCACCACCGCCGAGACTAAGCAGCCATACAGCCTGGATGCTGCTGATGCCAACGCCATCGAGGAGGTTAACCTGGCTTATGAGAATGTCAAGGAGGTAGACTGCCTGGACATTACCAAGGAGGGATCAGAGGCCTGGGAGGCTGCTGTTAAGCGTTATGAGGAGAAGATTGGTGGGTATTCTTGTTTTAAAACTAATCTCGAGGCAGACATAAATATATTCCAACTATTTGTATTTAGATCGCGTGGAAACCCGCATCACAGCTCACCTGCGCGACCAGCTAGGAACTGCGAAGAACGCCAACGAAATGTTCCGCATCTTCTCGCGCTTCAATGCGCTCTTCGTGCGACCGCACATCCGTGGAGCTATCCGCGAATACCAAACGCAACTTATTCAGCGCGTGAAGGACGACATCGAGGCACTGCACGAAAAGTTTAAGGTGCAGTACCCGCAGAGCAAGAGTTGCCGTCTGTCCTCTGTGCGAGATCTGCCTCCAGTCGCTGGCTCCATCATCTGGGCACGCCAGATCGACAATCAGTTGACCATGTACTTGAAGCGCGTGGAGGATGTGCTGGGCAAGGGCTGGGAGACCCACATTGAGGGCCAAAAGCTAAAGGCGGATGGCGATAGCTTCCGTGCCAAGCTGTCCATTTCTGACGTCTTCCACGAGTGGGCCCGTAAGGTTCAGGAACGCAATTTTGGTAGCACTGGTCGCATCTTCACCATTGAGTCCACTCGTTCACGCATTGGCCGTGGCAATGTATTGCGTTTGAGAGTGAACTTCTTACCGGAAATCATCACTTTGGCCAAGGAAGTGCGCAACATCAAGAATCTGGGCTTCAGGTAAGGTTTGAAAACAAGAAATGCCATTTTAGTTTGTAATTCGTATGGTTTCTGTATTTTTTAGAGTTCCATTGACGATCGTGAACAAGGCGCATCAGGCAAACCAGATCTATCCCTATGCTATATCCCTGATTGAGAGTGTTCGCACTTATGAACGCACATTGGAAAAGGTAAGCGATGTTTTTGGAACATAGCATCAGACGATTGGGGGGAATAAGAATGGGATTTCGTCTGAAATGTGTATGGCTTTTCTTTGGAAACCATTCTGCCCAGCTCTTACACTCTTACACAAAACCACACCTGCCACTCCACTTCCACTGAATCACAAGATGTCACCACACTGGAGCAAGCGCTTTCTCGCATTGCTTTGTTCCTGACGTGCAGCTTGTACTTTGTTATCCACCACATCTCGAACACTGAACACGCCCATACCACCTTTATACCACTTTAGTCTTAGTTATGAGATCCACTCTTGAACTAAACCAACCGAACAACCAACAACCTTTCTTTCATGCAGCTTAATTATAGGAGTCTAGCACAAAATTCCGTATTCAAGGTAGTGTCGTTTGTCCCCCAAAAGTTTGTTCACAGTTCTTTGTGGCGTATATGCATCCCTTTAATTTCGAACCTTAGTTTAGTTTTGTTTAAAACCCCCGCATGCCAATGATGATTCAATTTGTTAATGCATATTATGAGACAGTTACTTATTCAATTTTGCGTCCCGTGCAGATCGAAGACCGCGCTAGCATTGTGCCTCTTGTGGCAGGACTCCGCAAGGATGTTCTTAACCTTGTCTCCGAGGGAATCGGGCTCATCTGGGAGTCGTACAAGCTGGATCCGTACGTTCTTCGTTTGTCGGAGTGTGTCACTCAATTCCAGGAGAAGGTAATGGTCATGTGTGTTTTGTTTCCAACTTATTCTCCAATCACACTTTTTTTAGGTTGACGACTTGCTCGTGGTCGAGGAGCAACTGGACGTGGATGTTCGCTCGCTGGAGACCTGTCCGTACAGTGCCGCCACTTTTGTGGAGATTCTGTCAAAGATTCAGCATGCCGTGGACGATCTATCGCTGCGCCAGTACTCCAATCTGAGCGTGTGGGTCACTCGGTTGGATGAAGAGGTGGAGAAGAAGCTGGCTTTGCGATTGCAGGCCGGAATCCAAGCGTGGACCGAAGCATTAACTGGCAACAAGAAGGAGGTAGACACCTCCATGGACACAGATGCTCCAGCCCAACCGACTCATAAGCTTGGAGGAGAGCCGCAGATCCAGAACGCCGTGCACGAGATCCGGATTACCAATCAACAGATGTATCTCTATCCCTCGATCGAGGAGGCTCGCTTCCAGATCATGCAACAGTTCTTCGCCTGGCAGGCCATTGTCACCTCGCAGGTGCGCCTCCAGTCCACCCGCTACCAGGTGGGATTGGAGAAGCCCGTCTCACAGACGTACCGCAATCTTTTGACGAAGCTCCCGGAGGGGAAGATTCTGGAGAACGCCTACGGAGCAATCGAGAACAAGGTGAGCGAGGTCCGCAACTATGTGGAGGAGTGGCTGCGCTACCAGAGCCTGTGGGATCTTCAGGCGGATACGCTCTACGGACGGTTGGGAGAGGACGTCAACTTGTGGATCAAGTGCCTCAACGACATCAAGCAGTCTCGCACGACCTTCGACACCTCGGACACCCGACGAGCCTATGGGCCCATCATCATCGATTACGCCAAGGTGCAGGCGAAGGTAACTTTGAAGTACGACTCCTGGCACAAGGAAGCCCTGGGCAAGTTTGGAACCCTTCTGGGCACCGAGATGAGCACCTTCCACAGCAAGGTGTCCAAGTCAAGAACCGATCTAGAGATGCAGAGCATCGAGGCGGCCAGTACTTCGGACGCTGTTAGCTTCATCACCTATGTTCAGTCCCTCAAGAAGGACATGATCGCCTGGGATAAGCAGGTGGAGGTGTTCAGGGAGGCTCAGCGCATTCTGGAGCGCCAGCGTTTCCAGTTTCCCAACAACTGGTTGCATGTGGACAACATTGAGGGCGAGTGGTCTGCCTTCAACGAAATTATCAAGCGCAAGGACACTGCCATCCAAACGCAAGTGGCCAGTCTGCAGGCGAAGATTGTGGCCGAGGACAAGGCAGTGGAGACCCGTACCGTTGACTTCCTCAACGACTGGGAGAAGACCAAGCCCACAGGCGGCAAGATTCGTCCCGATGATGCTTTGCAGCAACTGCAAATCTTCGAAAGCAAGTACTCCCGCTTGAAGGAGGAACGGGACAATGTGGCCAAGGCCAAGGAAGCCCTGGAGCTCCAGGAGTCGGCTGTGCCCAACAACAGTTCCGAACGCATGAACGTAGCACTGGAAGAGCTGCAGGATCTGCGCGGGGTGTGGAGCGAGCTTTCCAAGGTCTGGACCCAGATCGATGAGACGCGTGAGAAGCCTTGGCTGTCGGTGCAGCCCCGAAAGTTGCGCCAGCAGCTGGAGGCTATGATGGCTCAGCTGAAGGAGCTGCCGGCTCGCCTTCGCATGTACGAGTCCTACGAGTATGTGAAGAAGCTTATTCAGAGCTACATTAAGGTGAACATGCTGATTGTGGAGTTGAAGTCCGATGCCCTGAAGGAGCGCCACTGGAAGCAGCTGACCAAGCAGCTCCGCGTGAACTGGGTCATCTCTGACCTAACCCTGGGTCAAGTCTGGGATGTGAATCTGCAGAAGAACGAGGGCGTCGTGAAGGACATTATCCTGGTGGCCCAGGGCGAGATGGCTCTGGAGGAATTCTTGAAGCAAGTGCGCGAGTCCTGGCAGAACTACGAACTGGATCTTATCAACTATCAGAACAAGTGCCGCATCATCCGCGGATGGGACGATCTGTTCAACAAGGTGAAGGAGCACATCAACTCGGTCGCTGCCATGAAGCTGTCGCCGTACTACAAAGTCTTCGAGGAGGAGGCCCTGACCTGGGAGGAGAAGCTGAACAGGATCAACGCTCTCTTCGATGTTTGGATCGATGTGCAAAGGCGCTGGGTTTACCTCGAGGGCATTTTCTCGGGAAGCGCTGACATCAAGACTCTGCTTCCCGTGGAGACATCTCGATTCCAGAGCATCAGCTCCGAGTTCCTTGGACTGATGAAGAAGGTGACCAAGTCGCCCAAGGTCATGGATGTTTTGAACATCCCTGCAGTGCAGAGGTCCCTGGAACGTCTGGCAGATCTGCTGGGAAAGATCCAGAAGGCCTTGGGAGAGTACCTGGAGCGGGAGAGAACCTCGTTCCCGCGTTTCTACTTCGTGGGAGACGAGGATCTGCTGGAAATCATCGGCAACAGCAAGAACATCGCCCGTCTGCAGAAGCATTTCAAGAAGATGTTCGCCGGCGTCGCTGCCATCCTTTTGAACGAGGAGAACAACGTGATCCTGGGCATATCGTCCCGCGAGGGCGAGGAGGTGCACTTCATTAATCCAGTGTCCACGGTGGAGCATCCCAAGATTAATGAATGGCTGTCGCTTGTGGAGAAGCAGATGCGCTTCACTCTGGCCTCTCTTTTGGCCCAGGCAGTGCAGGACATCAAGCAGTTCCGCGACGGAAAGATTGATCCTCAGGTGGGTTTGTGTTTGACATAATTAAGAGGTATTCCTAATTGGTTTCTGGTTCTTGTAGGCTTACATGGAGTGGTGCGACAAGTACCAAGCCCAGATCGTGGTCCTGGCCGCCCAAATTCTCTGGTCCGAGGACGTTGAGACAGCTCTACAGCAGGCGTCTGAAAACAATAACGCCAAGCCTATGCAGCGCGTCCTCGGCAACGTGGAGAGCACTCTGAATGTCCTGGCCGACTCTGTTCTGCAAGAGCAGCCTCCTCTCCGCCGCCGAAAGCTGGAGCACTTGATTAACGAGTTTGTACACAAGCGCACGGTGACTCGCCGATTGATAACCAACGGGGTGACTTCCCCCAAATCCTTCCAATGGCTGTGCGAGATGCGTTTCTACTTCGATCCCCGCCAAACGGAGGTGCTGCAGCAGCTGACCATCCACATGGCGAACGCTCGCTTCTTCTACGGATTCGAGTATTTGGGAGTGCAAGATCGATTGGTGCAGACGCCTCTAACGGATCGTTGCTATTTGACCATGACCCAGGCCTTAGAATCTCGGCTGGGAGGTTCACCGTTCGGACCGGCAGGCACAGGAAAAACAGAATCCGTGAAGGCGTTGGGCAACCAGCTGGGTCGCTTCGTTCTGGTCTTCAATTGCGACGAGACCTTCGATTTCCAGGCCATGGGCCGCATCTTTGTCGGTTTGTGCCAAGTGGGCGCCTGGGGATGCTTCGATGAGTTCAATCGCCTGGAGGAGCGCATGCTCTCCGCTTGCTCGCAGCAGATTCAGACAATCCAGGAGGCGCTGAAGTACGAGATGGACAGCAATAAGGAGAGCATCACGGTGGAGCTGGTCGGCAAGCAAGTACGCGTCTCGCCGGACATGGCCATCTTCATCACCATGAACCCCGGCTACGCTGGCCGCTCGAACCTGCCGGATAACTTGAAGAAGCTCTTCCGCTCGCTGGCCATGACCACGCCTGACCGCCAGTTGATTGCCGAGGTGATGCTCTTCTCCCAGGGCTTCCGCTCTGCCGAGAAACTGGCCTGCAAGATTGTGCCCTTCTTCAAGCTCTGCGACGAGCAGCTCTCCAACCAGAGCCACTACGACTTCGGTCTGCGTGCTTTGAAGTCCGTGCTGATTTCGGCCGGAAACGTAAAGCGCGACCGCATCATGAAGATCAAGGAGCAGATGAGGCAGCGCGGCGATGAGAACATCGACGAGGCCTCGGTGGCCGAGAACCTGCCGGAGCAGGAGATTCTCATCCAGTCTGTGTGCGAAACCATGGTGCCCAAGTTGGTGGCCGAGGACATTCCATTGCTCTTCTCACTCCTGAGCGATGTGTTCCCGAACGTGGGTTACACTAGGGCTGAAATGAAGGGACTGAAGGAGGAGATCCGCAAGGTGTGCCAAGAGGACTATCTGGTGTGTGGCGAGGGCGACGAGCAGGGCGCTGCCTGGATGGAGAAGGTAAGATGGGCTTCACACAATGGGGTTGAAATTAGACGGGGAATATAAGGTCACTTTTAATTCACTTCATAACCATTCGATTCACACATGCTTACTAACCAAAAAGGGACTCGGCTCCACCTGGGTGGACAAAGTAACTAGTCCATTTCAATGGCTCCTTTACTGACATTTACTGACAATCCCTTCTGTCCCTTTAGGTGCTGCAACTGTACCAGATCTCCAATCTGAATCATGGCCTCATGATGGTCGGCCCATCTGGGTCCGGCAAATCCACCGCTTGGAGGACCCTTCTCAAAGCTCTGGAGCGCTTCGAGGGCGTTGAAGGCGTGGCGCATGTGATTGATCCGAAGGCCATTTCGAAGGAGGCCCTTTACGGAGTCCTGGACCCGAACACGCGCGAGTGGACCGATGGTTTGTTCACTCACATTCTGCGAAAGATCATCGACAATGTGCGCGGCGAGATCAACAAGCGGCAATGGATCATATTCGATGGCGACGTGGATCCCGAGTGGGTGGAGAATCTCAACTCCGTACTGGATGACAACAAGCTCTTGACCCTGCCCAACGGAGAGCGTCTTTCCTTGCCCCCTAATGTTCGAGTTATGTTTGAGGTGCAGGATCTGAAGTTCGCCACTCTGGCTACTGTGTCACGTTGCGGCATGGTCTGGTTCTCGGAGGACGTGCTTTCCACGGAGATGATATTCGAAAATTATTTGTCGCGATTGCGTAGCATTCCGCTGGAGGACAGCGACGAGGACTTTGTGGGCGTCATGAAGCCCGCAAAGGACAAGGAGGAGGAGGTCTCACCCTCGCTCCAGGTGCAGAGGGATATTGCCCTCCTGTTGCAGCCCTTCTTCTCTGCCGACGGCATCGTGGTGCGAACTCTGGAGTATGCCATGGACCAGGAGCACATCATGGACTTCACCCGTCTGCGTGCCCTCAGCTCGCTGTTCTCCATGCTGAATCAGTCGGCCAGGAACGTCTTGAACTTCAATGCTCAGCATCCGGACTTCCCATGCTCCGCCGATCAGCTGGAACATTACATACCCAAGGCCTTGGTGTATTCGGTTCTCTGGTCCTTTGCTGGCGACGCCAAGCTCAAGGTGCGCACTGACCTCGGCGACTTTGTGAGGAGTGTGACCACCATTCCTCTACCAGGAGCAGCTGGTGCTCCGATTATTGACTTCGAGGTGAGCATGAACGGCGAATGGGTGCCCTGGAGCAACAAGGTGCCAGTCATCGAGGTGGAAACCCACAAGGTTGCCTCGCCGGATATTGTGGTGCCCACGCTGGACACCGTGCGCCATGAGTCGCTACTCTACACTTGGCTGGCCGAGCACAAACCATTGGGTGAGTCTAGCGGTCTTCATAATCCTTTCGAGGTTTTAAAAAACTAATTTTTCGTTTTAGTGCTCTGCGGACCCCCTGGATCCGGTAAGACTATGACCCTGTTCTCAGCTCTTCGGGCTCTGCCGGACATGGAGGTGGTGGGCCTGAACTTCTCCTCGGCCACCACACCGGAGCTGCTGCTGAAGACCTTCGACCACTACTGCGAGTACCGCAAGACCCCCAACGGAGTGGTACTCTCGCCCGTCCAGATTGGCAAGTGGCTGGTGCTCTTCTGCGACGAGATCAATCTTCCGGACATGGACAGCTATGGCACTCAGCGTGTAATCTCCTTCCTGCGACAGCTGGTGGAGCACAAGGGCTTCTATCGGGCCAGCGATCAGGCCTGGGTTTCTCTGGAGCGCATTCAGTTCGTGGGCGCTTGTAATCCGCCTACCGATCCTGGTCGCAAGCCCCTGTCGCATCGTTTCCTGCGACATGTACCCATCATCTATGTGGACTACCCTGGAGAGACTTCGCTGAAGCAGATTTATGGAACCTTCTCGCGGGCCATGCTGAGATTGATGCCAGCCCTTCGTGGCTACGCCGAACCTTTGACCAACGCCATGGTGGAGTTCTACTTGGCCTCCCAGGACCGATTCACCCAGGACATGCAGCCGCATTATGTGTATTCTCCTCGAGAGATGACCCGCTGGGTGCGTGGTATCTGCGAAGCCATTCGTCCTTTGGATTCGCTGCCTGTTGAAGGCTTGGTGCGTCTCTGGGCTCACGAAGCCCTCCGACTGTTCCAGGACCGTCTGGTAGATGATTCCGAGCGTCGCTGGACCAACGAGAACATTGATTTGGTGGGCCAGAAGCACTTCCCTGGAATTAATCAGGAGGAGGCTCTCCAGCGCCCGATCCTCTACAGTAACTGGCTCAGCAAGGACTACATGCCGGTGAACCGCGAGGAGCTGCGTGACTACGTCCGCGCCAGGCTAAAGGTGTTCTACGAGGAGGAGCTGGACGTGCCGCTGGTCCTGTTCGATGAGGTGTTGGATCACGTTCTGCGTATCGACCGCATTTTCCGCCAGCCACAAGGTCACCTGTTGCTAATTGGAGTTTCTGGTGCTGGAAAGACTACGCTCTCCCGATTTGTGGCCTGGATGAACGGCTTGTCCATCTTCCAGATCAAGGTGCACAACAAGTACACGAGTGAAGATTTCGACGAGGACCTGCGATGTGTTCTGCGTCGCTCCGGCTGCAAGGACGAGAAGATTGCCTTTATTTTGGACGAGTCGAACGTGTTGGACTCCGGGTTCTTGGAGCGCATGAATACCCTCTTGGCCAACGGAGAAGTGCCCGGATTGTTCGAGGGAGACGAGTACACCACCCTGATGACTCAGTGCAAGGAGGGTGCTCAGCGAGAAGGCCTGATGCTGGACTCCAGCGACGAGCTGTACAAGTGGTTCACCCAGCAGGTGATGCGCAATCTCCACGTCGTCTTTACCATGAACCCCTCCACGGATGGCCTGAAAGACCGCGCGGCCACCTCACCGGCTCTGTTCAATCGATGTGTGCTGAATTGGTTCGGCGACTGGTCGGACTCGGCCCTGTTCCAGGTGGGCAAGGAGTTCACCACGCGCGTGGACCTCGAGAAACCCAACTGGCACGCACCGGACTTCTTCCCCTCCGTTTGCCCGCTGGTGCCGGCGAATCCCACGCACCGCGACGCCGTCATCAACTCCTGCGTGTATGTCCACCAGACTCTGCACCAGGCCAACGCCCGATTGGCGAAACGCGGCGGACGCACCATGGCGGTTACTCCTCGCCACTACCTGGACTTTATCCATCACTTTGTCAAGCTGTACAATGAGAAGCGCAGCGACCTGGAGGAGCAGCAGCTCCATCTGAATGTGGGTCTGAACAAGATTGCCGAAACTGTGGAGCAGGTGGAGGAAATGCAAAAGTCCCTGGCGGTGAAGAAGCAGGAACTGCAGGCCAAGAACGAGGCGGCCAATGCGAAGCTTAAGCAGATGTTCCAGGATCAACAGGAGGCCGAGAAGAAGAAGATCCAGTCGCAGGAGATCCAGATCCGTCTGGCCGATCAAACCGTGAAGATCGAGGAGAAGCGCAAATATGTGATGGCGGATTTGGCCCAGGTGGAACCGGCGGTTATCGAAGCCCAGCAAGGTGAGTCCGTCGGGCGACAGTCCACTAAAGGGGGGGACTTTAGGATCTATTATTTAGGACTAAGATACTCTAGGGAAGAATGTTATGAGACTGCTATGTGTCCACAAGGCTGGATCACATCGATTTGCTTTTAATAATTATAATTACGTGTCTTTAATTTTGAACCCCGCCTCGCCCAACTCACTGTCACACTCCCACTCCACCGACAGCCGTTAGCTCGATCAAAAAGAAACACCTGGCCGAGGTGAGATCCATGGCCAATCCTCCGGCCGTGGTCAAGCTGGCCCTGGAGTCGGTCTGCGAGCTGCTCAACGAGAGTGCCACCGACTGGAAGGCCATTAGGGGCATCCTCGTTAAAGACAGTTTCATCTCCTCGATCGTTAACTTGGAGACTGACAAGATCACGTACGCAACCACTCTTTCTCTCTAGCATCACGCCCATTTTTCAGCACCTCATCCCTAATCCGAATCGCGATTAAACCCAAACCCGTCGCTCATCGAGTCAACTCCCTTCATGAATATATAATCCCAGCCCACATGCCATCAATAACTACAATATATAAACTATATACTCCAATAAACACCAAAGCATACGCAGCGCACTGGCTAAACTCAACATATAACCCCTAACTGATATCGAGGACACCCGGTGTCCGGATCTGTATAAACGTTGTCGCCTCTGTGTGTGTGAAACTAAAGACTGAACTTCCGAGAGCGGGATATTCCTAAGGATATTGTGTTATACTTTCGGCTAGCCGAACATATTGTACTCTTGCATTTTGAATAACTTACTGTCTTACTGTAATTTATACTGGAGATAGTGGAGTGCAAGGGTATGATAGTATCATTAACTAGCAGTTGTAACCTCAATTGAAGACTAGGTGCCAGATGTAATGCCCCAAGAGAGCGGGTTCTTAGTAAATAACTATAGATGGTAACCAACTAGCCTAATCTTATAACATCCGTTTATTAATTCTGATCCTCCTCGTTAACAAATCCTCCCAACCGACCAACCAATCCATCGACGATGTGCAGCGGTCAAGTCGATACGCAAGCAACAGCTCGTTGAGGTGCGAACCATGGCTAATCCACCATCGGTGGTCAAATTGGCTCTAGAATCGATCTGCCTGCTGCTGGGCGAGAATGCGACCGATTGGAAATCGATCCGGGCCGTGATCATGCGCGAAAATTTTATAAATTCAATTGTATCTAACTTCGGTACCGAGAACATAACGTAAGCATGAAACAAGTTATTACCAACACAAAACACCCATTTTGTTCTCGACTCAAAATCCAGTTGTTTCTTGTTGTTGATGTTTTTGATATTGATATTGATATTGATATTGTTATGGCCTAGTTTTGAGCGTAGAAATTGGATTTCATTTGATTGATTTCGTTACGTAGTTTTGTTTTCTTTACAATTTTACAAGCGAGCTGTGCCCTATGGTTTGTAAATATTTGTACTTCCTATTGACTATCTAATGATTTTCCAACTAATTTCGGTTATTGGCTGTAGCTTTTGTTTGAACTTTAATGGTTTTGGTCAAATTTATCGCTGGTTCACAGTAATCCAAATGCTTTGCCTGCTTAATTCATTCACACTAATCACCAAAACACCAATTTTATCGAAGATTGGCTAATAATGATCCTATATTTTCGAAAGCGATGAGGTGCGCGAGAAGATGAAGTCGAAGTACCTGAGCAACCCGGACTACAACTTCGAGAAGGTCAACCGTGCCAGTATGGCTTGCGGTCCCATGGTCAAATGGGCCATAGCTCAGGTGGGCTTTATAAAGAGAAGTGAGGACGAGGAGTCCCTAACCCTAAATCTATTGCATTTCCAGATCGAGTACGCCGACATGTTGAAGCGCGTGGAGCCGTTGCGGGAGGAGTTGCGCTCGTTGGAAGAGCAGGCCGACGTTAACCTTGCCAGCGCCAAGGAAACCAAGGACCTGGTGGAGCAGCTGGAGCGCAGCATTGCTGCCTACAAGGAGGAGTATGCTCAGTTGATTTCCCAGGCCCAGGCCATCAAAACGGATCTGGAGAACGTGCAGGCCAAGGTGGATCGCTCGATTGCTTTGCTCAAGAGCTTGAACATTGAGCGAGAACGCTGGGAGTCTACCAGCGAGACCTTCAAGTCTCAGATGTCCACCATTGTGGGCGACGTGCTGCTGTCCGCAGCGTTCATAGCCTACGGTGGTTACTTCGATCAACACTATCGTCTGAATCTGTTCACCACCTGGTCGCAGCACCTCCAGGCGGCTAGCATTCAATACCGTGCAGACATCGCACGCACCGAGTACCTGTCCAATCCCGACGAGCGTCTCAGGTGGCAGGCGAACGCCCTGCCCACGGATGACCTATGCACGGAGAACGCCATTATGCTGAAGCGCTTCAACCGCTATCCATTGATCATCGATCCTTCGGGTCAGGCCACTACCTTCCTGCTCAACGAATACGCTGGAAAGAAAATCACGAAGACGTCCTTCTTGGACGACTCCTTCCGCAAGAATCTGGAGT
This sequence comes from Drosophila ananassae, assembly GCF_017639315.1. NCBI lineage: Eukaryota > Metazoa > Arthropoda > Insecta > Diptera > Drosophilidae > Drosophila > Drosophila ananassae. Next base: position 24,209,843 of record NC_057928.1, read on the forward strand.
CTGCGCTCCGTTTCGGTAATCCTCTTCTGGTGCAAGACGTGGAGAACTATGATCCTATTCTGAATCCTGTTCTCAATCGCGAACTGCGTCGCACTGGTGGTCGAGTGCTGATCACTCTCGGTGACCAGGACATTGATTTGTCGCCCTCGTTCGTTATATTCCTGTCTACTCGGGATCCCACTGTCGAATTCCCACCGGACATCTGCTCCAGAGTTACGTTTGTGAACTTCACCGTAACCCGAAGCTCACTCCAGTCGCAGTGCCTGAACCAAGTGCTGAAGGCGGAGCGTCCAGACATCGATGAGAAGCGCTCCGATCTTCTGAAGCTGCAGGGAGAGTTCCGTTTGCGACTTCGCCAGCTGGAGAAGAGCCTGCTGCAGGCGCTGAACGATGCCAAGGGCAAGATCCTGGACGACGATTCGGTGATTACCACTCTGGAGACACTCAAGAAGGAGGCCTACGACATCAACCAGAAGGTGGATGAGACGGACAAGGTCATAGCTGAGATTGAGACGGTATCCCAGCAATATCTTCCACTCTCGGTGGCGTGCAGCAACATTTACTTCACCATGGACAGCCTTAACCAGGTGCACTTCCTCTACCAGTACTCGCTAAAGATGTTCCTCGACATATTCTCGACCGTATTGTACAACAACCCGAAGTTGGAGGGCAAGTCGGACCACTCGGAGCGTCTGGGCATCGTGACCAAGGATCTGTTCCAGGTCTGCTACGAGAGGGTGGCCCGTGGAATGCTCCACAATGACCGCCTGACGTTCGCTCTGCTCATGTGCAAGATCCATTTGAAGGGCACCTCAGAGTCCAACCTGGATGCTGAGTTCAACTTCTTCCTACGCAGCCGCGAAGGATTGCTGGCCAATCCCACACCCGTCGAGGGACTGTCTGGCGAGCAGGTGGAGGGTGTCAACCGCCTGGCCACCCGGCTGCCCATATTCCGGAAGCTGCTTGAGAAAGTGCGCGGCATGCCGGAGCTGGGTGCCTGGCTGCAGCAGAGCTCTCCGGAGCAGGTGGTGCCGCAGTTATGGGATGAATCCAAGGCCCTCAGTCCGATTGTCAGCTCCGTTCATCAGCTGTTGCTGATTCAGGCCTTCCGGCCGGACCGAGTCATTGCCGCCGCTCACAATGTGGTGAATACGGTACTGGGCGAGGACTTTATGCCCAACGCCGAGCAGGAACTGGACTTTGCCAACGTGGTGGACAAGCAGTTGAACTGCAATACCCCAGCTTTGCTGTGCTCCGTGCCTGGATTCGATGCCTCTGGACGCGTGGATGACTTGGCTGCGGAACAGAATAAGCAGATATCCAGTATCGCCATCGGATCCGCCGAGGGCTTCAACCAGGCCGAACGGGCGATCAACATGGCCTGCAAGAGCGGTCGCTGGGTTCTTTTGAAGAACGTCCACTTGGCGCCCCAATGGCTGGTCCAACTGGAGAAGAAGATGCATTCCTTGCAGCCGCACTCCGGCTTCCGACTCTTCCTCACCATGGAAATAAACCCGAAGGTGCCGGTCAACCTTCTGCGTGCAGGACGCATCTTTGTGTTCGAACCTCCACCAGGTATTCGGGCCAACCTATTGCGCACCTTCTCGACTGTTCCGGCAGCCAGGATGATGAAGGCCCCCAGCGAGCGGGCACGCCTGTACTTCCTGTTGGCCTGGTTCCATGCAATCGTTCAGGAGCGTCTCCGCTACGTGCCCCTGGGTTGGGCCAAGAAGTACGAGTTCAACGAGTCGGATCTCCGCGTCGCGTGCGATACATTGGACACCTGGATCGATACCACGGCCATGGGTCGCACTAACCTCCCGCCGGAGAAGGTGCCATGGGATGCTCTGGTCACGCTTCTGTCTCAGTCCATATATGGAGGCAAGATCGACAACGACTTCGATCAGCGTCTGCTGACCTCCTTCCTGAAGAAACTCTTCACCGCCCGCAGCTTTGAGGCAGACTTTGCCTTGGTGGCCAATGTAGATGGATCCTCCGGAGGCCTCCGGCACATCACTATGCCAGACGGAACTCGCCGCGATCATTTCCTGAAGTGGATTGAGAACCTCACAGATCGTCAGACGCCTTCCTGGCTGGGATTGCCCAACAACGCCGAAAAGGTACTGCTCACAACCAGGGGAACCGATCTTGTGAGCAAGCTGCTTAAGATGCAGCAGCTGGAGGACGACGATGAGCTGGCATACAGCGTGGAGGATCAATCGGAGCAGTCGTCATCAGCAGTTGCAAGAAGCGAGGACGGACGTCCATCCTGGATGAAGACGCTGCACAACTCGGCCACTGCCTGGCTGGAATTGCTCCCGAAGAGCCTGCAGGTGCTCAAGCGCACAGTGGAGAACATCAAGGACCCATTGTACCGCTACTTCGAACGCGAGGTGACCAGCGGCGCCCGGCTGCTGCAGACGGTGATCCTAGATCTCCAGGATGTGGTCTTGATCTGTCAGGGCGAGAAGAAGCAGACGAACCACCACCGCTCCATGCTCTCCGAGCTGGTGCGCGGCATCATCCCGAAGGGCTGGAAGCGATACACTGTTCCTGCTGGTTGCACGGTGATCCAGTGGATCACGGACTTCAGCAACCGCGTGCAGCAGCTGCAGAAGGTGTCGCAACTGGTCTCGCAGGCAGGAGCCAAGGAGCTGCAGGGCTTCCCCGTCTGGTTAGGTGGTCTGCTCAATCCGGAGGCCTACATTACGGCCACCAGGCAGTGTGTGGCCCAGGCTAACAGCTGGTCGCTCGAGGAGCTGGCGTTGGAAGTAACCATCACGGATGCTGGTCTGAAGACCGATCAGAAGGATTGTTGTTTCGGTGTAACCGGGTTGAAGCTCCAAGGTGCTCAATGCAAGAATAACGAGCTGCTGCTGGCCTCCACCATCATGATGGACCTGTCTCTTACCATCTTAAAGTGGGTCAAGTGAGTATATTCCACTGATTTCTTGAAGCCTTAATTAATCCAAATTATCTTCTAGGATATCCTCGGAGACTCGTATCAGCAAGCTCACGTTGCCGGTCTACTTGAACTCCACTCGAACCGAGCTTCTCTTCACCGTGGACCTGGCTGTCGCTGCTGGACAGGATTCGCACAGTTTCTATGAGCGTGGCGTCGCCGTTTTGACTTCCACCGCCTTGAATTAAGTGCACGGTTAATGCGTTTACAAATATTTGGTACTCGATATCCTTATATCCATTATATCCAAAAAAAACACAACATTTGAAATCCACTATCCCAATAAAAATATTATAACCCATGTAACAAAAATTTATGCAATACACAAAATTGATATTTTTAATCCATAATCTATAAAAGCCCTAAAGTTTAAGTGCTTACGCTTTTAAAAGAATAATGTCCGTTAAAGAAGTACTCTTAATACTACTACTCAGTGAAATTAATTATTATACCCTTGCAGAGGGTATTATAATTTTGGTCAAAAGTGTGCAACGCAGTGAAGGAGACATCTCCGACCCTATAAAGTATATATATTCTTGATCAGGATCACCTCCTGAGTCGATATGAGCATGTCCGTCTGTCCGTCTGTCCGTTTCTACGCAAACTAGTCTCTCAGTTTTAAAGCTATCGAGTTGAAACTTTGCACACACCCTTCTTTCCTTTGCAGGCAGTATATAAGTCGGAACGGCCGGGATCGGTCGACTATATCCTATAGCTGCCATATAACTGATTGATCGGAAATGCCATAACTTTGGTGTTTTTTAAGTTAGAGGGTTGGGAGTTTCTATACATGTTATATTTGACCAAAATATCTTATGTACAAAATTTCGTAAGGATCGGCCGACTATATCCTATAGCTGTCATAGAACGATCGAAATTGGCATAACTTTGGTGTCTTTTAAGTTAGAAAGATGGGATTTGGTACAGATTATATTTTGGGTAAAACAATCTGATCTGGCAATTTTCATAAGGATCGGCCGACTATAAACGATCCGCTATATATCTAATAAAAATAGATGGGTGGCGCCACCTAGCGGACTGCGACTGAACTGCAAGGGTATATCAACTTCGGCTCCGCCCGAAGTTAGCTTTCCTTTCTTGTTTATGAAAATAAAACGGGCTTCCTGGAACATGCAATATTTATAAACTTGCAATTTGTAGAAGAAATTTAAACTGAGATCAGACTTAATTAAATGGAGAAAAAAGGGCTTCAATCAAAGCTTGTTCCAGGAGCGCCTTATCCTTTCACACTTTTTAAATTTATCCCCAGCATCCCATAAATATATTTCAACACTTAGCAACCCCAGACGCATCTTTCTTTTGGCTTAAATCCTGCTGTTCTAACAATGTTATGGCATATCCGACCACTTCAATGCCTCGCAAGGACAAGACGCAGCCATCGCACTTACCACAGGGCCTCACCTGCGCATCGGGCTTTCCAAAAGCCGGCCACTTTTCCGGTGCAGCGGGGTGAAACATCTCTGGTCCTCGTGGATGAGGCCCGCCGTTTCATACAGGATTGTTTGCTTCGGATGAATGTGCCTACCAGCAAATTGCGTTCCATTAGCGAGTTCTTGGTGGTCGCCGATTATCGCGGAAACTTTGGAAATGGCCTGAATCGCTTGGACGGTTATCTGAGTGATCTGCAAATGGGCCATGCCAGGGCGGACGCCGAGCCAAGCGTCATCAACGAAACAGCCGCCACCGCCCACGTGGACGGCAACTCCGCTTTGGGCGTCATTGTGGGGGATTTCTGCATGGATCTGGCTGTTGAGAAAGCCCAGAAAGCTGGCATAGGCTTCGTGGTTGCCAAGAATTCCCATCACTTTGGAATGGCCAGTTGGTATGCTTTCCGGGCGGCGGTTCGTGGCTACGCCGGCTTGGTGATGTCAAATGCTGTGCCCTCCATGGTGTCACCGGATACTCAGGAGGCTAGCATTGGAGCAAATTGCTTAGCCTTCTGTGTGAAGGGTGAAAAGTCGCACTTTGCACTGGACATGGCTGCCAGCGTGCGGGATTTGGGAGCTATTGAATGGGCCTGGTCAACGAACGAGTATATACCTCATGGATGGGCGGCGGATGAGTCGGGATTCTCCACCTGTTTTCCCAATCTGGCATTGCGAGCTCTGCGTCTATTTCCAGCCGGCGGACACAAGGGGTTCACTCTAGCCTGCATTATTGATTTGTTATGCGGAGTTTTATCCGACGCCCAATATTCCACACAAATTCCCCAGAATCAGAGCCAACCTTCAAATCTCGGCCAGGTTTTCGTTGCCATCAATCCTGAGTTGTTTTTGTCCAATTTCAGGGAGAGATTAGATGATTTTTGTAGTCGTATTAAAGACAGCCAGGCGGAAAACGATGCCAACCCCGTCCAGCTGCCCGGCGAAAATGAACGGGCGCACATGAACTACGTGGAGGACCTGCGGGCCCTTCCCTATCCGAACTCCCTACTGGCAAAGTACAAGCTCGTGGCGGATAAGCTATGCGTAAAGCCCATTGACCTGGCTTTCGATCGGTGTCAGTCCAGGAAGAGCTTCTAGCTCCTTCTATTGGTAACATTCTCATCCTCTTAACAAAGTCGGGAAAAAGGAATAAAAAACAAAGACACAGAAACACAAGGCTTCTTTCGAGAATCCTTTAAAAAAGGTATAATTTGTTTTAGCAATAGCTGTACTAATGTTAATACATTAAAAAGCATATTAAAAAAAAACCGTTTAGAGGCATATTGACCTCAAGGGCTATGATGATTTAAAAATGGCTAATGTTGCCCCGTTGTTAAATAAGTTACATCAAATATTTTCTAAAGATCTGGCAGCCTTGACTCTTATACACATAAAGTTATAAGACGTATAATAAACCATAATATAATACAATTAAAAAACAATGTTCTTTAATAAATTCCCAAATGTAATGTTTCTTTTTGCCCTATCGGCGTGACTAACCCGTGTAACTTGATAATATAATATAATTTAATACAATATAATATAATATAATATAATATAATACAATATAATATAATACAATATAATATAATATAATATAATATAATTTAATATAATATAATATATACTATTTATAATATACTATTCAAAAATTTCCCTGAACTTTTCCGCCATCTATTGGTAATGAATTTTTTCCCCAGTTTTCAAACATAGGGCTTTGACGTGTAAAAAAAATAATATATTTTGCTTTGAAACGCAAATATTCTCTACTTATGTCACATAAGTTATGTGTTTTGGAAAATGTTATATGGATTCTTGTGAGAATTTTATTATAAAGTTTATTTCCAAAAAGTTGTGACAAAGATGTGACATTTCGATCAATCAGTTATATAAACAAATTAATTGTAAAAAATTGAAATAAAAAAATTGAAAAAAAATTTATTTTTCCAGCAGCTTAATTTGAGAAATTTTCAACACTTTCAACAGCTTAATTTGAGAAATTTTCAACACTTTCAACAGCTTAATTTGAGAAATTTTCAACACTAAAACGAAAATCAAAATATATATATATATATATATATATGTACAGATAATATATGTATGTATATGCAGATAATAATAACCAGGGAAATTCTGTAAAATAGTTGTTGTAAGCTGGACAAGATTATGTCGAAGCTTGGACAAGATTAATGTCGAAGCTGGACAATGTGAAAGCTGGACAAGATTAATGTCGAAGCTGGGCAGGATTATGTGAAAGCTGGATCGGGTTTTCAGCGCTGGAAGAAATCAATTATATTAGCATTTCGAATATTATAATTCAGCTTTAAACTTACAGAGGTAAAATAAAACACGAAAGGAAGTAACTTCTCCGTGGGCAATATTTTTTCAAAAGTCTTCATCTGTTGATAAAAGAAATAAATTAAAATGTATACATATATGAATGTCGAAAAATTACTTACCAATGGAATTGAAGACGAACTGCATCGTTTCCGAAAATCCAAAATCTTGGGTGGAGGCCACACTTTCCACTTGCGATTTCGATCCCGACGTGTCCTTCATTTCGGACCACATTTTCCGCTGCTTCAATTGTTCCCCAATGGGGATATACAATTTTTTCCCCCCTATGCACCTCTTCCAGTGATTTCCCAAATTGGAGGACTTTTGGACATAGGGGCACCACTTGCAAGCCACTGTTTTGCAATCATTTTTGCACAACATTATGTGGTTCTAGATTTCTTCGATATTGTCGAGTGTCCGTGTCCATTCCAGTTATTCAATTTAGCCGCATTGAACTTTGAATACTAAATTTAGCGCAGCACACATCGAACTGCGTCGCGCTTATTAACAAAGACACAAAACTACACAAACACAATTAGAGGTTTTTGCGGAGAGAGCGACTAGAAACAGAGAGCCAAACGATCAATTTATAAATATTTTTATTCTATTTTTTTTTTGTTTTTTCATTTTTAAATAAATTTACATAATTATACGTGCAATAATTCGCGCACACACCCAGCTATGCACTCGCCCGCCCACGTAATTGGGGTATTTTGGAGTAACCACCTGTTGGATGATGACACTTTAAAAAAATAAATTCTTTTGTTTTTTTTTCTGGACTTTAAAATCAAATTTAAGATTTATTTGAAACAAATAACTGTGTTATTACATTGAATATAATCTTATGGCTTATTTTTTTCTCGGGTCTACGGTCTCCGATATCCGGTATCCGGGTATCCGGTGTTGATGTACCGTCGTTTCTCACATTAAACTTTATAAATGTAATTATATATATTACATACACAATTAATTTAATTTAATAGTATAATTTATAATTAGCATTTCTCTCTGACTTATCTAGTATTATTATGTTTTTAATTACGTGTTTACTTCCAACACATAACAGCAAAAAACAAATATGTTATCAATCTTAATTTTTTTTGCGCGCGCATTTCCCACATAAATTACATCATTAATTACATTTAAAATTTAAATGTGTGTTTTAATTCTTTTTCTTCGCTTTTTGTGTCGCTTATTTTTTCGTTTTTTTTTTTGTTTATACCTCGTCTCATTTAAGTTTAGTTTATAACTAGAGTTTACATCGATAATTAAAAAAAGGATATCTATTTGTTGGGGGCTGTGGATTAGCAAAGACATTATCTCACTAATATATATACCAATATTACGGATAGTTGTGTATATTTATAGAATTTCTGGTACTCGAATAAAATAACAAAAATTTTTTACTTTGCACTTTTGAAGCTTTTTTTTTGTAAGTTTTTGTTTGTTTTGCAATTTTTTTTGTTACAATTATTAAGTAGAATTAAGACTCGAATTAATTCGTATTATTTATAAACAGTATATATTATATATTTAGATTTCAGGATCTCTTTATTGTGGTTGCAGGCCATAAAGCTTTCTTTGATTTGAATCTTAAATATTTGTAATTATTTATGTAGTTTGCAATTAAATGATTTCGAAAATCGGGGATATTGTAGATTGTGGTAGAGTAATCGTAATTCCATGCTTGGATAGTAAAGTTTTTTTGTTTTTTTTTTTTTTTTGTTGGAAAACCCTATCTACTATATTGTTAAAGATTTGTAAAAAAAAAAAATTCCTTTAGTTCTTGAGTTTTGCTTGTTTTGAGTTCGATTTTGATTCTTGATGGTTTTCGTAAAAATTTGTCGACTTGTGCCTGGACTATCAGCTATATATGTATTTGTATGGTTAGATACTCGTTTGTGATACTGAATTTATGAAAAAAAGGATCTCTCGAATGTACATATCTATCTATCGCTTTTATTCGAAAAGTGAGGGGATCGGTTTCGATATCGTCATCTTAAAATTGTAGTAATTGCTTCGACGGCACATTGGGATTATGTTAGTAGATCTGGGTATCTGAATAATTAGCTATCTATCTATGTATCTTTCGGGATCTGGAACAAACGAATCGAAATATGGTTGGGTGTCTAGGACATATAGGGTATATAGATTTAAATTTGAATTAGCTAGAGATAACAGATATTTCTTTTTTTCTTGCATAGAGAATATAATTTTGGTCGTTGGTCTAAGACACTTTTTGGTTTCAATCCGCTTACTTGCCTTTCGGTATCCTTTCTCTTTCATATCCTTTTTTATACAGAAATAAGGTGTTTAAATTGTAGAGTGACTTATGTGCGTAGTTAAGTAAAATCTGAGACTCTCGCAAGGGGCAAGGGATTTTCTTGGTTTTTCATTTTTGTTTTGTTTTTTTTTTAAGAGGAAAGAGGGTGTAAAAAGACACTGAAGTACACTTAGGGGTTAATGATGCTTGATTTTTTTTGCTAAATTTCATTTTTCTTTTTAAGTTTTTTCTTTTTAAGAACTAGCTAAAAAGCCCCTCTCTCTACTCAGGCGGGCTGGTAGAGAGAGGGGGAGGGAGGTAGAGAGAGAGTTCTCCTGGAGCTCCTTAGGCTAATGGCCTAATACTGCTCTCCCCCTCTCCACGCCAGGTTTCTAGACGGATCCCGAAGACTTGGAGAGCGAGTGCCATTCTGTGCGATGATGCATTGGCGACCGTAGGATGCGCTTCATCTCTCTGCGGCACAAAATATGCGCCATGCGGCGCTGTGAGCTACTTAAGCGTAATTGCAGTAAATGCAAATTTTCGCAAATTATTCGAGTTAAGCGGCTATAAAGGCAGTCGCTGATCGGATTTGACGATTTAGAACGTTGAGTGCCACTGGAGGTGCCATGTCGTGGAGAGTCCTAAGAGCAATAGGCCTTATCCTGCTGCTGAATGAATCAGTGGTGACGGCAGCCACACCATCCTCCAAGGATTTGACAGCACAGAGTCTGAACGAGTTCCGGCAGAGATATCTCATGCCCCTGATCTCCTCGGACAACAGGAACTGCAGCTTGAATGCGTGCGAATCACTGGCGATTGTCTCCCAGCTTTTGATGCTTATTAATTCGATGCCCAACGGAACACAGGCCACGAACCAAAGACCATCAAGGCCCCAGGGAAGTGCAACAAATCCAACAAATGGCGATACTAATAGCGGAGAAGTCAACGCCATGTCTCATCTGGCCAACTTCGATCTGGTGAAGCGAGTGCGTCAAATCGAAAGCCGTTTGCGATCCGTGGAGCAGCCCGTCTGGCGTTTGACCACCGGCAGCGAAATCGAGTGGAACCACTGCACGTCCGGAGTATGCCGCTGCAATCCAGATACTAAGAGCTTCACCTGCTGGAACACTAACCTTAAATCGGTGCCGGTTACCCAGGTTATACCCATGAACATGGTGACAATGTGTGTCAGATTTGTAATAAAAAAAAAATGTTTATTAACTTTTGCCTCCTTTTAGAGATCTTTCTAGGAATATTTTGTCCACTCTGCACAAGGATACCTTTCGGGGATTGACGGTTCTCAGAGAGCTGGATATTTCCAATAATGTTCTGGACTTTTTACCATTTGATTTGTTCCAGGACTTGGATAGTTTGTTGCATTTGTATGCAATGTATAAAAAATTGAACCTTTTTTTTATTTAAATTATCTTTGCAGACGAATTCAAAACAACCATTTGGAGGACATTGACCCGCGAACCTTATGGAAGCTGCGCAACCTCAAACTTCTAGATCTAAGCAAGAACGAGATAGGCCTACTCCCAGAATCCATATTCTACCATGCCCAACGGCTCACAGTGATCAATATATGCGATAATAAAATTTCAAACTTTCCACCAAATCTTCTGAGAGATCAACTTATGCTGGAAGAGCTTGATATGTCCCGGAATAAAATCGTTGAGCTCAATTCGGGCAGCATTCGATATCTGACGAAACTGAAAACATTGGATTTTGGTTGGAATCAAATATGTAAGAGGATTATATTGGGCGAATATAAAATTAATTTATAATGAATTATATTTCCAGCCAAGATTGATGACGACTTCTTTGCTGGCTTAAAGAATCTTTGTACTTTGATTTTGCACAATAATCGCATTTCATCGCTCTCTGGCACTATTTTCAATAAGTTGATCAATTTGGAAACCTTGGATTTGACCATGAATCGAATAAGTCACGTGAGTATTTTGTTTTTTCATAATTCACTTGATTATAATACACCTTCAACAGATCGATGGTAATGCGTTTGTGGAGCTCAAAAATCTGAATGAATTGTTTCTGGGGCAGAACTCAATGTCAAGTATTCCAGCGGATCTATTTCTGAATGTCAGTGCCCTCACCAGACTGACCCTCTTTTCAAATAATCTTACCACTTTGGAGGCTGGCGATTTTCGAGGACTCAGCAATCTTAAGGTTCTTCTGCTAAACAATAATGTTTTGAAAAACTTTGATGCTAGGGCTTTTGAACCACTTACCGAGTTGGAAAAGATGTAAGTTGGTGATTATTTTATAAATTACTTGATATTACTATTTATTACATTTAGTCGCATTGATTCAAACAAACTGATGTTTCTACCCACTGGAGCCCTGCATGGCCTGGAGAAATTAGTGGCGGTTAAGCTGGACAAGAATCCCTGGCATTGTGACTGCAGAGCTCTCTATCTGGCCAGGTGGATTCGGGAGTTTGTTCTTAAACTCTGGGACGGACAACAACCGATGTGCCGTGGTCCCGGGGACTTGGGGGGTCACGAGGTCGGCCTTTTGAGATACGATGACCTCTGCGATGGGCAGTGGGCCAGCATGTTGTCCCTTTCGCCTCGACTGCCGGTTCGCAAGCACCAGATCTCGACGCCAATGAATTATACGGATTATTTCAACCTTTATCTGAAGCACATCTATAATGGCACCACCGACGAGGAGCTCAAAGAGGCCGAGATAACAAGTGTGGCTATTAAAAAAGTGCAAACGGATTAGAAGTCAGAATATATAGAAAATAGAAGATTTCGAATAGAAGATAGAAGAATAAATAGATCATTTAGAAGTTTTTGGTCCAAAATATGGACAATATTCAATACTTCCACACCACTCTAACAATATTTTAGAATTTTAAAAAGGCGTCAGAGAATATATTATAAAAAGGTTGAAAGGATATACAGGATGAACGATTATACTTATTTTCGGTATCTATAAAATACTCCCACTCCTTCTCTTTGAAATAAATTTAAAGTCAATTATGAATTGCTTTGCAGACGTTTATTATTAATTTGCAACCTCATGCACAAATAAAGTATCCTTTGGAACCTCTACTTCTTGACTCTTCTACCCGCTTTTTGGGAATGTAGGGGTGGCTTGTCTCGGGCATCGCGTGCCGCTTTTTGTCGGTGTCTGCGTTTGCGACAAGCTTTTTACCTAACCAATTTATTACTTCCGCCCGGCCCAGCTATTTCCTTCGTCCTTAGACCAGCCAGGGTCCTAGCTCAGAGCTCCTACCATTTCGACTGAGCCATTCTCTGCTCCGTGGCAATATCATTCCAGTTTATAGTTGGTGGCCCGGCCGCTTTTGCTTTTCCTTTTCGCCTTTTCGCAGTTTCGTCTTTTTGTTCGTTGTCCTTGCAATTTCCATGTGTTGACATTGCCGTGCTCCATTCACTTTCCCACTTTTGGCGCGGCGCTGGCGGCTTCCGGTTGCCCGTTTTTGGGCGATAGTGTGTCTCCGGCTCTTCCGACCCCTCGTCTCTGCCTGGCATCCGGACAAGTCTCCCGGGTCCCTGGATATTGGGCGGGCGCCGACCTGTAGACAACAAATGCATTTTATAGAAAATTTGCAAGGCAAATATTAAAAATTGAATGCCGCTATTGTTGTCCTTGTTGTCGGCAATTCGTGTCGTTGCCTATTTGTTTGTTAGTTGTCTGCACTGGAAAAAGTTTTCACAAAAGGCGATTGAAATTTCTATTTAAATAATATACCCAAGATATTGAGCAAATCCTGAATTCATGAACTCCCAAAACGTGTTTTACGTCATGGGCTGGATATATTTTTTATATAATAAATACATTTATTTCTGTGCAGGAATCCCGAGTTGATTGCCTTCAAGTGGCGCTTCTCTGCTTTCTGACACGGTGTTTGAAAGAAAAAAATATGTATAAAAAAATGTCAACCCTTTTCCTCGTTTCTCCTGCCTTTTCAAAATACAACAATATGTAATCATATTTTTCTTTATACGCTACGCACGCGTCACCGTTAAATACGGATGGATTGGTGGGCGGGGCTCAGGACGATGGGCGGTGGTGCGAATGTGAATCCTGCTATCAGTCGCATCTGCCTTGTGCCGTAGTCGTTGCTGCCTAAAGCGGAAGTAAAAGGATTTGAATTGCCTTTTGCTAACAAAATAACAAAACACCCTTAATGTATGCAAATTCCCCCAAGTTTAAAGTCTCCTGCCAGCTAAGCAAACATCTTAGCGTCTTAGCAGCGTTTCGCTTAGAGCCTATTGAGGTCCTTTAAAGGATTCCGTTGACCCTCTCCATCCAGTCAATGGCCAATTGCCGGCTAACAGAAGGTCAATTTGGGAATTGGTTAAAACTAAAACTTTAAATTGAATTGGAGGGTGAAAAGTTCAAGCTATGAATATTTTTTGTGAGTTGCGATAATTTTATTTCTATATTTTGTATTTGTTGAATGAAATATAGCGGTAAAAAAGGATTTTTTATTCAGAAATATTGTTCTAAGCAACCAGTAGCCAACATGTCTTTATTTTCATTTCCTTAACCATTTTTATGGATCTTCAGTACTGCTGCATCCAAGCTGCCTGAATCCTCAAACCTGGCTATAATAAAGCTTAACAACGGTGGCTTTTTGAACTAGCTTCTCATGGTGAATTAAGACGGCACTTTGAAGCTTAAACTCTTTCCAATGAAGGTTCCTTTTTCTGCTCACTTTTGGAAATATGGCGTGTTTGAGTTTCCTGCTCAAAATCCGTGACTCAAACTCAAACACAGACTCAATTGCTCTTGAGTTTTTTGAAAGTCACTCAAGTCACTGCTCAAGCGCGCGCTTTTGTCAGCAGATTTCTCTGTGAACACCCCTCGGCTTGTCAAAACCGAGCTCGAGGTCGATTGACACACTGAACTCGGTTCACGATTTTCGCCGGCATCTGTTGTCCAACTGCCCCTACCCTATTTTGGCTCAACCCCCTTGTGGGCACGGCTGCAACTTGGTCAAATTTGTGATTTATTTGAAATTTTTTAATAATTCGGGATTGGGAATTTATTGTGTGTGTGGGTTGCAGAGCCGAAATTGTTTGAATGAGCTGGCCACGCAAATTAATGCAAATTTCATGCAGTTCCACGCAAGGCGGTCTGAATGAGTCCGTAGTCCGCGTTCGCCGTTCGTCGTCCGCCGTCCGCAGTCCGGAGACCGTATTCCATATTCCGCATTCCTTATTCTGCAACCCGGAGTTCGTCCTTAATGCCTGACCTAAGGCAATGCCGGGGCCAGCCACACAAAATTTGACTATGGCAAATTCACTTAGACGTTGGCCTTTCCACGGCGTGCGCACAAAAACTTTCTGCCACACTCTTTCGTTTTTTTGTATACCCTAGCAGAGGGTTTTATATTTTCGGTCCGGTGTTTGCAAAGCATGGAAGCGTGTTTTTACCACTTCATGCAGTATAAATTTTAAATTTAATAGGGGCCATATTTGGGCCAGCACTTTGGTCCTGCTTCTAAAAATATCCTTATTACAAAGCTGGGAATTGCTTGCCTGACTGGAGTCGAAGTTATGATTGTGGGAAAATAATTTAATTTAAAGGTGACATCCTTCGCTTTCATTATGCCACTTTGAGAGTATAACAGCTCCAGCATTTTTAAGATAGTTATTTTTTCCATTTTTTTTGTTCATACATATTTAGCACATGCTGCACGGCCGGCTGCGGGGGTGGTGCCAAGGAAGTGGGAGGGAGGGCGCTTGGGTTTTCGAAAGCGTGTTTGCTTGCCACTTTGGAGCAGCTACAACGCATAAAGATGCGACTTGGCGTAAGTGTGTTTACGTGTGAGCATGTGTGTGTGTGCGGTTAGTTTTGCGGGTCAGACTCCGGCCCTGCCGACTCCAGACTCCAGACTCTCGCCTCCAGACTCCGGGCCTTTGGGCTAGGTCCTGCTAGCTGGCTGACTGCCTGGCAAACGCGGCGTATACTTAATTCGGTTTATGCCCGAACGTGTCACACATTATTCTTATGTGCTCTCTGTCGGCTACGATGTGTGAAATATGCTGAATGTGTGTGCACAGCAATTTGGATTAGGAAAAGAATCAAAATGCACACCCACACACGCGAGCTAACATAAAACAGGAATTCAAAAGTTGACATCAAGGCCGTGGAACAATTAAAAATTCTTTTGTTGCTTTCAAAACGATTTGTTTGATTTGCACTAAACGCGAACTAATGAAAATTATGGAAATGAAATGCCTGCCCATTGACCTCATTGAGCGGCCAGCTATAGTGGATGAGAAAACAAAAAGGAGGAGGAGGTTCAGCTTAGAACGGACATCAGAGATGCAAATTGAATGACCGTTTAAATGAAATTTTTCATATTTTATCCTTTAACAAAAGCTATCAACCATTAACCTATGATTTATAATATGAAATGCATGTCGGTTGAAATATGTTTGATTTATATCAAAGTACTGCAGCATTGTCTATTTTCTGTTTGCTTTAATTGTAAATCAAAAATTTAGAAACCCAAATACTAGTAATTATACCAGCAATTATGCTTCTATAACTATTAATAACATTTAATAAAAAAACGAATTATTTCATTATTTTACTAAAAAAAGAAAATGATAAATCACTATTTGTGTAACCGAATAACTGCCCCAAACTGTTGGCATCTCTGGCGGCAGTTCCTGTGGCCTTTAACCAGGGATTTGGTCATAATTTTTACGACCTATTTCGTGTGAAAACTGTGTCGCCATCGCCATTGCTATTCTCGGTGACCGGGAAAGTGGGCAACTGAAGTGGAACTTTTAATTTCAATTTTTTATTAATTCAAATCTGTTTGCGCAGGGAGAAGAAGGAGCCGGGCTCAGTTGCCGGGGCAGGTGCCGTGGCATAAGCTGCAGCCAAACTGTCTCACCTGTTTTTCCATTGTGTTTCTATATTTTTTTTTTGGCGAGAGTGCTGCAAGTTTTGCGGCATTTTAAATACAGCAATGAAATGGTTTTTGGTTAGTGTTTTTTCGCACTGGGCTTCTTGGTAAGCCGCTAGCCTACATTTATTGGACCGGCGACAAATTTTTATTGCCCAACCGTAGTTTTGGCCACAGTCGTGCTGTCAGAGCCGCCTTCTCGGACTTTGTCTGTGCGGGCTTCCACTCCTCCGGAAAAGTTTGTGCATTCGGTGCCTGGGGCCTAATCACATTGCCAGGCATGAGGCGCCGGGAATCAGGAATCAGACGCCAACCTTCGCCGTACGTGATGCATTTTTTACAAGACGTTACGTTCACTCGGTCGGAAAGGGAAACACGGACGGAGACGGATGGAGGGCGTTGTGGTCCTCGGATAGTTCAACTTCTTACAATTTGACTTTTGATGTGGGTTTCCCTGTGTGCGTGTGCCTCGAAGCACCATGGGTAAGATGCAAAAGTTTCATTGCCAAAATGTTTGAAGTTTGGCAAGTTTTCCAATAACATTGATGCTTATATGGCTTCCATTTAAATTTGATATTTAAAATCAATTCAGAGAGGAGAGGGAGCGTTAAGCGAAGGTATTTCCGGGATATCAATCCCGTTAATACTGAAATTATGAACGGGGATAATTGAATTTATGGGGCCGGCGATAAAATCGTCGAAATTCAGCCACAAAAAACCGATGGATTTTACGGCGGTAGAGCAATTACTGAGCATACGGATAATGCAATTGAGGTTTGCTTTATATGTCAGCCACAATCCGGATAAAAACCTACTGATATAGTATACTCCATATATTAATACGATAAGTCGATAGATAGATTTCGACCCATGGTGCAGAGTTGGCATGTCAGAATTTGTGGATATTCTGTTTAAATACCGTAATGAAGTCTGCTTATACAATATAATGTTCCGTGTTTGTGCTACGTGCCTTGGTTGTGTTATTGCACGCCGAACCGCACTTCCGTTGCCAACAATTCTGGCCAGGATTTGGGTGGCCAAGAGGGGAAATGGTAGTGGCGGTGCCGGTTCTGGTTCCTTCTCCCATCTCCCAGTCTCCGACTCTGTTTTTATTTGTGTCGGCAAATCTTAAGCTTGTTTAACTGCTCGTTAGTGTTAGTCGCTAGCTAGTCGGCTGATGTCGCTCCATCTCCCAGGTCGTCTCTGCATCCCCAGCTGCCCCATTCCCCGCCAGCCATCGTGACATCCTATTGTTATAACACGTTCACGACCTAGTCAACATCTCCAGCTGACTTGGCCGGAGACTCCGGCTCCGTCTGTGTTTGGCAAGCATCGAAGCACACGGAAAGTAGTGCCATCAGACCCGGCCGTGGGCAAAGTGTGTGTATATGCCAAGGTGCATGCTAAGTACCGACCTCCAAACCCATTTCCCCCATCCTAAGACCCTTTTTTTGCTTTGCACTGAAGGAAATGTATGTTTGAGGGTTTTTAGTATTTAATAAAGTTTTATAACAAGGCCATAATATTTATTTATTCTATTGTTTAATTCCAATATATTCCTTGAAATATTAATAATGGAAACATTTTAATTTATAGACCTATAAGAAAAGTGTAAATCCTTTAGTTTTAAAGAAACTTCAAAGATTCAATTAACTAAAGGTAGAATATATTTATTTATTTTTTCACTGTACAAGTCAGGGCTGCTCCGCCTGACTGGCAAATGTTTGTCCAGCATAATTGCGCTCAGCATGCAGTTTTCCTTTGCTACAGCATTTTCCTCAAAACGCCACAGTTGCTTTTGCATTTGCTTTTCCTTTGGATTTTTCCATAGACGCTGGTGTTGCCGCTGCTTTTCAATTTTCCCTAGTTTTTCCTTCATGGTGAGCTTTAAAGGATTTGGAACTTGTTTACGTGGCGTATTAGTATAATTTACGGAACGGAAGCCATCAAAGGCTTTGATGCGCCGCAGGCGAGTCTGGAAATTATTTTCGCATTGCCTTAGTCGAACTAATTTCATCGTGTCCGCCGTCGTAGTGTTGGTATATTTGTCCGGATGGCTAACCGCAGGGAAAACAAGGACGAACACGGACAGAGTCGAGTGTTTCCATTAAACAAGTCGGCATCTGAAATGCCTGGGCTTCGAAACCAGATAAATATGAGAGGAAACCTCGTACTCAATAAAGTTTTGGGATTTAATAAACTAATGAAAAGTTAATAACCACAGTGTCGGTTGCCCCGGAATGTATGCTATGGAATTATTGTACCGAAATCCATTAGCAAAATATGACCATAGATTAAAGATTCTAAACCAGATGGAACCGCAGATATAGATAAATGAACAGAGAGCAGTGCTATTTGCAAACATATTTATTTACATTTTCGCCCGTTTACAATTGTCGCAGCAATTGCTGGCCATAACAATTACCGTTTCGTGTTTAACCATAATAATCTGCCCAGTTGTTTGTGTAATTAAACAAATAATAAAGCCCAGAGAGTGGGGCTGGGTCCCAGCCCAAGCCCAATCCGAGCCCTTGCCACTTGAGTGTTTTTATTGTTGACCAAATATGAGTTCATTGGATTTAAAATGGCTTAATCAACTCGCCGTGTACTCTACCACTGCCACTCTGGCCCGACATAATTCCAAAAATATTTACCATGCCAAGTGTGTGTGTTTATGGGTTTGGCTTTGGTTTTGGCCAAGCACTTTTCGCCTGTTCTAGACTTATGTCGGTCTGGGCTGCCACGTGCGTGCCCGGCCTGGATTCTCCATGCTCCTAGTATAATTTTCCTTCTCATAAATCTTGGGGCTGAATTTAAAAATAATACAGCCAGGTAAGATTTATTGAAGAGCTCTGCCAGGTGAAATCAATAGGCATGCCAGGGGCACAATTTATGGGGTGGACCTAAAACGAATCGCCTCTCAATTATTACGCAATTTCGAGTGTTTAATTAATGTAAGGTATTTTATTGCATTGTAATCAGGGTATTCGTGTGTGTACGTATTATGGTTATGCAAAGTATAGTTGTATAGATATAGGTATAGGTATTATTATGTAAACACTAACTAACGTTATGCGTGCTCGATTCAATTGTATATCACTTAAATTATAATTACGAAATCGCTCGTCGGTTATTGGCGCATAAATACACATTAAATGCATAACCAATTGTTGAGTTTTACGTCCATCGATTCGCTATCTAATCGGCATACATATACATATATGGAGGGGATGTGTCGGGGATGGGCTAGCTCCTTGCCAGCATTCCGTTGATCATGATGTTGGCCAGGGCGTTCCGTCTCTTGCGCCACGCCCCCATTCCTTGGGCGTGGTACTGCAGCTGCGTGTACCACTGCTTCGTCCGCACTCCGTCCTCGGCCTGTGAATAAATAAAGCGGCGTGAAAACCCGTTATACGTATTTGATTGACTGGGCCAGGCGACCCCCGCCTGTCATTTTGACAGGTTCGCAGGTCATGCATGAGTGTGTGTGTGTGTGTCTGTGTATGTGTGTGTGCCTGTCAGCTGCTCAGTTGGCCGGAACTAAACGTTTCAATTTATGCGCCAACAACCTCCAAAATGCCTACGCCCTACACTCGAAAAATGTCTCCAGTTCGCCATTTAAAATTATTCACAATTTATTTACATTTTTACAGGCTTTGTCCTAATAGAAAAGGCTAAATCCAAACCAATTTTATTTTAAACAAATCAAATAACAATAATCTTTCAGAATAAGCTTTCTCCAGAAGCAAGAAAAATGCTCAACCCTTCTGAAGATTTTCAAAATATTGTAAACTTTTGTTACTCATGAAGCTTAAATAATCCTGATATTGGTCCTTAAACGCTTTCGAGGATTTTACAAATATTATCGATTTTTTAAAGTTTTATAGTCAGTCCAACGTTTAAGTTTTATATTTTATTTATCTTTGAATATCTGAACAAAGCTAACCTAACCAGCTTTAGGGATTTGATTATTTTATTTAGTAAAGAATCTTTTTAAACCCTCGAATATTAATTTTTAGTTAATTGTCTTTGAGTCATTAAAGGTAAAAGTCTTTCAAGTTGAAATCCTTTATTTTAAGTGTATATATAATCCTATTCGTTTGTCTGTTCGGTCCCTGTCTCTCCGCCCTGGCTATCTCTTTTTGACCGCCTTTCTCGGCGCTCGTTCACGCAGCCATTTTGTTGCGCTCCCGTGCGTTTTTCTTTCATTCTTTATATAACGTATTTCAATAAATGTCATTCATTTTGGCAGCCGCTCTACGTGCGCTGCCTGAGCGCGTCTGAAAGGAGATTCTTTGCCTGCGGGTCCCCGGACCCTCTCCCAGACCACTCCCCGAACGGCTTAGCCGCTTGGTCTGAACCGAAAACCATGAACAAAAAAAAATTTGCATGACTAAAATGTGGATGGTCGGATGGCGGGATGGTCGGATGGTTGGTACTACAAGCATTAGACGAGCAAAGATTTGAAATGGATTTTTGCATACGCTTTTTGCGCTCTGTCTGTTATTAAAATTGCTTTACTTTCCCCCAGAAACTCAGAAATACATACATATGATGCATAGAGAAGCGGCAGGTAAATCTGATGGCAAGCTCTTCATTGTGCTGCCACGCCCATTCGGAGGAATTTGTTGGACTCCCCCCAGGAAAGGTGAGCGCCAACGAAGAAGCTATCCATGGTTGACTTTTATTACATTCCAAGATGATGGTGGGGAAAGCCCTTTAAGCTGATTCGGCTAGAAATTTCATAAGGACTTGGCATATTTTTCAATAAAATCCATAACATGTTTTCATACTTATTGAGATACAAATTTCAATAGCCCCGAAGTTTGCGTTTGCTGAATAATTAAATTAAAGGTATAGGAAATAAAACAAATTGAATTAAATCCGTTTGAAAAAGTACACCATTTCGAAACCACTTTACTATCCTGTTGCGCTGCTCTATTAACCGCACTTTCAGGATGAGAGGGAAAAAAATAGAAAAAGTATCATTCCGACGAGGCCCATTCGTAAAACCATTCGTTTTCCCCACTAAGCGGGAAACATACAAAGCTAAAACACTGGCATTCAACAGCCAAAAGGCAGGGCGCTCTCACTTATTCAAAATCCAACTCAACCGGACTATGAACTAGGATTGGCTTGCTCTGCTGGAGGGGAACAAAGGGCCAGGAGCCGTGGTGGTATCAATACTGATACCCACACTC
Organism: Drosophila ananassae; assembly: GCF_017639315.1. NCBI lineage: Eukaryota > Metazoa > Arthropoda > Insecta > Diptera > Drosophilidae > Drosophila > Drosophila ananassae. The sequence goes on from NC_057928.1 coordinate 24,230,973, forward strand.
GTTCTCGTCCTCGTTCTCGTACTCACTTTGAATATGAATGTATCCTTCGATGAAATTTCCTGCACTTCGAAATAATCATCACAATCCGCTTCGCTGCACACGACACATCTGTCCAGATAGAGCGGCTCCCGGATCAGCGTGTAGCGTCCGCACTTTTCCTTCACCAGGAGGAGCGATGCCTCGCGGATGCCCGTGTGCTTCGGGAAATTCAGTTTTTCCGACATGGCCTTCTCTGCCCTGTAATTGGCACTTGGCTATTGTTGTTATCATTGTTTTTGTTGTTGTTGTTGTTGCAATTTTAGTTGTAGTTGTTTCAGGTTTAGTTGTCGTCGATGTCGGTTGGTGTGGCATAAAAAAAGGACCAGTACCAGGACACCAGGAGCAGCACCATCAGCGACGACAATGGAAGCAAAAGAACAGAAATAAGAAAAAATAGAAAATTGTGTAAAACGAAACTAAACAAAATTACAACTGAAAAATAGATGTGGGGGAAGTGCACTGAGAAAAATATTTAAAAACTGTATTTATTTCGAAAACTACAAGCAACTATTTCTATAGTTTTTTTTTACTATTGCATCCCTAAATCTCAATTTCTTCTATGGCTTTAATCAAAAATCTTTTTCTTACGATTATGAAATCTAAGACATTTAAATTTATAATTTTGTTTGCCGAAAATCCATTTGCAATTTTTTCTTGGTGTCTGGGGTACATCCTAGATAAGGCTTTGGCAAGCGCACAAAGCGTGTCAGGCCGAGAAACTGCCGCAGGAAGCGGCACCAAGAAGCAACTGGAGCCACAAGACTCATGCTAAAAAATAAAACTCAAAAAAAGTAAAAAGAGCCGGCCCAGTAAACGAGATGCTGACCGTTCTTGAATTGAGCATTTGTCGACTGTGGCGCCTGGGCCAGAAATTTAGAGCAGGGCGTCGTGGGACATGAAAAAAAAGCAACAGAAACCCCCGATCGGGGAAGAAAAACCAAACAAAACATGTGACATACGCACTGCGTCCGCATGTGTCCGTATGTCCGTTTGTCCGCTTGTTCGTGTGTACGATTATGGCCCCGATCCCAAAACCCCGGCCCAGGGGCCAAACCGGATGTCGCCTACCGTCCACATGCCTACACCCATGTTTCCCTTCAAAGCGTTAAACTGGTTTTGTTTTTTGGGCCAGAGATAGTTGCTGGGATAAGCACTTTTCATTAGAAGAAAAACAAAAAAAAGTGGAAACAGAAACCGAACCAGGTCTGTGAAGTGAACGAGGAGCAGCGGCTGGCAGTGGGTGCTTCGGACCGATAACTGGCAGGGTGAATGTGGTCTCGCTTCAATGGGCTCGGCTGCTTCCCTGCTCCTGCTTCTGCTCCGGCTCTGGCTCTGGCTCTGGCTCATGCTCTGATTTGTTGAAATCTTTTATCGCACGGAAAAAGCGTTGCCATGGCAACCGGGACAGCTCAGGACAGCTCTGGTTATAACCTTACCCAGAGGATGGTGGCTTCAAGCGTCAATCGCTAATTGCCTCACCATCGCCACATCCATCTCCATGGCCAACGACTTGCTCCACGTGAAATGCCCAAACGTATCTTGGGCTTTGTCAAAAGTGACCCAGACAGGATCAGGATAGGCAGAAGGATAGAGGAGATGGAACATGCAACTCAAAGCGTTAAAGAAAAAAATTGGAAAAATAAAAACTAAAAGGACTTCGATATGAACTAATTGACCTAATAGAGTAGTTGTTGTTTCAATTTATACTTTTTAATCAAAAGTGGAAGGGGAATTAAAAAAATATGTCGCATTCAATAGATTCTTATACTAATAATTAGTTGCTTTCATGAAATTTAATCACTAACCTTGCCATTGGTAACCAGGAGGGCGTTGACCGGTGTCAGTTTGATGGTTCGTGCTTTCTTCCAGTTGCTGTCCGTGGGCTGGGTGTACAGGAGTCTACCCTCCATGGCGAAGCGCACTTCGTCATGGTTCCACTCCAGGACATCGATGGCCATCTTGCGCAGCTTGATGTTGATCATGTCGATCTCGCAGGAGGCGCGTCTATTGGGGCTGGATGAGCTGATGCGGCGCCACAGCTTAGTGGGCACATCCTTGGCCTCCTGGTTGATGTGATTCAGGTGGAGTTCAATCTTCTCCTGGGCCTGCTTCAGCAGATCCCGTCCGTCCAAGTGGTTTGGTGTTACCTTATACAGTCTGGCCAGCAGCAGGGGATACTTGGTAACCCGTTGGACAGGGACCTAATGGAAAATGGAAAGTGAGATAGCAAGAAGACAGTGAAAACCAAAGCTTACCATCAAAAAGGAGTTTAAATTCATTCGCCGCAACACGGCATTCTCCATTTGGGAGACCTTCAAGAAAATCCGCAACAGCTCCTTCTCCTTCTCAAGATTGGCCAGGAGCAGGCTGGCTCCCGCCTGGCGGACGCAGTAGCTCTCGAAGGCGTGCAGCATCTGGGTAAAGTCCAGGAAGATGCGCCCAATGTTCACCGTCAGCAGGTCGTCGTCCCCCTGCTCCAGGGACATATCCAGGGCGTCCCGCATCCGCTCGGCCAGCGTCTGGTTGTTCTCGAGCAGATCTTCCGTGTTCAGGAAGATCGCGGAGAGCTGCTCTTGGGTGAGCAGGCCGGCCACCAGCATCGGGTGGCAGAATTCCTCGAGAATGATCTGCAAGTCCCGTCCGTACTTTTCCTCCGTCTCCACGATCTCCGTGATGATCTCCTTGCGTTCCACGCGTTTCTTTCCACACTTTCGGCAGACGAGCGGGGCGTAGAGCACTCCTCCGTCGCCGACCTGCATCTCTACGGCTCCATCGCAGTCCTCGCACAGGTGGAGCACTGTGGGCGTGGCCTGGTACTTGCTGCGGGATGTCTTGCTGGTCTCGGAGCCCACTCCCGAATCCTGGCGCTCCACATCGCTGCCGGACTTGCCACCCGATCCGCCGCATATGAAGCTATGTGGTGGTGGCGACAAGGAGCTCATGCTGCTCTGTCCACTATCTCTCTCCCGCTCTCGCTCCCTCTCCCTTTCCTCCGCTTGTCGTTTGTCCAATTCGCTCAGTGTGTCGGTGGCTTCCTCCTCAATAATCTTGGGATTATTTCCGTAGTCGAAACTTTCCTCCCGCGCCAAGCCCCGCTCCTTGGCATCGACCAGGTACGAGAGTATATCATACTTGGAGGCTCCCTCAAAAATTGAACGGGCAGCCTTCTTTTCCTGCTCGGCATCGTTAAGGGGAGGAGCCGTGAGTGGCAGTGGTGGCGGAACCTCGTGGATTTCCTCGTAAATAGGGTCCCCGTTGTGTCTTATGGACTCGTAATGGTGTTCTCCATTTCCCAGCTCCTGATCCGCATGTGTGGAGTGCTCAATCTCAGCCAGAGTGGCATCCACCAGAAGTTGATAGAACTTGGCCCGCGTGGCAGCATCCAAGTCCATTTCGGAAACTTTTTCGGCCTCCTCCTCGATGATTCCCGAGGCAGTTAGTTCGCTCGAGCAGCTCTGGTAACAGTCAGACTCGTTGCCATTGGCTCCGGAATCAAAATCGAACAGCTCGTAGTTGTGTGCGGAGGCGAAGCTGTTGGCGGAACTGATGCTGCCCCGATTGGACAGGCGGTCCTCCTCTTTGGTTGCTTGGCTGGGAGCCGGGCTATCTCCGGGCTGTCTCTCCAGGCGGATGCGCTGCAGTGAGGCGCTGATCAGGCGGTTCATGTCGTCGTGGTCTTTGGTGCCGCTCATATCGATTCCTCGGCGGGCCTGCTGGAGTCTCTGCAGTGAGTTCTCGATCAGCTCGGCCACGGTATCCGTTTCGAGGCCCTCGGCCACCTGGCCCAGCATAGGATCCTGCAAGAGCTTGGCAATGAAACCGGACTCCTTTGGTGGTGAAGCAGTCACCTCGGCTTGCATTTTCTTGGATCGGCCACCCTCACCGACGGCTGGAGCCCTCAAACCGCAAACATGAGGCACTAGATTGAGTTTCACTGCCTCTACGGGGTTTCGTAGGATTTTCAGGAGCTCTGTTTCATGGGGCACCAGCTTGGAATCGGGTGACTCCGGGGGTGGAGGCGTGGCCGGCGTGGAGCTTATTACGGGCGGAGCGTTGATGGCCGTACTGCTCGTGGCGGCTCCTTTGCGCTCCCTTTCGTAGTCCAAACGGATGAGGGTCCTTCCCCGGCCGCTGGAACTGCTGCTGCTGGAGGTGGAGCTGCTTGAAGTGGAAGATATGCAAGACACTGAGCGCTGGAGGTTGACTTCCGTGCTGCCCCGAATCGGAATGATGGCTATGCCCATCTGTTGGCTCCTTAGGGTGTTCAGCTGGTTGAGCTGCTGCTCCTGGTCCTGGTCCTGGCGTTCCTCGCCGCCGCTTACACTGATGCACACACTGGTTGTCGACTGGCTGTTGACCACCACCGATGATTGGTATAAGGGCTGAGCCGCGTCCGCACTCAGATTCATCGTGGAATAGCAATCATCGCCGCTTATCAGAATCGAAGTTTTCTTGGGCGCCACATCCTCCTCCTGCTCGCCGGTGGTGAGGAGTAATCTGTTTGGCCTGCGGCGCAATTCCACCCCCAGATCGGAGTCCTCCTCGCTGTGGGAGATCTTGAGGCGATGAACCTCCAGCTCCCCATTTTGCTGCTTGAATGGAGCGACTCGCACCACAGTCCTCTGGGGATTGGGAATCTGCGAAGGAGACGACTTATTGATTTCGTGCGGCTGTGGTTGCGACTCCTCTAATCCTTTGCCAGTTCCTTGCGGCTCCTTGGCCTTGGGAGGCGATGGGGGCGGCGGAGGCGGCTCCGTTGGCCGCCTTTGAAATAAATCTCTCGAGTCGCTGCGGTTGCTTTTTATGCGCAGTGCCATTGTGTCCTTAAAATTTAAAATGACATTCGCCGGCCCGCTGGCTGGAGTTGAAGGCATGGACGTAGAATGGGCATGGGTGTGGTTAGTCCTGGCTGGGGGGGAATGGGGTATAGACGAGGCCACATGGCCGTGGCCGTGGGCGTGGGCGGATAGGGGCGCGGTCGACAAATGCCGTTCACTGTGCGCTCGTCTGATGGGATTTCGCGATTGTGTCGTTTGTGCTGCACGCTTTTGACTTGCCGCAGGCTTGGCAACAGCATCCTTCTTCAGCGCTCCCTCCTGCGCCTCCCGCTCCTTCTGGCCACCCGCGACGACCTCCTTCATCTTCTCCGGCTCCTGCTTGTTCGTCCTGTGTTTGTTGCCTTTGCCAGGACTGTTGTCGTGACTCTCATCCTTGTCGTTGTGCTCGTCATCATCGTCGTCATAATCGCGATTTGCTGCTGTCGTCTTTTGGGTTGGCGTTGCCGTTGCCGTTGCTGTTGCTTCTCCTACTCCTGCAATTTCTGCCCCGGATCCTGGTGATGTGCCTGCAAAAGAGTAGATGGCAAGCCGGTTAGATGGTAACACTGGTGAGTGGCGTGTCGCAACTGGCAAAATGTTGCTTTTGTAAAGTAAATCTAAGAGCAAGATGCGATGAGGAGCAGCTACCCCTATCCATACCATACCCCTGTTACTGTCTCTGTCTCCGTCCTTGCCTGCTGCCTGATCATGGGAGTAATAGCCAACAGCCGAAGGGGATTTGGCTTGGATCAAATGTGACTGACAACGAATGCAGCAGAGCTGGCCAAATTAAATGGCTAGGTTAAATGGCTGGATTTGGATCTGATTTAGAGCTAGATTTTGGCTATATCTTTTTCAAGTCCAACATATTTTTAAAAGTTTACAAATGTGTTGTAAATTTTATGAATTAAATTTAATATAAATTCAAGCTTTTAACTTTTTTATTGATCGAAGTTCACCTGTGACCTGCAGCTTACTTCAGTTACAATATAATTAGGAGTTTATAATTCCCCCTTTAAACTTACTAAGCTGAAAACTTATTTCAAAGTTTACTTTACCCGTATTTGAGGTATTATTACTCGTAATTCAGGGAATCCCCCAATTGACTTTATGGCTATTTATTTATCTTTCCGCAGAACCTTTGCCTGTTCACTCGGTTCAGTTCATGCAGATTTATGTTCGGCCAAATGGTGTAGTGGCCCTCGGATCCTTCGCCAAGCCCATCCAATAGTCCCCCACCTCCTCCTCGCCCTACACTATTATCCATCCCCCCGATGCCCAGTCAAGGAGCCACCCACTCCGACCACTCCGCTTCCGTTGACAGCCACTTAAAGATGTGCCTGGCCGCGATAAGGTGTTTTGTTTCGGCTCTGTCGGTTTTCGGTTTTTGGCGGTGGCCACGCTTGTGGTTGCGCCACCATCCCAGTCCCAGCTTTCCCTCCCGCCACCCCCCACGGAAAACCACGGACCCCTCCCCGCCCACGCCTGACAATATGTACGTATCTTTATTTATGGTAAATTGGGTGATTTACGTTGCGGCCGATAAGCTTTGCTTTTCAGCGCTTGCCGGCTGTCCTCGTCTCTTGGCATTTGAATTGCTAGGCTGCCAAGCGGCTCAAGTCCTTGACTGTGGCAATGGCGGATGGCGGATGGCACTGGCACTGGGCTTGTAAATGGGCTTTTATTTTCGTTAGCCGGGTTAAGAGCCGCACAAGGACGATTTCGGATTCCAAGACGCGACTGCGAACGTGGCCGGCTCAGTGCGCCGCCAAACAATTTGTGTTGGAATTAAGATAATAGATTACATTTAAATGTTTTTGGGGCTGCGAAAAGGGTTTACTTCTGTCGCCGAAATTTGAGTGCCTCTGCTGACGTCAGGTCCTAAAATGAGATGATAGCATTCCACACCTCGCACCGCTCCCCGCATCCCGCCGCAGATAAGAAGAAGTCCGGAGACCGGACTGGCCAGACCCGAAAAGCATCCACCATTTTAATGAGTGTGAAAAGTGAGCTGGCTTTATGGGTTGCGGCCACCTTTGCGTTTTATGTTAATGAGTGTCATCGGCACTGAGATTTGAGGAGCTCAGCCAGTGCACTTTGAACCCAAAAGCGGATCGAATAAGCCAGCCCCAAAGCCAGGACAGGACCCTGTCAGCGAACAATGAAATTAATTAATTGCGACAGCCACTTGAATTTCAATCGACAATCCTCGATTTGCTAATCGCATTAGCTTGCCGCTTCGGAATAGTTTCCCATGCAAAACAGGGACAAATTTGGCAACAAGAGAGCAGGTGGATCCGGTGCAAATGGCTTAAGTGTTTCGAGTGTGAACAGGTAGTTCGGTTTTCATCTAACACTTGTTCGCGAACTCCCCTTAAATTAGTGTCTGCACAAAGAAAAATCAAAGCTATTTGAGAAATATTTTAAGATCTTTGCAATAAAATGAAAAAGACAAGGCTTAACCTTACTTCTAGGGTATAATTTATTGCCTAATTTATAGTAAATTAGTTTCTTGAATTTTTTCTCCGTGTCTGTTCTTTTTCCGCTGCCACCTAATGAGATTTTTGTTGAGAATTACACTGGCGTTGACGCTCAGTTGCCGACTATTGTAATTGGTTGCCGACTTGCCTTTGAGCAAAAATATTTAATTAACGCCCTTTGTATTGTATTGGGAAGCGAATGCGATGCTCCACTGGCTGTGTGTACACTAAACTCTAGCTGAGATTCGACAATGAGAGGGCCTGCAAAGGAGCAGCAAATAAATCTGAAATTTGACAAGCCAAGCGCATACAAACCCTTCATTTATTTAATTGCCTTAAGTCTGGGTGTATCTAGGGAAACTTCACTGATTCGAAAAATAAAAAAAATAGTAGACAAGCTAAAATAGGGAAAATATTTGCAGTAAAGGATGTTCAATTCTTTGGGTGCAAGCTGCATGTTATTATGTAAGCGCTGCAATATTGTAAAGTTCAAAATCCACATTTAAATTGGATCAATTTCAAGCAGAATAGGTTTTTGGGTTTCTCCGCTTGGTTGCCAAATTAAATAAAAATCGTTTCGTTTTGGCCAGGAACAAAGCAGGCCAAATGTAAACAGAGTGCAAAAGGAGTTGGGCGGAGTGGCCGAGCGAGGTGAGTCCTTTGGCCCGATGCGGCTTTGTTCATTTGAGAAGAAAAAGTAATTAAAAGAGTAAGTTGTCGGGATTAGTAAAAACATTTTAATTTAGTTGCCATGCATAACAAAGAGTGCCGACAGAGAGGGGTTACGGCAACTGGCAGCAAGTCAAACTGAAATGGGTCAATAAATCCGAGCTTAATTTTATTGCTCTTTCGCTCTCCTCCTTCCCCCTCAGCACTCCCCTGCACCATTCTTGAGCTATTCTGCTGAGCGGGACGAAGAAATATATAACTCGCAATGGTAAACAAATCAAAATAAATGAGTAACAAAAGCAAGTCAGTGCCGTGCTATGTGAGCTCAGCTTTTTCGCTTCAGATTTTCCCCATCGCTTTTCCCATTTTCCCTTTTCCGGCCAACTCCTCCGATGTGCTGACAAGCTGACAAACTGACTCGAGTCTTCGAGGGAGTCTGGCAATCTGCCGGCCACTTTCTGGGCGGCGAAGTACTCGCAAGGAGGGTCCGGGCCATCTAGGGAGGGCAGCAAGAAAGAAATTATAGTGGCTGAGCAGGGATTGAGATACGTAAACGTACTCGTATTCCGATTGGAATTGCGATTCTATTCACCAATCTGCACACGCAAAAAATATCCATGCTATACAATTTATCTCAAAGGACTTCTGATAAAATGCTTCTGATCCACTTCGTCTTCAATACTAGCTGCATATTTTTCTTGACAAAATCTCGTATTTATTTTTCTGTGTGCATGCTCTTTTACAGCTGCAACATTATTGGGTCCACAGCAAACATTGTGTACATTTTGGCTCATTTCAATAAGGGCACAAATTTTACTAGCAGGACATGTCAGAAAGCAGAAAATAGCCAAAAGCCGGAGCGGGAGCCGGAGCTGGAGCGGAGGGAAGAGATGGCTGTTTTGATGGCAGCGCCGGGGTTAAAACATATAAATTCGCATTAGAAATGCACGAGTTGAGTTGAGTTTCATTTCGGCTATGAAACAAGTAAACAATGCCCAATGCACAACAGCAACAGAAACAGCAACTGCAACTGCAACAGCAACACAAACAGCAATCATTGCAAGGTAGCTACTGTTGCAGTTGTTGCAGCTGCTGCTGTAGCACGTTTTGCCGGCCTGCACAACATTCATTTGCTTGTCCTGGGATGGCCAGAATCCACACCCTTTGTTTCCACTACGGCGTCCCTTGGCTCCTTTGTTATGGCAGCTTCAAGCCGTCTTATTCAGGCTGCTGCTCCAGCGACTGCCCCTTCGTCTTTTTAAATGCGCGTAAACTACTTACAGGCGCATCCTCCCTGCCGAATACAATGAGAGGCAAAATAATAGCAGTAGGTCCGAGTTCATTAATTAATTAACTATCAAAATTTATAAGCTTAAATTGGAGCTTGATGCTGCCTTGCTCTCGCACTACTCTCCATTAGTACAAGACACATTGTTCAAACTAAAATTTTGCTTAGCAATAGCTTACAATGACTATGAGAAACAGAATATAAAGAATGGGGAGCTGTATGCAGCTGAATGCAATTGTGTGTAAAAGTACAGAAAATATAATATAAACTTCTTACGGGCAATGAACAAAAACAAACTGCTGGCAAACATATTGCGAAAGTGCAAACAGCGGGCATAAGATGCGTTGAAAATCCTTTATCAGTGAAATTATTTGCGCAAGGACTACAGCAGGAGTCAGCAGGAGCAACCGTGGCGAAGGCAAAATGAAAACGAAAATGAAAATGACTGTGGCCGAAAGGGCGACTGGAACTGGAACTGAAACTGAACCGTACCAAGAGTTGGCCAAAACAAACCGATTCCCCAGATGCTCCGCGGTCTCTTTTTTTTAGCCTTTTATTATTTTTTTGCTGTTGCCCCCACCGAATATCTTGCTTGGCAAATGTGTTGGAAAATTTTTGTTGCTCCGAGAAATGTTAAAAAAAATCTCCGTTGCCATTCCATTCCATACCATTCCACGGCATCCCACTCCATTTGCCAGCGCCAAGAAGCGTGCTACACTTTTCTTTAATGGCAGTCTCGGCGCTTTTATGTCATAAAAATTGAGCCAAGCAAGTGAATCTAGTATATCTATGTGGGGGGGCGTTTTTATGGCCAGCATTTTAGGGGCGTGGCTGAGGCGGATCCGCTTCTTTTCACCTGATGCAGCAGCTCAGACAATGCGCTGCATTATTTAAAGGATGCCGAACCAAGGATGTTGCGATGGAAGGAGCAAGGAGTTGGCGAACTGGTGTGCAGTTGCCTCGGGACGGCAGCCGGATCCCGGGTCAGTAAAGGCGGCGAAGGCAACGCGGCGAAATGCAATTAAAGCGCCGCTCCTCAGCCAGCAACCTTTCAAAAATCTACTTGCAAACTTTTCACATGCATTGGCAGGCAACAACAACAGCTCACAACAAGGGGCAACAACAGCTAAAAGCGGCAAAGAAAGGAGGTTACACTGAGAAAAATGCCAGGCTTACTATGCCAGGGATCTTTCAATTTCCATTTAAAGAAATCGAAAAAACTATAATTTAATTAGACAGCATAAATATAATTATAATTAAGTCATAAGCTACAATATTTTTTCACTGTGCTGAATCCGAAAACAGTGCCAGTGCACAAATGGCAGGCAAGTTCTAAAAATACTAAAAATACTTAATTTAGCTGAAAATGTCGTTGGCTTTTGTTCTTGAAGAGCGCGTTCCAAGTTTACAGTTCCTGCCTTGAGATCGTATCCGGAGAGCCTCACACCGCCGGGATCTGAACGGCACCGTCTCCGTCTCCGGCTCCGACTCTGAATCCGACTCGATTCCGGCAGGCTGGTGTACGTGCCCCGTCAAATGGATACGGGTATGGGTGAGATGGGCTAAGTGCAGCAGCCAAGTCGCTGGATATGACCGTGTACGGGTACGTGTGTGCCGGTGTGTGAGCATTAGAAACGCTTATGACAAACGGATATTAAGTTCAGCAGTCACGTAGCTCAGGTAAAATTCTTTTACGATAATTTTTGCCAAAAAACAAAAAATACAAAAAGGAGCCGAGCAAAACAAAAGAAAACTCCGAAACAGGAGCGTGGAGCTACGCTGCAGGATAAAGGAGCGCCAGGGGAGGGCCAGTGCAAAATGCAAGCTGAATTTTTGAAGGAAATAAAGGAGAATAAAACATTTTGGCAACCAGGAAACTTGAATCACTCAAGTAGAGAGCTTCATTACGCACTTTAAGGTGGGCGAGTCCCAAGGGGAAATTCGAGCAGGAAATTTAAGTTTCAAATGAAAAGAGCCAAGCAATATGCAAATGGCATGAAACTGAAATCATTTAGACAAATAAATGGAAGCTCATATTTACAGAAAGTTTCTGTGCACTTGCCTCTGCGAGAATATAATTAACTAACAATCTAATTTAAGTTTAGTTTTCAACAATTTGTAAATCTGATCAATTAAATGTGGGGGTTAAGTTCCTCCAAAGTTAAGTTCGAGTCGATTTGCCCGATTAAACCCTAAGCACATTTTATTGGTGCTAGAGTCGAATGTTGTAAATGTTACGTATACGCCCGGAGGACCAGGGTAACTTTTTCCAGTTTCGTGTTCATTTGCAATTTGTGGAACGGCAACAACAATTAAAGGTGCTTCTAAACGCTCCACATCCTCTGACCATCCAGCCCCTCCATTCTTTTTCGAAACTTTGTGCTACCCCAACAGTTAACAATTAAGTTAACAGTTTTCCGAGGGTGTGTGAGTGCCGGATTTTGTTGTCTAAGGCGAAGTTTCACACCTTGTCGGACAAAGGGGCACCCAACCCAGCCCCCCAGTGAGCTACCTCGGAGCTCACCCAGCCAAATAAATTCTTACAACAAATAAATATTATTTAATTAATTTCATAGCTCTGGCCAAAATGCAGCAGACAGAAATTTGGCAACTGCTATGGTAGTTGCTGGGTTTGCAGTTGTGTAACTGCATTTTGTTGTTTGGTTTCTGGACTGTTTTGCGGTTGTTGGATTTGCTCCACCCCTCCGCCTAGGGACTTTAGGGCCCCATTGGGGTTTTGGGGTTTGGTTGGATCCTTTCGGGCCGGGCGCCTTGCCACCAAGGTGGAGTATTCTGTCCCGTTTCCTAGGCATCCTGCCATGTCAGTCGGGCCGTCTATATGTGGGCAACGTGTGCGGTTTTCTCGTTGCCGGCTAACTTTATTACGATTATTTCGGGGGCTTGTGCAGACCTTGTTAATACGCTTATTGCTGTTTTCTAACCCCCTTCCAGTTTCTGTTTATTAAACGAGAGTTGATGTGGTTGTTTAAAGTTCTGGCACCGCCACTTTGGCGATCTCTGCCCACAAATTGCCTGCAATTAGATGCCTTTAATAAAAAGAAACCAGAGCAGAGCTACACAAGCAAAAAAATGCTGTTGCCTTTGTGTTGTTCTGGAATTGCCAGCAATTATTTAATGGTCCTCTAATAGCCAACATCCGAACGGGGCCATAACAAGAGCCAACAACGGGCGGCCGACGTTAACTTAACATTAGGGCCAAAAGCAAAGTGGGTGGGCATTCTTAGGTAGAAGCGGATATAAGTACTAACTGGGGGATGCCCTATAAAAAAGAGCCACTGAGTTTAGGAAATATCAAGAATTTAAGTTACTAATCCTCTCGGGTTTATTTTTGGCAAGTTTAATGGATTTATTTTTCTTCGGAATGCGATTCAAATCTACTTTTATTATTTTTTGAGTAAGTTGTTAAATATTCAAGATTTAAACCTTTTCTCAATAAAACTGAAACAAATAATATCTAAGCTAGAATTCTTGGCATTATGATACTACAAAATAAATAAAATTTTGTGTTGAATATTTGTTTTAAATGGCCAACTCTTAATATTCTTATAACTAGTTTCTATACACAGAACTTCTTAAGAGTATTAAAGCTTGTTGATACTTGCTGTTTTCTCCGAGTACAAATAAAAAGAACACAAATTATTACGCAACGCCCCTGGGTAAGCAACCCACCCACCTCCATTTCCACTCCCATTTTGGCACTCCCACTCCCCATTCAGAATCCGGAATTCCACCCACTTCCTGTTGCCCGATCTAATTGCCAAGTGCCATAAAAATGCGTTTGTTGTTTGTCTCCGCCTCGACTTCCCCTCGATCTGCCTTTGCCGTCCACCCATAACCGATATGCTTTGTGTGCTTTATGTGGCTTTGAATCAGGATACGCCTTGTGTTTGCCCGGATGGCTGTCTGTTTATATTTTTTAATTTCTTCGGGGGCAGCAATAACGCGTGGCAAATACATAAATTCGCGTCAATTAATAAGAAATTGTGGAGCGTGGCAAGGCGAAACAAAATGGCAGAAGCACAGGGCACAGATTATTACACGTATGAGGATGAAGGGCGCTCTGCTTTTGGGGGCGTGGCACGGTATCGGTCTGCGAACTTCTACTTAATTGCACACTAAAGAGCGACACTGGCGGCGGGGCACAAAAGGACCAAGAACGACGGAGGCAGGAGGTGGAGGAGGATCCTGGCGGTTGGCAAGCAGACCGGGCTAAATTACGATGCATTTAATTGCTCGGATTTGGTGCACAGATTTATGTCCGCGCCACTAAGTGGCCTGCTTAAGGCTTAAATGGCCCGACGACGTGAGCGAGCCAAGGACGCCTCGACTCGCCGGCAAGTGGCAACTGGAAACGCACACGGGGCGAAAGTGAAATCGCTGCCAGGATATGAGCCATGTGCCCCATGCCAGAAACAAAGCGCCAGGCACCTGTCTACGTGCTCGGGTCTTGGCCAGGCCAACAGCCAGTTTAACCCGCTCACGGTAGAACGGACTTTGCGCAAAAAGAAACCAAAATTCCCGTCCTTACAAAAATCTCCTTAGGCTTCTCAAATATTTTGTTCTCTTTATTTTATTTAGCTCTTGAAAAGGGTAACAAAAGTTGTCAAATATATCCTGCATATAAAAGAGAATAGTACCCTTATTTTCTTATGTTTGAACTGATTTTGGTGATACTATTTTAATGTGGGCTCTAAAAACTTTCCAGGGAAAACTAGTAAAATATATTAACCAAAGAAGAACTAAAAATATTTGGAATTTCTCCAAGTTTTTGGCTGGTTTATTAAAATCAGCTAGCACAGGAACGAGCTTGAAACTTAAACAAAATTACATCAAGTGCAATTGCTTCAAATCCATGAAACTTTAAAAGTTTGTGACTTTTAAACCGGCTACGGGTTAATTTTCAGAGCAAAAGGCAATTCCCATATGATGTCCAAATGAGTGTGGGTTCCAGTTGGAAGGCAAGTGCCGCGTTGGCGTTCTAATTGGAAGTCGGCGGAGCAGCAGAATAATTTTAATTTAATCTTTTTCCTCCGCGACCGTGGGGAGTGGGGGGCTCAGAAAATCAGTTTAGGAATGTAAATTGATTTTGCGGTAATATGGAATTTAGTGTCCAGACGGAGAACACGGACGTACAAACATATGCAGGGTAATATATGGAGTTACTGAGTACGTGGTTGTGCGGTGGCCAGTGGTGCGTATGCGCAATCTTGTCCCTAGAACGGGTCAGCAAAGTTTTCCCTAACAGCGGGTCAGCAATTTGCAATCACAGAGTGTGCGGGCTATTAGGCAGCACAAATTTAAACAATTTAAGATATGGCGTACCATAAAAAATTAAACTATACCAAGTATTTTGGGGATCTGCCGTAAAAACTTGCCAAAAATAAACAGAAATGGCCGGGGACCAGGAGCGGGCTGGCCGCAAGTAAATAAAAATGTTGAAGCAGAAAAGCTCCTCAAAAGAAACCGAAAGAAAGGACAAAGGAGGTGGTTGGTGCTCGGTGGGCAGTTTCAGGGGAACACCGGCCTCTACAGCCTCGTCGTCGCATTACGCATGAGAAATTTTTGCTTTTTAAATTCTTTAAGTAATGCAAATTAAATTTAAATAGCAAATAGGCAAGAGGCAAACACAACACGCTGGAGAGGAAAAGCCAAGGAGGCGAAGACAAAAACTCAAGCGGCGGGTCGGGGCTATAGTGGAACAAGAGGCTGGCAGGACGTTGTCGGGTCCAGTTCTCGGCATGAAACAAATTTCAAAGACAAATAAGCGCCGAAAACAGCAGCAATTAATTTGCTCCCTCCCGTGTGAGGGTGTCCTGGTAGGTGGGTGAGTCGGTGAGCCGGCCAGGGGACCTTAGGATACGTCGGCCAAAGGACTCTTTGGCCAGACAATCGTCAGGGCATAGCGTGGAAAGTTTCTTCTTCTTTTTTCTCAGCTTCCAGCCTCGGTAGAGGCTCCAACTTTTCGGCACAGTTAGCAAACCGCACATTGGGCTAACTGTGAACGAAACGGAACAGAGCGGCACTGGGGCAACAACAAGACAACAAGCGACAGCCGCAACAGCTACTGGCAACTTAAGCCCCGCAACTCGAAGTTGTTTCGTAAGCAAACAAACGCACCCACACGGCAACAACAAGGACGTTGGAGCGAGGATTCAGGAAACAGCCAACTGGAATCGGAGTAGCATTCGTAGTCGCAGTTTCCAAAGATGCGGGAAAGCTTGGCTGCCGCTTACATTTCACACATTTCAGCTATTTGGACACTGAGAGAAATTTGACTCTGTGTTCTAACTTTTATGACTATTCATTACTTCCTACCATTTATTCAATGAATTTGTTAATAATTTTAATGAAAATCTTAGATAATCCATTCAATAGTCTAAAAACTGCTGTATGGGTATTTTTTTAAATACTTTGAATATTGAATAATTTCTAAAATTATTACTAAGTAAAACAGTTTAAAATTATGATTATCAAATTTGTAGCTTGCCCCACAAAAACTGTAAACTTTTCATAAATTTTTAATTGTAAATATCAATCAAGAGGTAATTAAAGCATTTACCGACACCTCAAATACTGAATAAGTGGCTAGATAGTTTGCGGTAGTTTTAATTGAGGTTGAGGTAAATTGTAAATTAAGTTAGAGTAGCTAAGTTACTACAGTCTGAAATAGAAGTATTTTTCTCAGTCCACCCACTTGGGCCAGTGGCCTGTGTTCTCTTGGAGCCCTTGCATGCGGTTTAAATTCAAATTTGTTGGCAACAAACAGACAATTAATTTCGCATATACCATAGATGTGCTGAAGGCGCTTTTTGTTTTGTCCTGCCAGCGGGCTTCCGGTCCCTGGAACTCCTGCCACTGCCTCCTATTCCGATGTCCTTGTCGTTGTCTGTGGCCCTCCGGCGTAATGGGCATCTAAGTGCCGGCACAGCCAGACAACGCGGTTTAGAATCCCACTCCTTGCCATTCTAGCGCCCTGTCATCCTGTCACCCTCCCTCCTCCCCCCTGCATATGTGCGGTGTTTCAAGGTTTCGCCTATGGTTACGCCCACTTTTATTAGCTCAATTTTTTGCTCTCCTCCTCGGCTGTGTGTTTGCATTTGAATTTTAAATGTTATTACTTCTTTTAAATTGATCAGCATCAGCCTCGCCATCAGTAGGAGTGGGGAGCGGAGGACTGAAAGTCCTGCTAATTTATTCATGGCAAATAATTGTTTGTTAAAAGGGCGCAAAAATGTAGCCAAGTAAATGGATGCTAATCTGCATATGCTGGAAATTGAATTTGGCTTAGAAACCGACGACGGCGAGAGCCAAACGGTTGAGAATTAAAGCCACCGCCTTTAATGCGAATCATTTTCCGCAACGTTTAATCTCAACTGTTGGCAGTATGTAATGTTTGCATTGGATGATACCAGTGCTGGGGAGATAGTGGTTGCGCCAAGTACATAACTTAAAGCCAAATGCTTCTGGCCCCATTCGCGTTAAACTCCCTGGCAAACAGACCCAAGGACATGTCAGGCGCAGCGCACAAACAAACAGGCAAACAAAACACACTCGCCATCCGAACCCACGTGGCGGAGATGGAGGTGTCGGAGTCATAGACAATGATTAAATGATGCCCATCACTCATATGCAAGGCACGAGCGGGCAGGGGGCTGGGACTAGAGGTCCTGTAATGTAGTGCCATAATCCTTGGCGCAATTTTTGTCTGCACACAAGCCGTACGGAGCAATATGTCGTAATATCCGGCGCACTGGCTGTTTTTATTTGCGACGCACACATTTGTATGGCCTACGCAGAAACATATGAGCTAACTGACAGCAATTCTCCTCCTGGCCAAGCTTCCATCCTGCCCGCCCCATGCTCTATTCTTTTACTTTCGGGCAACACACAGTTGAGAGTACTAAGCGTGGCTATGATTTAGCGCTTTATTATTTGCCAGGACCTTTCTTTGCCGAGGAGAGCCATTTCAACAACCTGGCCAACTTGCTTCGACGTGACCGTGTCTCGCTGTAAAAATAGCAGCCAGAACGCTTCCGTTGCCGCTTTGTAGCCACTTCATCAATTATTCTTAAGCATAAAATATTTGTCACTTTTACTAAATTTATTGTGACAAGGCCCCAGCACACCAATCACACTCACACACGCCCGCTGCTCGGTTCTAAGGAGCTCTGCATATGAATCACGTGCGTAATGGCCAAAAGGAGCAGAACCAGAAGCCGGCAAGTGGAAAGTGGAAAGCGGGAGCGGAGTCCTTTGGCCTGCGATTGCTTCACCTGGCTGCTTTGGCTCAAGTGGACAACATTTTGTTTTGTTTACACTATAAGCAAGTGAAGGAATCTAGCTTAGGTGGCAGTGTTTTTAAGGCCAGATATTTAATTTTAAAAGTTGGTGAAAAGAAAAAAGAAAACTATGTGCTATATCCTTAAACGGATTATGTACCCAAATTATATTTCATGTAATTCCATTATTTCCAAACACTCATTGGCGACAACCTCCATTGCTTGGCCAGAGTATCTTGACTTCGTTTTTTCACTGAAGACTCCTCCAAGTTGTATTTTCATTTCCAGGTTTGTTTTGCTGGCACTTCCGCCACGTTTTGTATGCCATATATTTTAACGTCCTGCGTATTTGCCTTTATTTATGTCCTGGCCAACAAGGAAGCCGGTGGCACAGTACTTCTGGCACTTCTCTCCGCCGCCAACTCGGTGGGTCCACGTGGCGTATGTGCGATTTGAGTGTCGCTTGAACTCGAAGCGCATTGAATCGGAATTGTGGGGGAACGGAAGTTGGTGTCAAGTGTCGCGGAAGCTTTCTGGCACTTCATCAACTTTGAAGTAAACGTCCGCCCAAGAATGGAGCCACAAATCAGATAAGCGAGCACGCGATTAATATTTTTTTTCACTCGCCGGCTCCTTTATGGCCAAATCAAAAAGTGACTTTTGCTTGAAGTTGCCGACGACACAGCTTTTTGTAATTTTCGTCATATTCAAAGGGGGCGAGGAGGCGTGGCTGGGGGTCAAAGGCAGCAGCAGAAACCCATTTAATCCCCGCGTCTTCCAAATGGGCGCAAAGTAAACTGTTGACATTCCGGCCTCGGCTACATGACACCCAGGGGGCCTCAGGATTGGGGGCCGATGTGGGGTGGTGGAGCAACAAAAATGGCTGATGCTGTTGCAGGATATGCACGTGCTGCTGCCGCTATTGTCGGTGAAGGGGATGTGCCTCTGAAGAGACAGAAAGTTAAATGCAGTCACAGAAACTTGATTTAGAATGAAATACTAGTCTGGATATAATTTTTAAAAAGAGTATGCTTTTTCTCCCTGTGCACAGCTTACATTCTACATCCACCTGGTCGTGTGTTTGCTAAACACCTACACAGCTGCAGCAGGTGGATGCACTGGCTCCAGCTGCCCCTCTACCCCGACTAAGGCTCCACAAATATTTTTGAGTCCTGTGGCAAGCGAGCAACTAAATGAGAACTACAATGGTGCTATTGCGACCGCAGGATCTAAGGGATGAGGACAACAAACAGGATCGGCAGCAGTCTGCAGTTCGAGCTTTAAGGGATGGAGAGTCCAGGGGTGGCCGCAATCAGGTGCCAACATGCAGGTGAAATGCAAATAATTTTTGTTTTATCTGCAACGCGAGTATTTTCTTTCCGGGTCCGTCTGCCCGCCGCTCCCCGGTTTCTGGCTGATTTTAGCCAGCTTCTGCTGACTTTTTTAAATGTTTATTGCTGTTGTTAAGAGTGTAAATATGCAAACAGCCAGACACATGCAACTCGAAAACTAGCCAAATAAACAAAAGGGAGACAAGTGACTGGAAATGGGACAAATCTCAGGCTGGAAAAAGGGAAAGTCCGAGCCAAGTGGGGAAATGCAAATGTACCACGAATTTGTTTATGGCCCTTTTAAAACGGGAACCCTTAATGTTAAGTAACTGAACACGAAGAGGGTTTAAACAATTTGTTGCCCCATTTTATGGCTTACTCCTCCAAGTAAATTTTGTTGAAGATATTTTTCAACAATTTTGCTTCTTTGTTTAAGTCCACTTTCCGAGGAGTATTGTTCCTATTGGGTTTGTCCTTTTTTTTCGCCTACAATTGCCAATAGTTGACATTCAGTTGCACTGATTGGGGCACAATGCAGAATGTCGAAGAAATTGATTTGATTTGAAATGGAATGAAAT
Source organism: Drosophila ananassae (assembly GCF_017639315.1). NCBI lineage: Eukaryota > Metazoa > Arthropoda > Insecta > Diptera > Drosophilidae > Drosophila > Drosophila ananassae. The sequence goes on from NC_057928.1 coordinate 24,250,475, forward strand.
GCCGTTTACAAGTACAGCCCCTCGACAGTCCCCCTGCCAACTGAGAGCTAAATTCAGTACTGTTGGCCCCAGCTTTCATTGACTGATTCTGGAGACGTTAAGGCGAGCTTTGCGGCTGTCTAGTTTAGTTTCTCGTTTTTTTGTCAAACGATTTCGGGACCGGCTTCTGCCGCATATTTCCGAGGATAACTGAAAGCAAGGCAAATGAAAATTCATTTTCCTAGTTGTCTTTTGCCATTCACTTCTTTATCCCTAGATTCCTTCCCCCACTTGTTTTCATAACTTTTGCGCTTCCACGCACCAAAAAAAAGAAGGAAAAATAGAAAGGAAAGCCCCTCTAACATGGAGTCTGGCTTTTGCGGTTGGAGCAGCATCTCAATTCGCATTTCCAATCCGAACCCGCATCCGCATTCAGATCCACACTCAGGTCCGCATCCGCTGGCGGCTCAGTCAGTTGGCCAACTTTTATGCCGGGAACTAGTTGCATTTTTATAGTTCCATTTTTTGTACGTTTTTTTTTCGAAAAATCCCCCCGTTGCGTGTCTACTGCCGTAATATTTACTGATGCCCTGGCTCCTGCCACGCCCACTCGGGCCCCTTCTCCGCCCTCTGGAGTGCGCTGTCAAGTGCACTTGTCGGCGTCATGGCTATTTTGGTTCGCACAAAAAAAAAGTGGAGTAAGCTCCTATGAAGGGGGGGCCACAGCAGCAGACTGCGAACTCGCCCTTCGACGCCCCGGCTGACTGTTGACTGAGCCGATTCACTAAATATTTACCTTGCTGCTGTGTCAGATTTACTTTTATTTGCCCGAACGCTTCCGGAATTTTAATATTAGTTGCAAAAACATACACTTACTATATGATGCGTGCATACGAGTATATGCCCTATACAAAGCAACAGTTTATAATGCCACAAAGGTGGTGCTACGGGGAGCGAGGCGCTGCTCACGTAACATTTCAAAGTGTAGTTAATTGATTTTTCAGAACAATGCCAAGCGCAGACACGAGTAAAAATTTGGCATTCAACCTTCAAGCCACCCTTCACACCCTGGAACTACAGAAAAATAATATCAGGATATTGGGGAGGCCATATTGGGGATTATTATAAAATTTAAAGCAAATAAAATACAAATATTTCTGGTATCTGTTGGCAGTTCATTTGAATGCTGCTTTCTATGAATATTACTAAGACTGGCTTTGGGAATTTTTAGCTACCTTTATTCTTTCCAATTTCCTCACTTTTCACCTATTGATTTGCAATTTTTTTCCGTGCAAGTGACGTTGCAAGTTGACAGCCCTGCCGCTTTGTATGCAACACCGAAATTGCTGCACTTGTTTGCTCGCTTTTTACATAAATGCCATAAATTGTTGTTGTCAGTTGATTTTTCGGGAAGAGGTTGGCGCAGCGCACTGCGAAAAGTGTCGCAGAGAAAAAGAATTTCCCACCCATTTCCCATGCCACAGCCCCATCCCAGTGAGGCGCGATAAATAAACAAAAATTGTATTTGCTTCCATGAATATGAATAAATATTTGTCGCAGCTGCAGTTTGCGTTGCAGCAACAGCATGTGGCGGCAAAAATGAAAGTGCCAACATTTAGGCCGCCCTCGGGCCAGCTAACTGATTGCTTGACTGACTGACTAACTGACTGACGGATGTCGTTGGCAACAGAAGTTGCCAAAAACTGAAAATGGCACACAACTTGTAGTCATCATCGAAAAAATGCTTCTGCCGGCAAATTGTTAAATCGGAATGCGAATAAGTTGTTTTGTGAGGCTGATCGATTGACAGACAGTTTCCTTAAACTGAATGCCATCCGGATTGGCAGTTTCCTAATGAAATCAGCACATCCTGATAATTATGAAATAGGACCTCCGACTACAGCGATTAATGACAGCTGGGAAATTCCACTCGAAGAGTTATCAATCAATGGCAGACGTAATTCGGTAATTTCAACTTTTGATTGGCAAATTAAACTACAAAAAACTATTTGCACCTACAACTTTTGCACTCGCCGTAAAGTTTGTCGTCGAACCAAGAAGAAGTTGCCGCTCTCTCTCCGTTGGCCTGGCCAGCAATTTTCTCACAATAATACCTCGGGTCAGTTCCTGTGACCCCAGCCCGTCCAGTGGGTGGGGTATGGTGGTTGCATCGAGCAGCATATAGCCAATCAAACGGAGGAACTAACCGCAAAGTGGGGCAGGGACGGGCAGGAGATGCAAAAGCAGGAGCAGACCAGACCAGAAATACAAGTAATATCCAAGCATTTTATACACTTCGGCGACTGCCAGCCGTTGGCCTGGTCATGTATTTTATAATTTCAACAGCAACAGCATAGGGGACAAGGGTTATCACTAAGAAAAATGGAAAATGTAGTTAGAAGCCGGCGTTATATTTCATAGAGTGCGTATTTTCAACAAAAAGTCTCAAATTCGACTTGTTTGGCTTAGAGAATATTTTCAGGCTTAAATGAATTTCGAGTCGAGTTGCCGTAGCCGAAATACGAAATTAGCCAAGCCATAACCCTGGAGAAGTTTTCCTGCATTCGGCCAAGATGCTGGCTATTTAAAGCAATTGTTCTTCCTGGTTCCAAGTCCACTTCCTGTCTCCATTTCTATTTTATTTATATTGTCATGTGGCTCTCAGGCTCTTACTCCTCCCCACCACTGGCAGTACTGATGTTGTGTCTGCAATCGATTTAGTTGGAAAATAAATTAAATTTCTGCATGTGTGCGAGCTCAAGTGCAAAGCCACAAAGTTTCCGGCGAGCAGGATATACGCCGTTCTCACAGACACACAAGCTCCGAAGCAGGATAAGACAAATGAACTGACAGTGCGGATGGTCGTGGGCAACTCCATCCTTGAAGCTAACATATGGAGTGTCAATGCCAATTTCTCACAGTGCAGCAAGGGCTGCACTTGAAAAATCCATCATCGAGTGCCCTGTCGGCCGGAAGGATGGCAAAATATTTGGCATAATAATAAAAGCGCATGATGCCTGCTGTCCACTGCCGATGGCCAATGGCCAGTGCTCAATTGCCATTCTCTGATTACCATGGACAAGCTTGCCTGGGATGCTGCTCCTGACCTGCCTGATGCTGCTGGCATGCAAAAGTTGCCTTTTGTTTTGGGGTTTTAAACAAAATGAAATTTTCTAGCAGCTCTCCTGAGAATCTTGGCCACAGCAAATCGAAACCGCAACCTCGCCGGTGTGTGAGTGGGCATCCATGGGAATATATATACTTTTTTATCGAACACGGAATACCACTCCCGGTAAGGGTTAAAAGGAACAAGAGAGATGGCTACAATGGAAAAGATAGAGAGGAAACTATGATTGTTGTAATGAAACGTAACGAAACAAATCAAAGCATGTGGCACGTGAGTAGCTGAACATGCTCATCTCGGCCTCGCAAAGCCCCTTGACCAGTGGGTAACAGCACTGAAAATAAAATAGATTCAATACTAAATCATTATCTAAACAAAGCTATAATCCCTTTTAATATATTTTGAGACTTTGAATCTAATTGGGGCTAATAGGGAAAGGCTAATAATTTAAATAAATAAATTGTTAAATGTCTGGAAACTGGAGAAGCTGACTTTAAAATTAAAAATATTTGACCAACAAAAGAAATTAAAGAAAACCTGGCTTTTTACTTTTGCTGAGACTTTTTTAAGACAAAATGCTAATTGGCTTTGGCCTCAGTTGCAAAACCCAACTTGCTAATTAACTTAAAATACCTTTTTAGGTGGCAAGGGTTTTTGGCCAAGTTGTCAAATTTTTTATGCATTTTTCCGTTACCTATCCGAATTTTCCCAATTTCTGTTTTCGGGCGAGCGTGCAAGAGAATTTCAAGTTGTCTTCCTTGTAGTTTCTGGCCAAGATTCGATGGCTTCTTTTTTGAATGCCAAGTCGAAAGTGAATGTCCCGTGTCGTACACACATAAGCGTACTCTACCATTCTGTTTGTTGTTTGGCTGTCTCTCACCTCTTTCACCTCCTTCACCTCCTTCACCCCTTTCTCCGTTTTCTCCCCTTTCTCCGTATTTTTTTTGTTGGTTCGTTCACTTATTTTGCTGTTCTTGTTGTAATGCAAAAAGCGCATCAGGCATTTGTATGCATTAGCTGGCAAAACGAACATTTTATGGCATCCCAGCCAGCAGGGGGGTGGCTCCCGAAGGGGTGGCAAAGGAGCCGGGCGGGAGTACCTTGGGGGGAGGAAATGGCTTTAGCACAAATATGCATGTCGGCACATTCTTGCATAGAATTGCACTTAAATGCAGAAAATGGCACACTGGAGGGAGGGGTAAGTGGCGAGTGCGGGCGGAAAGGGTTAGTGGGCTTCGGAAAACCAAGAAAATGCGGCCATAGCTGGACAGCAGAAAGAGACAGAACCGGGAGTCCTGCAGTGAGGGATAGAGAGAGAGAGAGAGAGCGGGCACTTATAGGACCATCCCCCAAGTACGTCATGAAAATCAGGAAACAGGATATATTAAGTTTGAGGAATGGACGAATGGCTAGTGTTGCCACTGTTGTTGGTGCAACAATAAAACAGCCGCAGCAGCAACAGCAGCAGCAGTAGCTGAAGTAGCAGCAGCATAAAGAGCCGTAAAACTGCCCCTGCGACACTTTTTATTGCCACACATAAAACAGCAGAGGCACCAGGGGCAGCAGCAGAAGCAACAAAAGTTTGCGAGGCGCCCTCTTTTTCAATTGCCTGCCACAATTTCTATTAGTGTAAATATGCAAAGTACATGAAGACATGAGGCTCAACTTCCGCTGAGCATGGCAATATAAAATGCAAAATGTAACAATGTTGCCACTGCTGTTGCTGCTTCTGATGTAGATGTTGCTGCTGCTGCTGCTGCTGGTGTTGGTATTGGTGCTACTGCTATTGGCATTTGGAATTACAATTGCTGGCCATATTTAAAAATCTCATTCGAAATCGTTTCAGCCAGCTCTCCAAACGATTTTCCCATTCACACTTCATTTGAGCCAGAAAGAGACGCATACCGGCTAATGGATAGAGACAGGCTACAGGCTACAGGGGAAAAGACAGAAATAGAAACAGAAAGAAATTTAAAGCAGACACCATTAAATGAATGGAGAGACTTTTGAAAACAGAGAAGCAACATTAGTGAAGCAAATTGCACTGAGCAGCCAGGATAAGTAAAGCAAAGTGAAAATTTCAGGGAATGCCGGAGACCAATGGAATTGCAAAATGCTAATGACTTAATATCCCCCCACCTGGGAGATATTCCTTTGAACGTGTTAATTGGAAATGTTTCTGCACTCGAGCTCTGGCTAAATAACATTATGATCTGCTCAATTAAATGTGCTTTCGGCCCTTTATCAAGCAACTTTGATATTTCAACTACTGCCATATTTAATGTTACCAATAGCTTATATTTCCTTGTCTAATGGGTGTTAACAAAAGGTAATTGTCAGGGAAAACAAATAAATAAATTGAGTGCTGGTATTGCACTTAATAGAACGGAAATTACAATTATAATTCCACCTATTAGAAGAAATACATTTCTCTAAAATATTGCAAGATATTTTATGCAAAGGCAGAAAGTTTCATCGAAACTAGGAACCCTTTATTCCCATTTCCAATGGCATTCGCTCCTAGTTCTTTTCTCGACATCACGGCGCACTTATGGCCATCAGAGACAGAAATGAAATATTAATAATCCTGCGAGTTCAGGCCAGGCCATGGTCATGGCTGGAAGTTCGGACGCTTGCGTTGGCGTTGCCGATGCCGTTGGGGCATTAAAAATGCAAATTTCACCGTCGACCAGCCAGACTCTATCACTTTAATGCCTTTCACTGCGATTTGGCCCGTCTGGCGACCCACTCGCCTCCTTTTTTATAGATTATTTTCTTTTTTTTGTCTTTCAAATTTTAGCCCGGTGAATGCAACACGTGCGCCATAAATCATCTCGGGAGGTGGTCGCCTGACGGTTTCTGACGAAACTTAGTGGGTGAGTGGGCTCACCAGTTGCCATGGCTGTGTGTGAGTGAGTGTGCGGGGGCGCCGCAGCCCGTCGAGAGCCCGAAGCGAACCAATTTCAAAAATCAAATCAAAAATAGTTTGAAAAGTTCCAAGTGCTTTAACTCCCGGCAAACAATGCAACAAATTGCAGCCAACGAAGGAGGAACTTTGTAATTGTCTCGCGGAGACACGTGGGCGCCATTGCCACGACCATGTCACCTTTACTTAAGAATCTTTGAATCTTGGTTGGAGGACAGTGCTCCACCTCCATGGCACCATGGCATTTCCTGGTGCCTTCGCTTCGGGGGCCATAATAGACAGCCATAAGCATAGTCATGGCCATTGTTGGCATGCGTTGGCATTGTCTGGCCAAATAGCTGGAATAATTTATCCCAAGAAGAGCGATAATATCTCGCAAAAGGTGGTCTCTGAAATATTTAATTCTCAATTCACCTGGAACTACTGCTTTTGAATTTCAAAACTACTTTTTCATCAGTTCAACTCAAGCGAGCGAACTCACCCGATTATTTCCCAATGGACACAAGTTTTTCTCAACCGTCGAAAATTAATTGAATGAAAAGTTTTTGTCTGTCTATGGGTCGCAGTTTCCCTCGACCCCTGCCGCTTTTTATGTCCCTGTGTGCCGGCTGTTAATTTGCTTTGAATGAAGTCGAACATGTGTGCCACGCCCCCACCTTCCGCCTCCTATCCCGCTCACCTGGAGCAGGTATGCATATGAGAAGTGAATGTGAATGCGAATCGGAGTGCGGATGCGAGATGCGAATACGGGAAGTTCGCTGGCATATCGTTGCCATTTGTGGGTGCAAATGTCACTTTGACTTGGCCCACTATTCGTTTTAGATGAATACAGTGCAAAATGTGATAGTTTTGTCATATGCATGTATGAATATTTAAATAGCTAATGGTTAATACAGGCAAAGGAAAGATTAATCATTTGGATATTCCTAAAAGGAAGGACGTAAAAAATTACTCTCCTCTTACACTTCCTATTTAAGGATTTCTTTCAATTCCATCAAATCTGACTGTCAGGAAAAATCCTTTTCCCTTTGATGACCTAATTACCTTGGACAACATTTTTTTTCTGTGCACTTGTAGCTGCTGTTCTGTTAGCCACCAAACTACATGCATACGTGCCATGGGTGGTTCAATGGCTAGGTGGTTGGGCGGATGGGATAGGGTGGGTGGTGGAGCGTGGTGCTGGAAGCGTGTGCCGTTGACAGGGAGACTGTGTCAAAGGGTCTGACTGCGGCTCCGTCTGATGCTTGATTATGGTGTTAACCCCTGCGTGAACCTGCACCAGGTGTGACCCCAGATCCTAGACCAGCCTCTCGGGTAGGGCCAGCCCCCCGCTCAACCCCCTTTGTAACCATTCAGATGTCAGTTGGCTGTTCAGATGTTCAATTGGCTCACACAACCCCTGGCCAAAACAGTTTTCATGCTTGTTAGGAAATTTGTATAATGCATAAAGTGTCGCCAACTTTACGTATACGTAATGTGCAATGTGGCAAACTCTGTAGACCGTGCCGTGATGATGAGCAATTAGCAAACAATTGCAGAATTTTCATTCAAAAATAAACACACAGCGTCCAGAGTGCCGGAGAATGACTAAATGAATGGCAGTGTCAGTGGAAATGGAAATGGCAATGGCACTGGTAGTGGCAATGTCTGTGTCAGACAGCTGGAATAGACTGGGAAACGAATTTGAGAGACTCTTTCTCGGGGGAATAAAATACGGTACTGTGTTCACTAGTTCTTGCCAATGAAACCTGCTGGCCTTGCAAAAGACCAAAACCGTCCCGACTCATAATTAAAAGTCAACTGTTTTATGGATGAAGGGAGGGATTATGGATTTTCTGCACTCACCAGAATTCGCAGTGACATGCGGCGACCCAGGATCCGTTGGCAATAATAATTTGGTGGACTTTTCGCTGTTGCTGCTGTCAAATATTTGAGGTCCTGGCAGAACATCTTCATAATGCAAACTATCCGGCTTAATGTGCAGCGTTGGCTCAGCGGAAGCTGTAAAGTTTCGCTCATCATCAACGTCAGCTGCAAACAGTGGGGCCTCCTGCTGATCTGGAACTGATATTGCTGCTGTAGATGTTGCAGCAGTTGTTGCTGTTGCTGCAGATGCTGCTGCTGCTGCTGTGGCTGCTGATGCATTCCGCTTGCGATTGTAGTACTCGTAGTTTGTTTTCGTGGCAGGAACAACACTGGCATCACTGTCATCAGTTGTCGCCGCTGTCGCAGTCGTGGCTATGATTTTATCCTCGACCATAAATTGCACTTTTTTGCGTGAGCCAGAGCTCAGAGTTGTTGGTGTTGCCATGTCAGTGGGTGTGGGCGTAGGTGTTGATGTGGCCGTGGGCGTGGTTGTGCCAGCTGTCCCTGTCGGCGTCGGGATATAGAACTGTGACTTGCCCGAGGGCGTCGCCAGCGCGACACCAGAACTTTCGGTCGACGTGGCAGTATCTGCAGCTGAAGATATGCTCGAAGATATAGTCGCTGTGACTGGCAGCTCAAGGGTTGAGGGCCGTTTTAGTATAGACTTGATGGCCGGCGAGGTGGGCGTCACAGTGAGCACTGTATAAGCCGAACCCTCGTCATCGTCACCATCATCATTGTCATCTTTGTTCTCTGGAGATTTTGCCGGTGCAGTGGCTGCCGCAGGAGTTGCAACAGGCGAGGCTGTAGGGGACTTGGCGGCTGGAGTTGCCGGCGGCTCATCCTGTTTTTTATTGCGTGGCGGTCGTCGCGGCCCCTCGCTATTGGAGGCTATAATAATTCGCTCGTAGCTGTCACCCGCATCGGCATTATCATTCTCAGCCCCCAGGCTGATTCTCTGGCCAGCTATAGCCGCTACATTGCCGCTGTAGAACTTCTTGCTGTTGCTCTTCTGGCGTTCTTTCACTTCATCATCATTTAGCTGGGCGTCGGCCAGATGGAAGTCATCGTGGTGCTTCCGGAGCTTGCCGGAGTTTTCGCTTGAGATCAGGTCATAGGGATTGACGTGGCAGCGGAGGATGGATCGTCGGCTGGAGGCTCTCGAGGCCAGGCCGCTGCTCTGCAACAAGGACTCGTTGTCCTCCATTAGCCAGCAGTCCGAGGGATCGGGAGCTGGTGGGGTAACAGCCTGCAACTTGGAGGAGGACGAGGAAGCGGAGGAAACGGCGACTGAAGTTGGCGGCGGAGGGGCTGCCCTGGTGCGCGGACGACCCCTGGGCTGATTGCCTCCCATCCCGCTACGTGACTTGCCATCCTTCGAGTCCTGCTGGCCGTGCTGGGAACTCGGTTCGGGGGACAGCAGTCGCGTGCGTCGCATCAGGTCGTAGGGATCCTTCTGCGGATCCAGAATAGAGGGACGTGATTTTTTCGAGCTGCTCACCACACGCATTGTGGCGGATATAGGTCGTCGGGTGCTGGCACCTCCGCTGACAGCTGGCAGACGCACTGTTCCCCCACCAGAAGTTCCCCCACCTCCGATTGTGGCAAGTGGCAGTCGGGAGCCCTTGCACTTTTTGCACACGCTCGCCTTTTTCACATCACGTTTCGTTCCGTTGAGATACTCCGGACACGAACAGATCACCACGGCCAGGGCTGTGGTGCCACCGTGCAGCAGTCCCCCGCCCCCCTCCGCAGCCGCGAAAATAGCCGCGGCATGGGGATGATATCCGTAGGAGGGCCTAGCGGGTATTCCCCTCACCGTCCCATAAATCCAGGGCTCGGCATACTTCATGGAGCGCGACAGGGCGCTGGGCAGGAACTCGGCGGCGGGAACGGGCGGCAATTGGTAGGCGGCCACCATCTGCTGGTGGGCGTGGTGGGGCAAGTGTTGCTGTTGCTGCTGCTGGAGATGATGCTGCTGCAGCTGGAGTTGCTGCTGCTGGTGCAGCTGCAGCTGCTGCATGGCCTGCATGCCGCTGACGGCGGCTAGAGAAGCGTTCTTGTCGCTTGTGTCAGGGCTGCCGAGGGTCTTGAGCCGCTGACTCCACGATTTCTTGGACTTGTCGTACATGAGCTGAAAAAAACAAATAAAAAATTTAATCAATATTTAATGTTGTTATATTAAGGGATTTCGATGAAAGTTGGTAGCTGGTATATTTTGACAAAATTGCTTGATTCCGTTTTTTCGTTAACCACAGTTTTAGTGACTTTTTTATTGAGCAAAAATATTAAAGTGCAGAAGACGAACGCCAATTTAGCTACGAGCTACTTTTTAATGTTTTTCAAATTGTGGAATTATGGTATCACCTTTCTGTCCTCGTTGCTAGTGCGCACATAATAGCCAATTTAAAATAATGGCCCTGATGCACTCTGTCCTTTGGTCGTCATCAGCTGAAAACCGCCTGCTGCCTGGAAAAAATGTAAAAACAAAAATGTTAAAAAAGGGAAAATTATTAAAGAGCAACGCGTCCAGCGGGAAATCCGTTTAGAAAAGTTTTATTATTGAAAAAGTTTAAAATGCGATTATGTGTATACGTGTGTGAGAGAGTATGGTTGTGGGTGTGGTGTAAGGGTTTATCTACTGTTTGTGTTTCGCTTTGAGTCTTCTAATGAAAAGGGACTGACGGATAACTGAGATTAGCCCGGGAAATTGATCCATTTTTACGGCCACTGAATATTTCACATTTACCTTAATTAATTTAGCTCTAAACTCGCTCTAAGTAATTGAAATTGTTTGCTCACTTCTATTTAATGGCGGCGGGCGGGAGAAACTCAATTTGCCAGACTCAAATCCCAGAAATTTTCCCCGTTTTTGCCGACCAAACCCCCCAGTATGCCAAATCAAATAAACCAGTCAAAAGAATATAAACCGCATTCATGGCTTTCCTTTTTATTTTTTTTTTCATTTTTCGGGAAAGTTCTTTTCAGGCTGGCTTTCACTGGAGATTGGACATTTGGAGTGTGGAATGGAGAGTAGCGAGTTGGCAACTTGCAACACCTACACACTAGCTGAAAAGCGAGCAACTTTGTTTTCATTTCGCCAGTGAATTTTTGTCATCATCGTGACCACTTTTCACAATCAGAGTGGCAACTGGACAAGGAGCGAGAATCTTTTCTTGTTGCGATTGTCGTTCAGTTGTTGCAACTTTCGTTTTTCTTGTTGCTAGTTGCTAGCTGCTACTTGTAGTGGTTGCTGCTCTTACTATTGCCGTTGCTGTAGACATTGCATCCTGGATATTAATCAAAATGCGGAGCGAACTCCCACGCGACTAAAGCCGAGAGGTGTTGGCACACTTTGGACCTAGCCTAAGAGTTGCTTTGCGGTTGCTCCGTCGTTCTGTATCTTGAGGTGCTTGAGTTTGCTGTTACTGCTGCTGCTGCTGGCCCGGACCGGCCTCAAAACACGTCCCGCTGCCCGTTGAAAAATGTTGATAAATGTTGACAATTTTTCCGGCAACCACTCGTGATAAATCTCATTTTTCTCTGGCCCTGGCTCGCCTTCAACTTCCACTCCTCCATCCACTTCCACTTCCTCAGCTGCGTTCTTTTAGTTGGCACAGTTGTTGCATTGTTGTCGCCAGCAATGGTTGCTGTTGTTGCTACTTCTGTTGCTGTTGATGTTGTGACTGTTGCTCTCTTGGAGTTTTGATTACATGGCAGCGACTCCTTGTTGTTGCTGCTCTTGTGTAGGTGTGAAGTAAAATTAAAAACGTGTCATTTTTTGCTTTATCGCCTGACGCGGTGGCGCCCATGGGCAAAGTACAGTGAAATACAGTACAGGGCTCCTGCCATGACCCCAACAAAAGTGACACAGGAACACGAACGAGTACAAAGGCAACATGGACAGGGCGCAGGTGAAATTTAAGCCACTTTTGTTTGTTGCCGGCTTGACTGATGTTGGCGGGGCAGATACTGTAAATATGAACAAGGGTTTCTCCCCTTCCGTCGCATTGCTCATACGCAGGGTGGTCCAATGGCTTTCAAAACCGCCAAGTAGATTGCTCAACAGTTTTAAAGACATAATGAACACCATTTAATGAGTGATATGAGAGGTTATTATCAATGAGAATTCGACTTAAAACTGGTTTCAAAATTTAACTTAATATTGTCTTTTGTTGGATTGTAAAAGCCTTTTACTTTTGTTTGCAACTTTTCCTACCTGACATATTCATTTGTTACGTGCCACAATCAGCAGTCAAAAGGAGAATTTGCATTTAAGCGGATTTAAGGTATAATTAAGCACTTTGATAGTCTGCCGACTGGCTTTCCCTTAATCCGTTTTCTTTCCAGCTTCATAATTTTTCACGCTCAATTGGCCGGCACTTCAGAAGCTTCGCCAAAACCCTCCTAGGTTTTTTATTCGCCGCATTTGCGCCAAATGCAATTTGTCATTATAAATTTACGTCAGTTTAAGCAAAGGCATCGGGCCAGGATCGAGAGGGGCAGCGGCGGTCGCACCCAGCCAGTAGACGCAGAGAAGTTGCACAAAAGTTTGTCAGAAATACAATGAGAAAAAAGACGTGAAAATCGGGTTGGAAAGGAACTACTGCATTTTCAATATATTCTCAAGTTGACTCTGTGCACAAAAGTCTGGAGCAAGTTTTTCTTCACGTTTTTATTTTCGTTTTTGTTATTGTCTTGGCCCCTGGTAGTTAGGTGTCCGTTTCTGGGTTGAGACCGCCCAGCCAGAAACTTTTCCACGCCGCAGATTGATGGTCATATGAAAAAGTAGTTAACGCCCAATCGAAACTGTAGCCAAAGTCCGAGTCCAAGTCGAAGCCGGGCTAATTAAGTGACTCAGGGTTAAAGTTTAATATAAATTCAAGTAATCATTTGCCCATTTTCAGTTGCCCAGCAGCAGCTACGGACATTTAAAATGCAATTACTCCAGCGCCCGAGACAGAGACAGAGGCACTACCGGAGACAAAGGCAAATTGCAGAGGAAAGAAGCTCATCCCTCAGATCGCAGAATATCCGTATGCGGGGCTCCATTGATATGAGCATACGCTGCTCGTCGGATTGGGATCATGCCGTAAGCGGCTTAGCGGACGCCAGACGTCAGACATCCAGGTAACTGAGGCAACTCTCAGCCCGCGCAGCGGACACATCAAGCATACGCTCCGTTGTGCAGCTCTGAATTAACAATTTCATTTAGCTGTTTGCCAGCAACTTAATTTATTCGAGTGATGACGTTGACGACGCTGGTGCCGCCACTGCAGGAGCCAGTAAGAAAAATTGGCCAAGAACAGGAGAGTGGAATCTGAGCTGGATGCGGGAGTTGGGGGGCTTTGGCGGTAAAACCAGACGACGACGACATAATCACCGCTTTGGAGCGCCAAATTTACGCGTTGCAAGCGCTCGGCTAAGCGCGGCTCAGGCTGCGAAACATAAAATCGTAGTTTAGAGAGTGAGAAGTGATGGGGACTAGAGTTAGGAACACTAAAAGCAATCTGTTTAAGTTATTTTATGGATGTGACAGTATTACCTTCCTAACTTCTTGTCAAGAACTGACCTGTCAATTCCTAATCTAGTTCCAATTCCTTTTAAATGAATTAACTTTTTATTCATTGACGAAAAAGTTTAATCTTTTCTAACAAACAAGTTTTTTTTGAGTGTATCATTTTACGTTCCTCCCCGAGCGTTTAAAGGGGAAGATGCAGCTTCATCATCCAAAGCTGGAGGAGCTGCAGCATCAGCTGCCTTAAGTCCTGGTTGAAGGCGACGTGTGCAACTTTGAGGCTGCTTCCTGCTTCAACTATTGCTCCTGCATCTGCTCCTGCTGCTGCTCCGGTTCCCGGATCCCCATCCTGTTCCTGCGTTCTAGGTTAGCTATGGCAGCAGCTGAAGGCGCTTCGCAAAGGAACCCGACGGATGCGAAGACGAAGATGAAGTGGCTGACGGCTGACTGGCAGTAAAGGCGGCGCCAAGATGGCGGATGGCGGAATGGTAGAATGGCGCCTGAGCCGGCACTCTATTTATATTGAATTAAATTTATTGAAAAACCTAATGAGGTATCTTTCCTGACATCAGTTGCCAGCTCGTTTCGGTCTCGGCCACTATGCATCGCCAACAGTCGGCAGATTTATGCTTAGACAAATTAATTTATGCACCAGACAGTTAAGTAAATTACAGCAGGCATAAATTTCCAAACTGAACCCGGAAGGAACTTTCCAGGCATTAAAGTAATTTACTAAAACGTTCACATGGTCTTCCCAGGATGCGCAGGCGGGGCGGCGAGGATGACAACCAACTAATTGAATTTGCTACTTAGTGAAATGTGAAATGTTAACAACTTTTGTGGGACATTTGCTTGTAGGCTGTAGGCTGTGAAAAGGAAACTTTTCGTAATCCAGACCAGACACACACACCCATATACACAAACTTAAGGACATTAAAGTGCAACGACAGTTGCAGGAGCAGCCATTAAATTTGCGCAATTAACCAGACGCAAACGGAGACTGTGTCTGGGCTGAAGTTGCTCAACTTTGCTAAACTAATTAAAATGCATATTCTACTGGCCCGGCTGTGCAACACCACTCGCCCCCACTCTCCATCCGTCTCCACCATTTGCCAGTGGCAACATAAATGCGAAAACTTTCGCTTAGTCGCCAAGTTACAGGCAACAATGCAACATGCCAGCAAATGGGATAGGTAAACAAATGGATGGCAGCCTAAGTCAGAGCAACAGCATCAGCTCCTGCATCCACTCCGTTCACTGTTGTGGCAACATCCTCCACATGCAACCTCGGCCGTTGGCAGTGGCAGACGCAGAAGAGGAGGACACGTTGATGACAGTTTTGTCCAGGGCCCCTGCAATTTGTATAACATGCTGGGCAGTTCCTGCCAACTCTGGCGGAGTCCCCCTTCGTTACTTCGCATTTTGTTAAAGCAAAACTTTTTGTAAACTCATTAGGGCAGTTGGCCAAGCAGGCAGCCAAGCGACTGCGCTAACCAAACGGGCCAAAACCAACTCCACAGCCGCCAACAAGGGCGGCACAGAAGGCAACTTTTTGAAAGAAAACAGAAAGTCTGTGACAGTAAAGTGCACTAAAAGAAAAAGGCTTAAACAATTATAAAATTAGAGGAATTAAAATGAGAACTTTAGTAAGAAATTACCATCTTAAGTTCAAGATTAAAGCTTAGCTTACTATGTAATAATTCTGTTCAAAAAGTTGTAGGGAAATCCACTTTTTTCTCTCTGTAACAAAGGGTCAGAGTCATTGGGGGGAAAAAAGGTCCTGGCTGGTTGTGGGGCACAGGAGCAGGACTGAACACCGGGATAAACAAAAGGCAAAGACCTGGCCAAGATAAACAGGCAACTTCTTATGCAGGCCCGGCTCACTGTCGCTTTTCATGCGGCTAAACATGCCCGACGGTGCAGTTGAAATTTTATTTATTGCATTAACTCGAGACCGCCTGGAAACGCAGGTCGCCGGACGTAGTTCGGAGGTGGGCATTGGGACCACGACTGGTTGCTCATAATAAAAGTAATGAAAATGATGTTCATAATGAAGTACACTAATCGACTGCTGCCGCTTTAAGTTTTAGGCCTTGAAATTGATTTAAATTCTCTCCTGAAAAAGGCTCGAGGGGAAGTTTGAACGATTAAGCGAGGACGACAAATGTCGATGCATGAATAAATAAATTGTATATAGAAAATGGACATATGGAGTTGTGGCAGCAGCGTGGTTCCTTTGCCAGGGAATTGATTGTGTGGAAAATTTAATGTGAGTGTGTGCGACATATTTTATAGCATACTTTTGAGTGTTTGCAAATGGCATTGCCCACATTCTGCATAATTGCAAGCATATGTAAAATATCAGAACACCCACAGCTCCGGGATGAGTGTGTATTTTGGATTTTAATTGTTAACACTCACATTCACTTTGGCTGAGGTTTCTGTTTGAGCATCGCAACTCATTTCAATAATAAAATTGACTTACTGGCCGCATTATGTGCACCATTTATTTATAATTTTGCGAGGGCTGCCTGCGAGCGACGGGGGGCGAGGGCTGCCTGCATTTATTAATAATATTTGAGTGAAAATAATGATGTTGGTGTTAAGTTAAGTGTAAAGCACTTTGTGAAAATTATTTTCCAATTAAATGCAACGCGGTGCCCTTTCCCCACATCGCCATCACTCATATTTGTGTTGAATAAAAATTATGTCGATGCGGCAGGTCAATGCACCCGAGAAACTCATAAATTCCTAATGAATTGTGGTCCAGATAAGAGACCGAAATACGGGAGTCAGGGAAAAGATGATTTCACTTGACAGATGTCAAGATGCTGCACAGCAACTCAATTAGTGGATGCCACAAATTGGCCTCAGTAAATAGTTACGTTGAGGTTGCTGCTGTCCACACGTATGCTGGTTGTGCCTTTATGTCTTGTCTCCCCATTGTGACAGGCATAGACATTGCAAAAATAATATTTACAGCAGGCGGTCATCATAAAGACAACAATATGCAGAAACAAATTGAATCCGATGATTTAAATTAAACGCTTTTGCGAATCATAAATCATTTCTTATAACATGAAAATAAATTGTTTTGGTTTAAAGATGCTTTTGGTTTATTTGTACTCTTAACTTACTTTCTAACTCATAAAATCGAAGCCTAGCTTAACATTTTACCTTGTTTAGATGTATAGATTTATGCAGTACCCGCCACTTAAACTATTTATCATTAATCGAAGCTTTAAATTAATAAGATGAGACAGCTTTGCAGATACCAACACAGAGTCCGTTTCTTGATAATTTTTTAATTATTTGAGGCCACAATTTACCGACTTTGCTCAAGTCAAAGCCAGGATTGATGAACTGTTTTCGTGAAGTTCTCATAGCTCCGTGCTCTCCATTTGGGGATTGGCGTTTTTAATTCCAAGGTTCCTCAGTTTGCGTAGCCGAAGGATCTGATTTTTGAGCTTGTGCCGGAAAACGATTTGGTTGTTGACGGTTTTCAAGTCCTCGACGCTGCAACCTTTCAAGTTGCGCACTGTTTTGGCCAGAAGCGTATCCGTGATGACGTATTTGGCCTTGGACAGTCGCATGTACTCCACATTTTTGCGGGATAGTTGCTGGCGGTACAGGTAAAGGTGGTATCCCACGTTGGGTGGATGTTGCTGCTGCTTTTGGTAGCAGTGCTGCTGTTGTTGCGATGTTGCTGCTGGCATGTTTTCGCTTTCGTTGATGAGTTTCTGGTAGCGCGGCATTTTTGGTTGGCAGTCGTTTTCAAGATTATTGCTTACGATGTTGCTTGTTCAACGTTTGATGATCGTTTGATGTCCTTTCCACCGCGAGCAGTGAGTTTTATAGATACTGGGCTGCCAAATCATGGTACCTGACCCCTTTGCGGGCGACTTTTTTTTGGGACCCTCAACCCTCTTCCATCAGCCCGCTACCTGCCCACATGACTTATGCCTCAGCTACTGCCGCAATAAAAAACAATTCATTCTTAATCTGGCGACCGCTATAAAGTTTTCGTATTTTGCAAACACTTTCATTCTTAATCCGTTCCACTAATCCGCCCACGCGGCCGCCCTGGCAATCTACAACATGAAAAAACATCTCAACTGTCGCGTATAAAAAGATTAAGTGACATTACACAACGTATTTTCCCAAGCAGCTGAAAAATTCAGCAAATGCCGATGAGCATGCACTTTCCTGTCTAGAAAAGGGTAAACTGCAAAGCAAGGAAGGATGTCAGCCGAATAGGATTAGTGAGCCGTTGCAGCTGCTCCGCCTTCCAGGATTCATTAATGATCACCGAGAGGGATGGAAGAAACTTGAGTTCTCTTCGCGAATTATGAAATCTCACCTGGAGAAAATATTAATAGTACTTTTCTAGAAAATTAGTTAAAGAATAATAAATCAATGATAGCAGACAATGAAAAAATTTAGAAAAAAAAATTGTAGAAACAATGTAATATTTATTTCTCTATTAATCAGAAAGCTATTATACTTTAGTTGGGAATTTGCAACTTGGCTTATTCCCCTCGAGTTAAGACATTATTTTTGAATCCTTGTACAAAGTATGACTTGGCTACTTGAAAAGCGCCGAGATCAACTTTCAAAGTGCGTTGTCAGAGGCGGTGGGCAGCGATGCAAAGTGCACTCGGATGAAAATGGAATGGAAAATGTCGCATAGATTTCATGGAAACTTTTGCACATTTTCACATTTTTTGTTTTTGCATAAACCATCATGTCAAATTCTTGATCAAATAAAACAAAGTTAAACCTACTTTTTGTGAGCTAAAATAAATACGCCCAGGAAGGGGCCAGGCAACAAAAATATAAGTAATCAGTTGTGACAGCCAAGAGAAGTGGGAAAATATGAGGAGCGTCGGCGAAGAAAGTGATAGACCTCTCGCAAAATTATTTCAAACTTTTGCTTTTTTTATTTCTTAAAGCTTAACGAGACGAAACGAAACTTTTTCAAAGTTAAATGTTGAAATAAGCAATTTTCGCGTTCATCTATGGAGTACACACATACTGTAGACTAGACAAGATGAGGCTAAAGGAGAAAAAAAAGATTGAAAAGTAATTGCATTCAAGAGCTTGTAGGTAAAAATTTATGGCCATAGTGCACAAGAATCTAGGAAAAGGGCAAAAACACAGCGGAGTGAATAAAAAAATGATGCTGATGCCGCTATAGCTGTTGGTATTGCAGTTGCTGTTGCTGTTGCTATTGCAGTTGCTATTGCTGTTGCTGCTGGGAAATATTGAAAATGTAATTCCAACTGTTGTCTGCCCTTCTGCCCGGCGATGGTAATTGCAAAAACCGGGAAAGCAGCTCGAACAGCATAACAGTATTACGAGTACCAGAAGCGAAAGCAGCTCCATTCGGAATAAAAGTAAGTTAAATTGAAAATGAAATGCAATCAGCTTGGGCTCTTTTCTGCACTTCTTTGCCGGTCAGAGGCGCTTGAATCAGTATCTCTATCTGCATCTGCATCGAAATCTTTATGGGTATTTGTATCTGCTGGACGTGCTTCAATTGCAGTTGAATTATTAACGGAAGGTGTCAACATTTTAGTTGTCTAATTGAGGCAGCAATTGGATCATTACAAATGTAGTGAGTAATTTGACTTTAAGAGGAACAATTTCGAAAAGATAATTCCAGGGTAGAAGCCAATTTTCGAATGCTTATACACTTAAAGGGGTACAGCAATCGTCTCAAGTACTATCTTTTTTCCAGGGCAATTTTCTGCCAATTTCTGACAGTTTATGATGGGCAAACATTCAATATCCATTTTGGGCCTCCTTTTATGGCTTATTCTGCAAGGATATTTGTACAAAGTTTCCCCTCCATCTAGTCATCCAGCCATCCAACTGGATGTTATATGCACAAGTGTGTATCCCGGCTAAGGCAAAGGCTTTTCTGACTGCACAATGAAATTGAAACATATTTAGGTGAGCTCTTGTCCTTAGGCCGTCCGAAGACAGGCAAGGATTGGGGCGAGAGATCCTGCCAGAACAGAGGCAAATTGAATTGAATACAGATGAAAGTCCATCTGGGTGCTTAAAGGCTGGCTCAAGTCTTCTTGGGGCGCCCCTCCTACTGCTGCGGTAACCGAAAGTGCAGTGTCACAACATTTGAAGACACTTATCGCCTAATCAAAATGTCATAAATCAAGCAACTCGGGGGCGGCCGGCTTGGAGTGACAGCTCTGCGCGGACTGGCCAGTGGCCACTGAGAAGTGCCTGCTAAGCGTTAATTCGCTGGACTTCAGCTGACACGATAAACAGGGGACTTTGGGTCGCTCTCAGAACCGGGTGTAAATCAAATCAAATGACAATTAAAGCGCCATTCAAAGCCAAACGCCCCACTCGAAATGCAAGTCGCATGCAAAAAGTGCAGCTGGCAAATATTCGAAAGCTAAAAATGGGACAGGAAGCCGGCGAAAGGAGTGGGTTGGTGGTGGCAATTAATTAAGGCAAACCTCAGCGACATTGCTCAAAAGTATGCAACACACGAACCGCAAAGGCAATGAAATATTGCAATCACTAAAAGAATGAAAAGCCACCGAAGGCGGAGGAAAATGCGAAAGAGTCGGGGATGGCGGAGCAGTCGCAGAAGGGTATGGGTGCTGGTTAGTCAGAGAAGCCAGAGACGCTGGAAGCTTTGGGGTTTTCTTCCACAGCTCTGTCTTCGTCTCAGCCCTGCTCCGACTTCTCCTTTTTAGTCGTCTCGGTTGGCTGGCTGACGCCCGCTTGCCAAAATTAGTTTCTGTGTCAAAAGTTTGAAATGAGCAAGCTCCTCTTGGCTACGGCTATTGCACTAAGAAAAATCCATGGTTATATTTTGCTACTCATTCAGGCATTTATGACTTTTCCACATTTTTATTAGATCTATTTCAAAAAAGTGGGTTGTTTGTGTCTTGACAAAAATGATACAAATTTTTAACATTCATTTAAAGAAACCATTTTTTCAATATGTTTATAATTAATATCATCACCATATACATTTGTCATAATTAACATATTCAAATATTTAAAAGCCCCTATCAATCATACAAAAAAATTCAATTGCCAGAATTTCTACCTCTTTAGGGAAATAAATTAGCCAAATATTTTGGAAATATTCACTTTTTGTACCAAAATTTTCATTTCCATAAATCTTGTTTACTTCTGTAAATGGTGCTTATATTTTCACCGTGTTCTTGGAACTACCAATAAAAACTACCCAACGCAAAGAAGGAAGCCAGAGGAAAAACTACTCGGCTGAGGGCGGCGAGAGGACAAAGTTTGCGCTGCGCTGATGTAGTTAAGAATTGGCAGCAAATGCTGCTTAATTTCAAAAGAAACTTTACGTATTTGTCATGCGGCGCACATTCATTGCGGTGTTCATTTGAGCGCTCATTCAGGCAGTAGACCAAAAACCCAAAGAAAAAGCCAAACGCAAACCGGAGGCCACAGAGTCCAGGAACCCGCCCAAAAGAATTTGACAAACGTTGCCTTGGTCACTCGCTCGCCAGTGACGAGAAGATGAAGATGACTATGCTTCTGCATTGGACATTCGCTTAATAATTCATCAGAATCACATCCAAAGAAGTGGCGATCCCAGTGTGAGTCGGGGAACTCGCGTTAATTTGCGGTGGCCTAGTGAATGCGGTAGTAGCCCCCTTGCGGCGCTCTTCTTCGGGCACTTGTGCGCCTCATTTCCTGTGGCCGACTGCCATTTGACTTGCAGTTTCCGTTTCCGTTTCAATGACGCTTTGATTGGCCTTGCGGTATCCGCCTGTCGACCCCGCGACCCGCGACCTCGCCGCCAAAGGTTTGACTATTAAGCGATAATTATTTGTGTGGGCAACGCGATTCTTTGCCGACCGCATCGCAAACGTTCGAGGGTTTCGGGCACTTCCAATGCGAGTATTTGGTGAGCAGAAGTTGAGTTCCTGCCGACACACTTAATGGCCAAAGTTGATCTATTTGAGCCAAGGTTCTAAATTAAGGCAAGACTGGACAGGATCTTTTCATAATGTCTCAAAAAATATATCTCAAAAATCAAATCACTTGAAGACCTCTAACTAGTTTGCTGAGCAACTATTGGCCGTTTGACGCTTCAACGGAAGGAATAAATAAATATTTGATTGCAAATCGAAATCTGTTTGGCTGCTGCATACAACAGTCTCAAAAGCGCAAATACAATAAAACAGATTAAATATGGCTCGATGGGTCAAGCAAATACTTTTGCACGTATTGAGATATTCGTATCTGTATCTTTTGGCACTAAGTATCTCACCTGGTTAGTCTCTCTATCTTTCCGTCGTTCGGCCGTTCAATGGCTTTTCGTTATTTTTCTGGGCTGTTTTTGTGGGTTTTCCTGATGCTTTTGCTGCTCCCACTGCAAGTAAACATAAATAAATTGTTATCTTATTAGTGCTGAGTGGCATTGGACTGATATTTGAATTTCGGGCATCGCCCAGCACAGTACAGCGCAGCAGAGCAATACAGCACGTTATTTAGTGTTCAGTGGAAAAGCAAAACAATTGCGATGCGAATTGCAATCTTTACGTTTAATTTAGCCGCCGAAAGTTGCGCGCAATTAAGCAGCCATGCAACGCATCAATTTATTTAATTTTCATGTTTATTCCTATTTGTATTTGTTGTTGAATTTGCATTGGTTTGCTTTGCAGATAAACAACACACTGGGTGCGTGCCTATCGGATCGATGGAAGCGGAAAGTGGGCATTGGGTGGCTGGGTGGTTGGGTGGTTGGGTGGTTGGGCGGTTGGGAAACTTCATTATCACCCACCGGATAATGGGGAGCTTGGGCGTGGGCGTTGATTTCTTTGGCCGTTAACATTTCCGGGCCGAGGTGCGATGCAGTCGTGTGTGAAAATGATTTTAAAATTGGCGCTGAATTGTGCAAAGACAATCAAAAGGCAATGGCGTTGATGATAATGGCGGAAAACAAAGCAAAAGGAGAAGAGCGACGTGCTGCTGCTGGTGGTGCTGGTAGGGAGAGGTGAAATTTTGACAGCTTTTAATTGTGCAGCGAGGTGAGCAATGCTGCTGAATATATATTTGCCAAATATACACATTTAACTGACTTTGCCGCATGCAATTATCAAAACGCATCACGCGTCAGAGCCAGGCCCAGGCCCGAATGATAAGAGCAGGTAGTGGCAAAAAGCGGCACTCTGCCACATTTTGAGGGAGAAAGGGTGCTGGTGGCAGAGGCGACCCGGGAGCAGGCGGGTAACTGTCAGCTTAACGCCTCAACGAGCAAAGTGACGGCAAAATTGCATTTGCCTTGGAGGCCGCCGCCGCAATTAACGCGGCATCATTTCTATCCAACTTGGTGATATTTTAACTTTACTTGGATTAGACTGAGATTTTAACACTTTCCCCTAATGTTGCATTAAACATAGTATTTATAGAGTTGCTTCTTCCCAGCCGAGGCATAATATTTATACGACAATTATAATATTTACTCAAGACCAAGATCCGTTTTCAGGGGCTAAGTGTGACTTTCGTTAGTAGACCAAAGTGTGAGTTTTCTAGCCCTGATGCGTCAGGCCTCTATGACTGATGGTCTTAATGGCAAAAATGGCAAAGTGAGTGCGCACTTTAAGCCAAGAAAACGGCAAGATGCAGTCATCATCATCGGTTGTGTAAGCCCAAGACCTTCAAGCCATTTATAAGATTCTCATACTCCTATGCAGTCAGCGGTTTTAATTAAAAAACGTTGAGCTTTTCCCTGGCATTGGAGAATTATGTAAATGCTCCTCCAACTACGTCTCTAGATCCTGCTCCTCTCGATTCCACGGAAAAGTTAACGAAGCATAAATCTGTGCGCCGTCGTCTTGTTTCTCGCTGATAAGCTACAATCAAATGCAATCAAACTAAATTCAATTTAATGGCCAAAGTCAGACTGCAGACTGGAGACTGGAGATTAAAGAGCAAGGAGCAGTCGCGCTGCAATTGAAGTCAAGTCAGTTGGAAGGGAGCAGACCGGCAGCCAGCAAGCATCTAAATTACCAGCTCAAGCTCAGGTTCAATCTCTCAATCTCAGGCGCAATCTGGGGCTCCTTTCGCTTCGAGGTGGCCAAATATTGCTGGGAATTGATTAGATACGCCTAGTTGTGCTCAAACTAGAGCCGGATGCAAGGATCGGCTTAAACGCAACCAATACTTGCCTAAAATTTAACCATTGATGGCATTGGGGCATGGTTTCTGCATAAAAGAAGAAGCTTGTATATATTAATTTTCCCAGAAAGCCTTGCTGTTGTGAGGTAAACTAATATGCAACCTCCAAGTGGACTTGGGGCGTGGGGAAGCTGCACCGCTACCGACAGCTCGCTTGTTGCAGTTGGAGGGGCAGTGGCCACCTGCCACCGCCGCTGTCTGTTCCCCTTTCGACTGACTGACTCTCCCACTTTTCTGGCAATTCAAGCGTTTCGAAAACGCTTCTGAGCCGGCAGCTCTGGCCTCTGCCCTTCTTTTTGCCCTCTGTCTAGTCTATCACTAGCGCCCCTTCAATGCACTTCGTTCCTGCCCTCCGCCCGGATCCGGCCTGCTCCGATTTTATTGGCATCGAAGGCCCATCGACAGGCTGCGACCGCAGAACTAAGCCTGTGCCACTGTCTACACTGGGAAAGGCATTAGTTCTCCTTACAAGTTATTATTAATTTTTGAATATTAACTAAATAATGTAGTACCTCTAAATAGTAGGTAAATCCAACAAGACAAAAACTAGAGGTAGTCATTAATAGAAAGAAATTTATAATCTTTTTATTTATGGACTTTTTTGCCAGTGTCCTGGAACTGTTTCCTTTCTGTGGCTTTTTTATGCAGCTTGATGGCTGGCTTTCGATTTCGCCCTCAACTGCACTCCACTTGCCGAATTTCTGTTTGACTGTGTGCTGGAGTGAGTGTTTGCTTAACATTGTTCGATACTTGGTTCGGCGGTTGTTCGCCGCTTTCCGCCCAATCCAACCCGACCCATCCACTCCCACTGGCACCCACTCTCACTCCACCACGACTTCTTGGCTTCTGTTCATTTCTTGACTTGTATGTTTATCTCCAATGATTTGCGATTTTCCGGCAATTTACGCAAAAATATGTGACGAAATTTCAGCTCTCCCCCACAGGCCCCTACTCTCTGTGTGTGTCTACTGAACTGCAACAGTTTCGTGTTTTTCTTATTCCATTTTAAAATATCTATCTTCCCCCAGCCCGGGCCCCACCATCTTTATGCGTTGCGCGCGTGATGCCAGAGCCCCAAAAATGTGCAGAGGAAATTAGCGTGCAAAAATGTTGATGGCAAATATTTGTCGAGGGACGGGGGCCTTGGGGGGATAAAATTGAAGACAACAACGGCAGCTCCCACGCTTTTCCATTTGCTTAACGAATTTGGTAGATTGTCTCTGGCATTTGGCTGCAGTTAATTGAATTCGAAAGGTGAAAGGAAAATACTCAGGGACGGATGGGACGGGATCGATTTTGGATCGGATCGGATGGAAGTCGACGATAACAATGAAATAATTCACTGCCTGATTTATCGGCCTGGAACAGACGCAAACAGCCATCGATTGTCGGTTAAAAAGGGCCGAGATTTGATTGCCAAAAGGTGAGGTGTTCATTTTTTAAACGCGGACTCGGAAGAGGTGAACGAAAGGCATCATGGGCAATTATTTAATTGTCAGGGCTTGCCGGAGCGAAATTACATTTATATTACGTAAATTTAATAATTCCAGATCCTCTCTCTTTTTCATTTTATTTCTATTATATTTTCAAACAATAATATTTACTTATGCACTTGTCAGAGTGCCATTTGCTTGGCAAATAACAATAAAAATTTGCTCAAATAAAATGTTTAAATGAAAACCTTAGGGAAAATGCCTGTGGCCGGGACATCATCATTATCGTCGTCGTTATCTCCGAGATAATTGTCGCCATTGTCAGCAACATAATGATCATGTGCTGATTTGATAATTAAAAGCAAACATTAAGCGAAAGCGGCACAGTACAAGTAAGCCTCTGCGAATACTAAAGCCGCCATAAAATGCCCGCAAAAAAGCAGGGAAAAAAAAAGCAAACGATTTTCTTAAATGCCTTCAAGATAGCCTTGCTTGAGCCAAAGAGCCCCTGCTGACCAATAGAGGCAGAGTTTACTACTTGGACTCATAGGTAGTGGCACCTAAAAAAATATTGTATAGAAAATGGATAAAGGGTGTCTTAAAGTCATAAAAATTTAAGCTTAGTCTGTTCGACAGATATTTTTTATGGATAATAGTTTGAAGAGATCTTTATAGTCACCTTTCTTATATGGTAAGTTTTCAGTGTACCACCCCATTCCACTTTACTCCAGTGACTCGCATCCTCCACTAGATGTGTCCACTAGGTAACAGTAGCAGCCGGGGACTGTCTCAGTGTCTAACTGTGGCAGCGATAACAACTTTCGTGCGTGGCCAGGAGCGTAGAAGAGGGGGGCCTCCAGTCAGTACCAGGAGGGGGTACTAGATGGCGGGAGAAAAAAAAGCAGACAGCTCCGGCTCCTCCTCCTCCTCCCCGAAAGTTCCTGGATAGGAACACGTTTCGATTCGTTTCGTGGCGACAAGGTTTTTGCTCCGCTGATGAACTCGCTCCGGCTTTGGGTTTACCCTCATCCCCATGCCCCATGCCCCTCCCCATTCCACCCTATCAACAAGCAGCTCCATCGATTTATCTGCTGCCGGCCAACGCATTTTTCATTAACACGCCGGCGAAAAGTAGTTGATCCGCTTTTGGCCGTTACACTTACATCTGTGTATATGCGATACATCTTATTGTATCTGTATCTGGCAGATACGCTGGCTGGCAGATATATGTGCGAGTACAACGCAACAACCGCAAGCCCAAAACCAGACCTTGTGCCACTTTATGTGCGTGCCCCGAGAATATGAGGCGAAAACAAAAAAACCAACAAAATACTAACTGGCCAATTGATTAACGCTAATCGACGCCATTTTGTGCAGTTTTAATAAAGGTGAGGAGGAGGTGGGTTGAATGAGCTTGTCGATGAGGTTTTCTTTTTATTTTTTTGATAAATTTTTAGCTGCTTTTCGTAAGGAGTTGACGTCGTTCATTGGCTCTGAAAAAAAGCCGGATTATTCGGGGAGCGGTCGAGCAACTGTAAATTGCAGCACCGGCCACTGAGCATCAAGCATCGAACACAAAAATCTCGTTTGCCTAATAGCCGAGTTCAAGTTGAATGGCTCAATTTCTCAATCTATCAATTGGCGTCGAAGTGGCCGTCGAATCAGCGTCAGCAGCAACATCATCGTAATTTTTAATTAACCGTCAAATAAATTGAAAACACATACCAATGCAGCAGTCAGTTCAACAGTAAATACAACAACATTGACAACATGAGAGATTCAGGTAAAGATACAGATACAGAACAGAGGGATACAATTTTGAACAACAATGCAGTTGGGGCCGAAAATAGCCGAGGATCGCAGTGGGGAACCCTCATAAAGTACTGTATCTTACGGTCCAAACGCGAACGGGTTTCAGAACAGAATCGTTTTCGAAAACAGACAAACAACAATCTTCGTAATTAATCAAATGATCATGGATTTTGTTTAAATATCCCAAAAATAAATACTCGAAATTCCCGTTTGTCTTTTCCCTAATTAATTTTCAATCTCTTTGGGATCTATGACGCGTACAATGGTAGCCAGAAAGTCCCATAAAACAAAATCCCATTCTACACTTAAATTCACATAAATGTTTGTGGTTTTTTTGTTACTGGCTACTGGCTACCGAAACACTTAAAGTTGCTCATCCCAAAGTGAGAACATTTGAAAGCTTCAAAGTTCATAATAAAGCAAAGTTCATGAACTCAAGAAAGCTAAGAATTTCTCACAGAGTCATGGCAACGGCGTCAATTACACGGGAATAAATGGTGGTCAAGATGGTGCAGACCACGGTGGCAGCCACGGCTACTTAGGAGGCGAATATATAGTAAGCCAAACTAGAACAGAGCCGACCAGGCCGGGACCAGTGACGAGCTTAACTTTTAACCGCACTGGCACATCGATGTGCCCGGCCAGCCTCGGCCCGGCCCGGCCTGGCCTGGCCACTTGAGTTCAGTTGGTTACGGGCGCCGAGCAAGTAATTAAAACGAGTCGAGAAAAATCAGCCCAAAGAAAATGGGAAAATTCTGAGCCACGTAACTGAATCTTCACAGTCAAAGCTGCTACGCTCCGGTCGGACATTGCTCATTTCGTCGTTTCGTAATTAATTAGTCTTAAAAGTTAAATAGCCCAAATGATTTCGGACAGGCTACAAAGGCGCTGGCTAATAGAAAACGCTGCCAAGAATGTGAAAAAGTGGGCGAGCGGTAGTTGGGACCAGGGACCGGGGACCGGGAGCCTGGGATACGGGACCGGGCAGTTGGCCGAAGAAGATTCAGCAGAGAATTTCAAGCCCAGTACGGTTCTGTCTTTGGTTTTGGTTCTGTTCGGTTCAGCAAATGAAGATAAGATATGTCTTTGACAGGACCGCGACAGCAAGAGGGCGGGAGGGAGGTGTTATGGGGAGGAAAATGACAGGGTAGTGCATATTTGTGCAAATTTAGTTTTATACACACACTGAAAAACACTGAAAAATATTTCTTACTACTTAAATAGATGTGGGAATTTCTAAAAAAAATATGAACCGAATGCCCCACTATTAAAGACCTTAAAAGCATGTTGTCTCAATGTATTTTTACAGGGAAAGAATTAAATTTATCCTCATTGAATGAATTTCATATTTATTTAAAGCGGATACTAAAATATTGAAGTTTTAAGTCGAACAAGAACAAAGGTTTCTATTCCATATTTTATTTTTTTCCAAATGGGAGATGTTCTGAGTTGATATTTGAGGTTCAAAAGATGAATATAAATATGAAGCATATAGCAATCGTATTTAATAAATAAATATTAAAATTCTTAAACCTTAATAATCCTAAAAATAAAAGCTATTTTTTTCTCTAAGTAGTTATTGCCATATAGTGGTGTGGATACTATAAAACTATACTACTAAAATATTTCTCCAAGTGCACTTGTAGACTGAGGCAATGGGAAAGCCAGTTGGCTGCTGTCAGTTTGTGTACGCATTGAATTGCAGGAAGAATTTATCTAACGCCGGCAGCGGCAGTCGAGTGTGTAAGTTCGAATGTGTGTGCCGAGTATCTGGCGGATACGTGTGAATGCTGCATCTCTGCCCGTCCCTGCCATATTGATTGAGACAGAATTTATTGGCCAAGTTAGTGCCCGGGTCCGTGTGTGTTTGTGTTGTGACTTTTCGGCATTAAAAATTTGTGCGTTGTTGTTGACTGTGAATATACCATAGCCACATACATACATAAAGCTCTGGCTTAAAGCAGTGCTAGCCAATGCATAAATATATTTGTATATGTATGGGTGTATACCTATGGTAAAACATGCATGTTTTGTGTTTGTGTATTCAAGTGCTGGCTTGGCTCGTTAGCCGAGCTCCAGCAACTCTTCCCTCCCTCCCTGCATTGGCATATTTAAATATTTTGTTGCAACGTTCTCAGCTGCCACACAAATTGGCAAAAATCAACTCAGCCAGCGCTACCTGCACTTACCTCCTTCTCCCAGCAGCCCACAATTGTATATCAATATCATTTGGCTTTCATACTCGATATTTCCCACATATTTGGCAATTTATTTTACACTTTTGCTGGCTGCCGTTGTGGAAATTGCCATTTCGCTTTAAGTGCGTTGCCCCGGTGCCTTTGCCTTTGCTTCTGCCTTTACAAAATTACAATCCACCTGACGCTGCAAAGAGAATTTAAATTAAACTCTAAAAGCCACAGATAAGTTTTGGGTACCATTTTGGAAGGCCCCGAAGCCATTAGCTTGTGTCGAATGCACAAAAATCGAGACCAGTATGAAGTTAAAGTTGCACTTGAGTCAGGCAGATCGAGTAGGCGTCTTTATGGTGCATGATTATGCATCCGATGGTCAATACATTGGCAACTCTTGAGCCTTAACTGGGCCAAGAGCTGGCCACTTTGCAGGAAGTGCAAGGCATGAAATACTCACTGCAACAAATGTTATCCTTAAATTCTAAAAAATATTAAATTAATTTCTGATAACGATGTAGAATTTTTTTACTTGATCAAATATATATGTTAGAAACCAAGGTTGATTTTACTAAATTCGACCATCTTTTCTTTCAAGTGCATCTCTTGACCGCCACATGCAAATTGCAACTGATTCAACATTCAAGTGCCTGGGAGTCCGGAGAATTGCTGGAAAAATTGCTGCCACAGAGTGTTGGCCTGCTCCTGGCCGGGTCCTATGTCCTGAGTCCTGAGTTCCGAGCTTGGGCAAGCTGTTGCTGCTGCCTTGCATAATTTATGGCCCCGTCTAGACCAAAGTGACAGGCTGGAAAAAGCAACGCACCCTGCCCCATCACCATCGCCCGATTCCAATTCCTAATTGTTCAGACATTTTTTTATGACGAGAATTTTTGGCATTTCATATTTTCCCATCTCGACCACATAAATTTACCAGCTGAATAATATTTTTACAAGGACTACCATGTATGTACGTAAATATTTGGCCAAGACAAATTGCAATAAACAATTTGCAACATTTTCATGCGGTTGCCGGGCATTTCCCATAGCTGGCCCAGAGCAGCAATTATAGCTCATAAGTTGGAAATTTTCTTTGCCTTGGTTTGGCTTGAATTTGCACTTGACCCAGGATCCATCTCCCTGGGAGATGCAAAGTTTATGATAAAATTATTAGCCAAATTGCCGGCCAGGGAGCCTGGCTAATTGGCTGCCATACTATCTGCCATATGTGAGCATCATGCCAAGATCCTAAAAATGAAAAATACTAAATGGATGGAGGGAAAAATAAAAAATGTGATGCTGCAACACATCGACTGTTGACAAAGTTTTGAACTGGTTTACAGCGAAAGCAAAAGTTGCCTCTGCATTTGCATGACGTCTCCTGGCCAAATGCTTTCAAATTGGGTTAACGACACTTGGCCAAGGCGAAAAAAGTGCACTTTCCACACAGCACACAGCAAGTGTCGCCATCAAAGTTTGCAGCATAGAAAGTGAAACTGCAGTGCCAGTGCAGCACAGTTGTTGTTAAAAATCCAAACAGCTCGTACACAACAATTACATGGCCGGCGATTCGCTCTGGCTTGATTTGATTTCATTTCGGCCTGCCCGATTTTAGCCTGGCCGAAAGAAAGTGAATCCAAAGTGAGACTGCTAATGGCAGGTGCCGCACAGAGCCAGCCATAAGTTGTTTTGCCATTTTTTCTGTTTTTCGAGTGGATGTGAGAGGATGGTCGGGGGAGTGACTGCAGTCGACTGACTGGGATTCATGTCAATTAGAGCTGGAAATGTTACCATCATCTGGCATCTTACGTATGCGAGTATAGATCGTTAGACAGATGGGTATCTGTGCGGGATTATGCAAAACTTGGCTAAGTATCGATAGACACGAAAGTTGCAGTGTGGAGCGAAGGAGGAGGAGGATCTTGGATTATAGCATAAAATAATTATGGTTACGAGGCATTTAACAATTAATGGTTGCAGTTTATTTTAGATGGAGAAATATTTTTTACGCCAGGCAACAGCGCCAACAGGTATTTAAGTCGTATATTGCCAAGAAAATTGTATTTATTGCCTTACAATTTATTTTTACACCCATATACTCTTTTATGTTCGTAAAAATGAAATATTAAGGCTTTAAAATCATCCTTCTTTATTCCATTTCTACTTGATTTACTTTTAAAAGGATGCACTCGTCATGTATGTATGCTTCAAGCCAAGTTAAGTATCAGCAATTACTACTTTGCCCACGGCCCTTTTGACATTAAGGATTTTAATTAAGCCTGCCTTCCCCCAGTCTACTTGTAGTTTGTTTCTATGGAATGACTTTTTCGAGCGCATAAGACACACATCCACAAGTCTCAATAATTATGCATAATTTAGCAGAAAACGAGGAACTGAACTCAAATACAAACTGAGAAAGATACTGATGCCACAAAACAGCCCGTAGATGATGATTGCATAATTCTGAAGATGCAGAATTTCTAATGGAAGAGCACAGAATGAGACTCCGCCGAGACACAGACACAGAAACAAACAGACACAAATCAGTGGGAAGCGAAATCAAATGAACTAAAGCCGCAACTTGTAAGGTGAGTCGCCTCCAAGTCAAGGAACCCATAAGCGTTGACAATATGCTCCGGAGGTGCAGGGACGGGAATCAGGGCTCAAATGCTAGAGCGACATGCTAATTATGCTGTATTTATGTATGTGCAAAGCATAAAACACGGACCCCGGAACTTAGTCTCCATGTGTGCGACATTACACTGGGAAAAGTCTTGTAACACCGAAAAACTTTGCTAAGAATTAGGGCAAGTATCTCAAGTATGATAAGTTTACAGGTCTTTCCTTTTACTTTTCCCTTTTTAAAATACGTTTTTGTTTAAAAATGCCCAAGTTTCATGAAATTTGTGAAAAATTTTTTTAAAACTTTTATTTGTTTCAAGTGCCAGAGTGCATATGTGCCGAAGTGCATTCAAGTGCATAAGAGGAGCCCATTTGGCTCAGCGGCAAACTTTTGCCTGACATTTGGCGTTGCTGTTGCCGTTGCCAACGAGAACGTTTCGCGTTCACGTTCACTTCGCGACTTTGACAAGAACGCGGCCATCAGAGGCCATTATCATGTGCCTCATCAGCGCCGCTGTTGCTGTTGCCGTTGCCGTCTAACGCCAAAGTCATTAAACTCTCGTAGCATCGTCTCCATCTCCAGCTCGGTCTCCGTCGCCAACAGTGGTGCCACCATCTCAATTTCCATTTTCATCTACGATCTTCCGGCAAACTCCTCTTGTCCAAACTCCAACTCCTGGGCCAAACGCCGGCTAACGACTAATTTGCGCATATGACAGGGCGACATGCGAGTCGTTCCATGGGCCTCTGGCTGGCTGGCTCATCGTTTCAGCCGTTCCTGGCCCTCGGTTAAAGATTGCCAACTTAAAACTGAAAACTGAAACTGGCGACTGGCGACTGGTCGGCGATGTCAACGATTGGCAGCTGGGATAGCTATGTGCGTGGCTTTCCCATCCCATCCCATTCCATCCACTGACGAGCTCTTCAGAATTCCCATCCAGCCAACTGGCTGGGATTGACTTTTAGCGGCCATAAACGCCAGACTAGGCCCATGACACGTTTATGTGGTTTAGATGATAAGAAATGTGCAGGCGCTGCATGGCCATTTAGGTGTTTCCCGCCCAAGGAAAAAAAACACAAATTCGAATTCCGTAACAATTGCACTTTAAAGCCGCATAAAATGCTGGCACCCGGGGCGTATGCGCAACAATAAACGAGGCGTTGGCCCAAACAAATCGTCCAATTTGTTTTCAGTTTCTATTGTGCATATTTAATATATGCACTCCCCCGTCAGCGGTTATTCACTTGTGCCTAACCAAATAATATGGCACGCAATGGGGAAAATGTTAAATCATCTAGTTCGCGGTGAAAGGTGGCAACCTGTGAAATGCAGAGCTTGGGTTTGAGGCTTGGGGAACTCCTTCAGCTCCTGAGAAATCACGTGTCAGTTTGTGGGCGGAGTAGCGGGTTAAATTAGTGTCCAGGCAGGTGAAACTTGAGGCAGGTGTGAAGAGAAATTTTGGTTTTCTAAAAATATTCAGTTTGAAGACTGCGTTTTGTTTAAATCATATGTTATTGTAAAAATCGTGACATGTGAGGTTTTGAAACCACTCCAACTAAAATAAGAACTCTTCACTTACTTATCTTTCGGATTATCATCCAAAGTATCAACTTTTCTGTGGCAGTCGTGTTCGTTTCATTTTCAAGCGACAATTGAAAGTCATTAACACCTTTAAGGTTTCACATGTGATTCCCCAGATCTCGCTTCACTCACAATCTGGCGAGGAGGCCAAGAGCGACAGTGGCTAAGCAGGGGGCTTTGACAATGGCATTAGGTTGTGGATCAAAGGGGTGGAGGGGCTTTGGTGGCAAGTGCACCTTCGGGGCAGCAGTCTAATTAAACACGACAGTGAAAATGTGCTCGCGCTGCCATTGACACGTGTGCATAACAACGGCAACAACAATAACGTGGCCAACACCAATACCAACAATAGGAATATCAACAATGGCCAATGTCCAGGCGGATGCAGTGCAGCTGATAGGACCTCAACTCATACGCATGCACAGAAAGAAATATATTTACTTATAGAAGTCTTAATATTCCTAAGAAGTCAGGGCTTAAAGCTATTTTAATTCCATTTACTATTATTATGTATATTTTTGTATTTAAATTTTATTAAAGCCATTTAGACTTATTTTGCTGTGTATAAACAAAGGCTGGTAAAAATCTGTTGCCACTGATTTTCCGTTTGCCCGCAGTTTCCGTGACCCACCACATCTCGCACCACTTTCAGGGCACAAGGATTCACGCACGTGATTTATGTGCGTGGGTGCGCATTTTAACGCGGCGACAGTGCCAAGGATCCTGCCTTTGGTCCGGCTCTCGGCTCTCGGCTCTGGTCCAAACACAGGAGCATGCAAACGGCCAACTGATGGTAACTTTATTGAAAGCCGCATATTTTATGTGGGCGTGGACGCAGGACACAGGAGGCTGGGCGCCAGACTTTCCGGCCAGCCGGTTTGGGCCAGGCCCCGGACTCTGGACTGTGCAATTCAATCAGGATATAATTTTATGCGTAACTTAAACACGCAGGATATGTTAATATTGTGGCGCATGAACACAAACACATAAAAGAGACACAGGACACTGGATAGTGGACCAGGGAAAAATCGTTGCACTTTACGCTCGAAATAACAAAATACTATATGTGTAAATAACGCAGGGCACGTGTGTTTGTTTGCGTGATTAATTAATTGTGTTTAAAGGATAATTGCCTCTAGCTTTCATTTGATTAAATTTCCATGGCCTCTGTGTACGGTGTGCGAGGGAGCAACAATGAGCGAGATAGCGGAATAATAAACCTCAGGTCAACGCTCAGGCAGCTGGCTTCCTGGCCAGATTACGCAGAGATCAGCCTGGTTAAACTTTCCCATTAAATTTTAAATTGATTTCAGAACGGAGCAGAACCATTTAAGTACTCAAAAATATTCTGCCAATCCCATGGAATATCGCTTAAGGCAGTGTCCTTAATGCGAAGACCACAATTAAAACGTGTTTTCTTAAAGAGGATTTATTTTTCCCTTTAAAATGATGGAAGTATATGATATTTTTTACGTGAATATCGAAATTATCCCTTAAGAGTAATAGGACTTCGTTTGAAATATGTCCTCCTCCCGGAAAAATTCTATTAGCTTGATTTTTATCAATCGTATTCCATTAGGCTGGCTTTTAACAACATTTTAGTAATTGATTAATTTCATTCAGTGTTCGTCAATTATTACCACAATTGAAGTACAACTTTTTTCCCATTTATTTTTTTCCCTCCATGCCAAACTTTTTTGTGCTTTGGCTTTTTGAATAATAAGTATTAATTTGTTGGGGAATTTTATGGGAGAGCTAAATTCGCAAATTAAATTTTCTATTTCTGTTACGTGACTCGTGACTGGTGACTGCTGAGTGGTGACGGTTGGCATGATGCTTTAATTATGACGATTTTTTATGGCCAGCCAAGATAGATTTGTTCGTTAACACGCCGAGAAGTTGACGTGCCAACTGTCTGTGGGTCTGGGTGGGTCCATCCCTCGACACCCCTCGACCACCACACCAATCCAAAAGCCACCATCTCTATTTTTCTCCTGCGTGCCACTTCCTGTTCCTGCATAATCGATGGCAAGCGGCAACTTTTTTGGCCAACAATCTCACACGCACAGGGACCAAGCCAACACCAGCAGCCAACAAAATCCCAACAACAAAAACAACAACAAAAGCAACAACAGCAATAATAATAATTTAACCAAGAGCAGGCGGCACCGGGTCGAAAAAGTTTTGTGAAACAAAATACGTAAATCTCTTTAGTTGGCTCATAATTATGACATTAAGCGGCGATGCAGCTTGAATTTTAATTGGTATTCCGTGCGTTTTCTATTTATTATGGCTAGCTGGCTGGATGCTTCTTCTCCGCTTGTTATTATGTTTATTAATAAATAATTTTGCAGCTTGTTGCCGATTTGTGGCCATTCATCGAGATTCGACATGTGTTTTGCGCCATAACCGTTAACAATTGTGGTTAGTCAACGGGCGTGATTAAGGCGCAACGGCCCAAGCCGAAGCCCAGGCAGTTAGAACAAAAGATTTTACATTTATTTTAATTTATTCGTTTTATTCGTTTCTCGAAGATTTCACATCCCAGCGCAGCCAGTGACCCGAATCGATTCGGTTGCATAAGGATGTAAATTAAGGTTAATGCTAATTGACATTTCGATTTGCACATAAAAACTCCGGTTCGAATCCCGAAAACAAATTGCTGGCAAATCCAGTCTTTACTCTTTTTTTTATGACCACATGAAAATTAAATTAAGTTCGCGTGAAAATACGGTTATTTCAAAGTTTGTTTGTATTTCTTTTCCCCTTTTTTCGTTGCGTCTTTTCGGCCACTTTGTTTACCCTTCACACGCTTGAACTTTGAATGTTCAGACACTTGGCCAATGCACATAAAAAAGAGCTGTTGCCAACAAACAACAATCGGGAGCACTGAATTGGTAACAACAACATCATTTGCCATTTCCGTGCGATTGTCCGTCTAGC
This sequence comes from Drosophila ananassae, assembly GCF_017639315.1. NCBI lineage: Eukaryota > Metazoa > Arthropoda > Insecta > Diptera > Drosophilidae > Drosophila > Drosophila ananassae. The sequence continues at coordinate 24,286,663 of NC_057928.1, forward strand.
TTCTGCTGATAGCAATCTAAGCCAAAATGTTGCAATGCCAGCAGTTACAGCAGCAACCTAACAACAAACGCCAGCGACAACGGCTGAATAAAGTTATTAGCGCATTTAACTGTGGCAACCGGCGAGGCAGCGGACGTGGACGTGGCACACTCGTGTATTGTTCGCATGTTCGCATTCGCCCGTCTGGCCAGCCACTGTGAATGCAATTTCCATTTTAATTACCACCAAAAGGCAGCAGCCATGCCAGAAACAACAACGACAGCGACAGCAGCGACAACGGGCCAAAAGGCAGACGCTCGGCAGACAAGCAAAACGACACCGACCGTGGCGCATGCGTCGTGATGCATAAGTAACATGCAGCCCAACAAAACACAAAACAACAGTAGCTATATCAACACCAGTACCTGCAACAACAACGGCAGCAACACCAGCAACATAGTAGATACATCATCCAACAATGGAGAAAAAAATACAAAAACTTAACGACAGAAATTAGTCACACATTTCGTGCATCGTTTAAAACACAAATGTACATGACCAAGTCTAGGCAAGAAGTAATGAAAATGTTTACTTTGATGAATTGGTAGGAGGATATAAATAAAAATTGGATTCAGTTTCATTTAATAAAATATAAATCATTTTTTTAAACTATGAGTTTAACTACATATTAAAGAAGTAGGCCTATTTAAATAGATCTCTCCAAAGAGTCGCAAGTTCAAGGCTTGAAAACTTTTTAAATCAATGCCAAAATATCATTTATTTCAATTAGAAAATTCAGGCTTATAATATAAAGAAACATTAATTATAATTTCCAAGTTAAAACCATGGTTGTCTTAATGAAGAATACAAAACTATTCATTAGTCTTAATTGATTAAAATTGATTTAGAGGCATAACATTTTTGTTTCAATGGCTCACAAATTCAAGGCTTGAAAACTTTTATTATTAATGCCAAAACGATTTCCAAAAACTCTTAAATCCCCTTCCGTTTTGACAACAGACTTTATTTCGCTCCACAACTCGTAGTTGCCGGTGTCATTAACAATTCGAATGAAAATTCGAGGGGTTGTTGTGGCTCGGTTATCACTGCAATATCGCGGCTTTCGTGGTGTTGTGTTTGCTATTGCCACTTGTAACTTAATTCGTATATAACCGGAGACACTTGCTCTCGCTCTCGTTGTGCATTTTCTGCATAAATATTTCAACACTTTCGCTTTTGTTTTGTGCCACAAGCACACATACTGTGCTATCTGCGGCGAAAATGGCTTTAATTATTCCCGACGTGAGCGACCTCTTCATCACAACTACCCCACCCGCACCCACCAGTTGTCGTGCATTTTAATTGCATTTTTATTTAATTTTACCTTTGCTGCATCTAATTTGTCGTCATCTTGCCTGGCCTGGCTTCCCTCGCCGTTGATATTTTGTAATAATTTTTTGCCATCGCCGCTTGCTACTGTTTGGGTCTCTGAGCTTTTGTTTTAGCTGGATTTATTTTGGCTTTCTTGATTTCGTGCTCAGAGCTTCCCACGCACTTGCAGATATTTCTGTTGTGTTGTGTTGGCTGGCGTCGTGCGATCGTTTGCGTAATTTCGAGGCCCAAGACCAAAACAAATCATCAAAGTAATTTCGTCACTGCTGACACTCACACTTGTGTGTGAGTGTACGTCATGAAAATGTACTTTTCGTCAGCCGGAGAATTAATGCAAATTTATATAATTTGAGTCGGACTACGTAACAGTTCCTCTGGCTTCGGTTCATTGCTCTTGGTAGATTGTACTGTATCAGTTCAGTGAACTCTCACTCACATGCATGACTGTAATTCAATCTACTTTTAAGCTTAAAACATAGCTTTCTTTTCAAAAGATTCGAAAAAAAGAAGGCAACCCATATATGCTGATTTAACTTCCGCTGCGTCTGCGCAATTCTACTGACCCAATTTCGGATAGGTTTCCAAACTCATTCATTGTTGGTCCGATTCGCTTGTGTCTGCTAATTTATGGCCGCCCCTAGTGGGCGTTGCGATTGATTTACATACAGACCGATTCACAAATGCCACAGTTTGGCTATATGTTTGCCTGACTTCTGACTTCTTTTGTGCTTTTCTTTTGAGTTCGATCTATAAGCGGCTTAAATTTACTTTTTGGCTATTATCGAAGCGTTTAGATTACCATTTGGGATCACATTATCCGACCGCAGATCGTTCGGGTTAACAATTTCAGCCATAAATTATGGCAACAATATGCCGGCTTACACAATTCGCTGGCCACTGTGCCGGGCAAACACAATATGCAAACATTTCGCACACCAAATGGTAATTAATAAGAGCTCACACAAAAACCGGAGCGCTGCCAGGCCTTATAATAAATTAATTACAGCCCCGATATCAAAGCGAAAGGCGCCGAAAGTTCAAAATTTGAGAATCAGAGAACTTGGCACTCGGAGAAAAGTGTGGTTAGTCGATACACAACTTTTATAGAAGAGAGATTTGTGATGGAATAGCTTAAAAATGAATCATAAGCTATATTTGGATAAAAACAATTTGTAACTCTTATTCACTTAATAAGATTATACGATCCACGACTTCTTTTTGAGTGTAAAAGACGCGAATGTTGAGAACATTCCCTAGCCTGGCCATCCCATTCTTTTCCAATGCCCTGGAAGTAACAGTAACAAATAATTAGCTTGTAAACTAAAAGTCATCATTAATAATGATTACCGCTGGGGATATGCCTCCCATTGCCCCCTCACCGCTCCAGCGGCATGGTGTGGGTGTTTTGGCAGATGCCGGCATAAACGTCAACATAATTAAGTGAGCGACTTCTTTGGCCATCGACATCGCCATCGCCATCGACTTTTTCTACTCGGCTGCGATTTATTTCGCATTAACGTTAAATATTGCTTCCTAATTAACCACGGCCCGCTTGCCACATGCAAACAGTCGGTGGGCGATGGGTTCTAAATGACGACCGATATATATAAGTATTACTACACGTATACCTCGGGTTGGGGCCCTCTGCCAGCAATGATGAGCAGGATGATGATGCGTCAATTTTGTGGTAGCTAATTAGCAGTCGATGAAGTATACAAAACGTAACACACGCTTACCGTTTACAGTTACTGTCAAAAGTTCTGGGCCGGAATTTCGTCCGAAATGCTCTAACTGCGATTTGGCGTGACGCATTACAGTTACTCTGATTTCAGTTTGTTGAAGTCATTTGTCGGCAGGTTGATGCCTAATACCCCTCTGATTACTGGCAATGGGATTAATCTACTGACGAAAACAAGGGAAATCATGCACTACGAATGGGGTTAGTTGATCTTCTATTACAAACTAGTAGCATGCTTTTGATTAGATTTTACTTAACTTTAGATTACTTTTTAAATACAAACTTAATAAGCCCAAGAACCGAAACTTTTACTTAAAAACTTATTTTAAATCACAGCATACAGCATACAGCCTTATACATAAAAGTCAGTCACTTTATTTAAGGCTCTTGCCCATTTTAAGCCGGCCCACTCAACTTTTGGTCCGCACCGCAGAGCCATAAAGTGTAGCGACAGTGCTCTTAGCCCGGCTTTGGGTGCGATAAAAATTGATATATAATGGATTATCGTTTATTACACGCACGATGCTCTCGATTGTTTCTCTTTTCCGTTTTTTTGCATTTCTTGCCAACAGACTCGAACCATTTCTTCGCCCCACTCGGCGTGGCATACATTTTAATGAGCCTTGGCACCCGCGCCTGCCTGCAAATTTGCATCTGCACTCGCATTCCCGATGGTCGCTCATATGGTTTTCAACCACCGACCAACCCACCGGGCAAACAAACAAAGAAAACAACGCAGCAGCAGCGGTAGTGGTAGCGGCAGCAGCGGCGAAGGCATAAATAATCGTACAAAGTATTGTCGGCCATAAATATCAAAGCTCGAGATCAGTGGATGAAGATGCTCCCACCGAGGCGACAATGAAGATGTGGCAAGATGGTGGTTACTCCCTTAACTATACTTTCCAAAAGACAGTTTCTGTGGCTTTAAAATTATTTTTTAAAAGTGATAAGATAACCCGAAAAATCACTCATTCAGAATTACAAAAATAAATAGAATAACAAAGATATATGATAGTCTTGAAAGTAAAAATATTGTCTTCGAATATTAATATTCATCCCGAAAAGAAACAACTGCAGCCATTGTACATGGAGGTGGCTCGGTTCGCGCAATTTCCATGCAGCATGAGTCGACAATAAAGCGCCATAATAAAGGCAGCAGCAGCAGCAGCAGCAACATCCACCAGAGCAGCAGCTACATCAACAACGGCAACAGTACAAGCAGCAAAGTAGCAACATCGCAGGCGGCCACAACAACACCAACATCAACAACAAGAACAATAAACAAGACGCGCAGCAATTTCACTGACTACTGAGAACTTTACGTACTGTGACGAGGACCAAGCCTCCCACTGCCTGGTGGTGCCCCCAGTATCCCTTATATCCCCTCTTCCTCTTGTTCTCCATCGGGTTTCCCTTAGGACTTGGTGCTGGTGCACCGTGTGCACTGAACGAAAATTGAGTCGCTGAACGCACGTTGCGCGCGCTAATGGGGCGTATGCGTAATGTGCGCGCTTATTAAAACTTAAAGAGGCGTGGTCGGACTCATTAGTCGGGGATTCGAGGAACTCTGCTTACCTTGCCGCGGAATATGCCGAGGAGTGAGCTCCGATACTGTTCGGTTCGCAACTGAAATGGAACAGAAAAGAGGGACGTTTATTAGTAAGAGGTTTTGGGTCCTCGATGTTTTAATATTTCTTCTTGAATTAGAATATAATTTTTACAGTGAAGGCATGCCCTTGCCCGTGTCTGTTGTTATTATATTATTGCTACTGCTCTCTGGCTTGCCCCTTGTTGCTTTCATTTATATTACCCGGACCGCTCAGCCGGCACTCCGGCTGCATTTCCCAGCCACTGTCTTCCCCTTTCTCCTTCGGTTTCATTCATTCGCCGCACGCTGCGCACTCATTTACCCTTTAACCGAAACGTTCAACTGCCTTCACGCCCACGACTTCACCGCCGCCGTTGCCGTGGCCCCCTTTTTTGCATATCATTTGCGCGAATCTTGTCTGTCGCCCCGCGCCCGAAACCCCTTCGCGAATCCCTTCGAAGCCCCTCCATGGCAGGCTGCCCCCGTTAAGTGCATTACAATGAACTACGCCGGAGCCCTCCGACATCCACCCCGTCGTGACTCGTAAATAAGTTTTATTGTGTTTGTGTGCCCACGCCCCCGAAAACAGACCCCCCTCAGATAGCTGCTCCCCTGCTTACCAATCTCTCCCCCTAAGGCCAGGCCAGGTCCAGCAGCGCTGCAAGTTATCGCTTCCTTTAGTTTTTGTTTTTAGCTTTTCCATTTTTTGATAATTTAGCCAGCTCGCACTCCCCAACGAAGTTGTCTAAATTGCTGGCATACATTCTGCCGCCGCTGCACCAACAAAAAATTCAGTTTCTGGGGACTATGTTTCCAAACTTATGGAAGATACTGTGCTGAAAGTCTCACCTGAAGTGCTTTCTATAAAACTTCTTGATAAAAATTATTATCTTTTTGAAAATATTGAAAATAGCATTTTCTTTCTGTGTGTCACTGAGACCAACTGTGTTGCAGTTGCCACCGCCGTTGCTGCTGCTGCTACTCCTACTGCGACTGCTGTTGGTGTTGCTTGTGTTGCCGATTCTGTTGTGTGGCTTTTGTCTAGGTCTCAGGCAAATGACTACAAGAGTGGGCTTAGCAGGGACTCGAGCCGAGGACTACTACTGCCCCAGCCCTCTCCTCTGAATTATGGCATTCCTAATATGGGGGATAGCTGTTGCTGTTGCTAGTGCCCCTGCAACGTTTTTGGTTTTATTGTTGCTGTTGCATATTTAAGAGCGAATGGGCACAATTGTTGCGAGTTTTATTGTTTTGGGAATAAGTGCGGATTTATAGAAATTTTTAGTTTTCCCGGGACCTCTGCTGCGGACGAAGCTAAGCTTGCCCCGCCAGAGATTTCGCATTTGAAGAATAATGTGCAACAATATTTTTAAGTGCAACTTTCAGCAGTTTTTCCGAGGCATATAAAACGAGATAGGGAGACGGAGGAGAACATGGAGCCACATAGACATCGACAGCATATGACGTGAACTCAATTACGTACCACTACTATGCACAGCTATATTCCCATAAAAAGGGGGCGTGGTCACGTGAGGCACTCCTGCTAAGAGTCCACAAATTACAAATGCCGCTTTGCATGTAAATGTGCAGTTTTCTGCCCAGCATCAAAATTAATATACACCGAGGCAGTGTGGCAGGAAGTGCAAGAAAGATAGCACAGCCCAGAAGAAAGAGATGGGGGCTAGGGAATTGGAAAGAGATAGCGACTGAGGCAGCAACAGAGACAGAGAGCTGGGAGCTGGCGCAATAATAACAATGAAAATGCACAGAATGCGCCTTATATAAACGACAACAAATTGCCCATTTGGCACAGAAGACGGTGGCTATGATGATGATGATGAGAGGAGTGGTGTGGAGGGGAGAGGGCAGTCCAGGGGGCCAGGGCAAAATGGTAAAGAGGGCACAGCAAACCCGTGACATGGTAGACATTAATTGGCTGCCATGTCACTCTGTTTATGGACAGGACTTGGCCCCGTTCTCGGTTCTATTCGGCTTGGTTCCCCACTGTCAACGCCAGGCAGTTGTGATCGGAACATTAGCGTTGGTCGCGGCCAGAAAAGGAATATTGATTAATAAGAGCCACTGTGCATGCACGATGAATGGCAATTCAAATGAGTCTACCTAGCTGAAAAATTGTGCGCCGAGGAGTGAGTTGTTATGCTGACAGATTCTGTTCCATGTAAGCTTATTGTTTTCCTCACAATTGCTTGATGATTAAAATTATTGGTAAAGAGTGGGTAGGGAGCCGGCATTTCTTTACAGATTTGTGTAATCAATTAGATAAGTATTTTTTTATGAGATGCCAACAAGTATGAGTTTTTAAATGCTTAGCATGCTTTTAGAAAAAGTACCGGAATGACATCAATCACTTAACCAAATCCTACATACGTTCAGCTGAAAAATAACAAGCCATTGCAATTTATTAATTCCTGCTGTCATTTCAGATAATAAAATAATTCTCCATGACACTTTGACTACCAAAAATTCCTCAGCATTTAATAACCCACTTTTCGAGTAACTGAAAAATATCCGTATCAATCCGATAATGGTTTCCACATCAATCATAATTGATGAATGCTCAGGCTTTAGCAGGCCTGGCGCCCCGATTGATGTCCCTGACCCGCAAATCCGATTCGGATGCAGTGGCAAGTCAGAAGCGGAAAGGAGGTAGCCATGCCAGCTGTCCGGGCAACATTACGCATACGCCACATGGGACGACCGGGGAGCTGGAGAGACAGGACAGGCTGCTGTGAGTCAGGTATGCCGGTTCTGTTTCTGCATCTGATTCTGATTCTGAGTCTGGTTCTCCAGCTAGATAGCCGTATTATTAACGCAGCGACTGCTGCTGTTGGCATTTGCAATTTTGTGCCGCGCATGTGCCACTTACGTGTTTGGCTGCCACAAAACTCCGCTTGGCTCGGCTGACTTGGCTAAGCTCCTATCATGTTCAAGTGCTTGGCCCCAAAAAAAAGGAGGGGAAAAACACAAAACCTAACTCTAACCGAGAAGAAACATAGGGCTTCTGCTGCTGCTGCATTTCCACTTCAGCAAACGTGGGGTGTCACATTCGTCGCCGCCAGTCAGTCAGTCATAGTCACAGCCAGAGCTTCAGAGCTGCAGAGTTTCAGCGTTTCGAAAAGACTGGGCTGTGTTGCAATTCTTGTGGTATTTGTGGCATAAAATAAAACGTAAATGAGCAGCAGCAACAGAAACGGCAGCACGATGCCACAATCTCATTTGGCCTGTCGTATTGAATTCAATGCATTTTCCGACACCTTGAGGTGTTCATTTTCATGCCAGAAGAAAATGCGCTTAATTATGCGGCCGAGCAAAGCGATTCTTTTATTTGCACATTTTTTGTCGTACTTTTTTTTTTGCTTTGGAGGTCGCAAGATGTCTTGCAACTGGAGCGTGCCCCAAGGCCAAATACGGAATTCGATGCACTTGCGGCGGGTATTGCAACAGAATGGAAATTGGCTGGAAAAGTTTTACGGCCCAACAAAAATTTGAAGAGAGCGATAACTTGAAGAGTTATTGCCAGAGACAGCCGGGGAAAAATCCCTGCAGAAATATGAATGAATACTTTATTGAATATTGTGCGACGTATGCAGAATGATGGCCAGCAACGCTGGCTGTTGCCCGTTTCTGGTAAACCGAAGACCGCAACTGACAGGAAACCATTTAAACTGACCTCAAATGACAACGACAGCTTCGGCCAGGACCCGGGCTGCCATCGCTCCCGCTCGCAATCCTCCATACCCTGTTCGAGACCGGGAAATATACAAAATGCACTGCCAATGGAGGGAGGGAGGGCCGCAAAAAATCCACCAAACCTCCAACCATCCAAAGCCCAAACCGGAGTCCGAGCCCAACCCATGGACCATGGTTGCCCATAGATGGACAATGCCGGGACGCTGGCTGGGAAATAAAAACGAGGGAGCGAAAGGAAAGAAACGACCAAAATGGTAGCTAGCCACAAACAAATTGGCAGCAATTTGAGGACCCAACAAAAGGCGACAAAAGCCCGACGAATGTTGTTGTAAGCTGCGCGACAGGACTTTCGCGGATTGTGTGACTCAAAAAGCCCAAAAACGACAAACAAAAATATAAAGAATGTCAAAAAATATACCAAATGAAAAACCAACAGAAGCCGGAATGTTGATGGAATGAAATGAAATATAGAATACAATTCCACATTTCGATTGATTTATATGCACGTGATGGGTCTCCCTCTCCGATCCAGAGATGTTGCATCGCCGATGCAACTGAAATGCAAATTGCATGGCTCAGTTATAATGCCATTCTCCCGGGCCAGACAAGGCCGACATCCAAAGTAATCCAATACGCAGGCGAGCCATTGGAGGAGTTTGTCCAAGGCCCTGGATCTGCCTGATGTATTTTCTGAAGTGGTAGCGTCAAAACTGAGGTGAGCGGACAAGCAAGACTTCTTCAGAGGTTGTAATGAAGGGAGTCTAGTTAAAAAGATATTTCTAATGATTCCCCCATCTAATAGTGCATGATGCAGGTTAAAAAGTTAATCTAATCAGTTTGTTATATGAACTACCTCTTTAAATTTTCTCCCATTACTTTTGTAACAGAACAACCTAAACCTGCGAAGCCCCTTAGGCCTGGCAAATAGTTTTGGCCCTCTTTCCGATGTCCGCCTGCGGGATGTTCCACTGTGTGCCACAGCGAGCATCTTAGAGCTCTCTCGTGTAACTGCAGTCACAAAATGCAATTTTAGCTTTCAATTGCCCGTGGAAACGGAGTGCAACCGCCATTTCTCGTTGTTTGTGTTGCTTTTGTACTATTTTTTGCTCCAGTCAGTTGGGTATACATGTTGTTTCTTTAACAATTTTTTTTTTGTTTCGGTTTGGGTCATTTTCGTTTGTTGCACTGCATTCGTTTTGCCTTTGCCGTTGGCCGTTGCCGCACACAATGGCCACGATAACTTTGCATTACATTAGTGCACAAGACTGTGTGGGAAAGACTCCCCATTTTCCCATCTCGCATCTCCCATCCGAGAGATCTGCGGACAAAGGCAAACTGGTTTCGGTTTCGCTCCTTTTAGCTCTGGCATTTGCAACAATTGCATCAATGGACGTGGCTGTTGCAATTTTAATGGTCAACAGACAGTATCAATACATGGATTTCTTTTCATTTTCTATGGAGAGTATTTATTAAAGAACGGTCAAATAAATATTTTTTAAATATTAATGGAGAGAGAAGTAAAATAAATATTTCTCGTTATTAAAGCAGAAAAATATCTGATATCTGGCCGAGATCTGGCGCGAAAAACTGTAAGTGCACCGAATTCCGAGGATGCTGCAACAACGGCTGACAGCTTTATTATCAAATTGCCATGAGCCAGCCATTTGGCACAATTTACGTCATGGATCTTCTCGGCTGCATATTTGGAGCATTCGATGGGGGAGTTTCGCACAGGGCACAGAGGCAGCGCAGAAGGCAGGCCAGTAGTACATAAATCACTTTCGCCGCAAGTATCAATCTCTGACATGTGGCAAAAGTTGAACTGAAACTGAACCTTACGGAACGCACACGAGTCCAAGGAAAGAAAGAAAGGAAAGGCAGAATGTCGTCGCCGTTGTCGTGTGACACTGAAATGCGGATACAATAAAAGTTTATTTTGTGTGTATGTTTTTGTCGTGTCTTCCTCTAGCTCGGGGCCCCTCGCACCATTGTATTTTTCTGGTTGGTAATACCCTTAAATGGGATAATATATAATTTTCCTAGATAACTTACGATTAAGTAGTATAATCCATTTAATTGAACCTTTATAAAACTAATTTTAGTTCAAGTCCTTAACAAACAATGGCAAAAATATATATTTTAAGCTTTCCGAACTATTTCTCTGTATCTCTTAAGAAACAAGTTCCACGATAGACAAACAAATATCAATCTGATATATACAATTTTGTCCTTGTCCTTAAGTAATAGAATATAAGACCTTCGGTTTGCTTGTATTTTTTCGAATTTTTTTCTGATTTTTTTGCCTTACTCTTTCATGGTTGACAGGACGCGAGGAGCAGCCAAAGTGCACCCCATGGAGCAATCACTCGATGCCAGCCAGGATGGGAACAACAAGAGCGAACGGCAACAGTATTGGTAAGGGCCACAAGGACACACACGCATTAACGGCAGCTGCTCCTTACGCTCACAAGCACACACATCCATAAAAGTTTATTAAATTTACAAGGAACTTTTATGCAGTTACTTTTTGACATGCTTCCTTGTTCACTTTCTTTTCATTGAAGACAGGGCTCCTTTTATCCTTCCTTTCTCTTCGGCTTGGCCCATAAAATAGACAACGACAATGTAAATATACATATATATATATTGTGAAAACTCTCCTTTCGTCCTGTGTGCGAAGGATTTCAATTTAAATGAACTTTCGGATGAGCATTTTATTTTCTTACACATTCAATAATTTTTTCTCCTTTTTTTGCAGGTCACACGGAAAATTACATGCCGAGCCATATGCAAATATGTATTGAGAAAAAAAAGAAAAACAAAAAAGGCTCAACGGACCAAATGGCATTGAAATACAGCCAACAACTTGTCATATGTCACATTTTGCGGCCAATTTTGAGAATATGTTTTTGTTGGAATTTATTTTAGCGTATTTCTTCCCCAGGCGAACGGAGTTGGAGAGGCAAAGGGAGCTCAGCTCAAGTCGGAGACTGAAACCGAATGTGAATCTGTATCTGTATCTGAGGCCGTTATCTCCGCCAACACGTCGTCATCGTCGCCGGTGAAAGGAAGTTGACCTCTAAAGTTTAATGCATTTAAATAAATCTCAAAAAACAACAATGTTGCCAGCACATTAAGCAAGACAAAGCTGAAAGCGAAAAAAACAAACACAAACAAAACTGAGTGCCGCGAGGGGCTCTGAGACGCTGAAAGACGAGCGGAGACGCTGGAGGAAATAATGTAAATTAAAAAAAATTTAAATTTTTGCATTTTTTAGTCAGGCGGCAATTAAATTGAGCGACGCGTGCAGCCTAGCCATAAAAATATTTGCCAAAAGCCGAACCTGAAGCCGGTTGGCTCGAGCTCTTGATGACTCAGAACTGGTTCGAACCGATTTTCAATCAGGTCTGAAATGCATATCACATGGGGCTTAAAAAGGAATTTTTCCAATAAGAGCAGCCACAAATTATAAGGTTCAGTAACCCGGTTGGCTTATGAAAGGTTTACATGACCTTTTTTTGGAGGAGACTTGAATCAAAGGGACTTGCTTATAAAATACACCTTTGGAATATCGTTATATTTTCAATTTTTCACTTGCACTTGTGGGAAATTTAAAAATCAATCAAGGAAAATCTATTCTCATATCGAAAAATTGTAATTAAAATGCTTTAAGCACTTTCGAAAAACGAGTCATTAAATGCAAGCTTAATTGACCTCCAACTGCACAGATTATAATAAAGGTCTATATTTTTTAATAGCGCCTCCTGGTGCGTAATCATTTGGATATTAAGCAGTAATTATATTAACCCTATTTCCCGCCTTTACAATTCAGTTTGATTGAGTTTCCGCTGTCATGCTGACGCATACGCACTGGCCGAGGCCGCGCTTCCAGTCTCAGCCTCAACTATCCATTTCAGTGGAAACCGAAAGTGATTTGCATTACAAAACTCAATTAGAGGCGTCAAATAGCCTTGTCCCATAGACTTACATACATCCGCCCACTGGCAGTGGATGCAAATCGAAGTGCCCGCTCGCTCAACTGAGCCCATTGATCAAATTTTGATTGACATTTGGAGTGGTTTCGGTGTCCCCGCTTTTTTGGGTTATGCTCGTATTTTTCTTGTGCTCTATTAAGCAAATTCGGTTGGCATTTTATTGATCCCATTGTTGCCTTCTAGCAGGCCATAATTGCATCATTAACGGCAATTAGTGCGATAGAGGGACGGAGAGGCTGGACATGGACACAAATCCGCATTGACAGGTCACCGCACAGAATGTATCTGTATCTCTCTATCTGTAAATGTATCTTGGCCTGTGTGTCAGTCTTTCTTCCTGTGGCCGTTATTGAAAAACGCCGTTAATTGTCCGCAAAATGAACAGATATGTATGCTTATGGGCTGAGACAGGCCAGCGGATACGGAGACAAAATGCTGTTCGGTTATGAAATGCGAAACTCTCTGAAAATGTAATCCGAGCTCCCTAGCAGGTGTTTGACGTCATTTGAGATATTGAACTTTGCCACTTGGGCTGGTTCTGCTCCGCAAACGGAAGTGAAAACAACAGCATTTAAAGCTCCGATGCTCCCACTCGATAAACGCATGATGAACGACCCAACGCATTTGCCTTCCCTTGTTTTTTGTTTTTCGGTTTCATTTTGTGGAGATACAGCCAGAGATACTTTATCTGAGAACAGAAGGTCACTTGGTAGGCAGGCCGCAACAGCGCCAACACGGCAGCCAAATGTTGGCCAAAAGTTTTCCTTTTCGCATCTTGACATGTAGCAGGAAGAAGCCTCAAATTGAAATTTAACAATTGCCTGAACATGTGTGGGTTCCTGCCGACAATCTGACAGCCTCTTGAGTGGAATAATTCTCGGCTTGAGTGGTGAAGGCCGTCCACAGATTCGAATTTGCGAAATGGAAGACAGGAGCTACTTACGATTTCGCTTTTCAGAAAGTGGAATTTATTTATGAGCTGACTGACGACTATTAAAGAAACAGGGTTTCTTTCAAGAGAGCCATTATTTAAACGGTTCTGTACTCCAATAATTATAACAATTAGTTATCCATTTCCACTGCTCCCCGCTTAACGCATTAAACACATTAAACTTTTTGGATTTGTACTAACTTGTTTTTTTAATATTATTTCTTCTGTGCAGTACGGGACTGCTGGCTGGATTCCTGTCATTAGTTTAAGCAAATAAGCGCACATAAAAAAGTATCAACAACGAGCTACTGCTAATTTTTCATACACACATATTTGCATAAATTAAAATGTAATTATAATAGTGTATTTTAAAAAAACTGGGGAAATGATTTATGCATGGAATAAACCTGAAAGAATCAGGGGACAACAAACGAAATTGTCGCTTTCTACATGAAATGTATATAAATATTTCCTTTTTTCTCATGTTTGCATTAATAATTGCTACAAATAAAATAACGAGCTATTAAAAAAATGATGTATATGTGTTTCGCAGAAAAAGCATAAATTTTACGAGCCAGCTTTTTGTAGTGTTTGGCGTTCACTTTTTAATTTTCAATATTTAACTTTTAATTGTGGGCAATCAATTTTAAAAGAGTCAAGTTCCAATCCAGGGCTCAGAGCTCATGCCGTGCTGTAAAATATATCAAAAAATAGTTATTTATATATGTATGTATATATAGTATATATTGCGTACTTTTTCGTATGCCTCGCCTCGGCATCATTTATCAAGCCGAATATTTTCATCTGTCAAGCGCAAAAATTGTTATTGAACTGAACTCATTTTTAGAAAGTGAGTTTCAGTTTGAGCCGAGTTAAGCCAAAGTTGGCCCGCACATTGGGGAGTCATCGATTATGACTTTGAACATTTTTGTACATTTACATATGCTCGTACATACCGACCACTATTCCAATGTACATTGGCTACTGTGCAAAATCCACAATTCACCGAATTGAAATTTCAAGAACGCTCTCCAACTACCACACAAAAAAGCTCTTACAGTTTCCCCCCATATGAGTTGATTTGTTTATTTATATTTTAAACATTTTTGTTTGCTTGATTTTTTTTTGCCCAATCATGGCCAGTCCACGAGCTGATATACATTTTTGTGCCCGGTCATGGCCCCACGCACAAAACCAACAGTTTTACTTTCATTTCTAATTATTATAATGTTTTGCAAGTGATCGAGATCTCCAAAAACCACAACGAGATGATGGAAATACCTGCGTGCTATTTGTAGGATCTATCCGAGAGAAAGTAAGGTGTACTCTTCAAATTATTAGATACTCTTCTATAATGAACATATTTATTATGCTGACCTCGAAATCTTCGCAAACTAATGTCACGCATTAGTTCTGTGACACGAAAATGAGCTGTTCGCGTTGTGGAGCATTGAGACCGATTCATTTAGCCGCTGTTGGCCAAGTTAACTCAGTCACCTCTTTCTTTGTCTCCATAGCCCCACCCGCCCCTTTTTCAGCTTGTTTTTATGCGCAAAGTTCAAACTACTTAAGACAATTATTTCCAGCACTTTTTCTTTTGCGATAAAAACTGGCACACAATTGTTTTGCTCTCGCTGCTGCCAGCTCGCCGCCGGCAGTCGCTATTCCTGTTCTGGCAATTTACTTGTCGCTCTAACTGAACTCGCCTGAACTTGCCTGAACTGAAACTGAACTGAATTTCACAGCAAATCGCTGTATAGTTCCAATTATAAACAATTACCTGGAGTGAACTTAAGACTCCCGAGTCAAAGTTTGTGGGCCAAGACAGCGAAAAATATACTTTTTTTATATGTTAGTGTCCCACTAACCTGAAACGAAGAGTAGAGAAATTGTTTACACATTGCAGCACTGTAGACTTTTTAGCACTGATATGCGAAAAATCAGTCAGTAATTTTCGTTTCGTTTTCGGGATAGTAAACTGGGAGTGAGTCACTGGCCAATGGGGCGTATGAGCAATTTCTGAGAGCAATCCGGTTGAATGACACCCAAGTGGGCCATTCGGACTTCGGGTCCAGCAGCCGGTATTAAATGTTAATATATTAATGATTTGCAATCGCTGTGGCAAGACTTTTCTTGACCAACTTAGGCGACAATTGGCCGCTTTTAATTGCAAAGTCGGCTTGCAGCTATTCCAATCCATTCCCATCCGGTTCGCTGCCAAGGCACCCTAATGTGGCCAGCGGATCGCAGTCCGGAGTCCGTGTCTCTCGGCTATGGCAATTCATTAACGCTCCACATACGAAAGAAACGCTGCAAGTCCGTCTCGGACTCTGGCTCGAAGAAAAAGTTGCTGTGCCAGTTTCTGGTTTTATTTGTATTTTTTCTCTTTGTGCAACAGTTGCAGCCTGCGACAGTCGTCGAGTCATGCTAGTGTCTGTCCGAGTGGCGTTGGTTTAATTA
This sequence comes from Drosophila ananassae, assembly GCF_017639315.1. NCBI lineage: Eukaryota > Metazoa > Arthropoda > Insecta > Diptera > Drosophilidae > Drosophila > Drosophila ananassae. The sequence continues at coordinate 24,302,457 of NC_057928.1, forward strand.
TTTAATTTTGCGCTCATTTGCATGGGGCAGGCGCTGCCTCTAGATTTGCCGGGCCTTTCGCAACTGATTTGCATCTCGGGCTGTTTTGAGAGGTGCAGTGGAGCGCATTGCCCCAAAACACCCACAACCGCCAGCGATCTATGGGCAGTGCCAGCCGAAATGGAAACTCTGGTCGCTGCCCAAGGAAAACTCGACACGAGCTGCCCCCGCCAGGCCTTGTTTAAATTGGGCAATGTTGAACGGTTGGTCCGACGGTTAATCACATGAACAGGAATGGGTATTAAAGTATCGCCATCAAGTCGGGGAAATAATTCACTTGACAATGTTGCTATTTAATTTATCTCTAAATATTACACCTATTTTTCTTTCCTTAGTTGTTTCAAAATGGAAAACATCTAAGCATGCTCCAAAGCATGTACACGAACCCGAAACTCCGCCCCACCCTGAAGAAACTGCGAACAAAACTCTGAAATTATCTTCCATTAAACTAAATTCAGCTTAAATCCGCTAGTATTTCCCGTAAGAAAATTAATTTTAAAGTCAGTTGATCTGCTGGCATCTTGGCTGGCAGTGCAATTTTACAGTCACTGCAGCCCTCGGTTGGATATGTAAATTTTCGACCACGACCAGAGCCCGACCAAAACAGACACAACAACAATTTTGGCCCCCAAAATAAATTCAAATTTTTTATGAATCAGGTAAGATGGGCTCACGTGGGCGGGGGAGTGCGTGACTGAATAGCAGACTTGGTCAAAGTTTGAGTGCTGTCTGGGAAGTGAGTAGTGCACAGAAAAGAAAACTTTAAATATATATTAAATATTATAAATTGGGAAATTCTAATATACAAGTTATTATACTAGTTATATCTTATTAAATCATGCCCGTTTTAACACAAAAGTTGATTATCTTTTTCAGATCTGTTAGCTTTTTTTTCTGTACCTCATTCAAGTTCAAATGAAAACTTTTAACTGGATTGAAATATGTAATACTTTTTATGTCTTATTTATTTTTCCAAGCGACATGGCCCACGCTTTGGATGCCACTGGGTTGATGCTCGCTTGGCCGGTCATCGCCTAAGCCTGCAGAATGTCTTTCAATATTTTATGCGTGGGCCGAGTGGAAAAATAGGAAGGTAAGACATCGACACACTGACATACACAATCTGCTGAAAAATTAATGAAAATGCCTGACCAAATTGAAAACAATCAAGTCGCAGGCGGACAAACAGAAACCGAAATAGACGCAAGCCGAGAGAGGTGGGGTAGACATGGCCAGAAAGAGACGGACTTAGAAAATGCAGTTGACCAAATATGCGCAAATATTGTGGTTTGAAACGAGCAACAACTAAAGCTGCAACGAGCCAGCAGAGCCGGTACTGGCTAAAATAAAGCGTAGCAACACGATGATAAAGATAAAGACGGTGATGATGATGATGATGATGATGGTGGCTGAGAAGAAGCCTCTGACTAAAAAAAGAAAGAGGCAAAACGAGAAGAAGACGAAACCCAAACAAGCAACTTGAAAACTTGATGTAGGTCAAATATATTTTTTTTCTCGTGGCTGCCAACGTCAACGCCTGTAAAAAAATGAGGAAAAAGTACGAGGAAGAGGGAACAAGTCTTAAATGTCTGCATCCATGTGAAAGTGTTAGTGTGTGTTACTTTCGGTTTATAGGCCACTGCAAGATGGCAAGTTTATGGAGAATATGCGGAAGCAGAAGGCTTGCAGTAAGTGGGGCCGAGCGGGGCCGAGCAGGAGCTAGCATCCTCTCACTTGGCCGAGGGATATAATGAAGTTTCCGACATTGATGAGGCAGCCATAGCAGCACAATAATAACCTAGAAAGGCAGCCTTTGGCCATTTTTGAATGCTACTAATTGCCAAAGAAAAGCCCAAATAACAGCAATAAAAAATACTTCAGAAGGCTGTCAATTCCATCCACCAGAATTATTAAACAATCCTTTAAAATGTATTTAAGTTAGAGAAGCTTAAAGACAGACAAGCTTCAGTTCTTATTTTGAAGATTTCTTCACAATAGTTATAGGAACAATTACGGACTGGCATCTGGGAGGAGGCTTAAAAAGTGTGTATCCAAGAAAAACATGCAACCCTGAAAAGTGGTCGAAACCCCAACCCCCGAACCGAACTCCCTGCCAAATTGGACCATGAACGTGATCAATTATTTCTCATTGTTGCGCATTTCTGTGGCTCGGAATCAATAACACAACAAAAGCCAAGTCAAGCGGCCAACAAGCTCAAGAGTCAAGGCTAACTGAACCGACTTGAATCGGTTCGAGTTGAATCGAGTTGCGTTTTTGGTATTTGTCTTTATCAGAGTCCAGTCCGAACTAAGCTTAAATAATAACTGTCTAGAGACCGCAACAAATACTCAATTATGAGCGTGGCCAAAAGCAGAAATGTATACAAAATCACATCGAATATCAATGTCAGTCTCTAATTGTGGCGGTGGCAAGACATAACCCAATCGATTGTGTCAAGATGTTTGTGGCTATAAAAAGATGATGGCGTTGGCTTGTTAACTTCTCAGTGTCTTTCGGTTTTATGGTTTTTTTTCTAGTGGGTCCGGTCTACTGACCCCACGGGCAATTAGACAAGAGGTGTTATGTTGCCAGAAATAGATCGGCGGTTTGCTTCGTTTTAGCCCACCTCGCCGCGCTTCGGTTCAGTGAGCTGGCACTTTTTGTCAAGATAATGAAATACTTGAAAAATGAGCCGATTTTTTTTCGGGGGTTCCGTTTTTTCTTCCATTGTTCGCGAGGTTGCAAGTGGCTTCCGCTATTAAAGTTTGCTTGTTCAGTTATTCAATTACTTTGGCAAACTTTTTGCCTGGCCTGTTTTCCTTCTTTGCTGACCTTTGCCAGTTTTTTGTGGATTGTTAACTTAAATGTGGCGATCGATCACGTAAGTAATGGTTAAATATCGAAATGGTGATAGTGAGTCACATACAAAGTCGGCTATTGAGTTGGAATAAAGGCTAAGCTTACCTAAGCTCAAGCCCCAGAGATGAAAGATATTGGAAGGCAGAGAAATATAAAAAGGAATGGCATTTTGGGTATTCCTATAGATCAGATTACAACAGCACATATTACAACAATAAAAAATTTTAATTACAACTTTTGGGGATTTCCTATCAAAGAAATTCTCGACCAACTAAAAAATAGTTTAAGTAGAAAGTCGAAAGCCTAAATTGGAGTATAACGAATAAGCCGCAATTAAGTTATTAATCGTCTGCATTTAAGACGTGGTCTAAGCGCTTGCCTTTCGACTCTGAGCCACAATTGAATTAATTCAATGTGGATTTAAGCAAACAACGGCTAATTTCAGTTTTGGAGTACTCAAAGGAAATGGCAGACATCAAGCCAGAGCTGGGAAAATGACGCTGGGCGGCTGCCACTACCACCGAAGATACCGTTTTTGGCTTAGTGGTCCGGCATTATCGGCTTTTGTCTGGCCAACACTTTTTGTTCGACGCTTCATTCTTTCTAATTTCGTTAATGGATTTGCTTTGTTTCGGTCTCAGCCGTGAAATGCTTTAGACAGAGTCGTAAAATTAATAATGGAATTATGTTTGCAGGCACTTATCATCGGCCATTTGAGGTTAATGTGCAACTAGCTGACTAAAGATCGTTTTATACTAACTCTTCTGAGTCGAGCTGCCAGTGATTGCAGTAACCATAAACCGGGCTAATTGATGACCTGTTTTTCAGTGGCCTGCCTTATATCTTTCCCCCATTTGACTAATGGCGACCAGGCCCAGCATGTGCGCGCCGCCAATGATATATAATTAGCCAAGGCGAAAAGGCAAATTGGCTGACCAATGTCTGGGCCAGAGTTTAAAGCCGCAAATGCCCAAAGCAAAGTAGCCGCGACGCCCTTCGCCTCCCTTCCACATTCCGCCATAATGCTTTTCTATAAATGGCACACTAATTTGGTAAGGGGCCCTACAAAAGGCCCAACACTTGCTTTTGGGAGGTCCCCCACCCCAGGGCGTGACTTATGGCCCAACATACGCCGTATATACAAAGTCCGTGGTACATAAATTTGTATGTTGCACATTTTCTTTTCAAAAGTTATTAGCGTGTTGAGCGCCATTTTTTGCATTTCTTTTTGATTTAACATTTTTTATTTTAGCCCAGCATATATTTCGCTCGTTCCACAATTTTCATTAAAAGACATAAATTGTGCAGAAAAATGCTCCTCCCCTGCTGCCGGCAAAGGAATGCCTGTCTGCATCTGAATCTATAGCTGCATCTACAACTGTATCTGTATCTGAGTCTGGTCTGGGTCTGGATAAACTGAGTGGGAGTGGGTGGCGAATGCCCTCCCACAATTCCAGCCAAAGGAGTATTTATATATATATGTGTGCATGGCGAATTCTTTATGTTTCAGCCTTTGCGCTTTTTATTTACAATTTTTTTCTACTTGCGTTTTTCGCCCCCCAGTGTAGCGTTTTGAATGAATGAAAGTTGCACGAGTGCAACGAATAAATGAATGAATGAATGAGTGAACGAGTGAGTGGGTGCCGGCTACAAGAATGTTGCAAATGGCCCAACAAAACACAGCATATTAAAACATTTGGGCGGGGTTCCACGCCCTATTCCAGCAATTCCCGAAACAAAAACCTAATGCATTGCAATTCCGTTTCAGATGTCGTGACAACGCTGCGTATGCTTAACATTTGCAATTCTTTGCATTACGCAGAAAGAAAATTGGACAAATGCCGACGACAAATTGCGAGGAAAAAATGAAAAGGAAACTGCCCCTCCTCCATGAAATGAAAGACAAACACATCCCACAAAGCCAAGTTCTCGGTGGTGGAAAACAAGTCACCTAGGGTATTGGGAACGGAAATGGAAGCCTTTCAAATGTTTGACGAGGTAAGTAGAAGCTAAAAATGTTGCAACATTATGTATTAAATTTTAAGAAGCGACATGAAAGCCTTTTACTTATTAGTTTGAAGTTTTTTAAGAAGGGATTTAAGGAAGTATCGATTACGAGAAAGGGAAAACCTTCCCTAAAAACATTACTTGAACTTAATTCTTTTCAACTCTATACTCCTGTGTTAAAGTGGTAACAGAACCGATTTTTTTTGAAATAATAAAACTGTTATAATGTAAACATTTTTGTGAGGCAGTAGCTCAACCAAAACCAGGCCCATTAAAGTCAAAAAAGGTTTTAACACTCAAAGTGGCCCGTTCCACTTCTCAACGCCGATTAAAGAATTCTTACGAGCCCGCGCCCACTTAAGGTTTTCACTTTTTCGTAAGTTTCGCTTTTCTTTCGGCCATTAAGTTTCGACGCTAGTATGTTGAGAGGAGAAAGAAATATACATATAAATGAAAGAAACATAGCAAATAGCTGGCACAACAACAGCGCCAGCACCACCGCCACCAACAATTTTTGCCCATTTTGCTGATGCGACGTCGTAAACTTTCATGTGCCGCCTTCGCTGCCAACTTTTCGGTCGTGATCTTTCACTCACTCGCCATTTCACTGGATGTATCACTCCGGGCTTCGGGCTTGGGGCTTGGGGCATCGGGGCTCCAGTGTCCGGGCTTTGGAGTCAGCGAAGCGTCCGGATAACTGGCAAACACACACGCCAAGGCATTCAAATTAGTTGTGGGCGCCGCTCGGCTATTGCTGGCTTTCCGCAGTTTCTTTCTATTTTTTTCCTCCTAATTGCTGGCAACGCACGTTCGTGAGGGCCAGAAACCAAAGCAAACCAAAACGAAACCAAGCCCACCGACCACGCCCACCTGTCAACCGGGGCACGCATAAATCTCGCCACCGAGTCAATCGCATCAAAGTCACGTAATCTATGTGACATTTTCACTGAATCGTTAAAATTGGAAAAACGCTATTGGGCTCCACTAAGTTGAGCACGGAAAGAATAAAAGGAAATTAGTTAGTTCATATTTAAGGTAGAAAATTAATTAAAAAATGGTAATATTTCAGTGCCATTTTCCACTACATTTCTGTTAGAAAACTATGGTTAAAAATGGGCACCTTAAAGATAAAACTATTTTTCAGAAACCATTTTTCTGACAATTTTAGAATTTTCCAATTTTCAAATTTAATTTAACAGTGCATTAGAGCCGCTATCCTCGCAGGCAGTCATGAATAATTCAAGCTGTGTTCGGTAAATGCAGTTAGTTGCACATTTGCTTGGCAAATAGTTTTTAAATCTGTTTGCTAATGTCCGTTAGTGGCCCATCAACTCCATCAGCTCTGGCCAACACTTCACGGCCAGTCAACACACTACACTAATGATTAATGTCAAAGTCAGCGAGCGAACTAAAGTGAAGCTTTTTGCAAAAACAGTAATTAAATTTTGTTAAATCTGATCATTATGTAAAAACCAATTGGGTTCTGCAAGCGCGAAGGTTTAATCAAATTTTTCGCACGAAAATCTTTTATGAAGATTTTTGTGAATTTTTCAGCTTAGCCCCTGTCGAAAACACAAAATGTAAGCTCATCGTTCGCATGGAACATACAATGGGCATGAAAAAAAGCAAAAAGTGGATAGCATGTGAACTCCCATACATGCTTTTAACAAAAAATAATATACGTTTACGGGTATATCTTAGTAACTGCATTCATTTACGTGCATTTTCCATATCTCGCCATCCATTGTATTTTCTTCGACAGACAAAGAAATTAAGCCAATGACTTTGTATGAATCTGGGAACTGAACGCATAATAACTGCACGCAATTCTGGCACTGGATTATCATCCTTTCGCGCTATCTTTCAAGGTCAGGAAGTCTCAGACTTTCAGTTCACATCATCCACACTGTGAAGGTGTCCTTGGATGGTAGTTTAATATCATTAATGAAATCACAAGTCTAAGAGTTCTACATATCACACATTTGTGAAAATTTTAATAAAGAACTAAATAAAAATTTCATTTTTCCATAGTCTCCAAAACTTGTCTTAAACGTGTGAATAAAATATTCCCACTCCCACTGTTCTTTTTTCTTTGTTGACAGCTTCTGAATGAGTCAAAATGATTTGTGCGAGGCCAAGACAGCAGCAACACTTTCCAGCCACACCCGCGCCTTTCGCTTTCCTCGACTGCCGCCTGGCTGCTTGGCAAACAGTTTGCGAGTTGTGCGAAGCTGGAAATTAAAAACGCTTAATGTGCACTTCCGGTGAGGGCCGCCGAAATGTAGCACGAAGAGGCAGAAGATTCCAGACCCGGCTCCCAGAAGTGCCGCTCCGACCAAGTTCCCGGAGCAGCAGCATCAAACTTATCGGAGCCATCAACAACATCGGCGGTCCAACAACATTTTACGTTAATATGTTTGTTTGTTTGTCTTTTGTTTTTGGCTCTAACCCTTTTTGGCACGTTTTGTCTTGGCTTTGTTGGTATGGTGTGTGTTGTTTTTTCTCTCCAACACTCTTTCGCTAAATGTTGTTTACTCTTTGTCATTGTTAGTGTTGTTGCCATTTTTCTTTTGTTTTCCTAACATTGTTGTTGTTGCTGCTGGTGCTGCTGCTGGTGCTGGTGCCGTCGACTGCTTAACATTCACCTACTTTTCACCTTGTTAGCCACTTCGGAGCAGCAGAAATTCTGCGCTTGGCCCTGGCATCATCATCGTCTTTACAGCGGACTGCGGACAGTGGAGGCTCCAGCTGAAATTAGAAGTTGACGCAGTGCGAAAGGCGGCGGCCGAGCCAGCTACCAAAGGCGGGCCAAACAATAAGGCTAAAAACAAAAAGCCAACAATGCAAAATGCACAAACACCCGAATCTAAGGAGGGAACTCGAATCAAAAGAAAATAGGATGAACTTGGAAAGTGCCAGCGATCTAAGGAACTTCAAAAAAGACTTTCTTTGCCATTCAAAGATTTTGAAAAGAGCGGGGAATTCAAGAGGGGGTCTCACAAAGCTCCTAAAACAAACCCCCTAAAACAAATGGTCAACAAATGGTATTCTTTTATTTCACACTCTGGTATAGCACTTTTTCCGGCAGTGTAAATCGACTCTATGCAGCATCGAGAGAAGATGAAAACTGAGCTCTAAGTAGAAAGTTAATTAGGCTTAAATGTGCGAGAAGTCGACGATGACGAGGCCGGCATTGAGTAGGAAACACAACAAATACAACAGGAATAATGGCAACAAAGCAGCGAGAAGATGAAGCAGAAAAGCCAATTAAAAATTCTTATGCTTTTGCTTTAATTTTTCCTCAGCTTTTCAGCCAATGTGCCCCCGGCATCCCCTGCTCCTCTCGGCTAGTAATAATTTCTGCTAAAACCGAGCGGTGCGGCATCTGCTTGTTAATTAATTTTTATGCATTTCTACAAATGTTCAATCCGAAAAAGTTTTCGACTTGGTCTTGGCTTTTTGTTCGCGTGCAACGGAGCGAGCCAATCAATGGCCAGCAAAACTTTCGTTTCAAGTAAATTTCACTTGGCCCAAAGGCGCCTACTGAAATTCGCCCAGAAAGCCATGAGCGCGCCCGGCCGGCCAACTTGGTTGACATTAATTGGACCCATTAAACGGTGTTCGCTAATAAGTTGGCATCAACTAAGTTTCGGAAGCGCTGCTCTAGCTCTCTTCCTCGTAGCCCCGGAGCTCGTCCCAACTTGTTATTGTTCTCAGCCTTGTCCGGCTGTCAGCTGCCGTGGAATCAAAACGATTAACACTCGGATTGTTTACAGCATATGGTGCACGGGATGGTGTGCCAGTGTGCGGCTGCTGGTCCTAACGATATTCTAAACCTGACCCAAAGTCCCCTTGAGCTGGATTAACCACATCCGACAGTCGGATGCCTTTACAAATTTATTTTAAGGTCAGAGTTCTGGTGGTGTATGAAGCGTTTTCATTCAGAACTGTTTGGCGTGAACCTTGTAACAATTCTAGTTAGGCAGTTACTGATTTTTTATTTCCTTCAAAAAGATTTTTTTTATACATTTTTAAAAGTTAGGAATCACATTATTTATAACTATAAATAGACCATTAAAATTGCGTTTATTGGCTATGTTAACCTTTAAAAAACTAATATTTAAAAAAAATATAATATTCTCTTTAATACTCATAATTACAAATTACAAAATAAATAGCCACCGGTAGTTTGTTTCCTGTACCAGCTCGATGACTTCATCAAAGAACCCGCAACAGTTCCCATGGCCAGCGCACTCTAACAGCGGCCGACAGAGGAAGCATTAATATGGAGGCCTAAAGGTCATCCCGTCAAATGACCCAGCGGCAGTGGCAACTAATTTGGGGCTTAACTCTAATCAAAGCCGAACACCCGGCCAGAATCTCACGGATGCGTGTGCCCGGCCCCAATTGAATTGATGGTGGGTCGGTGGTGCTGTGGACCCCTTGGTGCAGCTGCATTGTCAATGCTAATCCAATGGGGGTGGCTGGTGGTTGGGTGGTGCCATCACAAAAGGGCCAAGAGCGGTAATGGAAACTTTCAGCATCCTGAATTCAGTGAGCCTGGAGTGTGTGTGTGTTGTGGGGTGGTGGTGGTGGTGGGTCAATTTACATTTTGAGGAGCTGGAAGTTGCTTGCAACTGCCACTGCCCCAGCACTGTTGCATAATTAAAATTTGAAAATTAATTTCATAATTTTTGCGAGCGCTTTCATTATTAACAGTTGCCAGAGAAAAGTCCAATGTCCGAAAAACAAAAGCTGATGGTGACCAACATTTTCCGTTCTCTCAGTTCTGAGTTTTCAGTTCTCGATTCGCTTTTGTTTCTGGTTCCGAGCCGTGTCCGTCCGGTTGTCCTTTTGTCCCGTCCTCTCCGGCCGGCCGTTTGGCTAGTTCCATTTATTATTTATGTGCATTTTGAAGTGGAAAACATTTTTTGTTTTCCCTGTTTTGTTATATTTTTGATGCCCTTTTTGCTTATTCTACCCTGTGTCCACAAATACATAAAATAAAATTTTTTGTTGTAACATGTAGATGCTGCTAGTTGGGAAATTTGTCTCCTCCGCCCGGAAAAGTTTCAGAAAGGAGAGGGATTCGGACGGTGTGGAAAATGAGTGGAAATATTTTGCGTATTGTCATTTGGATAACATTGTAATGCAACTGAGCTGGGATACAAAGTTTTTCATGCCGGACAAGCTGGGATGAAAAATAGAGAACACTTCACACTCCTTGCGAGCCATGTGGGTTAATTAGTGGCAGCTGCATCAGCTCCGTCTCATTCCCGACAGAAAATAAAAGGAAATCACTTTCCAGATACATTTGTATCTTCATGCACACGCGTGCTCATTTCCGCACTGCCTTGGAAACTACAGTTCCGATTAAGCCCGGCTTAATGAGATATATCTCTGATGTAATGCCACGCCCTGCCACAAGACATTGCCCCAACCACGCCCCAACCCTCCCAACGCCTCCCTTGGCCATACTAACTGCCCATTGTGTGTAAATTTGTTACCATTTTTTCTTGCTTCTCTAATTTTATTTTTTCTGTTGCTGTGTGTTGTATGTTGGCTGGTATTGCACATAAAGGTAATTTCTAATTTGCTGGTGTTTTATTGTTTTTATGCCGGTTCAGTTTTATGGCACCGACTTATGCAACACCTTTTCGAGGCAGCGACGCATGCGTTCGAATTACACACATGGACACTAAACGCGTACCGCTCCGCAGGGCTGCGTACCGCTGCCAGCTGTCCCGATCCGCTCTGGTCCGATACGATCCGAACCGTAAAAGCATAACGGCATTCATTAATCATGCAGGCCACGTCGAGGTGAAAAAAGAACTTCGAGTCTACACTAGTACAAAAAGGTTTAATGACAAGGCTGGCTCTCGGAAATGAGAACAAATTGGTTGAGTGGGTATCTTTTAGAATGGTGATTAATGTATCAAGTCAAAAATAGTGTTGAGGCATCTTGAGATAGCTATATTCATATTAATTTTTTGGGATTTACAAATCAAGCTTCAAAATTGATTTCAAATAAAGTCTTTTAGGGATCTACAATATATTTGCTTTTATGGCTAGATAGTTCCATAACTTCCAGCTAATATTACATCATTAGTATTTTCTGCAAGTGCAGAATAGAGGAAATCGAATGTGCCGCCTAGAGAATAGTGGCATCGACAACCGTTGCCAATTAGCGGCAACATGCAAAGCGCATTTGCATTGAACCTGGAGTTTGGCTCCGCGACTGCTCCCGACTGCCTGCTGGCAAATGACACTAGTGCCACTACTAAAAACAACAGCAGCATCTGAGTCGGAAAATGTAATCAGTCCAAGTTGCAGCACGAGATTACCCGCAGGTAAGAGCGGGTACATTTCCCATCCAGCCCATAGCTCTCCAGCCTCCCATTTCCCGATACCCTGCCAGCCAGCTAATTGAGCTCTTCAGTTACACCGGTGGTTAGTTCAATAAATTCACGATTTTTGCATACCTAAGACAGCTCGCGGCCCTACAGGTCCTACCTGGATCCAGCAATCCATCTACCTGGCAGCCTTAAAAGCCGCCCGCACACGCACAGATTGCATCATTTGGCCTCCAACGGGCGGAGAGTAAGGAGAACGTTCAGATTCGTTTCGATTTGCATAGCAAGTAAGAGGAACTCGTACGGCTGCAAAGATACATCCTGGAAAATGACAGAACCATCGGTGAGCTATGCCCTCTATCTGCACCGCCGGGAGCTGGGGCGTCCCAAGCGCCGGCTGATGCGAATTGCCAGCACCAAGCTGCAGTTGACAAACGAGCTCATCCAGCTGCAGCAGCGCCGGCAGTGGGAGTCGGCCTTTGACCCCAACTTTGATGCCGAGGCGAGCATCCAGCAGAGCAGCGCCCTAAACCGGGAGCGGGAATATCGCGACAGATTGAAGCGCAGTATGCAGCGGCAACTCGAGAAGCAGCAGCAGCGACAACGCCAACATCTCGAGCAAATGGGCAAGCTTTAAGATATCAGATATCAGCACAGAGACAAAAACTGCGTATTTAGAATAAACTATGGAAATAATTCCTAAGAAACCCAGAGTTCCTTCAAATGTGATAGCGAAAATAGTTTCCTAAATCCTAATATTAATAGTTGTTTTTACTAACTAAGTCATGTTTTACTTTTAATAAAAATACTAATATGAAAAAGAAGTTAAGAAGTCTTGTTTGTGATGGGTTTCAGAGGCCTAACTAGATTCAATGGTTAAGAGAAAAGCTTCCCTGACAAAGCCACAATTGGAAAGATCGCGGCCAAGACAAGCCAAAGTGCTTGACTTTTGGCACTCGCTGCTAGACGGCCGAGGTGGGAAAAACTGTCAAAAGCATTCCGGCTAACTAACACCGACACTGCAGAAAATCGAATTAAAAATACCCACTAAAATAGGAAAAATATGGCCAATTAAAACTTAATTGGACTTCTGTCAGTTTCAGAATGCAAAAAGGGATACAAGTATATATTCCATGTATTATTTCTTTTGTAAAGCTTTTAATATTTTGGATAAAATCATAAATAAATCAATACCCAAATAAAATGAAATTAAAATTAAATAAATTAGGGAAAATCTTTATATATTTTTTTTTGCTATAAATAAAAAATATTCTGTTATTTCAACTGAAGTTTCCGTAAATGCACCCATATTTTCTACGAGTACCCCTTGCTGGAAAAAAAACGCGCCAAGAACTGACAAGGAAGTGCAACAGAAGCAGAAGCAGCCCAAAGGTGAGTGCGGCAGGTTTTTCTTTCTTTTTTTCAATTTCCTGCTGCCATTACGCAGCTGTTGCCATCTCTGCTGCTGGCCGCTTTCCACCTTTCCTCCCTACTCCCCCTGCCAGAATTTTCCTGGCCATTGACGTTTTCGCGCTCATGTTGTTTTTTGCCTCCTGGCCGCGGTTGTTGTCTTCGCTCTCGCTTCGCGCTTGATTTGTCACAGAGTCCCAACGGGAAAATAAACCTGTCCCCGTGTACTGTCTCTGGGCCGTGGAAAACCGGTATGTGCGCTTTCTTTTTGCTCCCACTGTGGTTTGAGTGGGGACCGCTGAAGGTGACAGGAGGGGGCGGCAGAGGGGGATGGGTTTCATCTTAGCACTCGCATTTAGCCGCGATTCCTTTGCACGCACACTGGTTCCTTTACACCTCCCACTACTAAAGTCAACAAAGATCACTGCCGGAAATGGGGATTACCTTTAAAAAGGTTTCCAACAATAACCAGCTACTCTTAGCTCCAAAGATCAAGTTAAAACCTTTCTGTTTTGTCAAATTTATTTAAAATTTTAATATTTTTTACAGTGCATTTTAGCTTGTTTACTATTCTTAGTGCAGTCTTGTCGAGTTTCGCTTAGTTTTTACAGGCATTTTCTTGATTTTTTTTACATTTTTGCCGGCATGTCGGTTATTTATGCGCCTTGTTGTCCCAATTCTTAAAAAATGCTACAACAAGCCTCGCAACAGCAGCCTGTCCATGCACATTAAGCTTTTTTTAGACGCTATTTTTAATAAGCCGAGCCGATAAAAAACTATTTTTCGCTCTTTGTTTCACTTACCTCACTTTATCCATCGGCCATTAAGCGCTGCAACCTGAAAGATACACAGAAATAAGAAAAAAAACGTTTTTATTATTTAAAGCAAAATCAATATGAGAAATTCCGCTGACAGTGGCCATGCATATAAAATTTTACAACAGCCCAGGGGCAGGGACCGGCATAAATTTAATATCTTTTCAAATTGTTTTTCATAACCCATTTTCTCATTTATAAACGCCACTGCACTCTGTTGGCCAAGAGATAAAGTGCATTTGTTTACTTTTCCTTTGTATTGTAATATTGTAATTGTTGTTTTTAAAATAAATAGGAGCATTGAAATTTAACTTCTAGGTATAATATAACACCTCGGGGAAATACTAGCTAATTATTGAATTAGAATTATCATTAAATACCCTCATTTCAATTTAAAATGTTTATATTATAAGGACTCAATGGGTATTTGTTATTGTGTAGATTGGAGTATTACATTTTTGATTCTTTTGGGTGGAACAAACCACTTAACACCTGCCGAAATGTGTTCTTTGTGTTCATTCACTCATGGGATAATAGCAAACTTTGAATCCCCCCTTTCGAGAGCGCACTCTCTATGAATTTAGCTGCTGGTGCTTTATTTGTTTTCTACATTTTTGGTTTTTATTATTTTTGTTGGCTCTAGTTGCATTGAATTCTGCGTGTCAGCAACAGCTGTGCTGGCCACTAAAAAGCAACAACAACTGTAATAATACCAACAATAATGGCAAACAAAACAAAAAACACACTCTGGCTCGCACAAACAACATTGTACAAATAACAACACTTTTTATTGCTACCAAAAGGGAGATGGAGTAGTTGCCAAAGCAGAAGAAATGGTTGCTGCGAAAAGAAGGCTAGGACGGTTTGGGCGGGGCTATCGGGAGCAGGGCAGTAAACACAAATAAACAATTGCAATTGTGTGGCGATGGCTGTAATTCTGCGAGCTGCTAAATCGTCTGTAAATACTTTTGTACAAGTTAACAGTTATAAATGGGCTTTTTATGAGTTGTGTGCGACAATATTTGTGAGCGCACTACACTGGACACAAGTTGAAGGCCGGTGGGTGGTTCCACCCAAATGGGTTGGGTGGTGGTTGGTGGGTAGTGGGTGGTGCTAAAACTTATGGGCCATATCGAACACGTAAGAGTGATATGACACTATGAGAAGTTCTTTGATAAGTGAACTCTTAAATACCTATCTTAACTGATTAAAAAAATATATATTTTCATTCCAATCTTATCAATAAAACAACAAAAAACATGCCTGATATTACAAAACCATTTCAATCCGCTTATCCAAATTGGTTCCACGAACTTTAATATATATATTTTTTTTCACCGGTTCAGGTGGCTTGTAAAGTGGCAGACAGTACACCCCAGTATTTTACGAGTTCCGATCTCAATAAATGGGGGATTCGATGCCAATACTCCGCAGATAATAGCATTGAACTGTTATTGCGAGTGGCTACTACCTTCTAGCTGGCTACTGGCTGATGGCTGCACTGCCTTCGCTCCACATTTTTCATGTTGCAGGCATTCGGACACCGCTTAGAAAGTCACTTGAGGGATATGGCCAGCAACAAACACTTTGCTTATGTCTGTTTGTCAGTCAAGTGAAATCGTATGCCGCCTTCTGCAGCAGCTCTATGGCGTTATATCCAAGTCCAGCTCCGAATACGAATACGAATCTGATTCCAACTCGGTGTCTGCTCGTTGTCTGGCCAAGTGGCAAGCAGTTATTGTTACGATTTATGGCATACGCACAACAGATGAACGGTGCAGAGATGGCATGGAATGAGATGGAGTGGAATGGGGGCCCCCACAACAAACACACTTCATCTCCATCCGCTTGGGTCTATGCATTGGGGGATTTCTATTGATTTTTTTCCCCACAATGGCACTGCACAAAGAGAAAATGTTGTAGGTCTTCTGATAGCTGATTTCAATGGGAATAAAACGACCATGCTCTATGGAGAAGCCAGAATATAATAAATATATATTTTTTATTCAGTTTTATCAAAAAACTCCCTTTTAATCTACTTTATTCAGGCTTAGCTTTTGGGCCAAACTTTTTTTCAATGCGCTCTGTTGCGTTACTGCTGCGTTTTCTATTTGCCGCTGTTGATTTGCCACACGTCCATAATAATGCTAAGAAATGGAAATCATAAAAGTCAACAATCATCCACGTTGGCCATGACCAGATTACTGCAGCCGGTGGGGGGTTGCTTTTAGGGGAGGGAAAGCGAACTGCCAACAGTTAGTTGCAGTTGAATTTGCGCGGCATCATTAGGAAAATTTTTGCGCTTTCGTCAAAAGAAATCAGGCAGCTCACCAGCAGCTATAGCAGCAACACCATAATGATGTTGACTCTGCGTTTTGTGGCATTGTCGTTAGGCAGGTGAAAAGATGTCTGGGGTCGAGCCATCGGCCACCTTGGTGTCAAACTCCCGAACTGCTCGACATTGATCATTCATTCCCAGTGGTATGGTCTGTTCGGGAGGCCAGTCCTCTGGCCCGGCACAAAATTGGCGGCATTTGTCTGGCCTGACAATTTGCATTCGCCAGTGAAAGTAAAAACTGTAAACACAAAACTAGGCAGGCATGAAAACACGCTGCAAGAACCACGCCCTTTCAGCCCATTTACATGGCTGCAACAGCAGCGACAGCAAAATCAAAGCCAGATTAAATGCAAAAAAATCGTGCCATTCGCCAGAAAAAATGCTCCACAAAACAAAGCCAAACAAAATATTTATTATTACACAGCAATGCGAATTTCTTGTCGCATTATTATGCTTTTAAATGTGTGTAGAGATATACCCTAACCCAGATATGTTCCAAACTGGCATATATGGGGTTTGATTGTCTTTAATGCCCTGGGAACGTGGTTATTAATTCTTTGCTCCATTATCCGACAATTAAGTCATAAATTATGATTATCATATGATATGGCATCACAAAAAATAGTTAATGGAGGGATCGAGGTCGCCCGAAATAACTTTGGTAACATCGCTGAGAACAATAACACAAAAGACTACTAGTTTGTCTTTAAAAGCAAGATTGATATTAGAGGAAATGGGTTTTATTTAACTGGGAGATCCATCTCAATATTGAATAACCCAACGAAAATATCATCACTTCAAGTTTGGCTTTGTTTTGTTTGCTTTCTTTTAGAGCATCCAGTGTGTTGTGCTCTACTTCAGCGGCAGAGAATTTTCCCCCGTTTTTGTAGCTGGATGCTGGCTGTTGGCTTTTCAATTTGTTTTAAAATACAATAAAAGCGCATTTTGCATTGTGTCTGCAATGCATTGATTGAATGCGTCGCGTCCCGTCGATTTTTTGCCAACACTTCAAGCCCCTCCACTCCGGCACTGGCTCGCTTTTGCGTATTGACATGAACAATTTTAATTATATTTTACGTCAATTGTAAAAGGCAGATCGCTCTGCAGGAGCAACAAGAATATTTTTGGTTTAATTAATTGAAAAATGTGTGGAAATATGTGCATATACATCATCGGAGAGGAAGTGGAAATCGCTGTGGAAATGGCTGTGGATATTACTGGATAGTGGCCACCGGGGGAAGGCTGATTTCGTGCATCGTTAAATGCTAAATCGAATGTGAAGGGGATGCGATGCCCAAAGACAATCGCGTAGGTTTTCCCTTTCACACTTTTTTCCCCTACCAATATTATTACTATTATTTTTCTTTCGATTTTACAAAAGTTCATTAAGCCCATCGCAGTCACATTAATTGTTTTGCGCTTTCAACAACGCCCATTTCTTCACACAGGACGGGGGATAAGTTTGCCGAAGTCATTTAGCTGGGATTTCGCAAAAGATTGCCATGCAAATGGGACTGGGGACTGAGGCAACCCCGATTGCCGATTGCCGGCTGCCATTGTCTGGCTCATTGTTGCAATGGAAAATTTATTGAACTTACATCATAACCGGCGTGGAGCGGCACTCGGAATGCCACAATGCTCAGCGTTACTCCACTGACACTTTGGCCACTCTAGCGTGACATTCTTGAATGCATCTCCTCAGATAGAACCATCTACAAGTTAATAAAAGCCACTCGGACATAGCCCTGGTCGAAAAAATGATGGCGTCGGGGGAGGGGACCAAAGGGGTACATAGTCTTCATAAATTTGTACTTGAGCGGCCAAGTGTGACGAACGAGATTACTGAAATCTTCTGGAGCAGATCCATTTTTCATAGCCGCCAACTCTTGCAGAGAGCCGAGCATAGGATTGTCTCTCACAGATACGATTCTATCTGGTATTTCTGACCATTCTCGTACATGTGTGTGTGTATGTGTGGGTATCTGAGTGAGTGCAACAAATTGCTTTTGCTTTAGATACTCGCTGTCATAATAGTTGTTGCTGGCTGTGCTTCTGCTGCTGCCGTGCTGCTGCCTTCGTACCTTTTTCTATTGTTGCTGCTCTAGTTAGCGTTGTCTGTAATCGGACATCAAAATGCGAAAATGATACTACCCCGCCCCGGAAAGCCCTCTTTATAGTGCCCCAGCCTCAAGTCCCTTATTATTGTTGGCCAATAATGAGCAGCCAGCGATCTTGAAGAAAAGTGGTATGACTTTTATTCAATTAACTTGAAAAGATTGCAAAAAAAGAGTTTTTTCCAGTGGGTATATACTTAAACTTGTCTTGTAATTTCATAATATAATATTTTCATGTTATATTAGATACATTTTTTTCTCATGTGCATATTTAATTAAGTCGAGCAAGAACTTGAATGGCTTCTCCTCATTACAAAACAGCATGAATCAGAGGAGGAGCCATCCAACGCTTGCTCAATTCTTGCACAATCGAAAAACATAAATTACAACTTCCAAAAGAAGAGGAAAAATTATAACACATCAAGTATATAAAGTGAGTAAACATATGTGTGTGCAGAAGCTGAACTGTGAAACAATAAAGCAATTGTCACATAAACAAAGTCTCACGTAACTGCAATAAATATGCGAGCAAGAAAGAGCGAGGTTAACGTTGCGTATGAGTTATATCTGCACAGTACCTCCTCTGCGCCCTGATGCCACTCCCCTCCGCCCATTTTCTTTATAATGCAATGCTCGAATAACACAGAGCACACACAAAAACGGCAGTAACAACAAATACAACCGCAACAATAAATAAAGTGTAACATATGCAAATGATGATGAGAAGCAGTTCGATACCGCGAGTTCGAGTTCTCCTTCTGCCAATGCAGAGAAAGAAAAATATGATTCTTTTTCTTTTTCATTTCAGCTTGCATTAAAATGAAAAAGTTCTCTGAAGTAATTTGTGGTGGAAAAAATGCACCTTTAATTATTATAACCATTTATTGTGAATTTCAACAACTCTTCTTTGGCTGCCGCTCTCTGCCGCTCGATGAAAACTTTCGAAGTAAATGTCCTTGGGATTCCAATGAATATGCAACATCGAACAGGTTAAGATGCTTCACCGCCGAACTACAGCACAAAGGACTGCTCCTGAGTTGCTGTTGCTGGCTCAGACAGGCAGATAGCCCACAATAGCCCACCGGCAACAACGGGGAGAAACAAGCCGCAACTGTGAAGCGTATATACGTAATTGCAACAGTTTGAATCTCGTTGGAGCAAAACGGAAAACTTCATCGAACTTCGCACAGACACCCGCGCCAACCATAAAACAAAAGGGGCACGGCGGCAACATGCACGTCAACAACATGCGGCGACAACAGCCGCAGCAGCAACACCAGCAAGACCGGCAACTGCAACACCAAGTTGCGCCTGTTGTCATTTGTACAATTCCCAGGCAGCACCCACACACACACATCCATTCGAGAGCAAAAGTTTTTTCTTTAATAAAATTAAATTTAATTCTACCAAATGTTCGAAGCGAGTTTTTTTCAATTTTGTTTCATTTCCATTTTTTCCTTTTTTTTTTCAGCAAATTGCATGGCAGACACCCAGCAACCCAGCACGAGGATGACGACGCCAGCAACCGCAAATGCAAATGAGATACAAATGCAATGCACATGCATAAAAAATGAAAACGGTTAAATTGCAGAAGGAAAGATGCAGATACACATGCGGCCAACAGCCGAGTCAAACGGTCCACAAAGTATCCATAAGTTATGCTCAAACGACACAAATGTCGTTCGGTCCTCACGAAATATGATTAAATATTGTAAATACCAAAAGTTACGAGCAAGAAAGGCACCCTGGCGTCGCCCCAAGAAGTCATGCCTACAATTGCAATTCCAGTTTCGGGGGGGCAGTGACTCCCGCCCACCACTGAAGGGTATTGTGCCACACCTCAAGTGCCACAATCCGAGTCACAGGGGCATCAGGTTGCCTATTTTGGCGTGAGCTGCAGAAATCAAAGAAGTTTCATCGGAAAAGGATAATTTAAGCAGTTTCTTGATTGCTCTTGTGCGGTTTGGCAAGTTTTGTTTAAAATATCAGGTTTAGGTTTATAGTTTTTCTATCAATTCTTTGACGTATACTCGTTCCAATTAAATCGCCACAAAGTCTGATAGTATTTTCTCTTGAGACTCTTGAACGATTTATTAACCATATATGTGATATACTTTCTAAAAATAGCCGAGCGAATCTCGGATCAGCTGTTTCCGCGACTTTGTATCCAACTTAATAGCCTGCAATACCTTGAAAACAAAAGTGCCGGGGAGCTGGGGCAAAAAGCGTGTGTGCATATTTTAAATATAACAAGTTTCGCCATGGAAATGCAAAAGGGGGATATTTGCGACTACGAGTCGGGCCAAATATAACCAACCAAAGTCGGCTGAAAAAAAAGGTAATTGTTGCTAAATGTCAAATGCGACAATTGTTGCCTTAGTTGCTCTTGTAGTTGTTGCGCGTTGGCGACTCAAATGTTAGCAAAGTGAACGGTACAAGCTGAGCGGTCATGATGATGGAAATGGAGTCGCGGACATGATGGGGGTGATCCGGGTCGCCGGGGGAAGCTGGCAACTTGGTGGGTTGGTCAATTGGTTCGTGGCAATGGTAACAGAGTGCGGCACTAAATGAGCCTTAACTTGAAATGACCACACTGAAGATAAAGTTTATCTACAAGTTATTGAATTTTAGTTTCGATTCACACTAGAGTATAAAAAATACTAAGATTAGACTTTTGTCTGTTTTTAATTAGAGTTTCCTTTAAAAATGTAAAATATTTTTCTTTCTGTGTAGCCACAAAGCTATGTCACTGTCTCGAAGGCAAAATTAAGCCAGGGTATCGATGTAATTACTTGGGGGGATGCAATCTGCGGCCACTCTAAATATGCTAATTATGCGTTAATAAGCGCTCTGGCTAACGGGGCGTATTAGTTATTTGCAGTGCTGTGTGTGAGATAATTCATCGGTTGCTCCAACTGGCGGATTCCTTTGCTGTCACCTCGAAACGGCGACGCTGGTGACGCCAAGAATTATTGCGAAATTTTTCTGCCAACAGCCTCGGGCCTGTTGGCTCGATGGCTTGCTGGTTGGCTTTAATTATGAACAATCAGGCGGCTGTAGTTGTTGCTTTTAATGTTTGTTCTATCGCAGCTCTTGGCAGTTTTTGCTCCTTTTTGTGCATGTCAATCAAAAGAGCTCAAAGTCGTGATTTGATGATTTTCCTATGCCGCTGTGATTCTGTTGTTGCTGTGTGCCGCCACGGGTCAGGCCACAGAAATCCATTTGTCAAGTAGAACAGCAACCTCAAGCTGCCTGTCCGTCCGCCTGTCTGCGATTCTAAGCCCGCTTGTCCTTCAATAATCGTTGCCAAAAGCAGTGACGGCGGCAAAAACAATGAATTATTGAAGCCAACAAATTGTGATTGGAGGAGAAAGAGAATTCTAATCAGAACGGAGAGGCATGAAAATTTTGATTTGCCTGAATGTACGATGAATTATGAAATACCGCAACAAAGTCAGGGAGGTTTTCTTAATTACAAAATGTTTTCAATTGTAACGGATATCTTTTGTTTCAGGTCTTACTGAGTCACTAAAGATTTGATCTCGTTTGATCTTAACACTATGACTACGAAGTTTTCATTTCCACTCTATTGTTTGTGATTATTTTGCATAAAATCATAAGAAACATTTATGCCTTGGTCTCTGTTTATTTTAATTATTGCAATATTGTTTGGCAAGTCATAAAAACCGAAATAAAACTTATAATGCTTATGATTTATGGGATTGAAACAAGAATGATCGCCACAATTATTTCGAAATCTGGCGCCAGCAACCTCTTTCCAGCAACGACATCTGGTGCGATCTATAAGCTGGTCTTGTTTTATTACAACATCTCGGAGCCGGGCACATACCCACATAAATTGAACAATGTCACGAAATAAATTTGTCTGGAGCTCGGACAAGGAGAAGAGGAAGCCGAGAGCTGAAACAAAGCCAAACTGTTTCAGCTAACGTCTGTTAACGTTGGCTGATTTTTATTTATTTCGCTGACTTTTAGCAAGTTGCTAACTTTTTTTTTTGCTTTATTGTTGCTGCTCCCACACGCCCCCTCACCCCCGCAGCTCCTTTTGCCTTTGCTTCTTGGCTCTTTGACTTTGTTGCTGTTGGCCGCTGCTTGGCTTTTTGGTTAATTTATGCAACGAACCAGTTTTGTTTGGTTTCCATGGCGCTCGCTCAGTGTCAGCGGGAAGATACACAGGAAAAAACACAATAATTCACCATTAAACTAAAACTATACTTGTTCTCTGAATCTTTAATTAGATCAAAAGTGTTTTAAAAACAAATACAAAATTAATAAAAAATATTTTAAGACGAGTCTATACTAATTTTTCCCTCTGTGCGTCAACAAATCTTAATATCTTTATACATATATGTTTATAACGAATTAAAATTTTATTAAAACATTGGCATTTCAGCGTATGCCTTTTGTTAATTGCATTTGCAATTTCTAATTAAGTTGGGGGCCAAAAACAACAAAAATCGAAAAAATATAAAAACAAAAGCGGCAAGGCACTGCAAAAACGATAATAAAGTTTCCAACTGGTTTGGGTCAGTTACTGGTCGTCAGAGGTCTCTTTTCGAGCGGATCTCTGGTGACTTTGCTTTGCTTTGCCGTTAGTTTCTAGCCATGGCTCAATGCAAACGAGAAGCTCTATGCCAGCCTGGCCGGACTGAGCTGATTCAGCTACCAGTTTTAAGTTTTCAGCTACCCCTCCCATCCATCTACCATCTACCAATAAAATGAACAAGTTTCAAAAGCCATTTCAATGCAAAAGTCTTATCAAAAGTATTTATTTACAAGTGGGTATATGTACAATAAATCAAAGCGGTCTGATTGATTCTCTAATCCTGTTTGGAGGCACTCTGCTCCTCCGTCTGCTGGCTCGCCTGACTTTGCCGCTTGGCCTCCTTCTTCAGCTTGGAGACGTTGTTCCGCAGTTTCCGCTTGAACATCAGCTCCCGGTTGACCGCCTTCAAGTCGTCCATGCTGCACGTCTTGATATTGCGAACGGTTTTGGATATGAGCTCATCCGTGATCTCGATCTTGGTCCGGGAAAGCCGCAGCTGTCGGGCATTGCGCCGTGCCAGTTCGACGCGGTACATGAACAGATGATAGGTGACAGTGGGCTTCAAAAATTTGTCGTGCTCCATCGCGTCGATTTTTTTCGAATAAGATAATGCCGGGGTGAAAGTATGTGAGCTCCTTTCGCCTTGGCGTCACTCTGCCGAATGATAACCCTAGAGATTTGATTGCTCTACTTATGCGTCTATCTGGGGCATCATCAGGTACCTGGCCGGAGGAGATTGCAGGTACCTTTCGGACAGATCATGACAGGTCAAGTATGACTGGTCCCGTCAGTAAATATTTGTGCCAAAATATTTCAGGACCTAATCCGGTCTAATCCCCATTTTGGATCCTAAGCCTTTCCTCGGTTGACCAGCCATTATTATAAATAATGCGGCCAGAAGGGGTAAATACGTTTGCAAAACAGCAAGAACTAGCTTGTCAGCAGCAACTGTCACGGAATATTCCAGAACCGGAATGTTCCAGAGAAGAGGATTTAGTTGAAGGACTTGCTAAAGCCGAGATTCATTAATAAAATGTGCTGAGGGTTGCAGCAAAATTAATATGAAGCACTAAATAAAAAGCCCTATACAATACTAGACACAATTGTTCTAAAATCTTTAATCTTTAAAGAATAAATGTAAGCTTAAGTCTTTCGAACATTGAGAGTGCTAGAAGTTCTAGTTTGTTAATTCAAAAAAAAAGCCAGAACGTGTTATTATATTTTTAGGAAAAGTTATCATACATCAAATTTAATTCAAAAATCTTAAACAAGAACTCCATCAGTTAAGTGCATAAGCAGCTGCTCTGCATAGCTATTTCTCACCTCTGAAATTTCCCATGCAAGTAGATGCATACGTATCTATGTATCTCTGCAGTTCCCAAGAACTTGTACTTGGCTATTGCATTTGACCCAAAAGAAACCACTCGCTAACAACCCGCTCACTATTCCTGAGAATTCTTGGGGATTCTCAATGAACCGCCAGTGTAGAACCTCGAAAAGAATGCTTTTTCCGAGTAACTCTGTACTCTTTGCCGGTTAGAGGTCTCTGACTCAGCACCTGAGTGACATCGACGTAAACTCCGTTAATTTACACATGTGTCTATTGCATTTGCATACGCGTACAGTAGATACTCGTATACATGATTGTACTCGACAGCGTCATTAGCATAGCTGCAGTTCCCGAAAGCCGCAGAAGGAGAGAGACTTTTTGCACTTAACTACTTCCAGGTAATTCATTAAAAATGTGTCATAATGAAAGTGGATGCAAGGGATCGAGGGTCTTCCTGGCCACAGGTCACAAACGGTCAGAAATGGCATAATCCTTTTATAATTGCACTTAGTAGCTGAAATGTAGCGAAAACAAAAGGATTTCGAAACCGGATTAAGAACTTTGGGAAAGACCACGCGCCGGATTAAGCAAATGCGCAGCATCAGCGTTTTATGACCCCCGTCCTTCCTCTGGGCGTCATTTCGGTTTCGGTTTCAGTATCAGTTAACAGGTAGGCAGGTAGATGGGCCAGTTAGAGGTCAAAACGGTGGCCCAGGGGCTACCGCTGAGTAGGCCATGCGGGCCAATTTCAGCCATTTTGAGCAACTGCTTTTGACAGTCCGCCGACAGCTTCCAATTCAACGCGCTCAATGAACTGGGCTTGGAAATGGGAATGGAAATGGAAATGGATTTGGTATCGGATTTTGAATCGAAATCGAAGCTGGGGCCAAATCTGTGCGTGTCGAGGCATATATTCCACCGCAAAGTAACCAGACGAGACAATCGTAATGATTGCTGTATCATCATCATTACGTCTGGGCAGCGCATCTCGTCTCTTGTATCTCTTGTTGGCCCCAAGGCCCTTGCATTTAGCACCAAAATGGGCATTGAATCATAATTTATTTCCCTCCAAGAATTACCATAAAATAAAACTCCAACCTCACACAACTTTCACTGGTCATTGTTATTGTTATTACCATTGTCGTTCGTTATTATTATTATTATTCTGTGGCGGCCCTTTCGACTTAATGCAGCTCAATAAATTTTTCTTCAAAGAATTCGTTGATAAGCCCCAGACAATGTACAAGGAAATTTTCACTTTCCTCCTCACTCTGCCGCTCAAATATATATGGCGATAATTAAGTTGAAATTAACTTAATTCAAGGCGTTTTTAGAGTCGGCCCTGCCTGCGTGTCAATTAAGTTAAGTGAAATTACAGTTACATGAAAAGCATTTTTAAAATCATCTAACCCACCCACGGCGGGTGGGTTGTGGCGGGGATCAAGCCAAGGTCACAAGCCTCTACTCTCCGGCCAGACTTTCGTTCATAAATAAATATTTAACACGCAGAGTCCTTCTGCCGTGGGTTGGTTTCGGACCAAACAGGAGGAGGATGGACGAGTGCCACTTTGGGATAATATTTATCACTTCATGGAAACTCGTTAAATAAAAATGTTTTTATTTGTCGAGAGTCCTGAGTAAATTTATTTAGTTTTCGGCATGGGTTTAAATGAAAGCTGAAAGCCAGCCGCATGACAGCCGTTTTTCACAAATATTTTTGGTTATAAATATAAACTTTTTCTGAGAAGCTGGGAGATAAACTGGCGAAAATAGACTGTTACGCAAAATAAATAGTAGGATGGTAAGAATAGTATTTTCCATGGTTTCATTGAGAAATTTTCCACCAGCAAGTGGATCTGGCCACTAGTTAATCTTGGCCCAAAACCATTGAGCAGAAATCCGCCAGCACTTAGTCACCGTTTAATCTACTGCTTATCCCCATATTTATTCGGCAGCCAAGACCAAGCCGGATGGCCACGAATCGGTGTAGACATCTTTATGCAAAAGGTCAAGCCATAAACATTTTCCGACTGGGCCGATGCTGCGCATCTTAAAGCCAAAATGCACCCACACTTCGAAGAGGTACAATACTCGCAAATTTTACAACAGGCCAAGTCCGAAGAAAAGATTCGGAATATTTGGATTTACCCGGAGCACTTCAGGTAATTACGCGACTTACACAAGTCAGCAGGTCAGCACATGGGTCAACAGGTAGCTTAGCGCCCCAGATATAAATAATCCTGGTAAAGTACGACAGGACATCATTCACAGCTCAAGCTGCCAAGCAGTCACAGCTCGTTCCTTCAACAAATATTCTACAAAAAATCCGAAACATTTTGGAAATGGAGAACCAACGCACCAGCCACCGCCGCGGAGCCCGTCCCAGCGTGGGCTATCTGCTCTTCCAGTACCAGAACGAGCTGACCCGCCGGCATGCGGAGCCTACCCGCCTCTCGAAGACCAAGATCCACATCATCGACGGCCTGGTTTCCCGCACCATCCGCCACTTGAAGCACTGCAGCGTGGAGGAGCTGCAAGCCTGCAAGCGAGGACTCGTCTACAAGGAGCAGCTGCGCGATCAACTGAAAGGAATTCGTCGTCGCCGCGCTCCGGCTTCCGGCGGTGCCAATACTGGCAACAAAACTGTCACTGTGCCAGCCGTGAGTGTCAAGGCCCCGAGCACGCCGCCTAAGCCCCGATCTTCCTCCAGCGGAGCTGCCCCAAAAGTGTCCATCTTTGGACCCGAGATCTTTGTCTAAAGACGCCTTGACACTATTTTAAGCTAGAATATCACACACTCACTATCCTTAATTGTTGACGATTAAAAATCATAAAAACAAAAATAAAAATAAATACTTTCACAAAGCAAACAAATATTCTTTTACTTTATATTTTGAAAACATATAATTCATATCTTCACAGATCAACAGGATTATTTATTGCGAAAAATAAGCAAAACGTTCATATATCACTTCCAAAAAAATTTAAAATTCACCACATTCAACATTTAAAAACTGAACAGAAACAAAAACTCTTGCAATTACACAAAAATGTCAATTGTTGGGGCTTTGTTGTAGGAGTGGAAATTCCTGTTCTGTAAGCCTGTTTTTGGCTCTGTTTTTGCGACTAGCCAGGGCTAAAATGTGTGCCGCATATCGCAAAATGCCAGACCCCAGATCCAAGCCAAGCTCGAGAGTCAAGAGTTCCCACGAAGCTGCCGATCCATTGAAAATTGGCCACTCACCGATCGCTGATAGATGCGTCCGAGCTAGAGAGCCAAGCAAACTTGCCACAGACAGGCCAAGAATGCGGTTTAAAGTTCAATCGTGCAGCAAGTGTTATTTAGGGGATTGCAGAGGAGCAGAAGGAACATTCATGGATTTACGTAGAGAGTCAGTCTGTGCGGGAAAACGTGAGACGTGATGATCTAACCAAAAAATCAAAAGCTTTCTTCATCAGAAGTTATGAACCTGCGACTACTGATATGCAAATCATCACCTCGGAGGAATGTATACTAATGAATATATTAACCAAATCGAGTTCAGGCCTGAGCCAGTTCTGACGTTTTCACAATTCGCCTCATTAGCGGAGGTTAAATTATATGATTCTTTAGTTTCTTACGACGTCTCTTTATATTTTCTTTTCTTGTTATGTTATGTGTTAGAATGCATTGGCTTTACCTTTCGGCTTGACAAACTAAACGTTGAAATATTCCACTTGATGTACGGATTTGTTGCTTTCTATTTGCATATCGCTGGTACAATAAATTATGAGCACAATGTTAACTGGCGAACAAATAGGAGAAGAACGCACACCTCTTTTCTTTTTTTGACGGAGCACTCGTGTATTCTTTATTTTCTTCTTTCGCCGTTTATTCGGCAAACACTTTTTTGAGTGAAATGCAGCTGGTGCTCTTGTTGTAACAAACACGTTTTCTTGCGGCCAGCCCAGTAATTACGGCTAAGGCCTCCCAAAAATAACGAAAACGAGACGTAAGGCAAACCGATCCGAGAAATGCAACGCGGCGAAATGGAACGAAAAGCAAGCTGCAGCTTAAAGCCAAATTGGTAATGCAAATGGTAACACGCGCACAGACACACTCGCCGCACACTCGCACAAAACACGGCCTGGGAAAACGTTCGTTCTTCGGCGAAGAAGAATCGTGTTTATGTAGATGTTGGTTGGTATATTTTTCTGATCGCGAGCTCCACGGCGTACCGAGCTCCACGACGGTTTTCTGGCGAATGAAGCTGGCCTAAAGTTTTGGCCCGGCTGTCGGCCAGCTTGCATTCGAAAAGCCCGCTCGCTCTTGCGAGAGCCAGAGAGGGAGAGAAAGATCTTGGCAAGTTCGTTGCCTAAGTCATTCGTTTTACTTCTTTGGGGTTTTTTGTTGTCATTTTGTTTTTGTATTTTTTGGGTCTTAGAATTTGTTGAGTGTTGTTGCTATTGATTTATTGTCCAACAATAACTGTATTTTGCATTGTTGCCTGTTCAAAGAGATGGCCATGGAGCTTGCGAGAGGGCCAGAGCTGGATTCGGATGACACACTTCTGGAAAAGATCTATAGGTTTTCGGACGTTATTTGTTGATTCCTCAGATCGGTTAATCTTCCGCTCTCCGATCTATGGCTTTAACTTTCGCTTCTCGCCAACTGCTCTTGTTTGCTCAAAGACTTTTACTCTTCAGCTCGGCGCTCTCACTGCTCTCACTTAGCGTTTTGTCGCTAGCTATTTTTTATTTCTTGCTCTGAATTCGCCCCCCTTGCTCTGTTTACTTAAAAAATTACCACATAGTGCTGCCTCGCTCACTCCCAAGTACGGCTAAGTGCTGTTTCAGCCGTTTTTTCGATCTATCCAACTTGGAATGACTTCTTAACGGTTCGCCACTTAATGCCTCGTTTTTATACACTATCGAAAAAAGCTTAAAAATTTGTAACACATTTTATAAGTACACTAGCACATTTTTGTTAAATATTTATATAATACATTTTTCCATTATTAACATAAAAAATACTTTTAAAATTAATACTAATTCTTCTACTATGAATAGGTGTAAACACTATCTCATCCAACAAAATCTAAAAAATATTAAAATAGA
This sequence comes from Drosophila ananassae, assembly GCF_017639315.1. Classification (NCBI taxonomy): domain Eukaryota; kingdom Metazoa; phylum Arthropoda; class Insecta; order Diptera; family Drosophilidae; genus Drosophila; species Drosophila ananassae. Next base: position 24,331,387 of record NC_057928.1, read on the forward strand.
AATATTACTTATAGCTGGTAAGTTATAGTAAGACTAAAAGTTATAGAATTCGAGTTAAATATTTAAGAAGAGTTAAATTCCAAGTAATGTGCAAATGGTTTTCTAATACTTTTTTCACAAATAAATTATTATACATTGGTATGTTGTTGTTTATTTTATTCAAATATAGTAATTTAAATCACATCTTTAATTTAACATTAATTTCTTCAAGTGTACTATTTCATTTTTTTGTCGCTATCTCTGGCTCTCACATAGGGCCATCTCCCCCACAGTCCCTCGCGCTCCACCACCCCCAGGTGGTTCGCAAAACCCAGGAATTGCAGCTGTTATTGTCATTTTGCTTTTAGCAAGAGCTTCACCTCAACTCCGGCGAACTCCGCTTAGTTCAGTTCAGTTCAGGTCGGCTTGCTTGAGCGTAAATTTCTGCGGTTTCCATGCGATTCTTTTGGCCAACAACCACCGCACCCCTCCGTCTTCATTTTTATCCGCCCGGCTCCATTTTGCTATTATCAGCATTGTCATCGTCGTTGTTGTCGTTCGCCTTATTGTTATTGTTGTCGCTTTTTTCGCTTTTTGGTTTTCGCGATTTTCTTTTAGATAGTTTTCCCCGCCAAGCCTCCCAGAGGCGTTTTCAGCCAAAATATTCGGGAAAAGTTTCAACTTAAGCTCGAAACAACTATTGCTACTATTCATTTTTGAATTGGAACTTTTTAGATACTGAGCTTTAAAATATTTGTATCTCAATTGGCTCTAGTCTATCCAGGAAGTTGAGTCACCTTAGAACCCCTCTTTGAGCACCGCCACTGATATCTTCCACGCTTGTAGGGCTGCACTGCTAGTTATATAGGGTATATATAGGTATATAGCTCGGTTGCTGCCGCAGCAGCATCAACATTCAGCCACAACTGAGACCGCAGCAGTCGACCGCCGATATGATCTGATTTATTGTAGTTTCCCGACTTCTTGTTGTTGCCGTCGACTGTTAAAATATTTATTTACAATTTTCACAATTGGCATTTCAGTTCAGCGAGCTTGTCTCTGATTGTTTGATTGCATTGTTGCTATTGTCATGACTGCTGCTGCTGCTGCGGCTGCTGCTGCAGACTGTTGCCCCACTTTTACTTATGCACATAAATAATTAGACTATTTATGTTGTAAACTGTATGATAACATTTGCATCGTTAGCCAAGTTAACACAAGTATGCTTCAAATTCGATGGGGGTGGAAGTATTGGAAAGTGCTTGTGCTGCCAAAAGTTATTTTAAATTCCTTGAGGGGCTTCCTTGTGGCATAGAAATTGACTTGGGAAGCCGTTGTATAATTAATGTGATAAGCAATAGCCAAAGGTGTCACTAGAGCTAGAATTAGTAAGTTAGTCAATTAAATTACTTGGCAGAAAAGGAAACAAATGTCTATTATTTATAGTAGTTGTAATTATTGAAGATTAAAGAACAATCCTAATTTTTATACACCCGCGCTTAAGTATTAAAGCAATGCTTTTTATATATTTACATAAATTTAGTAAATGCATTATTGATTTCAGTGATAGTGAGCATTCACTGTACCATTCAATTAACAGACTGATGAAGACACCACCCAGCGGTATATTATTGAACGACATTTATATGAACAATTTGCAGCATACTTTTCGGAGCGCGCAAATAAACTAATTGCAATATCGCATGCTATTTCTTTTCCAGTTCAGCGAGAAATATCAACACAAGGCTTTTCCGTTGCCCCATGCCACACTTTGTGGGTCTTTGCCGCAGCATGAGTTCTTAATTAGCCCGCAATGAGTTGTCGATACGTCATTTGCGAGTACATGAAATTCAGTTCGGTTTTTTGCCCCGCCCTGACATAACAATTTTGGCCTGTCTAATTACGGCCCTGTGCCTCATCCAAAGTGTTCTTTCGGTTTGAGTTGCTCTCTAATTGCATTTCCAGCGATGCCAAACAATTTTGTGTACTCATCTAATGACGAGGAGCCGGCAAGGGTGAAGGGTTGAGTATCGAAACCGAGGCATGTGCAGATAATAAGCCGCTTGCCAGGGTGTCGTTAATTTGTGGGTGGCCCGAAAGTTGTACAATTATCTGGCATATGGGTAAAATTGGAGGCGTTCGTTAATTGGCCGGAGGTGTTGGCCTGTTAACTGCCACAATTAAAATCAATGCCAAAAAGGTGACCCAAATCAGTTTTTGGGCCACTGATTTTGAACGAAAGGGTTTACATAGCCGGAAAACTGGAAAATCCTAGTCGTAGCAACCTGAGAGAGTAGTTTTAAACCTAGATAGATTTAGGAGAAGGCTACGTACATCACTTCAACATTGATACGGTTAACATAGGGACTTTGCTTTGGTAAAAAAAACATACACTTCCTTTTCTACACCCCCTTTTTCAAGCATTATTAGTTTCATCATTACGCCATGGCGCTCGTTTACGGAGTTGAAAAGAAGACCACACCCACCTACATCAAGTACATGATAGGCGGTGCCTCCGGTATGCTGGCCACCTGTCTTGTCCAGCCCTTGGATCTGGTCAAGACCCGGATGCAGATGTCCGGAGCTGGCGGCGTGCGTGAGTACAATAACTCCTTGGAAGTACTGGCTAGGGTGTTGAGACGAGAGGGCGCACCGGCCCTGTATAATGGCTTGAGTGCCGGACTAGTGCGACAGGCCACCTACACCACGGCCAGAATGGGCTTCTATCAGATGGAGGTGGACGCGTATCGCAAGCAGTTCGAGACCAATCCGTCACTGGTGGCCACCATGGCAATGGGTGTAACGGCCGGAGCTGTGGGAGCGTTTATCGGCAATCCGGCCGAATTGGCCCTCATCCGTATGATGGCCGATAACCGCTTGCCGTTGACAGAGAGACGAGCGTACAAGAACGTGGCCGATGCCTTTGTGCGGATCGTGAAGGAGGAGGGCGTGACCACTCTATGGCGGGGCAGCATGCCCACCATGACCCGAGCCATGGTCGTCAGCATGGTGCAACTGACCTCGTACTCGCAGCTGAAGATGCAGCTGAAACACTATCTCGACGAAGGACCCATCCTGCACGGAACCGCAGCCATGATGACCGGACTGCTGACCACCCTGGCCGCTATGCCCATCGACTTGGCCAAGACCCGCATCCAGCAGATGGGTCACCTTAACGGCAAACCGGAATACAGTGGCACCTTCGACGTTCTCGCGAAGGTGGTGAAAACCGAAGGCGTTTTCGCACTCTGGAAGGGTTTTACGCCGTGTCTCTGCCGCGTGGGGCCGCATACTGTGATCTCGTTCCTCTTTCTCGAGCAGATGAACAAGGCCTACAACAAGCTCTTCCGCAGCCCGGATGCGCAGCCTGGTTCGGGTCTCTAAAGCCAAGTTCCCTGATTATCAAATATCAAATTTTCATGCCCATAACCAGCTTGAAATTGTCGCCATATGCCGGATGTATATGCAAAATGTATATGTTCTGTCTAATAACATTTAATATAAATGTTCATTGGAAAAGTATTTTTTTCTATAAAGTATGAGGGGGTGGGCTTTTAAAAACTTTACATTATTCTAAAGATTCTTCGACTATACAGATTTTATAAAACTTCATGTAATCTGATTACATGATTACAAACCAACATTTGGATCATAATTAGTTCGGAATCTAAAGAAAGCTTTCTTTTCCTTAACAATATATTTTATTTAATTTTATATTGTATTATAGGCTTATATCACTCATACACGGACAATTTCATCACATATCTGAGCCCTTATTGTCATAAAACAATTTTTCAAAATGCAGACTTCTATAAAAATGGAGGCCAGTTCTCAGCCTTTTTTACACCTTTCCGTTTCGGTTTCTTAGCCTTTTCTTTTTTTCTAAATTTTGTCATGTCCGAGAAGCCCAAGAAGGAGATTCCCGGTTACATCATGTACATCAATGGTGGTCTCGCCGGCATGATGGGGGCCTGCATTACCCAACCGCTTGATCTGGTCAAGACCCGAATGCAGATTTCGGCAACCACTGGAGAGTACAAGTCCTCCTTCGACTGTATCGCCAAAATATTCAAGGGCGAGGGTATACTGGCCTTTTACAATGGATTGAGTGCCGGGTTGATGCGACAGGCCACTTATACGACGGCGCGAATGGGCTTTTACCAAATAGAGGTGGATTCGTACATAAAAAGTTATGGTGGAAAGCCACCAGTCTGGGCCAGCATGGGCATGGGCGTCTTGGCCGGAGTAGTTGGTGCGATGGTGGGTAATCCGGCGGAGGTGGCGCTCATCCGTATGATGTCGGACAATAGGCTGCCGCCGGCGGAGAGGCGCAATTACAAGCACGTCGGCGACGCCTTCGTCCGAATTGTGAAGGACGAGGGCGTGACAGCCCTGTGGCGAGGATGCCTTCCAACGGTCGGTCGTGCCATGGTGGTCAACATGGTGCAGCTGGCCTCCTACTCGCAGCTCAAGAACTACTTCTCGCAGTATGTAAGTGGCTTGGGTCTTCATATCAGTGCCGCCATGATGTCTGGTTTGTTGACCACTATCGCCTCCATGCCGCTGGATATGGCCAAAACCAGAATCCAGAACCAAAAGACTGGTGAATACAAGGGAACAATGGACGTCCTTTTGAAAGTGTTCAAAAACGAAGGTTTTTTTGCTCTTTGGAAGGGTTTTACGCCGTATTTGTGTCGTGTGGGTCCGCACACTGTGTTTGCGTTTACATTTCTCGAGCAACTTACCAAAGGCTACAAAAAATATGTTCTTGGTGACACGTCTGAATCTAATATTTGAAATAGTTTTCCAAATTATGTGCATATTAAGTTATATCAATGTATTTAAAATTTAAAACCAAAATTAAAAACAGATATTTATGAAAAAACTATACTTGTTGAAGATATGGAACTTTGTAAGCACTTTATGGCTATGTTCAGAACATAGCTGTGTTTAGAACATTTAGGCTATAATCATAATTTTAGAAGTAGCTCATGCTATACACTGGGTGGATTCCTCAAATCATTTCGCTGAGACTTTGATGAGCTAAAATTCATTATTGCTCTCACTCGACGGTTGAGTCGATATAAGCAAGAAATTTGTTGATAATGAAATTACCTTTAGCATCCGTCACCTATATCTATCATTGGCGTTACATACCCAATCCGATATATCCTAAAAGCTTGAAAGCTTGTCATTCTCTTCATCCAAAGGTTCTATCTTCAAAAACATCAAAGGTATGCCACTTTCGATAAGCACGTGGATAGATGGTAGATCGGCGTGAGTTAATAAATGTTATGAAAAACACAACAACATGAAAAGAATAAAACACTCAGCAGGCATTTGAATTTTCCGACATCTTATTTATTTATTGAACAATGGGACTTTAAACATAAAGTTTCGTAATTATCGTCCGACAAAATTTTTTAAATTTTGTTTCGAGTTTCTTAGCTTTTTATTTTTTTCAAAATTGAGTATGTCCGAGAAACCTAAGAAGGAGATTCCCGGTTACGTCAAGTACATCAATGGCGGTCTCGCCGGCATGTTGGGCACCTGCATTGTCCAACCGCTGGATCTGGTCAAGACCCGAATGCAGATTTCGGCAACCACTGGAGAGTACAAGTCATCCATCGACTGCATCACCAAAGTACTCAAGTCCGAGGGTGTACTGGCCTTTTACAATGGATTGAGTGCCGGGTTGATGCGACAGGCCACTTATACGACGGCGCGAATGGGCTTCTACCAAATGGAGGTGGATGCGTACTCCAACGCCTACAAGGACAAGCCGCCAGTCTGGGCTAGCATGGGCATGGGAATCATGGCCGGGGCAGTTGGCGCCTTGGTGGGTAATCCGGCAGAGGTGGCTCTAATCCGTATGATGTCTGACAACCGCCTGCCGCCGGCGGAGAGGCGCAATTACAAGAACGTCGCCGATGCCTTCATCCGAATTGTGAAGGACGAGGGCGTGACTGCTCTGTGGCGAGGATGCCTTCCCACGGTGGGTCGTGCCATGGTGGTCAACATGGTGCAACTGGCCTCCTACTCGCAGCTCAAGAACTACTTCTCGCAGTATGTGAGCGGCTTGGGTCTGCATATCAGTGCCGCCATGATGTCCGGTTTGTTGACCACTATCGCCTCCATGCCGCTGGATATGGCCAAAACTAGAATTCAGAACCAGAAGACCGCCGAGTATAAGGGAACAATGGATGTTCTTGTGAAAGTGGTCAAAAATGAGGGTTTCTTCTCACTCTGGAAGGGTTTCGTGCCATATCTGTGTCGTTTAGGTCCTCATACGGTGTTTGCGTTTATATTTCTTGAGCAACTCACCAAAGGCTACAAAAAATACGTTCTGGGTGACACATCTGAGTCCAATATTTGAAGTCGATCTTACTTTATAACTAATCTGAATTTAAAGTTTTTCCTGAAATAAATGTGTGTTATAAATGGGCAACCTCAATTATAATCGATGGGTTTTTCCCAGCTGGATGTCCTTGACGTCCTTTTAGCCGGGAAGTTTGTATCCCAGCTGGTATTCCAAGAATATATCTCAGCAATTTTTGTCGCATGCTAGAAACTTGTTATCCCACTGATCTATCCGTCCCGCTTCGTCGATCAGCTGAGCTTTGTTTTCCGAAGAGCTTATCAGTCGGAATCGCCGACTCGGCGATCCGCCGGTCCAGTACCGGCATTATTTCCAAGTCACTTGCGTTCCAACGTTTCGATCGAGCGGTTCGCCTGCGGTAGGGCTTGCGGTTGGGATTGGTACTCGAGACTCTCGAGCGGACCGGAACGGTACGAATCGGCGCCGGGATTCCTTAACTAAGCTGACTTCTGTGCTGGGAGATGAGTTAGGCCGGGCGGCATCTCTCAATTGAAGCCACTTAAGTTGACGGCCGAAGATCTGTAAAGGAAATCGCTCACTCAGCCGGGATGAATCAACGTGATCTTTTTGCCGCGGAAGTGTTAATTTAGCAACCAAATAATCCAACTTGTAGATTTTCGCGGCTCAAGTGCCGTCTTCCCATCTATCTGAAAGCGGTTATTGTGCACCGACATCGCCTAAGTCGTGCCTTTCTGTTGCCCAAATAAAAATATGTAAATGGAATCATGTGTGTGCTACCGTACTACCAGATAGATACGTACATAAATCAGTAATTAAGTGATAATTATTTATGGTGTGAATTAGTCCGGACATCGACAAATCTCTGGCCGTCGTTGTAAATTACTGGAATAGCCGACAGACCCACTTGACACAGGTGAGCGTGCACCCCGATAAGAATCAATCTATCTCGAATACGAAACAGAAATAAAGAATTTTATGACAGCTCAGTGGGCACTCCTTCAGATAGGAGGAGGCCGGTTCCCTATCGCTAACGCCGGCGATCGATCGATTGAGTGATTGATTGATCGCTCGCCTGACTGTCGAGAAAATTTACAGGCTCCATTGACTCAATGATTGCCGGAACAATTTGTCATAAAGTTTCGGGGCCTTAAAGAGTGATGATGGAAAGCCCACGTAAGCTTTGAGCTCATTTCTTTGTTAGAATTATGACCTCATAAATCAGTATATATGCAGATGAAAATCGCTTATCTCGCACTTTATCTGGCTGCATGTCAGACGTTGGCAGTAAACTGCAATTTCTCCAGTGTCGAGTCGAGTGATTTGACACTTCGATTACCGTTGAGGGAAAACATTTCAATGCCGGTAATTGCGGACTGTCAGGTGGGGAATTGTTTAGTGGGTCGCATGTAAATTATTTGGCATTTATCATTTGCATACAACTCAGATAATCCCCGGACTGTTTCTGGATATTTACCCCAGATAAGCAAAAAAGATAATGACGCGCACAGGGTTTCGCTCTAGTTTTAGTTTATTATTTCGTGTTGACTTTTCCAAAGGGCAATTAAAAGTTTACTTTTGTTTACTTTAAATGGTAATTACCAAAAGCTAGGCGAAAATTCTGTTTTCCTATCGGCCGGCTTGATTAAAGCATGTGAATTGCCAAAGTAAATAGGCAACTGTTTTTAATATTTGCCAGGGGCTTTCACAAAAATTCAAAAAAGTTCACAAAAAGTTTTCAAGAGTTTGAAACATGAAACGATTCTTTCATTACATGGGTAATGAATCGATTCAATAAAATTTAAATTTAATTAAAGTTCCAAGCGGCATTTTATTGCCCCTTCTGGCAGTGAAAGTAATATTTATTTTATTGCCGAATTTTAGATATATTTTCGTCCATCGTTTATGGCAACCATTTGTCTGATTATTTGAACTAGAAATTCTAATTAGCTGCATGCTGTCTGTATAATAATTTGCCAACAATCGAGAAACAGTAAACAATGATGCAAACTAACACGCTCCTCCTGGCATTTGAGTTTTTCCGATTTGCTATTTCTATTTGTTTAAATTTTAATTGGAAATGAAGCGGCAGAAATCAAATTAAAATTCGATTCACCCTTTCCGGCAGAACGCAATAATGTAGTTAATGTTTGGTTAGAGCGATTAATGAGTAGACAATTGATAGGGCAAACCGAAACGTGTCAACAAAAACTGTGTGCGGTTTGCATTGTGACAGTATAAATATATAGAAGTATTCGCTTAAAAAATTAAATATGCCAATAATTAAATTAAACAGGGTTAACGGTGGGAGACTAGGTGATGCTCTTTATTAGGTTGTTGATTCTGAAGATGGAGATGAGACTTTGAAGCTATTTATCTTTGAGACACTTTAGAGTTGGCCTCAATGGGCAGAACTGATAAATAGCTGATACGCATCAAGTGCTCCCTTTCAAAATAAAATTAATTGGAACTAATGCATGTTTTTCCACTATAGCAATCAATGTTTACTATAATTGTCAGTATCTTGTTCAAGTGATTGTACTCAATTCCACACACTTCTCAGCTAATGTTTTGCAAATTGAAATGACAAAGCTACAGACAGGCGGCGGGCACTCGCGTGTATCTGTGTTTACGGGTTTCTGCGAGTCTGTGTCATGTCATTACCATAGCCTCTGACGGGCAGACAAAACCACACGTGATCTAAGCTGATTTCTTCTTGGTGTTGTTGTTACTGTTGATGTCAAACACCCACACACACATACGGCACACACTGCACCCATAACTGGTTTAATAATCTCGATTGAGTCACATGACAACACGGCGGTAAAAACTGGTGTTTTCGAATAAGTTTTTTGAGCACTAAATGAAATTAACTAATAAGCAAATTAACAATCGCCTCGAGTCAATTAAGCGCAATAAAAATGCCCATCTTAAAGTGGGCACGCAAAAAGCCGGGGTCAAAGGTCAATCGCCCATTTTTCATTTGACCGCGCCGCCATTTCGCATGTCAACGTTTATGACAAAAGCATACATATAATATAATATATCACTTACAGGGCGCCAATTGAGGGAATCAGTGTTCTGGGGATTTATGGGATTTATGATTGAGACTGAATTTAAATTTAGATTTTTAGAACAGGATATCCTAGGATAGATATGTGTAGTTCAGAATCCTTATACAGACTATTTATAGCGTTTGTCTCTAAAATATATTTATTATATTAATATGAGGCAATATGTCCATTATCTATAATATACAATGCTTAATCATTTTTATCAGTGCCTCAGAATATATTACCCTTCCCTTGATGGACAACAAATAAGCCGCAACAGCAGCAACAAATATATACAGACATGTGTCTATATGGGGGAACGTCATCTGCTCTGATCTGGCATCTTGAAACACACAATCATTATCATTGCCCCGATGCGTACACAGTCGTGCATGGCCACAATTTGTCTATGGCGAGCCGCGAGAGTTGCAATTTTCGAATTAAGACAATTGCCACACGAATTACGGAGCCAAAGATGCCCCCGTCTAGATAAGCGACCCAAGACATTTTTCTCCGTATTGTATTCTTTTTTTTTTTGCACAAAATCAATGCCAAAAGTAATGCAAATTTTTTGTCCGACTCGTGTTACTTGGTGATGCGACTGCCAAAATAAATTGAATTTTAAATGAACGTCGCAAAACCTCGGCAAGAGCCATCAAATATTTAGATAACACCGGGGACTGAAAGCCCAAGGCTAGACGTATGTAAGATATGAGAGGACATCACCCGGCATGATGCTCTGGAATCTAGAAAAGAGTAATTTTCAACGAAACAAATTTATTTGTCAAAGTTAACCGAATATTAAATGAAAAATAATTTGAATTTCTTAGAAAAATATATTTTACAATTTAATACACAATAATATAATTATTTATTTTAAGTAACCAGTAACACAGTAAAAATGTCCAATGCCTTTAACGCTTAAATTTAAAAACTCTTATCTGACAGATCTCTTTTAAAGTTGACATTTCTAAAGTCGAGTAACCTATTAAAGCGCTTAAAACTAAATCTGATAAATCTTAGTCCCTGGCCTTTTGTCTTCCCAGCCAGAAGTACACCCACTCGCTAACAGATTGTCATATCAGATACGTCGCCTCAGATACATTGCCTCAGATGTGCGGCAGATCAGCGGTAATTTTCCAATTGACGCCTATTACGGTTAATCGTAGCAGTGACCCAAGTCCGAACCAAACTTAAACTAATAATGTGCCCAGTTTAATGGCTAAGCCGCAACAAATCGCCCGGTCAATCCCAAGCTCCCTCACCTCGCACCGGCACCCACTACAAAACCGCCACAAGACCGCACGACATCGTTGTCTCGTACACTGGAGCACCACTACCACCACCATAGCACCAAGCAACCCATTCAGAACACCATGCTGCGTGTCTACATTTCCAAAATATATTTCTTTTTGGATTTTAGGATATTATTCAAAAATTATTATCCCAACTAATTTTAATTTAATCTTCTAATATAAGCAAAGCTAAAAATTAAGTTGATTTTTTAGCTGAAGAAATAATTTAGATCTTAAGACCTATAGTTTTCTCTCAGTGCATGGGTGTGCTATTGTTGTTCTTACTACTTAGCACGCTAACTAACTAGAAGTCGCAGTCGCTGCTGGCGTTGCTTTAACATTTCGTCGCTTGAATTAGTCGCACCGCGTAGGTCGAGGCAAGTGGATTAAATGGTTACTACGGATTACGAAAAAGCCCAAGTCCCAGTCCTTCGTTGAGCTATTCATTATCCTGGACATGCAATTAGCACGTCACCAGAGAAAGGAGTCGATGCCAATGTCGATGCCTCAAAGGGTTCGCATCGGGATACCTGAAATTGCTCATACGACCCGTTGGGCGAAGGGCGGTGGGCGATGGGCGATTGCCATTGCGTATACGTCGCGTTGTCCAGACCGTTTTCTCGTTTAATCAAGCCGGCTTTTGTGAACCCCAGCCACGACTGCGGATATCCTTAGCCGGAACTCGGTGTCTGTGTCCTGTTTTCGGGGTGTCGGCCGTATTCGATTGTCTCTGATTTTCACGCAAATGTAATCCTCGACCGGTTGATTTTGTTTCTGTTCGGTTCGACTCGGTGCGGTTCAGTTTGTGTTTCGTGACTTGAGTAAAAGGCAAAAGTTGATTCATCAGCCGCAGGATACAAGCAGGGAAACAAACAAACAAAGCTGGATGAGTTCACATGAGTTTGGCCGAGCAGCGAGTGGCAAAAAGCGCGCTGCGAGCTGCTTTCGTTTGCGTCAGCAAAAAAAAATAAAATAGTGAAAATATAAAGCACAATACCACTGCAGCGACACATCCTTGAATATAAAACACACACACACACACACGAGTGCCAGTAAACGAGCGCTCAGTCACGCAAAACGCCAGCGCACTTTGACCTCATTTTGGGCACCGTTTTACGCTCGAGTGTGTGACCCTGCCACGCCCCCCATTGTCCCACCCGCGCCCCAATCGCGTCCGATATTCGACATGTGTTTGCGCTAGTTCTCCGCGTTCGGTCATAATGACTTCAGAGCGTTAGTGTGTTAAATACACCCAGATGCAGCCCGAACAGGAAAAATTAAATCGATATGGTTGAAGATCTCCAGTTCGTTTCCATGCTAGTGAAATTTTTTCCGGTGTTCGTTACCCATTTAAATTTCGCGTAATTGGCGAAATTAAGCCATTTCTGGCCAGTTCATAAAAATGAATGCACAAAATGCGTTTTTAATTCAATAATTTCGATAATATATCTACGTAGTACGTACATGAAGTGAAACAAAACAAAATGGTGGCTTATTTTAATTTTGAATTACAATAAAAATAACAGAGTGTGTTTTTGTGCTTCCCCTATTAACATGCTCATTTTTAGCTAATAAAAATAAATAAGCTCATCGCCGGAAATGCATTTATATAAATATTATTGCCGCATTAAAATTAAACGAGGTCAATAATGGAATAACAAGTGCAAGTCAAATATAAATGATGCCAATTAAATTACCCAACGTAATACAGACCCTCAATTTGCAAATCAATAAATAAAAAAAATTATTAAATATTTAAATAATACATAGTTTGATGATGCAACAAGAATAAAATAGAGTACAAATTGTGCTACAAATATTAAGTGGTTGTAAATAGAAAATGGCATTGAGAATAAGTATGTTTAGTAATTAACCATAGCAGCTGTCATAACAAAGTTTGTGAAATGAATAAGTTAAATGTTACTTTTCAGATTAAAAGATTTTAAAAGTGTCTACAGAATTGTGTTTATTAAATAAATTAATTTAAAGTACAAGAAAAAACTCCAGAAATAAATGAAATTAGTATCTTCAAAGAAAACATCCCTAATTTATTCAAAGCAAAGAGATATCCTGGATACGGCTATTGCAATGGGCTATTTATGATATGCCGGCAGGGTAAGGAGAGATTTATTCATGTAAACTCATAATTTAATTCTAAACAGTTGTGTCCCACGAAAGTGACTTCATTAAAATGCCCAGCACGCTTCCAATGCCCATTAAAAAGCGCTCAGAAATCAGGAACTTGCACATTTTTGCTGCCGGTCGTTGGGCCGATGCACTCGCTGCCAAACAAAGAAACAAGAAGCGTGATTGCCCAAGCAAGTGCGAGCAAATTAAATAATAATTATTTATACAATAGCCAAATAACAGGCAATTATAATTCATATGGAGCTGGCCAGACGGAAACGGGCAAAATGACGGACGGGCAGCAAAGTCGAACAATCCTGAAACTGGGCTCAACGCACCCAGCCAGGCGTATAAATTTCATTTAATATTCTAAGCCGGCCCAAAATGCAGTGTCACTCGACTCTGTCTGCCAGTGCGGGCTTGTGAAACAAACTATTGCTAAATACAAACATTTATAGTTTCGTTTAATGGCTTAGTGCTTCAACGAGGCGACGGGCATGGGGCAAGGAGCGACCGGCATTAAATCATTTTAAAAGTGCTTGCAAATAATTGAATTTGTTAGTGCGAAAATGCTCGCACAAATCTAGTCTGCTTTGTCTTGATTCCCACAGTATTTTTCGGATATAAAGGATGTGGTTTGAATAAAACGGAAAATTTAATTCCCTTCACAATTCATGGTAGTTTAAAGGGAACAACTCGAATTCTTCGCTTTAACCATTGAAACTTTGCGAAAAATTGGCTTTAACCAATTTCCACTGTAATGTGAAGTCACATAACGAAGTCTGGTGGAGCAGAACGACACGGTTAAATGCCTGCAGCTTCGTACCATACACTTCTCCACACTATTTAGTATCCTGACTCATGTCCTTTGTCTTCCCGGATCTCGACTTGTTCCTGAAAATGTAGCGACGACTCCTACGCAGTTAGCAGCGCGCATTCTTCCCGCTTGACTCCTATTGTGGAACACACATAGATCTTATACGATGCATTCTCTGAGATATATATCCGTTCACACTTGGTGAACGCGACCGTGACGCCATCAAAGACCAACACATGCACGACAAAGGCCATTGTTGTTGTCTTTGCCATTGTCGTCGTCACTTAATATACAAATTTCAGTAAATATTTTTGCACATGCACGGGCACATGCAGCGGAACACAAGGAGTGCAATATCCGCGAGCTGTGCTCGCATCGTGGCACGATTTGCCTTCCTTTTCATTTTCATTTGCATTTCCCCGCCCCGACATCACCGACATCCCCCCAAAACAATTCCCATTTTCAGTCTCGACTTCCTTGGGCAACAATTCGTTCAATTTCATGCAATCAAGTTATTTTAATTCATTACCCTTACGCGACCAACACTTGGGAGACATGCTCACAGCAACTACAAACACTCACTCCCCGTCAGGGCAAATGTCTTGGCATGCCTTGGCAGGCCCTTCCCCTATGACCCCCTCTTAACCACGCCATCGTCTCTGCAAATGCATGTGCATTTCGACTTGCGACACTTGACATTTACACACACAGACCGGTTGGACACTGAAAATAATAAAACGTAATATAATGATTGAAATAATACGTTGATGCTTTTAAAACGTTTCAAAAACATTATTTTTAAGTCTAAAATAATATTTAAAATCCCGAAGGCGAATAAACAAGTTTAGTTTAAACACTGAAAAGATCGGAAATGCAATATACCTAGTTTTGAATTATTAATCCTTCTGAATGAAAAGTTTTACAATTCTATTAAAATAATACATTTTAATGGAAAAAACAACAATAAATAAACTATAAAAAAAAAAACCATATTGATTGATATTAAAGTTCAAGGATACCTTAAATGCAAATTTAATTTATTCTGTCAAAACATGACAAAATTCCCTACATTGTTTGGCCTTTATGTTTTTGCAGTGTCCTTGGCTATTTGCATGTGTTTATATCGCACACACACATGCACGAACATCAAGGAGTATAGAGACTCACGCACGACTATCAAAATGTCAGACATCTGTCATTTAATTTAATTTGACTTCACTTTGCTTTCATTTGCTCTCTTCCCTTATTCTTTTTCCCGTTCCTCGGTCCTTTCTCTTTCCTCTCAGGGCACTGTCTCCGGCGTTTTTTTTCCGCCATATACGGATATGTAGCTATAACGGTATATAGCGCGGAAGGCGTCGACGCTGAGCACAAAACGTGTAATTTGGCGGGAAGTGTTCCAGGGGGAAGTGGGGAAAATGCAGGGTATGCCCTCAGGTTTCTATTATTACTTAGTTTGTTGTTCTTTACATTTGTTGTTGTTTTTATTGGTATTGTTGTTGTAAACGAGAGCGCGCTCAATTTAAATCGCTTTGAGTTTGCTGGGAAAACATGAAAAAGCGCGGAAATGAAATCAGAGCGGGGAAAAGTGAGATGCAAGTTGCAGAAAGTGCATCGATCAATGAGTATCCTTCATAGGGATAGGAAAAAATTCAAACAATTAAAAACAAATGGGTGGATAGCGGCGGGCACTTCGACCGCAAGTGAGAATTTATTGGTGGCGCTCATGAAATTTGAATTCATTCCGCTGATAAATGATGGAATTTGTAAATAAAAATTGACTATTTTTTCAAGTAATTGAATAGCTTGACGGAAAAATAAATGCGAAAATAAATGGGCAAACATGAGAATATATCACAACGAAAATTATGCAGAAGCCTATTGAATATTTTTTTAAATACACATACACACTTTGATTTAATTTTTTTAATGAAATTTTATTTCTTTGAGACTAAAACTAACCTAAACGACCTTAACTAAACTAAATTTAAATCACTAATATTCATTAACTTTGAAGTAATTAACTTTGATGCCTTCAGTTGCTTATTTCTATGCTTGACTTTTTGCTGAAGCTGCCTTTTGAATTGGGTTTCCCTGCTGAGGATCTCCAGTTCCTCGGGACTGCAGGAGGATAATCGCTGCTTTTGCTCGGCAATTAGTTTCTTTGTCAGTTGAATCTTGGTCCTGGAAACGTGGACATAGACTGCCTCGCGGCGTTGCAGCTCCTGGCGGTGCAAGAACAGAGCGTATGCCACAGATGCTTCCATACTGACGGATAATCGGTAAATGAATACCAATTTCGAGTTTTATCGGCTTTTTAAAGGACTTTCAGGCCAAATATGCTATGCATGCTCGTTCCTGCTAATCCGGTTTTGGCCTTTCGTTTGGGCCGTGATTTTTTCGCGACAATTCTTTGGCGATGCCTTTTTACCTAAGTGGCCGGCTTAGGATGCCGCAGGTAACAGTGTTTCCTGCACTTTTCCTACCCCTGCCCCATAATCCTTTGCACTTGGTCCTTAGGCAGTGCTTCTAGCCTCTCTTGGAATCCTTTCTGCGAAGTTAGGTAAACTTTCACGCTTGCCTGGTCCCATGAACGGGGAAAAGAGGGATTGCCGGGTTGGCAGGCAAACTTCTCGGTCATGCAGCTCTTCAGCCAAAAACCCATTGCAATTTTTGGGCCATCCATCTAAAGACACCCTCCTCCGCACCCACTCAACGACCGGATGGCACGCACGTCCTGGACAGCCCGGCATATGCATCAATAATTTTTGCCAGCATGAGGCATCACTGCGGGAAAAGTGTATTAAATTTCACAGAATTTAATATTATCTTTAAAATTCCATTAGCTACTTTCAACTATTTCAAAGTGATATCTCTTAATGACGGCCATGATTAACTTAAGAAATATTTCATTTAATTACAATTTAAGTTAATTGAGTCTGCTTTCCACCATTATTTTATGACATTTTAAGCCTTCATCTATAAATGAAATACGATTTTTATTTAAGTGTTTATTTTGGACAGAAACCGAGAGCAGAACCCCCAGAATACGATCCGGGCCCAAGTCTAATGCCGCACAACACTTTGAGGTTTATTAATTCGCATGAACTCTGCCCGGCAGCTCGACTTTACGCTCATTTTTCATGCTGCCTGGGCAACGAAAGCCACAATTAAAAATTGCTTATGAACGGAAATGGCAGACAAAAAAGAATGCCTCCCGAAGAGAAGCTGATGGAAACGAGCCAACTCGAAGTTTTGGCCATAAGCTGAGCCATGTGAAAAGCAGCTCCAAAAGTTTCACTTTTTGTCGAGTATGGGGCATGGTAAGGGGCGATGGAAAACTTAATTTCCTATTTCCTTTTAGTTCGCCCATGTCTGGCATCCCGCCCTGCTTGCTGTCCTGCCCATTTAGTGTAAACTGTGCGCATCATTATTTTGAAATTTTTGACACTTTTTTCGGTTGATGGTGCTAAGCTACTTGTAAATCAACCCAAACTCATGCGTCTTCCTCTATCCAGGGTCTTTTATACACATATATATATGTATATAGTGAGTGTGTGTGTGTTTGTGTGAGTGTCACATTTCCGGCGGAAGTGTAAGCAGAAAAGTTCGTTTCGTTTTCGCTTTCGCTAAATGGCATCAAGAAATGCAGCAGCCTCGCTTTATTCTCAGCCAGCTCCGAGGGAAAGAAACACAGACATTGACTGATGATGATGAGGATGATGATGTAAATGGGATTTTAGTGCCGCACATGACAATAGTAAACTTCTCCAGTAGCCGGGAATCATAAGCTGTGATGGCTCTGTTCGTTCAGCCCTGCTTGCTTGGCTTGACTCAGTGCTGTTCTCGGCTGTGCTGTGCTGTGCTGTCTGCTCTTGTGACATGCAAGTAAATTGCCTTGGTAAATTTATTGTGCAATTACAAGGAAATCTAATGAACAACGAGGGTTAGGAATGTCGAAAAATAGTACCACAACCGGATAAAGACATTCGATTTAAGCTCTCACAAAAAAGGGAATCAATCTTGAATCTTGGTTTTCCAGTAGAAGACTTAATACGTAGCATGATAACCACAAGTTTGTTGAAAAATGCAAAAAAAAGAAGTTTTCCCCAAAATCAGTTGCATAGATGAGCCAAAGATTATGCGACTCATCACTGTAAATGTATAGATTTAATATGAATCTCTTTAAAGTATTTAAATTTGTTTTTTAGAACTTTAGCTTGATAGTTGCTATTTTAGACATATAACATTTTAGATATAAAAATAAATATCCCTTTTACAACCTTCTTATTTCTTTCACAGATAACATCCCAATTGCAAGCCTGGGCTGCCTTCCGTCCTCATAATGACCTTCGCCCAGCTTCTGGTGGTGCTGCTGCCACTGGTCAGCTCCGCTGCAGGCCTGAATCTGCCCAACATGACTTCGTCGGACGCCGCCACTGCCGGTGGCTCCAATATGCCAGTGCTTTTAGGGGGGAGTCCCGGCAGCATGGTCGGCAACAATATAAGTCTCAGTGGTGTTGGCGGCTTGCCCGGCGGCAACCCCGGCGGACAGTTACTGCCCAGCGACTCGGGGGGAGGAATCTCGCCGGGAGGCTCACCAATGGGTGGTGGGGGCAGTAGCGGAGGCGGCGGCGGTGGAGGTGGTAGCGGAAGCAGCAGCGCCATCAGCGGCAACAACTCTGCCATGATCCAGGCGCCCAAGGACAAACAGTATGAGAAGTGCACAGGTCCTGGGGAGCCGGGACCCTGCAAGCAGTACATCTATAAATGGCGCTACGAGCCAACCACCAACGAGTGCACCAACTTCATTTGGGGCGGCTGCGAGGGGAATCCCCAGAATCGCTTCAGCACCGAGGCCGAGTGCCTCTTCCACTGCATTGGCGGACCACGTAAGAAAGCCTTTGATTACCACTAAAAGTCTCCATAATGTAAAGTTCTTTTAAAGTTGGAACTTAAGAAACTTTGCAAAACTGGCCCTTTTCTCTATTTTTCCCGGATTAATTTGCATTCTTTCGCTTACTTTGTGGCCATTTTAATTGACGTCACAACACTTGCAGACACTTTGCCGCCATTCCTGCAGTCCACGACCCGGGAACCAAGCACCACGGAAAGTTCCATGCTCCTCGGTTCGCCGTTTACCCAGAGTCCGGCGCAAGCGGCGGACGGAATGGGCGGTGCCGAGGGCGGAGACGGCACCACCCCAGTGCCCATCGAGCAGCGAGGCCCCGAGCTGACTTTCGCGGAGACAGGGCAGGGCAAAACTTTCGTTTTCGCGAAGAACAACACGTTCATCCAAATGGACGGCGACATCATACAGACATTTCAATTAAGGTGAGTGGGCCGGGAGTTCGGCGGGGGACTTTTGACCACCTGGCAGGTGGCAGCCTCTGGAACTTGCATAGCTCTTAGCCATCAGCTCCCGTGCCGGGCTGCATTTAGCGGATTGTTGGCCTTTTGGCTTAAATTTGCTTGATTTCTTTCACACCAAAAAGGCTGAAGGGGGCCAAAAATTGTTTTCTTTTAAAAAAACATGTACTATATACTTAAAAAACACAAATATCAAAATTAATAGGATGGATAAACTTTGATTTTTAAAGGTTGATGAGGGCTGTGACTTAATTTTCGTGAAAACATATTTCTTTAGCAACATGACACCTTTGTAGAGTTAAAACGGAGAGCTGTGTACAAAAGCAATTAGCTAAACTGACATAGCTTTCACAGTTTGGAAATTGATTTTCTTTCAACAATTTTCTTGGGGGCTGCAATCTTATCCGTAACTTACATCCAACACTAAAAATACTGGAAAACTGCCAGAGAGTTGGGACAGAGGACATCCTAAAATCAGGTCAAAAGTTAATTTTCTGCTCAATTGCAAGACCTTTCTGTCCGTTTTGTGACACACAAATGGAGTCCAAACGACTTCAGGCCCAAGATCTCTTAGCCTGTAAAAATTTAAAATTCAATTTGACATTTGCATATAAAATTAAGATAAAAATATTATTTAAATTTACGGAAACCTTACACACACACACATGAAGCAAACACTGTGCACATTTTGGACAAACATGCAGACAGTCAGGCAAATAAAATTAAACATAACTTTGCCAAATAGGACCTGCTCTGACTGAACGTTGTTGCTGCCTTCATTGTTGCTGGTCAGTGGCTACTAGTTGGCCAAGTTGGCAATTTGTGCTGTAGTTTTAATTGTAACTCATGTGGCTGCCGACAGCAGGAGCAACAAAAACACCAGCAGTCAAGAGCAACGAACAAATAAATTTAAAACTCTGTCAGGCAAGCCCACCTCCCTACTCTTCCCTCTCATTTCCCTCACATGTATGCTAATAAGTGATGAAGCCTTGGCCATTTGCAGCCAACTTTGTACGTCAGTTACATATAAAGGTATTTCAGAATGTTTTAAATTACGATTTAAATTATATTATTTTAATTTAAGATTTTTTATTCATGCTATAAAAGAAAGAAACTACAGCGCGGGGCAACGTAAGCTTAAAGTGTTCTTAAAAATTTATACATTTTCCATAGTTATATCTCCATTTATTGACATAAAACCCCTTGTGAATTAGCATTTCTTTGTAGACTGAAACTTCAACACTGATGGTAATGCACCTCTTTGTGTCTTTTCAGACTTTGTCGTGAGATTTCATTTCAATTCCGCACCCGACTGCCGCACGGCCTGCTCGTCTATCACAACGTTAAGAATCCGGATCGCATTATTTTGGACCCCTATGCACTCTATGTGATTGTGGAGAAGGGCCAGCTGAAGGTGGTCCATGTCTTTGGCAAGCATTCAACGAGTGTCACTGTGGGCGAGAGTCTGAATCGAGATGAATGGCACAGTGTGATGGTGAGTGGGTTCTAAAACGGGGTCATGTCCCAAAGGGAGGCTGACACCCGATTGGGGCTCTCAACGGGGGTATCGGGCTTATGAGTGGCTTTAACACTCGCAGGACGCTGCAGGGTATACGAAATTCGGTTAACTGCCTGGCCAAGAGCCAACATTAGCATGGCCATGCGTTCAGCAAGCAATTAGCAAGATTGCAATGCGGAATGTGTGCTGCTGCCTGTGTGCATGTGTGCAAAACGCTTTATCAAACTTTTATAACAAAGCGAGCTAGTTGATTTATGTGCGTTCAACTTTGTTAACTCACCTCGGACATGGGTCTGGTGGTTACTGGTCCGGTATGTGCTCCTGACTGCCGGCTGCTGGTTCTATTCCTGCTTCAGCTCCACGCATGTAGCTCAACCGCAATCCCTCAAGCATCGTCAGCATCATCATCATCAATAACAGTGGCAGGAGCTACTGGGAAAGCAGCAGCAGAACCAGTTTAGTTCATGTTTTCATATTTAAAACAAGCAGAATCCCTACTAATCACACCCCCACACAAAAACTGGAAAAAGTGCACAGAGAAAAGGATTCAAAACTTTTAAATCTCCAAATAAAAAAATACTAGCATTCTTTGAACTGTGTCACCATCACTCTGAACCCGAAAACCACTCAATATCTATTTGTCAATTAAAGATTTTAAGTGTTTTGCATATATTTTCCTCCGTATACCACAACTCACACACTGATATAGACACACGGCAGGCACTCATAAATAACACGCAAATTCGTAATGAATTTCAGCTGATCCCCAACTATGTGCGCACAGCAGTTGCAATTCATTTTCGTAGATTTTTAGCCATGCAATTGCAGTAGCGGCAGCAGCAGCATCAGAAACAGTAGCAACAAAAATTTATCGCTTGCCGCTTTCCAAAAACTTGCAACTTCAACTCGGAGCCAAAACGCATAAATTCATAAATTTTTATCATTTGTCTGTGTGTGAACGCCACGCCCCCATCCCTCAGCTAGATGGCTGGTTTATTGGTTTTGCGCTCTATAACCCATCCTTCGCTGTCTGTTGCACAGGTGCGCATCGATGTCCATGGCGCAAGATTAATTGCACGCGTCGACAATAGTCAGGAGGAGGTCTATCTGAAAGGACTGAATCACGAGTACAACTATGGAGTCTCCACGAATCTGCCGTCGGTGGTCCTGGTCGGAGGTGAGTGTCCAAATCAATTGTGGGTTGAATAACAATCGGGATAGAAAAAATAGCTTAATATATTAATTTTGTTTAAATAAGAACTGCAAATAATGGTGTTTATGATATCATTTTTGAGCGGAAATTATTTTTTAGATAAACAAAACCCGCGGAAATTACCTTTATTCCCAAATTTGTCACACACACTTTTATTAAAATTTGTTGAATTGTGAATTTTTAGATCCAAATTACTATTCTTTTAGCAAAAATTTAATAAACCTAATATTTTGTCCATGGTTCATACATACCAGTCCAACCGATTTCCCCACATATCAATCATATTAAAGGCAGCGCTCGAATGTATGCTATGATTTTCGTTCGCGGAATTCACACATGTACCATCGCATCAAAATCGAGCATAGAAAGTTTAGGAAGCATACAGGCATACATACATCTATAGTTCTGTATATATGCAGACTAGCACCCTGACACCCACAACTGAAAATAGAAAATCGAATTAGACGACTCATCCGACACACAGAGAGAAACTAAAAGAGTAAAATACGAAGTGAACTTGCTCATTTCCCATTGAATCGGACTTGTAAGTTTTCAACTATGTGTATGACTTTGAAACCTGCTTTTGTCCGTTATTTGAAAATTTAATTATTTCACGTTGCAAACAGCAGAGACCATGTCAGAAGGGGTCTGCGGAGCAGGCCGTCACAGAATGGGCCATTGACTGCACTCTACCGACATAGCTTGGTCTAGTTTTTGCCAAGCCACCTCCCGCAGAGTTTCGTTTGGATTGAATGAAGCGGTTTAGAGTGTGTGCGTGTGGTGTGTGTAGGTGCATTTTTCGACCTGGCAAAATAAATTTGTTGTGGTTGCTTTTCAAAGAAAAACCCTGGAGTTTGGCACACAATGAATGGTGGAAGTGAAATGGAAAGCTGGCAATCAATAAACTTCCAAGGGAGCTTACTTTTAAATAAGTTTTAGCGGTTTAATAATACATAAGTGATATGGGAAGTATCAATTCTGAAACCACAAATTTTTTAGCGTCAAAATTTAATCACTGTAGACTTCAAATAGTAAAAGCCCGTAACAGTAATTGGTTTTGCTTTCCTTTTAATATTCGTGGAAGATAGTCCATATTTTGTTCCTTTTTTTTAGCCCGTTGATCCAACAACAGAGCGGAGACAACTTTTTTAATTAAGCCATATTTAAATCTCTAGCAACGGCAGCGTCCGAAAATTCCATCAAAACTTTCAACTGCAAACAACGAAATTATGTTATGGTCATCCGACATGGCCACACCACAACCCCACCGCACACCACCAACCCATTCCCTCACTGAAGCACAAAGCACACACAGATATAGTCGAAATCCATTCCCAAATATTCAGAATGTTAATTAATCTGTGGTAGACTGCCCACTGACCCGCCCCCTTTTGCTTTTGCAATTTCACAGGCCTTTCCTCGGAGGAGAAGCTGCATGGCGTGAAATATATAACCGAATCCTTTGTGGGCTGCATCAGGAACGTGGTCCTGAGCTCCGGCAAGGCCGCCTCCGACCTCCTGCCCATCGCCCCTCTGGTGGCCACCAAGCACGAGAATGTCAACGAGGGATGCTCCGACATGTGCGATTCCCGACACAATCTCTGCTTCGTGGGATCCCGCTGCATCAACCACTATGGCGGCATATCCTGCGACTGCTTCGGCACTCACTACGAGGGCGAGCATTGCGATATTTACAGTAAGTACATAACGGAAATTATATATTTTAAAGGTATATTAAAGGATCATAATTGGGGAACTGAGGGAGAATAATATATATTTTGAGTGTCATTTTCAGTTCCAAGAAACTATGTTATAGTCATTTTTGTAAGAATCTTTAATTTTGTAAGTTTTTAATAAATATATATTCGTTTATAAATTAATGAAACAAATAATATATTTTAAACATCCATCTGAACACCCACATAAAGGCAATCCATCTATATACGTCTGTGTGGGGCTCTAGGGGCGCCATTTTGTTTTAATTATAAACTGTGTTTGTTTGCTAGCGGTTAGCCACTGCCACTAGCCATCTAACCGAGCGCCGCCCGCACTCCTCTCCCTCGGTAACCGCCGTCAACTCCAGAACCTACCCCCCGGCCACTATATAGTTTTAAACACGCTAATGACCTGACCATAAATTATGCAAAATAGTGTTTGACTTTTTGACTGCCCAACCAGCCCCGGCCACACCAGGCAGAATGTGCGCAAAATTAGTTTGTTAAGCTCAATATATACACGCCATTTTCCAGCCCGTCTGCATCCTTTTGCTCTCCTGCCCTTCCTTCAGCAACATCCGACATTTAGTTAATGACATAAAGCCAATTCCAGGCCGCCATAATCTCAATTAAGTCACGCGAGGCCATTATATCGGCAGGCCTATTAAAAATTGAGCAGCTCGTTTATGTTTTTCGACATTGTACAGGTTTTTGCAGAAGTGTCGAATAAGGGGTTTAAAATAACATTCCCGGACAAAAATTGTAGCTTTTAAAACTGCCACTTAAATGTATTTATAAAACTTTGAGTTTGCTACAAAAAATGCTATTTTTATAACAATAGCTGAGCATTCATTTTCTTGAAAATTACGAATATTTCAAAAGTAATTTCACAAGTTTCAAGCTTTTTGTTTTAATAAAAATCATAAAACCCGGAAAACCCTTTCCTCTAGTCAGGGCATATCGACGTGCATTCTTCAGATTTGGCCCACTTGCATTCGAAATGTTTGCCAAAAATTTGCATGCAAATGATGACCAGACCAGCACACACACCATGCGCTAGAAAAAGGAAAATCCAAAATAAAATCCTGACTCCGCGGATAGTGAAATGAGTGGAGTGCCGGAGGGAGGTGAAGCTGGAAGGGGCTATGCCACGTATTGATGCAATGGACAGCTGCAAATTGCAAAATGAACAAAAAATACAAAAAAAAAGCATCGCTAACGGTCTGCCAGCAACCGTGACAGCGATGGCCATTTTGGAAAATGCTGCGTGCAACTCCACTCCCCACCTCTCCCCTATATAGCCCTCACTGTCTGCCTAAATGGCGTCTGTCAAGGACAAAGAGAGAGGCCGCCATGACGTGCGAGTTTGTCAAGCATTTACGGCGCCTGGTGCCTCGACTGCAACTGCAACTGATCACAATTACGTAACGAGTGCCGGCAAGTGCAAGCAAATTACACAGATGTAGCTCTGTAGCCCACACGCCCGAGCCCCCGAACACACCCCTACAGTGCCACCACTCACTGCCCTATGGTTTGCCGGTTGCATGTTGAACTGCTCCTGGAACGGAAACAGTGTCAGGCCATTAAAACCTCGCACATAGAGAACAAGAGAAAATAATTACACAAAAAAAATATTTTATTCTAACTTTCAAGCTAAATAAATTGGAAAATAAAATGATGTCGCAGTATCATAGTAAAGTTTAGAAGATATGCAATATTTTGCAAAAAACATTAAGCAATAACTTGCTATAAAAAAGTTTCTAAGGATAAGGTCTTTCAAACTTTAACTAATTGATAAAAATATTGTACTATTTGAAGCAATTCCCGAGATCTAAAATAATTCACAAACCTCTATTGAAGAATTTTATATATTTAATTTGTCCGAAAATACATAAATATTTTCAAAAATCAAAGCAAATATTTTTGCCATAAGGATTATTCCTCCGATTTATCCAAGTGCCATAAAAATTCATACAGGGTATTCATAGGACATGAGACATAATCAAACGCAGACGCTTTTGTAATGCAATAACTAAAACGACAACTGCCAGTACAAGGACAAGCCTGTTCATATGCAGCTCGTCCTGATACCCGCTACAGTCCTTTTACCCCCTTTACTCTTAGAGCCCTCATCATATCCTGCAGCTGGCTTTTCACTCATTCTGATTTTACAATTTTCCGTGCCAAAAGTGTCACCGAAATGCGTTCAGTTGGGGAAATCATTAGCTCCCGAAAAACCAGGCATCATCATTTCTGAAAGAGACTACAAGATTTTTTGGCTTCTTCCGGCATGAACGAATTGAAATGGCAACCATGAAAGAGACAGCAAACAGGCAGACGGACAAAGAGGGCAACAGGCCTGATATGATGACTCTCCGGGCTAAGTACATCTCCGGCTTTCGTCTGACAGTTGTCAGTTCAAAGGACAGTCGTGATGCATTGTCCGGAGATGCAATTATAGCGAGATAAAAGCTGAAGCTTACGACTTTGTAATTGGATGATACATACATACGTTCATTAACTAAAAACTAGCTTGAAATTGCCTAAGATATTAATGGAAAAATGTTTTCAATACTATTACACATATCAACTTCCTAATTAAAATGATTATCACTTTTGATTAGAGCTCAGAGTTTTGTTTAAAATATATTTATAAAAGCAATGATGAAATAATAGCTCTCGCAAGTGTGTCAAATAAATGTAAAGCGAATTAACACAATTTAAGACTAAAATAAAATCTTAAAATAAACATTTGATAGGCCGAAAATGGTAAAATAATTTAATTTCTTTGTCAAATAATAAATACTGTTTGCATTGGCTTGAATTTTTTCAATCAAAACTAGTTCGTTTCATATATCCACTATTACAAAATATTTACCTTGCCGTTTGGTAAACGAATGTCAATGGGTTAGATAGCGAGATTTGTTTATCCCATCAAAGCTGGCTTTCCATTAATAAATCAAACTTTTACACTCAGTCTGTGTTTGGTTTGTTTAGCTCAAATATAAACACACACGCCAAACATACACCCACAAATTGCTTGAGTCCACAAATTTGCTAGTTTAACTCGAACGGCAATCGTAGAGCGTACACTGTAAAGTATTTCCCGAACAAAAATGGCAGGGCGTTCAGTTTCCTTTTCTGAATTTTATGCAAATGCTCCGACAACGCGAAATTGCCAGTTGCGAGCCCACAAAGTGGCTAGTGAATTGCTGGCCAACTCAAAAATGGTGGTGGAGAAGTTGCCCAAAAATAGAGTGCCCAACTACATGGAATTCCGGAAAGTGATGCGATCTGTGGGCAATGTCAAGCCTTCGGACATCAACGTGACGACCTTCAAAAGTATGGTGGAGATGCGCCAGGCCCAAATCGATCACAATCGTCTCAAGTTGGTGAAATCATACGGACACTCGCTGGAGACCAAGCCCGCAGACCACAGCTATATCAAGTATCGCACCCAACTTTGCACGGATTTGCAACAGAAACAGAATATTTTGCACACGAACCTATCGCTTCTCGGGCGCATTAACAAGATTCAGCGTTTAAATGGAAGCGTGAAATGTTTTAACCGCACAGCTCCTGCTGTTGACAAGCACTCTCGAAAGATCCGGGAATTGGTGGAACGTCTAAGCCAAGAAAACAGGCAATTGGGTTGTCGTCTGTCCCAAGCTAAGGCAAAGGTTGGTAACTAAGGGATGTAGTATCTCCAAAAGTGAACTTCTCATTCTGCGCTTTTTCCCTTAAGGTCAAGACCCGCAATCCCTGGGTAGCGCCCCTGAAGCCCATTCAACAAAAAGCCTCTGACGAGACTGTGGCTAGGTTTAGGCCCTACTTGCCATCGCCCCGGCTGGGAAAGCGGAATTCTGAGATACTGCTCCGACCCATATTGTACTTCGATATAACAGTGGGGGAGAACATGCAATTCTTGGGTAGGATGTGCCTACAGCTGTATACGGAGATCAGCCCTGAGGTGGTGTTGGAGTTTGTCCGTCTGGCTACGCACAACGATGTGCCGAGCCACAGAGTGCTTCGGATCTTTCCCGATCTCTGGATGGAGAATGAGATCATTCCAGACCCAGCAGATTCCCTGAAGGAACACCACAGCGTGAAGCGGTCATTTCTGGACCACAGCAAGCTGTCGGGGATACTCTCATATCCGTGGGACTATCGCCGCCACTTTCCCCAGGGCCTGCTCAGCTACACCATCAGCTTTAAGCCTCTGGCGGTAGAGCCCTTGCAGCGGGTCGTCTTCGGAAGAGTTTGCAGTGGTTTGAGGGTCTTGCAGAATTGCCGGGATTTTGGTACAAAAAATGGCAAGACAAAAAAAAAAGTTGTTGTGTCCCGGTGCGGACTCCTGTAATGGGAACACGCATCCTTCATAGCACTGCCACCTATCCGCTCATTATGCATCTGCATTAACATAAGCCCAATGAAGGTAACCGCGAATCAACAAGAAAAAAATTGTAGTACATTTTGGTGGCAATGCTGCAGAAAGTTTTTACTCCAGCAATATGCAAATAAAATTATGAAGTAAGGCTAGTAATGCTTGGGCGGAATGCACTGTGAGAAATTGTTAAAAGGGTTAAAGGACTTTAATAAACTAGTACTCTAAAGACTCTACCAACGTCTTAAATAACAGGGGACACCCAATATTTGATAGAATTTTAGTTATATACTTTATGTCTTTTATGGATTACAATTTCGCCTAAAAATACTTACTTTTCGTAGTTTTTTGGTTAAAGTATACTTGGGAACTGCGATGCGTTATCGGCTGAGCATGGCCCACGTGTGCTGTGTCAGATAAGCAGCCAACACGCGGCGACTGTCAGACAAGACACCCACACCACTAAGAGGGGAGTGCAAAAAATTTCATGACAATTTCGCGTTACACGATTTGCACATTTGGTCCATGGCAAGCAAGCGCCTAAAGGCCGCCATAGAACAAACAATATAATCTATTTTTGTGGCCCACTGACGTTTTTTCTTTCTGGCCATGCTTTTTTTGCTTGTTTTGCGTTGGCCGAAGGAATGTGTGTGTGTGGCAGGAAGATAATACACCAGTGGCAAGGGATAAAAAAAGGACGAAAAAATTTCCAACGGGGGTCGAACTTTAAAGTACTCTGGTGTCCACTACATGGATATGATTAAAAAAACGAATCTTCTGTATAAATTAATATGCTACATTTAATTTAAAAGGATAACAAATTGATACAATTTTATAAACTATTAAAAGAATAAAGGTATTAGTTGACAGAAAAAATGGGTCTAATGACGATTGTATTTATCTTTTTAAATCCATAATTCATTTTTTTACTGGTATAATGAATAATATAATATTTTAATTTCCACGGTATCAAAGGAAACCTTTTTTTTGGTAAAAATGCCCTTTGTAGTATCTGATAAGCTAAAAGCAAATATGCTAATGGCGGAATTAAGCTTAACTTTATGAGAGAACAGGTTCAAATTTATTTAAGAAATTAATTAAATGCCATTTGCTTTCTTGCAGCGGCCACAATAATTACTTTGCGAGGAGCCAGTTATGTGTCCTACAGAATCTACGATTGGAAGGATCGTGTGCATTCCTCAACCATGCGAATAAGTCTGATATTCCGCACCAATTTCGATGACTCGGCCCTATTTTATGCCAGTGGAGAGTCCTTGAAGCATCAGTATATAGCGGCTGCCATTAAAAACCAATCGATTCATGTCGAAATGGACTTTGGCGACAATGTGATGAGCACCGTACTGACGGATGACTTAACTCGAGGGTACTGGCACAATTTGACTATATTGCACGAACAGCGAACGGTAAGCATTATCCTGGATCAGCAGCAGAAAGTCCTGGAACTTCCAGCCACGGCCAGCGGAAATCTTCTCTTCGATCCAGAGATATATTTCGGCGGCGGACCTGAACTACACAAGAAGAAGGGTCTGGCATCGCACAACAACTTTGTGGGCAGCCTGAAGTATGTCTACTACAACGACATCTCCATCCTGTACGAACTGCAGCGAGGGAATCCCAAAGTGCACTATCACGGTAAGTGCAAGTGGGCCATCTTAATATCGAGTGATATTTCAGTGATTTAATGGCAACATATTTGGAATACTATTACAAGTCGTCTCTCTACTACGGCCTCTGTTTCTATTTCTATTTCTGTTTCCATTTTCGATTCGGTTCCTGTTCCGGTTTCTGGGTCAGGCGTGCTTGAGGCGGAGTTTGTCGAGAATGAAGTGAATGTCATACCCATCACCTATCCCTTTGCGACATCACACATTTGGTGGCCCATAAATCACGCCGAAGAATTTAATATTAAATTCGATTTCCGCAGCAGTCGGCCGGGCGCGGTGCTGGCCTACAGTGACGTAACGACCAGTGCCGGAAATGGCTTCTGGGAGGTAAGTGTGAGCATTCAAGCATTTATCCCATACATGCACTGTGCCAAAAATATTTAAACAATATTGAAACAAAAATCTTGCTAATGAAAAACTGCTGTGATTACGGTTTACAAGTTAAGAAACATCAGATAAATAAACCACCAAACTTCGTCGATTGAAGTTGGTTTACGTGGTGTATGAGTAATTCCTATCAGTATATTTCTCCCAATTGTTATCTTCAATATATTTTTTGGTACATTTTTGGTACATAAATAACAACAAAAACATTCTTTTAAACAAGATTAGTAGTTTTAACAAAAGTTTTCAATAGCCTACATGACGTATACTTCATTTTTGAAAAAATTTTTGGTTACCTGTTTAATTGGGATTTTGTGCCAAAGTTTTTACTAAGAATAAAATGTTTGCTAACATTTATGTCTTATCATCAATGATCATGTCTTTTATCAAAGTAAACTTAACATGGCTCACATGGCGTATACTTGATTCATATATCTTGAAGCAGAGATTCTTTATTATTATATAGTATTTGCTTGAATAAAAGCAGATTAAAGATTTATTTAGTTCTGTGTCTTAAAGCAGTTTACTGTATAAAGTATAAAGTGTTTTTTTTATAAATTAAGAAAAGTATTATTCTCTTAAAAAATTCTCAGAAAAAGATTATATTATTTTGAAGCTTCTTTGAATGAATTATTTCATTGAATCTATAGAAATGCTTTTATTGTAGAAGATTGTTTCCAAATCTTGGCTGAAACTTTTAATTTTTATTTTATGTGCACTGTTTTGTGTACACACACTTCTGCTCCTTGCTTGAGCATTTAAGCTGCACACTCACACACACACAAATACCCATGCAAGCGACAGCTGGACCAAAAAGGACAGACGTCTTCTCTGACGACGTGCTGCTTAAGAAGACTTACCAGCTGCACAGGCAGAGCCTCAGACTGCGACTCTGGCAGAAGCAGAGGCAGAGGCAGAGTCAACGGCAAATGAAATGCAAATCAAATGGAAATGTGTGTGTGTATTTGTGTAGGTGCGTCCTACATGCTTCTGTATAGGATTGTGTATGAAACTTGCAGTGCCCGGAGCTTCTCCACATTTCGCCCCAAAACTCGAAATCCGGAACTGGAGGAGGCATGCTTCATGTGCACAGTGTGCCACATATTGTGGGGCAAACGAAAATGCAGCCAAAAATACTGGTTGCCAATGGGAATGCGGAAAATGCAATTAAATTTAAGCGCTGCTGAGTGAAACTGAACTCCGGCTAATGCAATGAAAAGTCAAATGAGCTTAGTGCTTTGTAATTGTTTGGCATTATTTATTTCTTTGGTTGCCATGTGGGATTGTTTTTCCCAAGGAGGAAGCTTAATTAAATAGATATAATTTCATAGATGCTTTATCAAAAAAAATTTCTTTAATGTTTTGGCAATACAGCTACCATAAATCCTAAAGGCAAAAATAAATCCTATTCCGAAAAGGAATGGCCTTAAAATTGTTTCTTTTCCGTTCAGTTCTGTGGCCCGTATTTTATTTCAAATAACAATTTTTATGGATTTATGTCATGGCCGTGGCATAACAATTGAAAGCAAGCTAAATGTTTCCATGGAACATCCATTTATAACCAGACAAGCAAAGAAAAACAGATTGAGGTCCAGCATAAAAGTGCGTTGTAATCGATCACAAAAACAATTCAACAGTTTAATGCCTGTCGGAGAACAATACTCTCCGCCCTATGGGTTAAAAGGCCGTATACCCACCGTATGACCACCCACATTTTCCACTTCTATACTCCTCGATGGTTTTGATGCTGATTCTGATGTTTATATGAATGTCAGTAGCATTTATCTGTATTTAAGCAAACAAACCTTGCCTCGACTTGCCTTGCTCTCGGCCTGTCCGAAAACGTTTATTTGGTTACTTGACATTTAGGCTATGCATGTGTGGCTGTCTTTTTGTGAGGGCAATATTTATTTGCATTTTACTGTTGATTTTGTCCCTTTTGATTGCAAGGAGCCAGCAGGCTTCCCCTCCCACACCCACTCCCACAGCAGAGACTTCCTGACTTATTGGCATTGCAATAAAATGTTGTTGCTGTAATGCCAATGAATATTTATGCCGCAAGGCATTTAATTTTGCATCCACTGACTCTGCGGCTTATTTGCCATTTCACGATTTATGCGCAGCCAAATTAATACTAAATTGATTGTGTCAGGTTTATAATACGGCTCAGTTTACTTGTATTTTTTATATTATAATAAATTCGCCAAATAACTCAAATGCAGCCTGTCAATTCGGGCTATGCTATCTACATTTGGCGAGCTTCAAAAACGCATCAGTTACGAGAGATTTTATTTATTTACTATTTGCCAGAGTGCCGGCCACAAAATTGCCACCTGCGTGCTGCGTATGGAGCTTCGCAAACTAATAAATTGCCAACAGTATTTTCCCACTCCTACCTCGGTGCCGGGAAAAAAACCGAAAAATAAAAATTGATCAAAAAAGCGTCCAAAACAAGGGTAGTAGTATGCAACATGAAATGTCATGTCACACGACTATACCGAGGGGATGGCCTACCGAATGTGGATGGAGGGTGTGACATAAAAACTATGCGCTCGCATAAATCGCGAATCACAAATCGAAAATCGAATTTATTGACAGCGCGCAAATGGGCGAAATAGGCAAACAAAACAAAACTGGCAGCGATGGCGTTGTCGTTGTCGTTGGAGGAATAAAAATCATTTGAAATATTGTCACAGTATGCGACAAATGTGTATTCGGGTGTATGGGGAAAAGTGTTTGCCTTTAAACATAACGCTCTGACAAAAATCTAATGAAATATGCAATAAAATTTGAGTATTTTCCATTTTGCATAAGCGACGCAAAAGCGCAATTCGCAATGAGGATAGATAAATATGACGGCACACTGGCTGGTCCTCTAAAAGTATGATTTCCAAAACCGTGTTGTGTGGTGTTCCGTTGCCACTAGTCTGTGACATGTTGCAGCCCAAAAGGTTCATGAAATTTCAATAAACACTCGTCTTTTATACCTTTTTTTGAAAATAATAGACTGCAGTAAACAATGGAGGAAAAAATATATGCGCATGGATATGAAATTAGTTGGATTATTGCGCGCCAGTTTGTTGCAAAACGGTATTCAACTAGATAAATAGTTTATGGCAAGGTTATCTGTCCAATTTATTTGGCCAACAAATATATTTTCACATATTTTTGTGTGCTAAGCCCAGTGGATAGTCATGATCTATGGCTGATATTAAAGTACAATTTATAAACCATTGGGAAAAGAGTGCTCTTTAAAATCGAATTAAGCCCATTCAAGGGCAGGTTGTTATTTGTTTTGTGTAATGTTTAATATTAGCCAACTTTAACCCTGTTGTAATAGAACAGAATTTAATCATGGCTCGAAACTGCACAATCGAATGATAAAGAGCCCTGGCTACACCACCCCCAATCGACCAATCTCGTAAATAGTCCCTTTAAAACCCCCCTCCGGTTTGCTCCAAAATTAATGGGCAGCCATTTCAACAACTGCACAGAACGGAGCCGGTCGATTGATTCGGCAAATGCCAGTCTGAACGCTGCCACGTGGCGTATGCGTAATATGATTTAAGCGAAGCTAATGCACAAAGGCATTTAAATTGAAATGTGTGCGGCGAAAGGGGTGGCCGAGGTGGGAATATCGAAGGCCGGGAATGTTTGTATGTGGTTATTCGGAGCTGCATTTTGGCATTTTCGCAATTTTGATTTATTTCCACAGACGTACAATCACACATCCCGAAAACCCTCTCAAATCTTCTAATGCTAACAGAATTTTGTATTTTTCTCTTCTTTACATGTGCGCGTGTGTATGTGTGTATGTTCGCGGGTGTGCGTATGGCCGTCGATGACAAAAACTAATATTTGGAAACACGCTAATGCGCGGCTTCGGGTTTTGTTCGACGCTACGTGCAACATCCGTCGGCGTCGATTCTGACGATAAAAACTCCGCCCGCCCGGCCGCCACAAAACTCCACCGGAAATGTGCGACTAACGGAAATTACAAAATGGCTGCCATCCATTAGATACGTCTCACGTCGGACAAGCTGAGCTTCGACCTGGTGCCCGATGTCAATAACAACGTTACACACTCCACAACCATTAAAATAAACAGGGCCACCTCCTGGCACAGCGTCGAGCTGGACTACAAGCTAGGCGAGATTCGATTCACCGTGGATTATCGCCACACCCTCAGCCAGATGTACGGCCTAACCTTCAACATTGGCGACAAGCTGATCATTGGCAGTAGTCTGAAGTCGGCGGCGATGGGGTTGGTGGGCTGCATCCGGGACATTGAGATCAATGGGCACCTGATCGAGCCACGGCATGTCGTTAAAACTGAGCGAGTTGTGGGGGAGGTAAGTTATTTTTTAGTTAATAAATTTAATTCTATATATTTTTTGTATTTTTTTTAGGTTGCTTTGGATAATTGCAACTATATCGATCCCTGTAAGAGGCCCAACACCTGCGAGCACGGCGGCAAGTGTTTTGTCAAGGACGATCGCGTCACCTGCGACTGCAAGCACACCGGGTACATTGGCAAAAACTGTCACTTCACCAAGTACAGAAAAACCTGCGAGGAGCTGGCCCTTCTCGGCTTCACCAAATCGGACGTCTACCTCATCGACATTGACGGCAATGGAGTTTTCCCCCCGGCTCACGTCAAATGTGATTTCCAGAGTCTGGAGAACGCCACCAAGACGATTGTCGAACACAACCTGCCCAGCCAAGTGGATGTTCGATCCGCTCGAGAAACCGATTTCAGTTTCAATATCCGCTACCGAGAATTCTCACCTCACATGCTGCAGGAACTTATTTCGCACTCACTGTATTGCACGCAGTACATTAAGTACGACTGCTATCGGGCCCAATTGGAGCTCCACTCGGCCACCTGGTTTACGTCCTCGGCCAAAAACCTCACTGTCGACTTCCTCGGCAATGTCAAGAGGTAAGCGATAGAGTTCCGGGGAGTCAGGAGTCAAGTATCAGGATTCTCTTGGGGGCGTTTGTGATTTACGTGCAGGGCCACGTCACCGCAAACAACACAAAATTTGATGGCAAGAGCTGGGCTTTCAGTACAGTGGATAAAAAGTTGGCAAAGAGTAGTTAAAATTGAATGGGAAATTTGAATATCATAAATATAAAAATGTGTCTTTAAAAAAACAACACGTTTTAGGTTCATTTCTTGTTAGAAACTTTCTGAAAAATGAATTTCCATTACCCCAAACTATGCCTCATGAAGCCATTGCCCTGATTATGCCCACCATACGTGGCTAAGTCTAGGCACTGGCTGGCGGATGATTTTGGTCCACCACCGGCCACACAATTAATGTTGCAGTCTATTTGCATAACTTGTTGTTGCACCCGGGATTATCACCACCATCCTGGCCTCTGTGTTGTGTGCTTTCTGCTTCAGTGGACTACATACGTGCGGTAATCCAACAATATAAATCCGAAATTTCCCAGCTTCCCAGAGAGAGCAACTCTGCGTGCCGAGGAGTGCTGGTGTTTCAATTGTAAACGAAACTTAAATTAATTGCTCGCACATGCATAATATAAATGCCAGGCAGGATTCTCCGCTTAACGCTAACTGACATATTTGCCCACATCACAACCAGATGCCCTGTTCCATTCTGTGCGAGCCAGCCGAGAATGCAACTTCACTTTAACTTTCGCAAGACGTCATTGCAACGGCATCCCAGGCAGGACCGCAATTGACAATTGTGTGTGGTAATACTTGGAAGCCATCTGCCTGGCTTGGGACTCCACAATTTGTCATGGACTCCGGCCTACTAAATCGACAGACAACAGTGTTCTAGTGTTGGCTTAGCTCTTCAAATTTGTTTTTTTTTTCGCATGTGCCAGCAAAGACCCTTTTGACCAAAGTTATATCTGCGGCATTTGTTGCCATGCATTGGAGCATAAAATTTTATGGTGCCGAAAGCTCTGAACGGCCCTGCCGGCAGCCAAACTAATGACAAACCCTTTAAAAAAGCCAAACCAACCGAAAACCGTTGGCCAAGGGTGGTGGCAAACATATGAGGCCAAATACGGGAAAATTGCAAAAGTGCAAAACAAAAGGACCGAGTTTGGTATTTATGTCAGGCAAATATGTTTCCGCCTCAGCGCTAATAAGGTTTATGAGTGAGTCCTGGCGTATCTCTTGAGACTCTCTTTTTCGTCCTTTTGCTGAATTTCAAGCCAACATATTGTCGAACAAGTCTTTTCTTATTTTGTTTCTTTTTATTTGAAAATTAAGGATACCCTTTATACTGTTATGAAGGATCTAAGAGATTGTGTTCAACAAAAATACATTCCCTTAAGATACCCACATAAATATATAATAAAAATCTACTAAGCTTTTAAATAAAAATATTTTTAAAGCACTTTTTTCATCAGGTATCTGCCATTCGATTTAAAGGATTAGTCAGTCATATATTTGGCAACTTTTTTTGTTGCAAGGCCGTCGGGATAATTTTTCTTGCTATGGCAGCCCTTTTTAAAATGAATGGCTTTGAGCACACAAATTTAGTCTTTACGCCTAATTTCTATGCCTTTTCAAAAAAACGGCAACCTCATCCCCATGGGTTCGTGTGGGTGGGCGGGTATATGTAGGCCCCTTTGACAATACATCATGCGCAGCAAAGTAGGCAACATCTGGCGGCAGCAATTTCAAGTCGCTTGTAGCTTGTTGCTTTTGTTTTGGCAGTTATGTTCGGCCTGCGTCACTAATTTCCGCTTTCAGTAAATCAATTCGAAACCCTTAACAGCGCTGACTTTGGTTTCGCTTTCAAATTTTTTTGTTCGGCTTGTTTTGTTTGCCAGTTGTTGGCCCTGCCCTCCTGCCAAGTCTTCCATGAATGAATGGCGTTCTGGTTGGCTTCGGCCGGAAAATGCACAAAACGAAATGGCAGGCTCAAGAAAAAACGGGTTAGCTTCTAGCCAGATTTGGGTGTTTGTGTTCATGACCGAGTGTGTGTGTGTATGAGTTGGCTCAGACCATTTGGCCCCATCCATCATTGCCTCGTAGTTCGCTCTTTACTCATTCAAAATTTGACAGCATCGTTTGTTTGTTTGTTTGGGTGATGCTACACGGTGAAAAAATTATTAAAAATTAATACAAGAAAAATTAAAGCATTGAGTCTAATATTTTCAATAAAATATTCCTTCTTCTACATGCTTGAAATCTTTCTATTCATTTACTTCTACTGTTAAGCAATTAATTCAGAGTTTATTTCTGTGCACCTCCTGGTGCGGCGTCGTTGCGGATCTTGCAACACGGAGGCGGAAACGGATGCGGCACATGCAGGGCATAAACCGCACCCAACCCACAAACATAAGCCGGAAAAACAGGGCCACCGGTACATTGGTGCTTGGTCCACCGAATACTCTTTAAATTGGACAAGTAAACTAAATTTAAATTCCACCCTGTACGGGGACAGTGTTTAGGTAGCAAAGAATAAATTTGCCCCTTTTCTGGGTTAGTAATTGAACTTGATTGTCCCTTAATTGCCTTGTCAACGATATATCTACAAATTCTTGTGATACCTTTCCGAATATTTCTGCATAAATGTCGCAGCAGAAAATGAAAAAAAATAGCAGACGGGATGGCGGCGGATGTGGCTCAGTTGGTCACTCAACGGGCTCGTCAAACTGCCGCCGCCGGTTCTAGACCGAATTTATGCAAATGTATGCGAACTTTTTCCTAAAAACCATTCACCTTTTTCTCTCCGTTTTTTGTTTCTTTGTGACCCCCGAAAAAAATCGGAATCCGACTCTTCCGCAGAGGCGCCTGTCCGTGTTCCGTTAACAAGACGTGTGTGGACCCGAATCAATCATGCAACTGCGATGTAAAGGAGAACAAATGGAATTCGGATGAGGGTTACTACCAGGATCCGCACAGCTTGGGCATCACCAACATGTACTTCCTGCAGCAGAAGGATCTCGACGATGAAGCGCAGGGACGCATTACTCTCGGTCCTTTGGAGTGTGTCGAGACAAGTGAGTTTTAAACTTATTTTTACTAAATTTGTTCCACTCCTTCCTTAAAACTGAAGACCATACAGTTTATGGCACTTTGGTGGTATTAGTTTACTGTCTACTTTAACTATTTACTGCTATTGCTATTAGCTACCAATTACTGACTACTCCCGAAACCCCATTTCCACAGACACCCAGAAGTACGTGGTCACCTTCACAACATCGCAGTCGTATATCGAGGTGCCCGGATGGCGGAAGGGCGACATAGCCTTCTCCTTCCGCACCACCGGCGAGAAGGCCATCCTCCTGTTCCAGCCACCGATACGGGCCCACTATCCCTCCTTCATGGTGGCCCTCACCGGCGACGACCAGCTCACGTTCACCTTCACTCTGAGCACGGGCACCACCCGAGAGCTGGTCATTAACTCGCACCGCCGGCTGAACGGCGGCGAGTGGCATAAAATATGGATCGACTACAACCAGTATCATGTGCGCTTCATGATAAACACCGATTACCAGATGCTCGATTTACTGCCCGAGGAGGAGTTCGGACCGTTCGAGGGGAGCATGTTCATCGGTGGCGCCACGTTGTGAGTATTCCAAAAAATTACTGAACTTTCGACGCGGAAATATTAAATACGAGAATATATAAAAGAAAACTTATTACAAAATGTATATATTATAAGAAACAATATCCAATTCCCCTTAACTATCTAATTAGTATTTCGCTTTTAAAGTTAATTACTGGGAATCGGTAAAGCATCTTATTAATTTAAGTATTTCCCATTTTAAAAACTGCTACCCAGTGTAATCAGACATTGCTTTTTACGGCTGCCTGCATTGGTGGCAGCTGTAATGGCAATCGATGTTGAAAAAACTCTATTCCTGCCCCCCTGGTTGTTGCTCTTACTGCCACGGATGCCTTTTCTGCTGGGGGGTGCTCTCACTGGCAGTTGCTGTTTCTGCAATTTATTGCTGCAATTACGTTTTAATTATAAACGCGCGACTAGCTGCCAAGCAGGACTAACAATGACATTCGTGTCCATCCAAAGGAATTCATCGGTAGAGGGGTCCTGGGTGCAGGCTTGGAATGATAATTGCGACGCATCACTTATTAGTTAATTGGTTGATTAAAGACATTATCGCAACAGTAACTAGGATCATACTATGTATACATACCTTGGACAAACAAAATAAATTGAAATCCTTGTAAATAAATATCAAATATCAGTAATTCTCCATCCTGGGGTTGGATTAACTTTTTGATTTTCAACAACTTGATCAAAAGCATAATTTGTATGCGAAACTGCTCTCCACGTACCCACGTATATTTGGGGGGAACCCAATCCTTCGGGGGTATAAAAAGAATTGCCATAATTAAATTAACTTTTCGCAGAAAATTCATTCCAAAGTCATTATCAATAATCAAGCCGCAGCGTGAAAAGGGGAAAAGGTTGGGACTGCCGCTTGGCTTTCCCAGAATTTTCCACGGCGACTCCTCCAGTTCATCCCCTTAGGAAGTTAGCGCACTTAAAACGCGCTTATTCTTGATTGGCATAATTTATAAAGTTTTTTTTCCCAGCTGCCATGGATGCTCACGCCCACGAGATATATGGAGAGTTGGCTAAAACCCATTTCGACTTCGTTTTTTTTTGGAGAAGATACACATATGTACATATGCATGCGAGATAGGGGTTGTCGCTTACTCTTACTCTTTTTTTAATTATTGAAAATGTATAAAAATCAAGCTGAAACTCACGGATAGGAATATATGAATGTATGTACATACATACCCATGTGCACATTGCCACTTAACCCCGAAAAGTTCTGTACCGACGCTGCAAACCACTCATAAAATTTCGATGAGCGGTAAACACGCAGAGTAATTAACGGTAAAGTGCTACGCTTTATAAAGGCCAGAACAGCCCAATCCGCTTTCACTGAGCCAATTTATTCAATTTATTTATCGCGGAAAAGAAAGCTCTGTAAAACATACAAGTAATATGGAAAATGCAATATTGATGCACTTGGCCCTCGTTGCCGCGGAAAATTCGAGGGTCTGCTGACGAACGGAAAGAGGGCTTATAGCCAAGAGGAGGAGTAGTGGAGTAGTGAGGGGGAACAGCTCGGATCGGCGGTATGTAAGGTTGAACGTAAGCCAATAAGTGGAATCAACGGCTGAGGCTCATAAATAAAAGAGTTAATCAACATATTGATAGAGACACGGCGAGACTTCAGGCGAGACGAGTCGAAAAACGGAAGAGCCATGTTTAACCCATTAAGAACTTGACTCTGGGAGGCTTAAGATTTATTTCGCATCACTGATTTTCATTGGGGAAAAGCTATTAGCTTAACTTTCGAAACCCAAAAGATAATACATGAAACTACACAACATCGATTCTAGCCGAACAAGTTTTTGAAGGGTTCCCCTATTTTTTTAAACTTTTCCCACTATCAATGGAAAACTTTTCCAAAATACTCCATGCATACTTGAGCACTTTAACACCATTCAGTTAATGGGTTAAACAGGACTTTTCACACAACTTAAACGACCAAAGGATGAATGAAAATTTATGCAAAGTGGGGGGCCAAAAATTACAATGGCCGATGCTGCTAATGATTGTTGTAATCGGTTTGTGCATGCGGTCCCACCGCGTTCCGTTCGATGTCATGTTGTTTAGGAAGCGACACCAGCTGCAGGTCCTTCGACTCCTGCTGGTGGCGCTGCTGTACGGAAGTCCTGCTCATCATTTGCATGGCCATCGATTACCACATCGAACCGCATGCCACGGGAAAAACACAGGCCACTGGCGTGCCAAATATGCGATATATTTTGGGTCTCTGCAGGAAACAGGACGACGTTAGTGCACGGGTAAAAACGATAGCCAGTTATGGGGTAGCCTTCAAAATTGCTAGTTATTTTTAAATATTTTTTAGGTGA
Organism: Drosophila ananassae; assembly: GCF_017639315.1. NCBI lineage: Eukaryota > Metazoa > Arthropoda > Insecta > Diptera > Drosophilidae > Drosophila > Drosophila ananassae. The sequence continues at coordinate 24,372,180 of NC_057928.1, forward strand.
TTTTTTAGGTAGGTGATCTTCAGAAACCTTTAACATTTGACAAAAATGATCAACAATAAGTCAATTAATAGAAAGTCCTTCCATTTAACCCTAATTGAATATAATTTTTGTTTTCGGCGCACACTAGTTGCCAATGGTAAGGGGTCCTGCTGGTGGAAATCCTTGGAGCATAGTGGCCAGATATGGTGGAGGAATGGCACTACGAAATAGCGCCACCATTTGGGGTAAAATGTGGTGGTGTCGCCGCGGCCATGAATGAATGAAAAGTGCTTAATTGCTTGTGACGGCGTTAAATAAATTCTTAATTGCTTCGCACTTTGCGCGTTTGCAACGTTAATAGGATTTCCGTCGCCTGCATGTCGCCAGGATATGCACATCGGCTGCTCTTTACGCCATCGTCCTGCCGCTCCTGGTCGAAAAACGTCTTTCCTTTGCGTTTTATTGCCGTCAATTTCCGAGGAATTTCGGTTTTTTTTTTTATTTCGTTTTTTTTGTGCATTTTGGCCAGCCGCCGTACAAATCCTTTTAGCCAAGTGTCATCCAGGCCAGAGCATCCAGCCGACAGGCGGCACATCATTTGCAAGGCAAAGCGCTAAATTTCATTTTACATACGCGTGTGCCACGCGCGTCCTCCCACGCGTCCTCGTTACAACGTCCTGTATATACACTCAGCCAAATATTCAGTTTTCCTATATTGTGGCATGCATATTGTGGCTAAAATATTCTATACATTGTTTTGTTTGGAACCAAAATTCAATCAGATGGCCTGATATTTCTTTTTTAAACTGGTTGAATGAATAAAAATAGAGGAACTTAAACTAGATCCTTTTGGGTGAACTTTTTTAAATCACAGTGCACCTGCCTGCGGCTGTTGACGTAAAAAAAATTAAAAATGCATTTGTGACATGCCCGCAAAAAGAAATGCAGCACACGTTGCAAAAACTAATGACTTAATAGCTCGCTGGCTGGCGGCAAGGACATCGCGTTCGGGAGGACTCAGTGCCTCCACTAGATGCGAAAGTGGGTGAAGTGTCCTCGGTTAATGCAAATCACAAAGTGGAGCTCCTTACTGCCCGATTATGGCCAATTCGTCTGACAGCCTTCGATAACTTTATCGCTTAAATGGCGATTATGCAACGCTTGCCAAACAATTACAAGAAAAACCGGGAAATAAAACCCTAAGAAGTTGTAATAAATTCAAACAAAAAGGGACACAGGACACCGGAAACCCCAAGGATCCAAGCCTCTTACTTTTCGTATTTTTTGAAACAAGAATTTTAATTTCAGTTCAAACTCTCGCTCGCTCAGCCAACACTCGGCGGAAACCAACTTGTGGTGGCAGCTCGGATCAGGCAGTGGGTGGAATGTCTCGTAATGAAATTTACATAATTTAGAAAGACATTTGAGCAACTTTCTTTTGCCGCTGTACGCGTATAAACAAGACATTTCCGCCACTTTAATTTTCAAAAGCTTACACTTGAGATTTTATTGGCCAATTCATTGTTGGCCATGGTCTGAAGGGGAAAAAGTGCAGTGCGGGCGAAGAACTTGCGAAAAAGGCAAAAGAAAAAAGTAAATTGCCAAAGAAAAAAATTCAACTTGGCTGCTAAGAAGCTGGGATGCTCTTTATAAACTTTAAGGGCGTACAATTGTGTTATTTTTGTTGAAAAGGGTTTTATTTTTGTGTCCATTTTTCATTACAAGTTCTTGATCTTAGGTCTCACAAAGTGTACTCTTTAAATAATTTCAGTGACATGAAAGGCCGAAGAGAATGTTTCCTTATGCAGTACCCTTTAGGAAACCTTCTTAGCCTCAAGTGATGTGCCCCTTTGGCAGATAAAAACAAAACTTCCTGGAAAGTAGTTTGAAAACTTTTGCCACAGTTGTCCGCCAAAGATGCCACTTCGATTTTCAGCTCGATAAGTTTAAAACTCAAACGCGTCGCATGCGATCGATCCGGTCGCAGGTTATTTGCATAAAGTCGGTGACGAACTGGGCAAATATATGAATTCCTCAATGATGTTTTATGGGTGGGAGGGTGGCATAGAATATTGATAGGGTTAGAGAACGACTAGGGCAGCTGGCGCAGCTTAAGCACAAGTGGCCAGGTTATTGAATAGTTATGACAAGTCATAAAATAAAGTAAAGTAATCCCCAGCTGACACGTCTCCGCTTCCTTTCGTTTTACAGCGACCTGCTGAAGAAGCTGTCAGTTAAAGCCGGCCTTATTGGCTGCTTCCGTGGCCTGGTGGTCAATGGCGAGATCCTGGACATCTACAGCTACATGTCGGTGCATCTGTCGGAGATTATCAAGGACTGCAAGCCCTCCTGCGTCCCCTCGCCGTGCCGCAACGGCGCCCAGTGCAAGGAGCTCTGGAGCAGCTTCAAGTGCGTCTGCAACAATCCCTGGGCCCACATCGGGGAGTTCTGTGAGACAAGTGAGTGCAGGGGGGAACTTGAATGCATATTGCTCCTGAAAATCAATTGATTCTCCTCCCCCTCAGATATTAACGAAAAAGCACTAACCTTCATCAACCGAGAGTCCTTCCTGATGAGAAATTACCTGAGTGTGGCCGCCACGCCCGCCGTTCTGCTGCACGGAACCGAGGGCGAACGCGAAGTGCTCAAAGGCATCCTTAACCAGGACCTGCTCATCAATCTCCGAACCTACGACACTAACGCCTTGGTGCTTTATGCCAACGACCACTACAACAACTTTGTGCATTTGTACATCAGTCTGGCTCGCGAGATTGTTTTCCTCTACAACTACGGCGATGAGATTGTGAACCTCACCCTGCCGGACGACACCCTTACCACTCTGAAGAGTATCCAAGTGGCCATTGTTCGGGGTGAGCAGGAGACCAGGATGCACGTTAACCAGAAAAGTGTGAGCATAGATCGAGGAACCTTGCTCCTGGATGAGTATGCCAACAAGCCGTGGAGCAATCCGGAAAAAGGTAACTCCTTACACATAAAACCATTTTAATTTTCTATCAAAGGACTAAATCAATTCACTTAAAATCTAGTTACACAGTTATTTAGGGAACTTATATTGGTCCGATTCAGAAACAGCATTCTCAGTCGACGGGACCTGCTTTCGTCACTTCCAGCGGCTGCCCATCTTGGAAGCCTTGTTGTGAGCATTAGTACTGTTCTGATGCTGCTCCTCCTGGGCGGCCAGCTCCTCGTCGATAAGTAATTCAAAGTTGCCCAAAGCATCCGCGCTGGGAACCTTATTCCAGCGAACATCCGGCACTCCATCGGGGGGCAGGACCACCGACAAAATATTGTCAATTAGCTTGTATTTCAATATGCGATCGTTGACCGTCGTGGAGGTGAGAGATGGCGAGGCGTTGACCTCCACCAGCCAGGGTTTCAGGGCGTTGTCTATGATGATGTCGTAGCCGTAGCACTCGAAGCAGTGCCTGTCGCTGGCCATCACAGGAGCCACGGCCCTCAGAGAGTGCACTATCAGCCAGGATATGGCACCAAATAGGCGGTCCGTCACCTCCTTGCCCCGGGTACCCTCGAGGTAGAGGGCCAGGTTCTGCACCGACCACTTCCCACCGTGCAGGGTGTTGTACTCACCCCCGTGCTTCTGCACACTGACATTGGTCAGATGCACGTACATATTGTCCAGCTCGGTGACACTTGTATCGTACTTGACGGTACAAAACCGGCAGAATCCTTGCTTGAAGAGGTAAGCCTTCAGGGGCCGGAAGGAGGCCACCAAAACGTAAAGTCTCAAGTCGAACTTCTTACCCCCAATCAGCAGGGGATTGTCAATGTATCTGGAAATTACATACGACTCCTTGGCAATTTGTGGGTGAAAAGGTCCTTTGGCTTCCCGCGACCACTTTTTCAATTTGGAAAGTTTATTGATTAGGAAAATTCCGGCACCTTGCGACTTTCCGCAGGGCTTCATGATCCAAGTGCTCAGCGGAAACTTTCGATACTCCTCCACGAACATATTGTAATCGGCTGGCAGGACGAAGGTTGTGGGCACAAAGTCCAGATAGAGGTATCTGGTGCCGCTGGAGTTGTTGGACTCGGTTTTCTCCGCCAGCGGATTGCCGTCCCGCTCGAGGTCCTTGCGGTAGCGCTTGATGTTCTTAACCAGCAGGTCCTTGCGCGACAGTTCGTAGTGGTTGGGAAAGTGATTGATCATCTGGTTGTCGTGCATCCGATAGCCGCTGTCCACGCTGAAGATATTCCGGCAGGTCTGCACTCCGGCCCAGTAGAAGTGCCAGTCATCGTCGCCGTTCACCTGATGCCAGCCGCGCTTCTCGAAGTTGTTGACCAACACCGACTTGTCCAGGTCCGTGCAGAAGCCGATTTTCAGCTTGTCATGTCCTTGGCCGCCGCTGGCCCCGCCACTGTTCGCTGCTCCGGTGGCGGTGCTGCTGACGGTCGGCGGATTGGCGCCCCCCGCTTGGCGACCGAACATTCTGCAGACAGAACTGATCGGGCGGAGTGTCGGCTGAAGACTATCCAGCCGCCACGGTCCGCCATCCGCCCAAACAACGGACATGTTGCCAGGTCCCCGGATTATTGAACCAACAACTTGAACTTAGTCGCAACCCTTTTTGTAAGCGGTTGCCTGGCAGCTGGCTGCCTTGGTTGCTTCTCCTGTTTTTTTTTTTCTGACGTCCTCTGGTTGTTTTTTTGCCCCGCCAAGCGTTGCAACGAAATTTTCAAATAGTTTAGCAAGTTAAGCTGCAAAAATGCCAAAAATTTTGCTCCCCCATACACAGAAACACACACACGCAAATCGCAGAACGGCAAACGCCAAAATCGGAAAAAAAGGAAACTGAAGCCGAGCCTCGGAAAATCTGTGCACTGTGTGATGGGCAAATTATGTGCACTTGAAATTTTTTGTAGTTTTAGCCAGCAAGTCTGTTTGCGCCAACATGTGCATGTGTGTCTGTCTGGGCGGCCGTTAAACTCGGTAGAAAACTGTTGGAAAATAAACGCAAAGCGAATGGATAAACTTTTGCTCTGTGGCACAAAAACAACGAGTTGCTTTGTAGTTTGTAGATATTTGAAAATGTTCAAAGCGCTTTTTTCACTTTGTTCACTCAATATGTAAATTAAACGGCATTTCAATGGCCAAATAGTATGCGGAAATAGTTGTTAAACGTGGATATGCATATCCACTTGATTATGATCAGAAATCTTTTTTGTTTACAAATTCCAACCGAAATCCTATTGACTTTTATTGCAAAATATTTAGTAAATCCTGATAGCCTTTACCAAATTGTAAATGCTGATAAGCTGATATATAAGAATTTAGTGAAACCTTTATTAGATTCTGTAATTTACTTATTCTTGCACAGACTCAACCGATTGTCCGATCACTTTCAAAGGCCTATCACTCACTAATTAAATCTTTTACATGAATTTCAACAAATACGTCTGTACAATTTCATTTCGAACCCATCATCAGCTCACCTTGCAATCCGATTTGATGGAAAAGTACATTAAATGCACATTTTGGTCGAAAGGGTAAAATCAATCAAATTGCCTGTAACTTCATGCCAAAGCGATTTTCCAGCAAAATCCATCATAATTACTCCTCGCCGGTCCGAAATTTACGTCAAAGCATTACGCTTCGTTTTCATTTGGAGCTAAATCGTCAATATTTTGCACAGAATAAAGCATAAGCACTTTTGTAATTAAATACGTTAACCAGATGGACTGCATCAGAGCCCGGATTGTGGCATACAGCAGTCGGACGAATCGGTTTAGTTTGGCCCCAACACGCTCTGCCTGGCCTGGGCCTGGGCCGGTCTGGCTGGCAAACATTTCAATTAGACAAACTTAAACTCGAAATTGATGGGCCTAAACCTCAAACGGGTTGGGTTGGAGTCCGGGCCCTAGTTCGGGCCTGGCTACGGGTCTGCTAAACCTCGAAATGCGACGGCAATGAAGGCTCATTTCCGCACACAGCAATAGGCGGCGTCGCTTACATAAAGCAACAAAGCCAAAAAGTGCACTTGAAAAATATATTTTAAAATTTAAATGCCTAAACATTAAAATCGCAAGCCCAAAAAATAATCCTAAATTCAGTTTTTAGGAGAGCATTATTACTTATATATAGATTGTATAGAAGTATACTTCTAGCTACTCACTTTAACTTTTTTTTAGTGCTTAGAATGCTCTAAGCCCTGCACTATTCCATACCCCACAGTCTCATTCGATTTTGTTTATTTGCAGAGGTCCTGTCGCCGCATAGGCCGCCCGCCCCGCCCACCGAGTACTTCCAGTTCCATGTCGGCGGCTATGATCCGGCGAATTTGCTGCGGCCCAACGTGGATGCCCCCGCACTAGACGGTTATATCGGATGTGTGCGCGGCCTGAAAATCGGGGCGCACTTGATCGACTTGGCGGAAATCAATGAAAGGAATATAGCGCCCAGTAAGTAGCCAGTATAAATCAATTTTCACAGAGTGCAATTTTCGGTCAGCCCTAATGCCATTTTGTGAAGCACTGTGACTGCGGCACGGGCTCCGGTTCCTGCTCCAGCTACAATTCCGACTGGAGCTGCTCCGACTCTAATTCATGTGCCCCTGAATCGGCTCCACTTCAGCTCAAATCACTGTGGTTGCATCTGTGGTTGCTGCCTGACTAACTTAATATGCGTGCAATTTCCGTTGAGTGCCGAGGACTACTGCGAAAATGGAGACGGCCAATGGCCATGCCATGCCAATGAAGAGGCCACTTCGGTTGGCGCGCCAAGATTAATGCCAATGCGATAAGCTGCCGGCCCACATGGCGTATGATTTATGCGGCCACGCATCGCGGAAATTGCAACCTGACTTTGATGCGATTAAACTCGACCACAGTCGAAAGTAAACAAGTTTCTTGTGGCAGGCAAGAAGCGAGGTCCTTGCCTTGAATCGAGATAGGGATTGCAAAATTGAAACATACATCAAGTTCAAGCGTTCTGTTTTTAAGGCCAAGTGTAGTTTTTTCGTGAGAGGTTCTGGGGATTGCCTTTTCAAGGATTTGTTGGTTTTTAGATAAGACTTTAAATGCAGGGGTTTGATATTCTAGGGTATGATATTCTATACTATTACTCTACTATAACTATTCCCTATTTCCCCTTCCAGCCCAGGATGGCGTTCTGCCCAACTGCCAGATCATTTGCGATGCCGAGCCCTGTAAGAACGGTGGCACCTGTCACGAGCACTTTGCCGAGCAGTACTCCACTTGCGAGTGCGAGCACACCAGCTTCCTGGGCGAGTTCTGCTCGGAGGAGAAGGGGGCTGACTTCAGCGGAGAGTCGACCCTGCAACGAAAATTCGAACTAGGCACCAGTACCGCCCGCGTCGACTATGTGCGACTGCAGCTGGCCTTCTCGTCCTTCGACCTGCGCCGAGCCAATCGCATCATGCTGCTCATGCAGACGGATTCCGAGCGGAGCTACTACCTCTTGCTGGCCATCACCTCCGACGGTTACCTGCAACTGGAGGAGGACCTCGACAATGGCCAGACGATAGGGGCTCGGATCGATCGGAATTTCCTAAACAGCGCCAGGCACTCGGTCTACTACGTCCGCAACGGCACTCAGGCCACTCTCTTCATCGATCGCGAGCAGGTGCTTCTGTCGGACTTTGCGGCCCGGGTGTTGACCACCGGCGGGGATGCAGGCTCGAACCGGGTCCAGATCGGCGGCATCAATAGCACGGACTCGCGATTCGCCGTCTTCAAAAGCTACAGTGGCTGCCTGTCGAGTGAGTGTCGTAAATTTTATTCTGCCTCGCCATTAATTTCTTTTCGGCCTCATCAGCTGACATGTCCTTCACTATTCACTGCCCCTTACAATGCACTGCTAGAAACATCAGTGTCAGTAATAATATTTATTGCAGTTTAGCTTAAAACCATATACTGGAAAGTTATATTGTTTTAAGTATTTTTCCCCTTTGGATACTCCTTATGTAACATCCATAAATCAATTTCAACTTCTTTAAAGCCATAATACTATTCAAAAATGTATAAAACTCACAATAGCTGATTTTAAACATTTTCCCAAAGTGTTGCCCCTTTAACTACTCCAACTTTATGAACTTACTGAGCTGAGCTCAAAAAATGCCAAGAGGAAAGAGGTGATAGTAGTGCTGGCGGGGGGCTGGGATAAACTGCTTCACATTGTTGACCAAAAAATTAAATTTATTCGCTGCCATAAAAAGTCATTTCCGTGGCCATGGCGTCGTTGCCATAAATTGTGTCAGTTTTTGCTCTCAAGATTTACAGTGGCTCATATTTAAATTGCTGCTTTGCTGCCACTCCAAACCGCAGCGCAGTGGCCAACACTTTGATTAAAAATTCACCCATGTGCCCACCGAAACGGGCACCCACTCTCATGCCCCATTTCATAGAGCGTGTGTGGCGGCTGAAGTCACGCCCATTGCCACATGTGGGCGGGCTGTGAAACGTCCTCGTACTTGATCATCCCATTAAAAAGCCATCGAAGTGCGATAGTTTTGGGTCATAAACAGGAGATACTCGTAGTAAGCTAGTGCGAACAGTGGAACATAGTAAATAATTGATGCAATAATTAAACAAAATAATAATTTATAAAATAGAAAATGTATTAATTCATATATGCAAACTATTCTTTGCACCTTTACAGTAACAATTAATTAGTCTTTGATTTTATCTTTCCCAAAATTAAACTCCATTGTCGTTAGAACCCAATCAGATAACAGACTGACCTTTAAATTACTTGGAGACCTTTTATTAATACATTGCAAGTCTCGTAATACACACCCCCTGAGTACACCCCCCGAAAAAATCACAATCAGAGAGAAAACACAACCGCGGCGCCCTGGGATTTTACCGATAGGCATTAAAATTTTTATTGCTAATTTCGGGACGGGCGTAAAACACGCACGACTGACTTGCCAGGGGTCCTGTTTCGGGTCCTGGCCGAGAACCTTGAACGGAACCAAAGCCACTCAAGCCAAAAGCCAGCTAGCCAAGGCAAACGCAATTCCAATTTCCACTCGCCGTCTACACACATTTGCATTTCAATTTGAATTAATGACCAATACTAATGAAAATTTCCTTCCCCCACCCCACCCCACCCACTGCCACTGTCCGGCAACCGCAAATTGGGTAAAACTGACCCTCACCCTCCGGCAGACATCTATATTCAGGTGAACGGGCACGTTATGAAGCCACTCGAGGAGTACATGCTGTTCACCAAGAACGGCGCCGACAACATCACGGTCATCAATCCACAGGGTGTTCGCTCGGCCCAGTGCAACGCCAAATTCGATGTCAGCGAGCAGCCCACCCAGGAGCCGATGGTTAATGTCAGCATGGTGAGTACATCACTTGGGAAAGTAGGGTAGTTCTATGAAGCTATGGGAGTACTAAGAAGTCTATTCATGGGATAACAAATTAAGATTTCAACATAAGTTGAAATTAACATTTGAATGGTTGGTACAGATATATAAGGGATGAGGGAATCGGATTATTCGAAGCGACCAAGTGACAAATTGTTAAAATGAATGTCCTGTACCTTTTCTGGTCGGCAGATACCCGAACCCTGGGTGGAGGAGCCCCCAGCCCGCGTCCCCTACGTACCGAGATTCGTGTACGACGAGAACAAGAAGGAGGACTCCACGCAAGTCGTCTTCCTCACCTTGACCAGCGTCTTTGTCATCATTGTGATCTGCTGCCTTCTGGAGGTGTATCGCAGCCACCTGGCCTACAAGAAGCGCATCGAGCGGGAGACCGACGAGGACATCATTTGGTCCAAGGAGCAGGCCACCAAAATGCACGAGTCGCCAGGTGTGAAGGCGGGTCGTTTGGGCGGAGTGACGGCGGGCTCTGGAAACGGCCTCCCCCCGTACTCGTACAAGGTGGTAAGTACTGGTCACGATTTCCATTAAATTTGCATAAAGTTTCCCTTTTCCGACATGCGAGTATTTAAAAGGCACAATTAAGTACTCAGAAGGTCTTTATTTTGTACAACTTTTAATTACATTTTCGTTATAAAATAAAATAAAACTTTAAGATTTTATTTCTGATGTAAAAAATTTATTTCCAGTTGCCGCAGGAAGACAAAAAGCCAGGCAACGGTGCCCCTTTGGTCGGTATTTTAAAGAACGGCAGTGCCACGCCTTCGCAGCCCGGCACGCCCACTGCCTTGTCCAAAAACGGTGACATTGCCACACGCATCGAGGAAGAGGAAGAAGAGGAGGAGGACGTAGAAGTCGTCGTGGAGCCTGCAACAGAGACAATCAAAGAGGATCCTCCAAAAGAAGGACCTCAAAGTGAGGAAAAGACGACAGAGTCGCCGGAGCAACAGTCGGCAGACACCACAGATGCCTCTGGGGAAGTGAATGGTAAGTTATTATTATTATTATTGTTATTATTAAGTTAAAAGGATTTAAAACAAATTTAAAATAAAAGTTGATTGAGTTTTTTACTTTTAATATGAAGTTGCAATTAAACTTCCTTATTTAATTGGTTGCTACTTTAAAAATATAATAAGTATAGGGATCTTAAAAGTTCTTAAATGATTAATTTCGATACAAATAAGCTAAAAATATATTTAATTCTGTTATTTTATTAATTTTTTTTATTTAATTTTTGTATTAGGTTTTGATTTGTATGTCAATAATGTTAAGTAAAAAATCCAAATAAAACTATTTTAATATTTATACCTTAGTGTTGATTATTAATAGGTAACTAGTTAGTTAGTTACCTAGTAATAGGTAACTTTAGTTCAATTTCATAATATTAATAATTAATTTAACTATATTGGATTTTAGCAATGTTTTAATGAGTTTTAATGATTTTTGTAACTTTTCAGGTCCCAAAGAGCCAGAGGCAAAGACCGAGCCAGTTGCCACCCAAAACGGACAATCCTCGCCGAACGAGAAGGCGGGGGAGGAAGTGCCAAGTCTACCGGTAAGCAGAGGACCCAAATTCCACGAATCCAATGAAAACCTTATCAGAATGGCGCCGCTCGTCACAATCAGCGAAACCGATTTGCATGAGTTGAGCTGAGAGACGCGGCCTTGGCATTGGCATGTAAATAACAACACCCACCCACTCAACCACACACTCACAAACACAAGATAACACAACACAACACAGAAGTGAAGGGGAAAGGGGCATGTCAATTCATAATATATAACCAAAGTAAATGGCATAGCCGAGTACATAGCCCGACAGCTGTAAGGCATGAAATTGCATCATTTGCAATTGAAATTGCAAGGATATCTCTGAAGACAAATACATTGGCACACACTTTCATGGGCCATTATTTGGACAGGCCATGGGGGACATTAGTACGGTGAGGTTGTTCAAACAAAACGCTGTAATGTCAAGTACAATCAGGGTAACACACTGCCAGGAAACCACTGGTAATTGCAACTCATGGGGATTAACACGGAACGCAAATGGAGTATTAATATTTAACCAGTTAATCGTATTTTTGTTTCTGTTGCCCTTTTCCACTAATTAAAATTCATTCAGTGTTTGAATTTTTAATTTCGGAAAATTGTTGGAATTTTTGTTAGTAAATAAATAAGCGATTTAATTAATAAATAAACAGAAAACTTTTTTGCTTAGAAATGTAAAATGCAGACATTAGTGAGCAGGAGTGACCTGCAATCCTACGAATATATTTCACATTATTCTAGTTATAATCTATAACCATACATTTAACACTAGCATGTCCTAAACTATATATATAAAATTTATATGTACACGTTTTGTGGAGTATTTCGTTTTGTTTGGCCCGCATGTGAATAAATACTGCCTGGCGGCAGTCATCAACTTCCAAGAATGTTCCGTTTAATTAAATAGCATTTAATTGAATTTAACTAAATAAACAAAGCATGGAAAAGCGTTTTCTTCACTTTCAGTTTGCACATTTGAATTCCAATGCCAACAGACATTTTTCAATGGATTTTTATACCCTTGCAGAGGGTATTATAATTTTGGTCAAAAGTGTGCAACGCAGTGAAGGAGACATCTCCGACCCTATAAAGTATATATATTCTTGATCAGGATCACCTCCTGAGTCGATATGAGCATGTCCGTCTGTCCGTCTGTCCGTCTGTCCGTCTGTCCGTCTGTCCGTCGGTCCGTCTGTCCGTCTGTCCGTCTGTCCGTTTCTACGCAAACTAGTCTCTCAGTTTTAAAGCTATCGAGTTGAAACTTTGCACACACCCTTCTTTCCTTTGCAGGCAGTATATAAGTCGGAACGGCCGGGATCGGTCGACTATATCCTATAGCTGCCATATAACTGATTGATCGGAAATGCCATAACTTTGGTGTTTTTTAAGTTAGAGGGTTGGGACTTTCCACACATGTTATATTTGACCAAAATATCTTGTGTGCAAAATTTCATAAGGATCGGCCGACTATATCCTATAGCTGTCATAGAACTATCGAAATTGGCATAACTTTGGTGTTTTTTAAGTTAGAAAGATGGGACTTGGTACAGATTACTGTTTGGGCAACATAATTCAATATGCCAAATTTCATAAGGATCGGCCGACTATATACGATCCCCTATATATCTAATAATTTAAAATGCGTGGCGCCACCTAGCGGACTGCGAGTGAACTGCAAGGGTATATAAACTTCGGCTCCGCTCGAAGTTAGCTTTCCTTTCTTGTTAAACATATATATGTATTTATAATCGGTATATAATGGTGCATGCCATGCCTCAATGTGTGAATTGTTTTTTTTTTTTTGCATACGCCATTTTAATTGTTGATATTGAATGCACTTATAGTGTGACTGTTTAATTAAATTTAACGCAAACCAACCAAGAACTGTGAAAAAAACTGGTTTTAAACTGAAACAGAGGGAATCTATTGACAATTGGCTTAGCGGGACGCAAACCAGACGAAATTGGCCGGGCCAATAGACACTGGCCCCGAACAATGATTTTGCCAAACGAGTCAATTCAATTATTTCTCAATTATTGTATAAGCCGATTAACGGTGCTATCGAGTTAAATAAATTAAATGCAGCCAAGGGTGATTGAATGGATGAGCCAAAAAAAAATATGCCAATTCTTCCGCTGCATTAATTTAAGGATCTTTTATTATAATAGTCTGCAGAAAATAATTACCTATAAAAATGTTAAGGCTTCTCTCCACTATTATTTTCTATCGTTTTCTTTGTATATTGGCCAATTCGTTTTCCTTTGTTGGCCAAGAAAATTAAACCTCTGCCCGGCTGTTGTGGCCAGGACAATTTCTTAAGCGGCATCAGTGCAGTTTCTTGCTCGGGGGACCTGGGGACCTGCCCCAGCTTTGCTTTTTGCCGCCAAGCCAATTGTCTAAAATGTTATTTAATAGAAAAAAAGTCCACCGCAAGAGCACAAAAGCTAAAATACCTCTCAGAGCCATTCCAAAAATAAATTGAACTGCATCGGGGGAGGGGGGCTGGGTAGCTTATTGCAACGAATCCATTGTTTGGTGGAGGGGATTGGATAAAAAGAGAAATTTACCAAATGAATATGCGTCGGGTAGGGAAATCCCCTGGAGGGAAACTTATTTCTCTGTGATGAACTTTCCGACCAACAATAACAATTGGTGCAGGCCACAATTTATGGGAGAAGCTGTAGCTTTTTTGCTTATCAAGTGGGCCCCCGTCCATGATTTATACAAATTGTATATGCATGGGGGTGACCAGAAACTCCTTGGCCGGAAAACTTAAGACAAAACCTTCAGCTAAGCAACAAACGCGCCAAGAACGAACATCAACTTTCAACTTTTGCCTTCGACTTTTCGGCACGCCCAAAAACAAACTTCCAGGGCTTCCACCAACTTCCACCAACTCTATCCGTTCGCTTTTTGGGGAAATTGGAAAAGCAAAATATTGAACTTATTGGCTTTTATGTAGTTTTAGCTAGAAAAGTGTCTATCGGCGGCGCCGGGGTCGTCGCATGTTACTTTTGAGCTTACTTAGCATGTACTTTGTCTGAGCTTAAGCTGCAACCAAATTGAATTTCCCGGGCTTCAGCATCGCATCGCATCGCATCGTTTCGCCCAATCGCTGCACATTCAAATCTTGCGATGAATTTTCCCGCTTTTTCGACACCCGACACCCGAAAAATGGCAAAAGTTGCCAAATGCGTGCCGTGCCCCATTGTCTAGGCTACCTCGCCTCCCGCGTGCTCTCCCCCCGTTTCCACTTGACTTGCGGCGTCTACCCGAGCCTGATTGCAAAGCAACCAAAATTGAAGCGCACTCAAAACATTTTTCCTGCCTCAAAATCAAAAAGTTTTGCTCACCCAAATAGAGCGCCAGGGGGTCTGCGGGGGCTTTGGTTCTCCATCAAAGGGGTTGTACAGTGGTCCTTCGTGGGGGGGATTTTTCAAAAGGGTACTTTCAGGATATAATGAGGAAAAGGAGCTGCAAACTAGAGCTTGATAAATGATGCCATTTTTTGGATCTTACCAATAATTGTTTTCACTTTTTTCCCCTAATGATTTTCGTAATAGACCCACGTGGGTTTTTTCATAAAAAAAAATCATTTAAATTCATCCATTCATTAAATTTTAGAATCTTTTTTAAATTTGGTTTTTACTAAAAATCTGTTTGTTTTTACATTTTTGAAAATTGGTTCAAATTTTTGCATTCAAAGTATTGCAAAATCCACATCATTCCTTGAGCAAAATTGAATACTTAAACTATGTATTATAATTACCATTTAGGATTATTTTAAATGTGTGTTCACTGTAGTGAAAGTTGAATCCGAAGCTGCGTCTTTTGTTTGAAGAAAACGAAAAAGTGCAAGTGCCTCAGATGGTGGCTGGTTCTGTTGCTGGTTTTGTTGCGTTTGCCACTGAGCTGGCTGCTGTCATGCATGCCAAGTTTCTTTTTATTCAAAAATGTTTGTGGGCGTCTTGGCACTTTTCTTTCATCCTTAGCTTTTGCTGCTGGTACCGCTCCAGCTTCAGATGCAGCTTCAGCCCTCTACTTCTGCCACTACTGCCACTACTACTACTGATGTTCATTTTGGCCTGCCGCAAACGCAGCACGCACTTAACTTTGCCAGCTACCACAATGCTGCGGTGAAACTCATTACGAGCTTAGAATGCAAAAACGAAACCCCAAAGCTCACCCAGCTGCAACGCCAGCTTCAGCAACAACAACTAAAAACAAAGTCTTGCTAAAAAACACACAAAAGCATCCACATCTCACACCACCTACCACCCACCACCCACCATCCACCACCCACCATCCACCACCCACAGCCCATCTCCCATATATAGAGACCGAAGCATAGATTGTGTGTTGTTTGTTCAAGTTTTCTATAAATCCTAATGAAGGCAAAGATGTCGACCCGAGCTACTGATGTGTAAATTAAAGCAAAAGCCACAATTTAATAAACAAGGGAGGTGGTGGGTGTGATTGGAACTCTGCAAACTTTTATACCAAAATTATATTAATTTTGTATCAAAAGCGGATCCATTTTCAATTTATTTATAACCGAAATTTTAAGGTAATTAAAGGAGAAGCGCTCGGGGCTGTTGACCAAATCAATTATATCAAGCAATGTTATAAACTTTTATTAAAATAATATTGGTTGGCTGCTTTTTCGCTTTTCAAACAGACAATTTAATATTTAACCCAGTGTAGGTTGCTTTTATGGCAAAAATTTTAATTAGCCAGCATTTGACAAATACGTGTATGACGTCCAGCTTGGCATTGTATGTTTAGGTAAAAAAAAACAATCAAATGCACGAAAAAGTACAATGAAAGTCACACAATGAGTTGGGCTTCGGGCCCAATATTTCATATTTGAATGGGTGACCTTATTCCGATAACCCTTCAGAGAACAATAAACTTTAAATTGCATTCCAAAAATAACAAGGATTTCTCCAATCTGATATGTACCACTAACATCTCCGGAATGCCAAACACACTTAATTAAACACTAATAAACAAGTAATATACCTGCATGTCAACTATCATATAATGAGAATGGAATGAAATAGGACTAATCAGAGAAAATCTTTTAATATGAAAACTTGCAAGCCAACAATTAAAATATGTAACACCCGTAGAACAATATGGGATGCAAAAGTTTTTAATAAAAAGCAATCCGAAACATTTCTGCACTTTGACAGCCACAGCAGCAGCAGCAGCAGCAACATGAAACTCAAAAGCAGCAGCCGTTGCCGCAACAACAACGACAAATGCCACAAAGAGGGGCGACACTTCAGCAGCACAGCTCCAAGCGACGAAAGCCAGGATCTGGGGGCCCAGGAGGTGCTCCTGGTGCTAGTCCTGGTCCTGGTACCGGATCGGGTTCTGGTTCTGGTGGTGCTGGACCGGCAACTGTGCGGCGACAAGTTTCTTGGGGCCCGCCAATCGTGGCCGAAACGGATGTGGATTTGGCCAACTCCAACGGCAACAGCAACGGCAATAGCAATGGCAATGGGAATGGGAATGGGAGTCGCAAGTCGAGCGGCAAGCAAAATGGATACCATGGCGTCAATAGACGGGCCACAACGACCCGAAACTGACGGAAAACCACCAGGACGAATGCAGAAAGCATTCAGAAGCGCCAAAGGATGTAAAAAAGCATAAATATTTAGGCAAATTGATGGCAAGAAAACACAGCCGGCTAGAATAAACAAAGCGTAAGGCATGAGGGCCGAAACAAAAGCAATTTGTATAAATAAAAACCTGGCACTGAGACAAAGTCAAAGTGCGACAGTACGACAGTACGGCAGTATGAAAGGCAAAACATATAACACAAATTGAAAAGAGAAAAGTCGTTGGATTGTTGCACAAAGAAAGCTGTCTGCCCATCGACATGAATATTCTTTTAAAAATGGGCAGAAACCAACTTTTTGCCGGAACAAAGCAACCGAAAATTGAACTGAATAAAACTTGGACAGGAACGTGGCAGGAAACTCTGTGTCAAAGTTTGTGGGAAAGGAATTCAAAACTATGGCTTTAACTTTGATAAATAACAAAATGATATTTACATGCATTCATGCCTTGAAACACTCGATAGAATTAGTTAGACGAACTACGGGATAAGTTTTTTCAGGCAAACCATGTTAGTTTATAGTTAGAATAGCATTAAGAAATTTTACAAAAATCTATAAAGCAACCATCACATTGAAAACTAATTTCCTAAGCTAAGAGTTATCTTTCCAATACTCTCGTATGTTTAAAATTCTTTGGAAGTTCACAAACTTTAATGTAAAATAATACCATTTAAGATAAGCTGAAGATAGCTCTCTCTCTCACAATTTTTGATGTAAAAAAATTGGAGCGCAAAGTTGCCTCCATTAAGTTTTAAGAATTGCACAACTTTCATTAT
The DNA here is from genome assembly GCF_017639315.1 of Drosophila ananassae. Taxonomy (NCBI): domain Eukaryota; kingdom Metazoa; phylum Arthropoda; class Insecta; order Diptera; family Drosophilidae; genus Drosophila; species Drosophila ananassae. The sequence continues at coordinate 24,389,505 of NC_057928.1, forward strand.
TTTGCCTCGGTGCAATTTTCCCTTTTGTTTTTATAATTTTCATTCATGCTGTGTGATATACGAAGGTAATAAAAGTTCTTTGGGCAATGAAGCAACTTTAACTTAAACTTCTTTCATATTAAATGATGAGCAATTACGCCGAACAACTCGGCCATACATCAATTCATTTAAATTCGTTTATTAAAAAACTTTCCAACAACAACAGAAATGCTGACGACAGCACAAAACACAGAACGCAGAACACAGAGCCCAGAGAAAGCAGAGAAAGCAGAGAAAGCGGAGAAAGCAGCAACAATATCGACATTGACACAACAACAAGGAGCGATGAAGTCGGAGAAGATGGAAAAAGTAAAGCGCACATAATGGCACTTCAATATGTGAGGCGAAATTGTGGGATGTACTGCGCTCCAACCCAAGGGGGGATGCTGCTTTTCGGATGCTGAGAGTCCTACCAGAGAGGGGGCTTTAGCGGGAGCTCGATATGGGGCGCGGTGGGGACGGAGGTAACCAACAGCTTGTTAGTGGCTTTGTTGGTCAGTACTTTTAACTAATGTGTTTTGTGCGACCATAGAGAATCTCAAGTGCCCACACACATGCTCTGGCTCTTTCCCATATTTGATGTACTTAATGCAAGCACAGCAAAAAAATTTATTTTACATTTTTCCAAGATAGTATTATATTTTTTTCCCATTCATCACTCTTTATGAATTTAATAGAATTTCTTTATTATTTTTCAAGTAAACCTCTTTAAATATTCTCCCAACATATATTTTTTATTTCTTATTTATTAAAATTTTATGATCCCATAATGTTGAGACTACCACTTCCATCCCAAAAGAATGGTCTGAAAAAAATATCCTTCGTTAATGTGTCGTTAGATTATATACAAAATATCACCGACTTCCAATGCATGATTTTGAGAAAAAAGAGTTCAAATTTTTGAGTCTATTTTCCATCAGTTTCAAATTCTTGTTGAAAATCTATCGAATTTTACTTCTATGAGTTATTCTATTGGGATTAATCTTCATATATAATAATCAGATTTAACTAAACTTTTCACTGATATGTTTTAGAAACATCCATTTTATAAAGTACGTACTACGTAGGCTCTAAAAATAAATTTAAAAAAACCCTATTATACCTATTATTAGCATGTTTTCCAATCCAAAAATATAATTTAATATTTGACTTTGTCGAGTGCATATCCTTTAGTTTCCTTTGAATTGAAGGGTGCCAGTGGCACCGCAAAATGTGTGCAAGTGGGTTTTTGGGGGTACAGGCAAGAGGGGAACTTGTCTGGCTCTCGGCTTCCTTTGAGCTTCTTTAGTTTCGGCTGCTGCATAAAATAACCGCATAAAATGTCCTTAAGTATAACGAAATTGAGTCCGCACATAAATTCAGATTATGAGATTAAAATGTTGTGATTTTCGCACATAGAGAGCACGGCCCAGACTCTTGGCCAGCCCGGGAAACCCTTTTCATAGTGAAACCCGAAAAAGGGGATGCCGAATATTCTGTACACTGGTAGCTGGTAGCCGGGACACGCCAGGACCTCATTGCAAAATACGCTGGAATAAGCAATAGCAGCCCCATCAAAAGTGGCAACAACATCAACAGCAGTCAAGCCAATGTAATGAGTTTATATCGCTCTTTTGCCCTCGAGCATGATTTTATGAAAAAATAACACAAAGTACAGTGGAATTGGCTCTTATGAGATTATTCAAATCGGATAGAAAATGTGAAAGGTTATCTGCCAGTCGAAGTTTTTATGGGAAATAAATAAAGTTAATGGTGGCACTGTTTTTAAATTATTAAAGACATCAAAGGGATAAACTGTTTTGACACTTTCAATATATAATCCTTAATATTCATACAAACTTTAACATAAATATTATTTTAAAAAATCTTGAAAGTTGTCTCTACTGTACTTCTGGCGAATAATAAAGATGTTGCGGTCGTGGCCGGCGATCAAAGTCAAATATTTAGCTTGGATGTTTACAAATTGGGTCAGCTGGTCATTTTAGCCGGCCTTCAGCTATGCAGTCGACCCTCCTTCGCCCCGGGGCTGGCGCCTGTTTTTAACCCGTTACGATGTAAATTTCCCAAAAATTGAGAGCCAAAGAATCTCTGGGTATCTGGCCATCGGACGGGCTATCAGCTGTCGCTTCATTATGACGCTAATTGACGGTATTGCTGTTTGTTAAAGGACACTGGCAAAAGGATTAGGAGCGGGAACCACCTAACCGCCGGAGAGACCGCAACGTAGGACGGCAGAAGAAAGGCGAAAATGCCAGAAACGTCGCTCACTTGACCCATAAACAGTTTAGTTTGACTTAATCCGGTTATATATCCGGATTAGCGAGCGACCAACACAGAACGGACTTTTTTCCACCGTTTTGCCAACTTTACGACACTTTTTAGGTAATGAATGGGATTACATTTTTTTAATCCACTGCGCGCTGTCAAGCAGCTGGCTGTAAAAAATCTAATGACCACAAAAAAATAGCTCCCAGGTCAGTTTTCGGACTGGAGGAAACCGATTGACCTGCGGCCTAGGTCTCATGAATGGGCAGGTCAGAAATAAATCCGACCAGTCCGCCGGAGTATAAAATAGCGAGGCATCGCTGACGTAACCAGCAAACGCAATCGAACCATCCAAGAACCGACATGTGCCTTCTGCAGCAGAAAAGTGTGTCCCAGGGCAAGTCCGGACAGGAGCAGAGTCCTGGCCAGGGACTGGAGAACTCGCCGCCACGTTCACCCACCGCGGCATACGCCATGTTCATGCACCGCGAGGAGCTTAGACGCCGAAAGGTGCATTCTTCAAGGGCCTCTGTAACCAAGATTCATCTGACCAGCGAGCTAATCGCCAGGACTAAGCAGAACATCAGGCAGTGCAGCTTCGAGGATCTGGAGATTCTTGCCCGGGAGACGCTCTTCAAGAAGAGCCTGCAACGCCATCTCCACTACAGACGGATGCAGATGCAACAATGGATGATGAACAAGAAGAAAGCACTTCCCAAAGACAAGAAATAATTTAATTTATATTATATATATATTTTTTTAGAACAGCTAAAGTGATATTTCAAAAGTTTAAATAGTTATTATAATATAGTTATTATATAGTTCTTTAGTAAGATTTGAAATAGCTTGCACTATTATATGCCATAAAGAAATAAAGGACTTCTACATATATAATAAAGGACTTCATTTTACAAAATCAAACCTGAGTTATAATCTCAGATCTATCCAAAGATGGCAGAAAACTTAAATTAAGCTTCAGTCATTTGTAAAAGCACTTTCTCACCTTATCTCGTCCTGTTTGCAAAAGTGCAATTTTTCCATTTAAATATTTGATTACGCTTCCGTATAGCAAGGGTCCTGGCGTGGTCCTAGCAGGCAGCATTGTCAGGACAGGCGGGTCCTGCACTTGTAATGGGTGTAAAAACAAATTTACACATGATTACCAGGCCTGGGCAGGCAACAAAACTGCGAACATTTAATACAACTCAAACAAAATGGTGCGTTGCATAAATTTGAACTGGCAGGCAGTGGCAGAAGCAGCAACAGAACCACCAGTAGCAGCGTTTTGGGTTGTAGACAATTTTTTGCCTTTTTATACTACATAAATTTTAATTAAATGTCACTCATACGCCATGTGCACCGCCACCCATTCGAGTGTGTGTGCGTGCAACTGAGTGCCGTCGTCAGAGTACGAGTGGTGTGTGCGAGTATCTGAGCTGGCGACAAATGAATGCACATGGAAGTGGCGCACGAATTACAGTTTATTGAACAGCAGCAGGAGCACAAGGAGCCCTAAAGGACTCACAACAAAGGACTCTGGCTGCGGAAGTGGAGCTGATCCCAACCTAAGCGCAAAAACAAAGGACACCCAGGAGTCCCGATGGCAACTCGAATGTTTCCATTTCTCTGCAGCTGGGAATTTTTAAAATTACAACAGCACTTAGGAGGACATACTACGGATCAACATTCTCCACAATTTCAACACAAAATTTAGGGACAGAAGAAAAATTAAAATAATTTTTGAGTAAATGAGGTAGTTTTTCCTTGTCTTATTATTATTAATTTGAAAAAATTATAATCCTAATAGGCAAATTCTGAAAACGAACTTATTTTTTTATTAAAAAAGTACAGAACTATATATATTTTAAAATTTTTTTATTTCAATTTTTAAACCATCATTTCATGAATACCCAAAAGCTGAAACTAATTGCAAACGTTGGTTACCAGCTAGTTTTAATATTTTTTGCTTTTGACACACTTTTCGAATTTTGTTTGTTTTCTGTGGTGGCGTTTCTGTGGCATTTCCTTGTCGGTGAATTTTCATAAAACTTTTACAGCATGCATTATTCATGTTCTATGTACAACAATTGCTTTGGTCCACAGAACAGTAGTTAAGCGAAGGACGGGAATGTCCTCTCCTAGTAGCCTAGCGATTTAATGAAAATACATCAGTTGGCATCTTACGCTGCCATTTCCACTCGAAACTTTTTCAATAATTTTTAACATATTGTATGTGTGTGTTGGCCCTGATGGTCCGACTTTTCTGACAAATTAACTCAAGTACACAATGAAGTGTTTATTGTGCTGGGAAAACTTTTCTCATGTCGATTGAAGGCTGGAGCTTAAGAAGTTGTTTGGAAAAAGCGGACCAGGCTATAAATATATACAAGTATTTATGGAAAAATGCTGAAATGGCTCAGGAATATAAGCAGGTGTTGACGGTATTTTTAAGAATATTTTTGTTACTTTGAAAACATAGTTTTTTTCTTAAAAAAATCATTTTATTTCTAGGGTCTCCCAGGATATCTAGGGAAAATACAGCCACATTCGCAGTCCTGTTAAGCTGAGTGGCAGAGCAGGACGTAATCCTCATGGTGGCTTAAAGCAATTTGTTATTAATTTCCGTGTTGAAAGTTGAAAAAAAAGCAAACTTTTTCTTTTCTTTGCTTTTCCGTCTCCTTTCCACTCAATTTCAGACCCTCTCGCAACTCACTCCGAGTCCTGTCTCAATGCCACTTGGCATTCATTTAATGCGAAAAGTTATTGTCGTTTTTTCTGTCGTTGCTGTTGCTGTTGTCCTTGTTGTGTGTCGTTTTGTGTGTTGCCACATTAAAACATGGCCCATAATGGTTAACAAGGCATTTGCTTGTTGACCATCGGCCAAATGAGCAGCCAAACTTGTGCTTACATTGTTCAACATGTGTAATAAATATATTCAACCGACGCCCGTCCAGAATGCGGCTCTGGCTCTGTATGGATGCAGAGTGGATGAAACATGGCCACAATGGTTGATAGTTAGTTTTAACAAAATCTAGGAAAAATAATAAATCAAAAACAAACAAGGAAGGCTATAATTGAGTTTCACGACTATAAGATACCTGGTAGTCTTCACTTTCTAAATTAACTTTCAAAAATAAATTATTAAAATAAAATGTTCCATACTTATGGGTGATTTGGGACTAGGTCATTGAAACAAGCCAGTAGTAGGGAACTAAAATAAAAATTTATACACACTCCTCTAAAAAATTGCCCATTTTGACAAAATTTTTCTACATAGCTTTTTAAATTTTTAAACATATGTACATATTATATACAGATATATTTGTATTGTTATTTTTCCAAGAATACTTCTGCTGGCAGGTAATAAATTAATATATCCCACCGTGGCATGATGACTTGGCAAAGTCCGCACAAATACAGAGAAACACGTGTATTTGAAATGCATGCCCCGCCACGTATGCTATGAAAAATGTCAGAAGAACGATGTTAATATGGCTGCCAAAGGACTGTGGGACGACTGGGACGACCCGTTGAGGGGCCACACAGAAGTGTGTCAGTGTGCTGCTTCTGCATGAAAGTGCAAGTTCTGCTTATTGTTTTTGCTCCGGCAGTAACCTTAAGCTAAGAACAATAAAATCGCGCAAAAATGAAACTGAAATGGGTCTCTGGAAAATGGAAAAATGGAAAACTATGAAACGCAAAGGCTGCCGCGCAAAAATAACATTTTAAATGCATTTCGCTTTAACTGCTATTTTATGCATTTTGTTGTGAGTTTTAGTTTATATTTTATTACTTTGACCATTTGGCGGAAAACTTAAATCCTTGAAATGGTGTACATTTAAACAGGATATTTTTGGAATATCCTTGAAGTTGCCATAGTTTCTCACATTCTCCCAATAGAGAATGTATTTAAATGCAACACATTTTCACTCGACTTGGCCGAGAAACGCGTTAGCCGCTTGCCCTGCAGTTGATTTTCGGTTGTTTGCCACGCCTTAAACTCCTGGGGCGGCAGGCAGGGTGGGGGGCAGGCAGGCGTCCTGCCACACAAAGTGCTGCAAAGTGACTGGCGGGTTTCGTGTAACCAAGACACCAGCATCCAGCTCTCGGGGACGGCAGCCAGCGCCATTGTTGGCCAGATCCTTGGGGCCCGGCTTAACGGGCAGCAAAATGGATTTTAGACGGTGGACCCAGAACAGAACAGGACATGCTCCAAAATGCAATACAGGACATGCAAATACACACACACACACAGGCACAACAAAAAAGACACACTTGAAAAAATAAAAGTTGTGAACTAAAGGGGTTTAGTTTGGATTTGATTTATGAACTTGTTTGGAAATCTTATTTTTTGGCCATTTTTTTGGATACATACATATTCATTGAATTTTGAAAAGTACATTATCATGTCAGGTCGATATACAGACTTTATATTAATAACAAAAAAGTGCCAGATCACGACAGGTACCAAAATTCCTTTTAGGAAAAAAGCAAACTGTGTATCCTTAATGTCCCTACTCCTTTCTGTCTGTCTCTCTCAAAGCCTCTAAATAATTATAAAACTTTATCTCTTCTCCGGACACGTTCACACCCACACTTCGAACCCATGAACCCTTCACTGTCCATGTCCATGTCCATCGAACTTCACTTTGAACTAAAGCCAAATAGAATTAAACCCTGAAAAATATTTGATCTAAATTCCTGAACCACTTCTCCCTCTCACATCTGTCTTTGTCCCCACTCGATGTCCCACTCGGTGCCATTTTCATGCCCAATCTCCCCCAGAAAGCGCAGCATCAGGAGAATCAGGAGAAACAGCAGCCGCAACGACACAAATCCCGCCACAAAGCGCCCGATGACACAGAGGATCCACAGGAGCAGGAGGAGCCAGAACAGGAGCAGAAGCATCCCTTTGATGTCGCCGCAAATGCCAGAACAGGGTCCACCCAAACAGCGCCCACCACCACCTCCCCCCGCACCACCCCGTCTGATGAAAAACCACCTCCGGTAGTGGTGGCACGACGACAGCGCGCCAAACCGGCCCCCTGCGCTCCCGTTTTCCTCGATAGCTCCCTCCTGCAGCGCCAGTTCGCGAATCCAATTAGTTACTTGGGTGGACCGCGACTGCAGCCGCGCAGTAATCGCACCAGCATCGACTCGATATTATCGCTAGATTAGCACCGCAGCCAGCCAGTTTTTCGCAGCCAGGCCAGCCGCCTCCCAAAGCCTCACCGACTAGTCACAAACTGTCAACTGGCCCACCCAGACCGAGAAGACCCAGTCTGGACTCCTTCCAACTAGATTTCCCGGCCACAACCTCAAGCTATTGAAATCTAGTTCCAGTTACAAACTTTACGAAATGTTAGCTAGACCACTGAACAAATTTTATTAAATTTAAATAAACTGTTACCGATTGAAATATTTCGAAAGTTATTTTATTTAGAGTATTTGGAGGGATTTGGAAGGATTTCGAGAAATGGCTACTGGAATTAAGCACAACTTTAAAAGAGGAATCAGATACAAATCGGACGAGTTTTGGATTATTGGCAGAAGTATTAACTACTAAGATATATGCGTATTTTATTTCCAAAACCCGTTTTAAATAAAATAACCTTCGTCTATAACCTCCCTCATAATTCCACCTTTTCCAATTTCTTCCACCTAATTCCAACTTATTATTTAAATTTTTGTTCTTTTTTTATGTTTTTTTATGTATAGTAGAAATGAGTAGAATTTGGTAACATTATGAGCCTTTTTGACTCTAAAAATATAAAAAATCAATGCTAAACTTTCTACTATATACTTCTAATTCAGATTCAAGTTTAATTTGCCTTAAAATTAATGTTTATCAAGCAAAAATCTATGAAAAAATCATCTAAAATTTCCTTAAGATATCTCATTGAAATCCAATCTTCAAGCCTTAGAGCTACTTGACTCCCAGAATCCGAAAACAGAAACAAAACTCCACTTAAGTATAAATATTTATTGGATAAGATTATTTTCTGCCTGAATAGCCACTTTGGATCGGTTGGGCGCAGCTGTTCTAGCTTACATTAAAAACTTTCGATCTACACAGAATTGCCTTACAATAAATTGTATTTTAGCTTACGATGAGTTCAAGTCCCGCCCAAAGATTACGTTTAAGTCCATCCCCCCCTCCCGACTGAACATATCCCCAGATCTGACTTACAAACTATAGATAGGATTTGATATTTGGGGGGGGGAAGAGAGAAGAGCGGGCGGGTCACACGACAAGTGAAGAAAAGAGGGGCGCTGATGGCCGCTGGGGATTTGGATGACGGCTCATGGACTGTGGACGTCGGGGGCGGAGTGAGGCGGGGAAGGTACACGCCGCTAGGGGAAGTCCGGCGGCTTGTACTTCGGCGGTCGTTTAATTGGCTTCTATAACCAATTGCGGCCGCCACGTCATATGTTGTTCTCCTTGGTGCCCTTGGCGCCAGTTCCGGATCCGGATCCTGAGCCCGAGCCAGATCCAGTGCCGGCCGTCGCTCCAGCATCGTTGTCGCTCTTGTTGTTGCTGTTGATGTTGCTGGTGCTATTCGTGTTGGAAGCCGTGGATTCCTCGCCGTCAGCTCCGTCACCTAGAAGGGATTAACTAAAATTAGTTCCAGCCTTAATCCTCAATAGAATGGTTATAAATAAAGGACTGAAGAGAATACCCACCCTTCTCCTTTTCATCCTTGATTTCGCTGGAAGTCTCCGAGGAGGCCTTGTTGCTGTTGGTGTCCTTGTCCAGGCGCGGTCGCTTCCTCTGGCCCTTGTACGTCCGGTTGTCGCGCCTGCCGCCCTCGCCCTCGTCCTCCGAGTCCGAGTACTCGTTCTCCGGCACGATGCGCTTATCCTTGTCGCTCTGCGGCAGTCGGTCATCCTTGTCTACCTTGTCCTCGTCCTCGGACTCGTCGTTGATCGCGTCCTCGGGTATCGACTGAATCTGTACGCCGGGTGCATGGGGCAGCATGCGCAGGTTCTCGAACAGCCGGTTCTTGATCTTCTCCAGGTACTCGGATGTGTTCTGATTCGTCATATTACTGGGACTGATGTGGAGCTTGAAGTCCGGGCCAAAGTACTCGAAGTAGTCGTTGTAGGGCAGCTCATTGGCGATCTCCACGGCCAGGGCCACCGACGTCTCGTACGTCCAGCAGCGGGAGACGTTGCGGATGGTGTAGCCACCGCCGCCGACCATCAGGAATGGCAGATTGTACTTCTTCACGAACTCCACGCACTTCCCATGGCCCTTCACCGTCAGGTTGAAGCAGCCGAGGCGATCGCCGGTGAGGGAATCGGCGCCACACTGCAGCACCACTGCCGCCGGCTGGAATGTCTCCATAACTTTGCTGATAATCGGCACAAAGATACTCTCATAGGCATCATCGTCCATGCCGTCGCGCAGTGGTATGTTCACGGCATAGTACTTTCCCTTGCCGGCACCGATGTCCCGGAGATCGCCGGTGCCCGGGAAGTACTCGCCGTACTTGTGGAAGCTCACGGTCATCACTCGATCGGTCGTGTAGAACGCCTCCTCCACACCGTCGCCGTGATGCACATCGATGTCGATGTAGAGAACACGCTGGTGGTACTTCAGTAGCTCCAAAATTCCAAGCACAATATCATTAACGTAGCAGAAGCCGGAGGCTTCCGATTTCTTGGCGTGATGCAGGCCGCCGCCCCAATTGATGCAGATTTCCGAGGCCTGCTTGTTCAGCTTGACGGCAGCGGCCACCGATCCACCGGCGGACAGCTGGCAGAACTCGTAGAGGCCGTCGAAGACGGGACAGTCCTCGCCCACGTTGAAGCGCTGCATCTGCTTGTTGTACTCGGTCATGTTGTCCGGCCGGATGGAGCGCAAAAAGCGGACGTACTCGTCCGAGTGGAACTTGGTCATCTCGTCGGCAGTGGCTTTGTGAGGGCGCTGGAGGGATTATGGATGGATTATGACAATAAGCTCATCTTTTAGGAGGCACCCTACCCCCCTGATCGAATATCACTCGAGTTTGCACAGAAAATAAACAAATCAACCGATTGGGGAGGGAATGTATACATTCTCGCATTGAAATATTCGACCAGGAGGAGAATCTCGGGTGATGGAATGGAGCCCACTTACGTAAATCTCCATTTTGCGGTAGAGTCCGTAGTTGAGGAGCAGGTTGTGGGTCATGCGTATGCGGTGTGGCTTCATCGGATGTCCCTGGCCATAGTAGTAGTTGCCAATGTCGCCTGAAAAAAAAAAAAATAATTATTTGCCACGCTATGCGGAATAAAAATTTTACGGCGAGAGTCGCGGCGGCGTCTGTGTTCACAGTGCACTTTACCCGAACGACCGTAGCAGCGTTCGTACTTTCGCCTCGTACACCAACAACAACAAAGGCGGTGGGAAGAGAGAGAGAGAGAGAGAGAAAAGAGACCCACAGGTACATACACGCACACGCACAAACCGGCACGGCGGTCGTTGCGGAAAAGTGCGCTGTGGACACAACGCGCGCGTACAGTCGACATAAAAATTGAAATTCACAAAAATGCTATCCTCGAATTGCGGACGGGCGGAAAAAAACCCAAAGCAGGCTTTGGAAACCTCAATACCAAGCTCTGCGATGAACTCCCCGATCTAGTAACCTCTTTTTGGTACTAATTTATTAACACTTACTATCGTAGTAGTAGCAAACGCGTTTTTTGCTATGAGACTGCATTTTGTAGAGCGGTAGTCGGCGGCTTCAAATAGGTCTTTTTCGGTTGCTCCTAGTACTTGTTTCGTCTGTCGGCCAAAGTGGTGCACAGAAGAGGCCGGCGGCTTTGGCGGGGCTCCGGTAATTTCTAAAAACTTAACCTGAGCAAAAAATGTAATCGCGCCGCAAAAATTTACGTGCAGAGTGACCGTTTGCGCTTTTTTTGGCAAATGCTTTTTGGAATATCTGGTATATTTTTGGTATATTCCTATGCTGCCACCTAGTTTTAGTCAAGAAATTTCAGAGAAAACTAGAAACTGAAACTATAATTGCAGAATTCTGGTGGACTTAACGTAAAAAAAAAGCAACAAAAAAGGAAGTGGAAATTTGTGACAAGGACAAAATGTGGCATCCCCATTTCTGGCAGTGTTGAAGGTCGCCCTGATACTGCCCTGTTGCCAATTAGACAACGGCGCGACTGCTGAGAAAGTAGCCGAGCTGGCAACTCTGCTGCCACCAACTGCCCACAAATTTTCACCGCCACTGCGATTCGGACGCGTTCTCGGAGCGATTCTTCGTCGGTCGGTTTTGTCGTTGTCGTTTGTCGGCTTTTGGCCAACAAAAATAGAAAACATTTGTGAATAAATCCGGGCATTTCTGTGCGAAAAGCTGAATGAAAAGTGAGTGCAGTTTGCAAATAGAAGACCCATAGGCCCCCCTGAACTCCAAGTGTGTGCGGGTTTTCGTGAGTGTGTGTGTTGTACAAAAAAAAAAAAAAAAAAAAAAGAGAAAGAAGTTACCAAGCAAACGGAGTTGCAGTCGCCCTCCCTCTCCCTCCTTCCGTCTGCCTCTCTTTCGCTCACACACACACACGCGCGAATGCGGAGTGGAAAAATTGAAAACGAATTAAAGTGACAAAGCGGAGCCACCAATAATGAATAAAATAATGGACCCGCACCATAAATCAAATTAATCAAATAATTAAAAATATAAAAATAAAACAAATATCCTGCGCAACTCTCTTGGTGTTTTTTTTTGTTTGTTCTTCTCCACTCTGGCGTCTCTTTCACACTAACCAACGCCTCTCTGCAACTTTCTGTTACTTTTTTCCTCTTCTTTCCGTGTTTCCAACTTTTTTTTTTGTTGTTGTGCCCGCAGGATATTAAAGGGTTTTTTTTTTTGGAACGTGTTTAATTATAGTTTTTATTTTTCTTATTTTCTCTCCCTCTGTTTCGCTCCATCCCTCCCCTCCCACTATTCATATTTCCCAATTAGCGGCAAAGCAAAGGCAAAAATCTATTTCATTTGTTGTTTTTATTTGGCCCGCAGACCGTGAATAAAAATCCAACAACAACAACAAAATCGGCGACTGCGTTTACGGTCGTAACTGTAAATTGCTCGACTGCTATTACAACAGCAACAACAACAAATACAACTACAACAGAAGTTTTGATTTATTCTAATTAAAAAAAAAAAAGGTAAGTGTGCGAGGAGAGAGGAAGATAACCGGATTGGCTCCTTGTCATTCGCACCTCCTTACGAAAGAACCGTTAAGTGAAGCCAATGAACGCATCTTGGAGGCAAATAAGTAAACACAGCATAAATGAAACTAACAAAAAAAAAACAAAAACAAGCATCTGCAAGCCAAGTGCAAGAGCGAGAGAGTGATACGATCGCCCGCTGCATTTCTATTTATTCTGCTGATTCTACACTGAGAAAAATTAATACTTTGTTTAAGTTATAAGATCACTTTAATAAAACTACTGGAATTAATTTTACTTAAAAGTGTTTTACTTTTAAGTACATATTTAAATTGTTGTATAATTTAAAATAAATTATATTATATATATTTCAGTGTACTGATAAAGGAAAAGTCAAAGAGCATTGCTTGTTGTTGTTGGGGCTGTAATTGTCTTTAATTTGTTAAAGAGGAAGCAGAAACACAGCAGGAGTAGGAGTAGAATGAGATGAGATGGAAAATGAGGAGCAGCTGGCGACAGCGACGTCAGCGCCGACGCAGCAGCTGCTGGTGCTCCTCTTCTCTTCTTGTTCTCTCTTTTGGTTATTTCCTTTTGCGCTATTTTCGGCCTTTCGGCGCTGGTCCGTATTTATTTATTTACTTTTTGGTGGCTTGTTTATTAACTCTCCCCCCACCCCCACTCCCACCACCACACCACCATCGCTCCATGTGCTTTGAAGTTCAACCCACAGAATTGTTTCTTGTTGATTCTTGTCTGCTATTTTTGTAGCTTATCTGCTCCGCTGGAGTTATCCCCACACCTCCTGTTCCCAACTCCTTGCGATGTGTTTTTTTTTTTTTCTGTTTACCTCTTCGTCATTTTCCTGTTTTTTCACGCTTTATAGTCCATCCACAAATAGTTTCTTATTTTTTCCCCCACTTTTTTTTTTGATAATTAAAGTTTGAATAATTTTTGCGCTCACTGTACTGATTTCAGATTTATGGCTGCTTCTTCTTCTTTAGCCAATTGCTCTTTAACCCTTATCGGTGAGTGGGAGGGGGGGCAGTGGGCAGTGCACTGGGAAATTATGCTTTTTGGCCTATGCCCTCTCTCTCCCACTCCCTCTCCCTCGCTCCGCATAAATGGCAATCGCAAATCTGCTTAACTCGACTAACGGCAAACTTGTTGAGATCTTTTCATTTCTCTATTTTGCTCTCTCGTTGTTATTGTTATTGTTGTTGTTGTTGTATTTCGCTTTTCTATTTTGCACACAAAGCGCTTTCAAAGGCAATCAAAAAGTGGGGGGTGGGGGAGCCGAGCCTGAGTCAGAAAAGACGTGGGAGGTGCACAGAACAACAACTAAAAAACGAAAGAAATAGAAAAAAAAAAAAAAAATAGTCAAAGGAGAAGAGGCGGCAGCAGCACAAGTAGAAAATTCAATTGTTCCCCAGTCTCTTTTCGGCTCTCTTCCTTTGTGCCCTCCATGCATGCGTGTGCGTGTCCGTGCACGAGTGTTGGTGTATTTGTCCACTTAGGCGGCCAACAATGCACAAAACAGAGCAGCGTTTTATTGATAAGGAAGGGAAAATAGGGAACAAAAAAGAAAAGGGAGAAGGAGAAGGAGGATAAGAGTGGAAAGTGCGTGGCAAGTGTTACAAAAAATCTCTTGTGTAGAGATTGCTGCTTGAGTGGAGACAATCAGATGGGTCTCCTCAGTCCCATTCCCATTCCCAGTCCCCCCGTGTGCCGATCTATTTTCTTTGCTGCCCGCTGGCTCTTTAATTTTTCTTAAACATGAACATGAACGTACTTAAAGTGCTTTTACTTTCTAAGGGGGGAGGATGACTAAGTCCTTTGAAAAAAGCCACATTTTAGTCATGATTTGTTAATAATACTATTGAAATTTATAGAATATTATTGTTCGATATTCCAACTCGATGCTAATGATGCGATAAAAACGATATTATTTTCTATCGATATATGCTTTTTATCGATTGCTAGTGCTAGAAGGGTTTCTCCAAATTTCCATTTTTCGATGCTAATGATGCGATAAAAACGATATTGTTTTTTTTTATCGATATATAATGATTTTTATCGATTGCTAGTGCAGGATTTATCCACATAAATATATTAGTGATGGGCTTATACAAGTTTCCCATTTTTTTGATGCTAATGATGGAAAATAAATAAATCGATTTTCTTATCGATATCTAAACTTTAATGCTAGTGCTGGAAGGGCGTATCGATATTTCGATTTTTAATCTCCTTAAAGCAGAAGACACAATTTTTGGACAAAAAAAAACATATTTTATTCAATTTTAATAAAATATATATTTTAAAAAAGGTACATGGTAAATAATATTAAGAATTTGTGTCAAAAATAAAAAATAAAATCGATTTGAAGCTAGGACCCAAGGTTCTTCAGATAGGAATTTATTTAAAATAATTTTCAAACCCCCCCTAATTTCAATAAAAAGCAAAACTTTGCTCTCCAGGACCAATTTATAATTTTGTTAATAGAACACAGCAGAAAAAAAAATTAATAACAAAAATTAACCAAGAAATTAGTAAATTAGTGCCATCCTCTCCTCCAACTCCTTCTCTAGTTCGCCCCGTCCGACAATAAAGTCCAGGTGGGGGCCAAAGGTCACCAGCATCCGGCACTGGCAGCGCTGGACCGCCGCCATCAGGAGCTCGTGACTCCGGCACGTCCCGGCGCAACTGCACCTGTTCTTGTGGATGAGTCCGCTGGCGAGGTTCAGCTGGCGCTCCACCTTGTGCAGGGTCTCAAGGACGAGCCGCAGGTCGGGTTGGACCACCCCGTACCGATCGTCCGCCACGGACCTCATGAAGACACCCACCAGACCCTGGAGCGTCCACACCAGGGGCTCCCCGCAACACAACTCGTGGTGGAGCTCCGCCAGGACATCCACTTCGAGCATGTAGCACTGCCAGTGCCGACGTCCAGCCAGATGTCCTTTGACCCGCCGACCAAACTCACGGATTCTCTTCCGCAGAGACTGGCCCAGAAGGTACAAGTACTTCAGGTAGTCGGTTTCCTGGGGCTTCGCAGGACACTCGCAGGATGGTTCCTTCGCAGGTTTCCTTCGCGGGGATGGCTTCGTGAGAGAACGCATTCGGCTCCTGGACACCTTGCCCGCAATCTCCTTGTTGGCGTGGCACTTCCCGATGCACTTCTGGAGCCGGACCACGAACTCCTCGGCGTCAGTGACCAGAAGGTCGCGCAATTCCGTCCAGTTGGAATGGATATTTTTCACGTCGTTGAGGGCGAATAGCTCCCGGCCCAGTTTCCCCGACATGGCGGAGTAGAACTCCCTGGAAGCCAGCATCCGGAAGCCGTGTATCCGGCCGACACTGAGCACCATGGTGAGCGGCAGCAGCAGGCTGTTGACCTGCAGGGACCTGGGTATGGGCCTCATCTGCATCGTGTAGACGCAGCGCAGGACATGGCCCAGGATGATGTTGAAGAGGCACGTGTCGTGGGTCTCGTGCAGCTTCGGCGAGTCGTTGATGAGCGACAAGGGGCGCTGCATCACCAGGCCGTAGAGCTTCCGCACCATGTGCAGCTTGGCCAGGATCAGGGTCGACAGCAGCCAGCCCTGGAGGTGCAGACCCGTCTGGGTGACGGTGACGGTGCCGTCCAGACACCACCCCACCGAGTACCAGTAGATCGGGGAGAAGAGTACGGTCTGGTAGAGTGCCTCCCGGCCGGAGCGCTTCAGGATCTGCCACCAGGTGTTGAGGAGGGCCGCATGGAAGTCGATGTGCAGCATGGGCAGGGGGAACCTCGTCAGGTGCCTCTCGAAGTTGTTCACAAAGTAGGATACGGCGCAGAAGAGGCCGCAGGACAGGAGGTAGTGCCAAGATTCTCCCTCTGATGCCGCAAAGGACACGTACAGGAGGCTGGTCATGGTGGCGATGAAGAGGATCGCGAAGAACATCCTCAGGAGCAGCGGCCACTCCTCGGCGAACCGATCTCTGCGGTTCCGGCAGAGCACCGGATCGGAGTAGTGCACGTTGCAGAGCAGCCACCCGTATCCTGCCACTCCGCCCCGGATGACCAGCATCACCACCGAGGTGTACACCGAGAAGAAGGTCCAGCCAAAGGCCTCGTTCAGGCTGCTCACTGGCCTTCGGACATCGAAGAGGGTTAGGGAGAGGAACAGGGCCAGGAGCTGGTAGTCCAGGACGAAGCAGAGCACGCTGGCGAAGACGAAGCGGTAGAGTATCGTTATCCGGATCTTGGCGGGCTGCACCTGGAGGTACTTGGGTATCCACGTGTCATAGATGGCCTGAAGGTTCATCTTCTACTTGAAATTGACTATTTTTAGTTGAATGGGAAGTGGAATTTATGTGGGGTAGTCGGGGAACTGGTAGCCTGCTTTCTGGGAGTCTACTGACTCGACTGACACACTTCCCAGGCCAGTTCCCAGGACACCAATCCACTTAGTGGCTGCCGTTGACCTTACGTCCCTGGGGGCGGCCCATTGTTGCATTTTTCTCTAAAAGTTCTTAATAGTTTGAAAAAAAATATATAAAAAGGTGAACTTTTAAGGTAATTTCCTTTAGAAACTACATCCTTTTTATTTTTGAAGGCGTAGGGTATCCCTGAGAGTCCCCTAGTCCCGAAACTCGCCATCTTGTGACTTTTTTCTGAAAAAGTTCAGAGTTTTTATGAAAATTTAAAGTTTTTATTTAAAAAATAGGTTTATAAAAATTAAATAATAAAAACAAGGTGAATTTAGGGAAAGTTTGTTAAAAATATTAAACTAAATCCTTTTTTTTATTTTTTTTTTAAGTGTAGGGAATCCCTGATAGCTTAGCCCTAACCTCGCCATCTTGTAACTTTTTTCTTTAAAAGTTTAGAGTTTTAATGACATTTTCTATAAACTGTTTTAATAATAAACAAATTTGGAAGGAGATCATTTAAGGCATTAATATACTGCCTTAAAGCTATAAATGAATGACTCTTTTTTTTTATTTTTAAAGGTGTAGGGTATCCCAGAGGGTTCAATCCGAACCACGCACTTTTGTGACAAATTTGTTTAAAATTCTTATAGCAATTTGGAGATTTTACGAATAGTTTTTATGAATAGGTACCTTTTAAGGCAGTTAATTAAAACTATTTGTTATTTTATTTTGTTTTTTTTTTTAAGTGTAGGGCATCCCTGCTAGTGCATCCCGAACCTCAGGCAGGACTAAGTGCAGCTGAAAATAAAGTTTTGCACTTTGCAATTGTTTTTATTTGGCGGCTCTCCATTTGGACCTGCCCCTGCACCTGAGGGGGCAAGCTCTGGAGGTGGAACTGCAGCCCCCCCCACCCCCTTCCCCCTGGCCAAAGTTCTAATTTATGTCGTCAAGTTCGCCTGGCGAGGCTGCAAAAGAAAAGTTTGCAGTTGCATTTAATGGTCTGGCCGGGGGGCGAGTGGCACCTGGACATGGACACTGGTCAGCTCCATCGCATGCCACTTCAGCTCCGAGTGTGTGACCGGCTAACCCCAAAAGCTGGCCAGGAGGGGAGGGGGGATTGGATTTATGGGATTAGCACAGGTCGTTGGCTATAAAACACTCTGGCCTGCCAGGAAGACACTCCAAAAAAAACTATCCGGCTTGACTTTCATTTCATTAAAATGGCACTTTATGGATGAGTAATTTTTCCGAGTGTAGTTCCTCACAAACATTTGCATTGTTCGTCCTGTTCGCCTTCGCTCGTCCTGTCTCTTTCGGCACTTTAGTCCTGCTTTGGTCCTACCGGGCGAACAAAACATTGTTTCATTCCATCGGTGGTTGTTTCGCTCTCGGCGAGCTTTGTTCCGGTTTTCCCCCATTTCCCCCATCCTTTACAGGACCAGAGCTTCGCGTCGTCCTGCCTCTTGTCCTGATTCCCTTGCCATTGAGAGTCCGCCACTATGACGCGTGCTCCTGTTTTATTCCCAAAACCACACACTTCCGGGCTAGAGAGGTGCTCTTTCCAGAAAAGTTCACAATTTGTATTAAATTTAAGGGTATTTGGCAAGTTCGATTGTGAAACGCGGCGGTGGTGGCTGCCGGGCTGGTTAGTTTTTCGATTTTATCGATTTTTTTTACCGCCTTCCTGCCTCCTGCCTCCTGCCTCTGTTGCTCCAATTAGCGGCGAAACCCACAGAGATGAACCATTTGGTCGTGGACCAGGTTAAGACCAGCATTTCTCGCATTCCAATCGCATTTCCCATTCACTCCACTGCAGCCCAGAATTTCTGTATTTGCTTCATAAATTTAGTTTTTTTTTTGTTTTCTACTTTCAACCGAAGTATTCCTTTGAGAATCCACTCCACTCCACTCACCCGAAAAATAAATCGCTCTCTGTTTGCCATTTATGGCCCTGTTTTTGGAAAACATAATGCACTTTTATTGGAAATGGTCAGGCCGGACTGCCAAGGTATTCTACGGAAGATTCTATTTTAAAGAGGTTACTTTCGGATAATATTTAAATTGCATCTTTTTAAAAATGAGATATAATGTGAGTCCAGAAGAGTCTATCAATAAGATGCCTTGAATTTTAAAGAGAATGTATTTATTGTAGACTTTTTTTTGGTGTAATCTGTTAAAGAAATGTTTGAAACTTCCATAATACAATAGTTTCAAATTAAATACCAGTTTTACACCAGCTGGACCTATGTCCTTTAGCTACTTTTAGCCCATTTCGAATGGAAAATGTTTGAAATGTTTCCAGTCTTTGAACCAAGTCTCTTCATAAGCGACTTAAGATGTGAGAGAATTAAAAAAAAAAGAAACTAAAAAGCAAAGAAAAAAGTTGCTCAGTTAACAGATAATTAAGAAATAAGTTTATGGATCAAATAATATAATATTGTATATAAAATAATCAAAGAATTTTGAAAATTGAAAATGATTCTACATGATTTAAATGTGACATTAGATATTTTTCCTTCAAAATACTTCAAAAACTTCGCAATTTTCATTCTTCAAATCTTTTCAAAACAACAAGTCCTCGAAGCTTTCTGTTCGAAATATAAATACTAGTGGAAAATAAATTTTGTAGTATTGAAAATATAAATTTTTGTCACATTTCTTTCCACTTCCCGACCCTGGAAATGCCCTAGAAATTCTTATTTTAAGGGGTTAACCTCGCAAAAAGTGAAATTAAAGGAAGACCAATCTCTGTAAGCAGTAGTCTTTGGGACTATACTATCTTAAAATTTAAACTAAGCCCATTTAAGATATTAAACCTGAATTTTTCCACCAAATTTATTTTAAAAATGGACAAAAAGCCAAATTTTGATTAAAATACTGAGATAAAAGACAGAAAATAGTTAATTTTAGTTAATTTTTTTCTAAAATAACATTTTTAAAGTAAATATGATCCTGTTCTACTATAATCTTAAATCTTAAACTCAATATTCTGGCTTCTTTTAAACTTCTAAACTATTTTTCTCACTCTCAGCCGTACAGTATGCGACAGCGCAAATACCAATTCCTGTCTATAGATTCCAAGTTTCCCTTTTAATTAATCTACTTAGTTGGACACTTTTCAAGAGCTCCAGCTTAGAAACTGCACTTGCATCTAAAGTTCGACCCAATTTTAGGGCTCAACTTATGGGATGACACTAAATAAGAGCTCTGCTGCGGCTTGAGGGAAACTTTTTAATTACTAGGATCAGGACAATAAAAGTTTATGAGGCGGAGAGCACTTCTGGCCTTCTGATGGCAGAAATAGCAGAAATTTTTGAAAATAAATACTCGGCTCTCGGCTGCCGACTATCGTGATGGGAAAATAAACAAGAAAATGGCAGAAACTTGGCTGGAAAAGTAAGACTGTTGCGCTGTAAGACTGTGTATTTTATTTTTGGCACAAAGTTTCGTAAATATCCTGGAATATCCTTATTGCCTTCGACGGGCAATGGCAAATCGATTCGAAATGCAATCTCTGGCTCCCTGTTGCCTCCTCCCGGAGGCTAATATCCAAATGAAGTTTCGGGGCATTGAACCTGGCTCTGGGACAAGGTGTGAAGTGGCAGGATGCGCCTCGGTTGCCTCGCTTGCCTCGTTTGGTGGCAGGAAGTCCCTTCGAGCCACGAGAACCAGATAAATATAAACACCAAAGTGGAGCAGCCGCAATAACTGTCTTGGGAGATGCTACTTGTATTTCCCTCCCCTGCCAAAGGCACTGAAAGAAAATGTGTGCTAGTCTGTTTCTAGCTCTTCCGGCAAAGGCATTTTCGGGATGGCAGCGAATAAAGCAAATGCCCGAGATACTTTCTACTCCGCAACCCTTTCCCGTAGCTTTCCCGGCAAATTCCCCAAAAATACATTGAAAACTTGACAACTTCACATTGCCGGGGCGAGGGAAGAGGATGAAGTCTAAAACAAACACACTCACTGGCACACCCACTGGCACACCCACTCGCACACTCACTCTTGACAAAACCCTAAAATAAAACTAAAAAGTTCAACTTTCAGGACATTAGGCAGCTACTTTGAGGACAGGAAGTGACTCGGGGAGTTCAAGGTGGGGGGCCTTCCTGTAATATTTGCAATTAGTCACAGCTGGCGGGCATCTCGAGTCTCAAGATAAATGTGCATCTTGGTCATGTGAGGAGATTAGTAGTAATCTCTATACTAACAGAACCAGAACCCGGCAATTAAGCGGCCAAGATAGCCAGTTGCAGTAATTTTTGATTAAATAAACCATTCCTCAGATTAGCACTCTGGCAGATTGTTTTAATCCCTAACTTAAGGTGATACTAATTCCTTTTTTCACCACATTTAAATTATTTAAATTATTTGAAATATTATTCCAACACGTGAATTCCTCGTGACAATTACGTGACAAATTGGCTGCCATCAGCCTGTCATCAGCCAAACACGCGCGACATGAACATAGTTTCCCTCTGAGCCATACAAATCGCTTTTTGGAGAAGTTCGGGGAGAAAAGTGGGTCTACAAGGGTGTCTCTAGACCCAAGACTCTAGTCAGTAGCAGGACGGAACAAATACTTCTACTTTTTTGGTTTTAATTGCCATTTTTAGATAAAGTTCCATTCTGACAGGGTATGTTTATTTTGTCCAGATTTCTGGCCAGGTCGGCTGAGGCGTAACGTTTCAAAATTCTATATCTCCATCAGAGAGCACTTTTCAAATGTTATATTTTTCGAATATAATTTCGAAATAATATAATTTTTGTAAGTCTAAGATCGAAAGCCAACTATTCCCTTGATTTAATATTAATGTTTGCTATTCTATCTTTTACAAGAAGACTTCAATTGCCAAACTGACTTGAGATGCTGCCCTGGAAGAGACCTGAGAAGATGTCACGCTGTGACTGCCTCGAATTCCAGGCCAAGAAAAAAATAATCTTGCAAGCCAAGCCGCCCTCTCCATACGCCATTTAGTGCTGCACTGCGACGGGGCTTTGTCTCGAGTGGATTGCAGTTGGAATTGTTTCTGGAGTGGGCAGGAAAGCAGGAGAGGAAGCCGAAACTCAACTCATCTCATCTCGTCTCAAATGGAATGAATTGACTTTGGAGCTCCCCAAACGCCTCTTCAATCCACTGCACTTTGCTGATTATTGCAGTTGGTAGATGCAGCTCTATAATCGAGTTGACATAGATTCTGAAATCAATATAGAGAGGTGGCCAAGGGCTTAGGGTCGGACTCTCCCCGGCAATTAACACATTGGGGGCAGCTACACCTTCGATTTCTCCCAAATTGCAATTTATTTTCGCTGCCAGGATAGTTTTCAAATACTTTATTCTGTCGTGCTATCGGGCCTATCTGAAATTATTTTCCCACATTTGCATTTGCATCGAATGTACAGCTGGGCCGCCTCAAAATTGTTCACATGTCCGTATTGCATGTTGGAGTTGCTGCCACCGAATGCTTGCCACCGTGCCACATAAATTGCATTTTTTTGTCGGCAAACGAAACATGTTGCTTTGCTGTAAGCTAGTTTCATGTTAATTCGCCAAAAAAAAGGAGAAAAACATAAAAAGTTTCAAAAAGTTTTTCTATTTTTTTCTTGTTTTTAAAAGAAAGAAAATATTTATCAGAAATAACATATAGCACTTATCAGAGCCCACTTATCAGTTATCACTTATATGATTCAATGTTAATTGCATAAATCCCTCAAGTACGTAACATATTATTATTTTTCGCAGTGCAGAAATATATAACACCACTTGAGTCCTCCTATCTCCAGCACTTGAGCTTTTCTTTGATTAATTTGGTTCTTACTTTCGATTAAAATTACTTAGTTTATGGCCGATATGGTGGTTCGTAATAGTAAATATTACCTGTAAAATTATATAAAAATTTATATTTATTTATTTATTTATTTAACACTGTTTTTTGCGCTTTTATTTGGGGCGTATGCTCTTTAAAAATGTAAATACTGAGAGAAAAATGTTGAAAATGAGGGACAGCTGCTGGCGGAAACCGAAAGTGATACATCTGCTTCTCCAACCGACACGAGCTGGGGTCGCTTTGTTAGGGTCACAGGCCCCTCTCGCTAAAAATACCTCTACCTCTGAGGCCTCAGGGCTCAAGGCACATCCTGAGACGCCTTCGCTTTGACTTGGTAAGCAGGTCACGTGGCCATTTCGCCAGCGAAAAGGATCAAAATGAAGGGAGCTGACAAGGGAAGCCTTAGCAACTCTTTCTAGTGATGAGAAATTAGCTATTTTTTTTTAATTAACAAAAAAAAAAACAAAATATTTCAGATTTTTTCCCAATAATCTCTTTAATTTTAGTTGAAAATTCTATTTTAGAATAAATAATTTTGTTTTTTTGTTTTTCTAGATCTATAAAATTCGATTTGAACAGATTTTTTTTAAATTTTATTCCAACAATATCTTAATTTTAGTCGAAAAATACATTTTTGAGCAAATTATTCTGTTTTTTTTTTTTCACTAGAAAATTAAATAATTTTTGCTTTAGTGTCTTTTTATAGAAAACAATTTAGTAAAGATTTTTGATCACTTTAATATTAGTCAAATCATTATTTTTGACTTTTGGTTTTTGATCAAATCATTATGTTTCATAGTTTTTTTGGATGTAGAAAATTAAATAATGCCTAGAATTCTAATTGGACTGATTTTTAGAAAATGTTTTTCCAACGATCTCTTTAATTTTAGTCAAAAAATACATTTTCGGACAAATCCTAGTGTTGGTTTAAATAACTTCCTCTAGAAAATAAAATGTTGACTGTTTTTTGGAGCCGTCATCACTGTCTCGTAGGGGTAGTCGCCCTCGCCCTACAAATGTGATTGCCCGAAAGGGGCGTACCACCCGGAATCTCTGCTCTCACGCGTCTTGCTCCGCTTTTTTCCGGGGGCGTATCGTAAAATGCAGAACAAATTTGCTGTGAATTTCTTTTAGGCCTTGTTTCTAAGGCGTCTTCTTGGCCGTTTGTCGGCTAAAATACGCTAAGACCCAGAGCCACCTAGCCAGCCAGGGTCTGGGTCTCTCCGTTGGTTTGTTTTGCTTTTCGGCCTTTTGTTTTTACTCATATTCGTGTGATGTAAATACATACCTGTGATGTAGGTATGTACGTACAAAAATGAAGTTTCTGCTGGGTTATAAATACGAGAAATGCCGTCCGGTGTGTACTCACAAACATAAAAATCAATATTTGCGCCGCGTCGCCGCCAGTTGAGTCTTTTTGTGATTACTGATTAGTGTTGGAAATGGAAATATAGCCAAAAGAAATATAGCCAAAAATATATATTTTCCAAAATATATTTCACATTAAATATTTTCCAAAGCAATGAATGGAAAAATGATATTTAACTAATAAGCCCAAGCCCAAGCCCCCTAAATATTTAACTGATTGTGAGTTATTATTATAATTATTTGTTTTTTATTTGTTCCCCCTGTTTGCTCTCCGGCTGATAAGCCCCGATGCCCGATACGGATGTGGAAAGAGTCTAGCTATAAGCATATATATATACATATATAATATTTCTCATACTGATATATGAATATTTACATTAACTACTGATATAATTGACCCTTTTCCGTATCTCTTTTCCATTGCAGGTTGCGATAACCAACTCTGTCCGAATCAAAGGTGAGCAGAATAGACTCCAAATGGGTTTTCCCATTTCCGAGAGTGCCTGTGGGCGATTTTAAACTTGTTCCATTTTTCGGAGGAGCCTCTATCTCCGTCCGCCAATTCTTTCCTTTCCCAGCTGTGTGTGTCTAATTCAAGAAAACAAAAAAAAAAGCTGAAAACCTGATGCTGGAGCGGACACTCGAGCTGCTTGCTCCAGTTCTTGAAGTGGAGTCCAAAACTTGTTTTTCGGCACTTGCTGGCCCCCGCCCATCAGCCGAGCTAGGCCTACTTTCAGATAGTTGTTTTCTTGGCCATTAAAGCGAGAATAAAGCCAGAAACTAATCATGTTCTTGACTCGCAATATATTTTTATTTTTTACAATTTAACGACCAATTCACAGGCTAACCTTAAGTTTAAGAAACTTTAGTTTAAGTTTAAGAAAAATAAATAAATAGTATCTATAAGATTGCAGGCGCTTAGGTTTCTTTGTTTTCTGGGTTTGGTTCAGACCACAACTGGATGGATTTCAGTGGATGAAGTTAATTACCATGTCAAGTCCGGCTCTGGCTCCTTGTGATATCGGAGGAATGGGGAGAGCCATCGATGCATGTGCCAATGGTGGGCCATCTCGCATTCTTTTTGCCTTTTGCCTCCAGCGATGGAAACGTGTTTCGAATCACCTGGCCACATGCTGCGAAGGCAGGGCAGAAATACATATATTTAAATGACACACGCGACAAGTAGCCAAGCGCATCGGTAGGGAAAATGGGTCTGGGTCTGGGCTGGGGGCTGTGGTCTGGGGGCAACCCTTCAATGCCGCCTAGACTAACCCTCGGCACGTCTCGGGTCTCCGATTTCATGACTAATTATACGGGAACGAAAGGCGAGAAGGTTAAGCGCCTCCCTTCAAGAAATTATGCGGATTATATTTTTTTTCCTTTTCACCTTTTGGTTCATTAATGAAGTGATGGAGATCTGGGGATTCCGGACTGGGGATTTGGGGGAAGCCCGATGTAGTCATTGCTATTTGGTTTCTAGCAAGCTGCAACTTTGGCATCAAATCCTGCCGAAAATTTCATGAAATTGCATCCTGACTGGCCCAGTTGTGGGATGAAATGCTATTTTGGAATGATAGTTGTTCGAGTACCACCCAAAGGTCTAGAGTTTATAAAATGATGGCAATGACTTTAAATTTTATATTTTTGCATAACATAATGTTCTTTATTACATTTTTAACAAGAAAGGAAAGCTAACTTCGGGCGGAGCCGAAGTTTATATACCCTTGCAGCTGAGTCGCAGTCCGCTAGGTGGCGCCACCCATCTTATATTATTAGATATATAGCGGATCGTATATAGTTGGCCGATCCTTATGAAACTTGGAAAATCGAATTTTTTTGCCAAAAGAGGAATCCATTGAAACTCCCATCCTTCTAACTTGAAAAACAACGAAGTTATAGCATTTCCGATCAATCAGTTATATGACAGCTATAGGATATAGACGGCCGATCCTGATGACATTTAGCAGATCATATAAGTTGGCCCAAATTAGAATGCACAGAAAGTCCCATCCTTCTAACTTGAAAAACAACGAAGTTATAGCATTTCCGATCAATCAGTTATATGGCAGCTATAGGATATAGTTGGCCGATCCTTATGAAATTCGACAAATCAGATTGTTTTTCCCAAAATAGAATCTCTACCAAATCCCATCTTTCTAACTTAAAAAACACCAAAGTTATGCCAATTTCGATCGTTCTATGACAGCTATAGGATATAGTCGGCCGATCCTTACGAAATTTTGTACATAAGATATTCTGGTCAAATATAACATGTGTAGAAACTCCCAACCCTCTAACTTAAAAAACACCAAAGTTATGGCATTTCCGATCAATCAGTTATATGGCAGCTATAGGATATAGTCGACCGATCCCGGCCGTTCCGACTTATATACTGCCTGCAAAGGAAAGAAGGGTGTGTGCAAAGTTTCAACTCGATAGCTTTAAAACTGAGAGACTAGTTTGCGTAGAAACAGACAGACGGACAGACGGACCGACGGACAGACGGACAGACGGACAGACGGACATGCTCATATCGACTCAGGAGGTGATCCTGATCAGGAATATATATACTTTATAGGGTCGGAGATGTCTCCTTCACTGCGTTGCACACTTTTGACCAAAATTATAATACCCTCTGCAAGGGTATAATAAGAAAAGTGTATAATATATCTGATAGAAAAAAGAAAAAGAAATTAATAGAAAAGAAATCCACAAATAGTTAAGGGTATTTCGCGAGTCGGACAATGGGCTCTGAATTGAAGATATAGAAAAGTTATAGATTATAAGTTATAAACAAAATTTCATCTATAGCTCTCTCGATCTAAGTTTTCATATTTTAAAAAAAAATTAAATTTGTTAAATTGTATTTTTTTAAATATTCTTCGGTTAAAAGTGTCCTGTTTTTTCTGTCTTCTTCATATTGTTGCTCAATGGAACATCTTTCATTTTGTTTTTTATGAGTTAAGATCAACTTGAGTAGCAAAGTCTTAACGCTTTCCTGGATACAGGGTTCGTATTTTTTGTACATCTCTTCGCAATGTGCAATTTCCTCGGCACCTTTTTGGCAATAGTAATCATAACCGAATTTAGGATATGATGCAATCGTATCCGACACGTCGTCGAAGCATTCTAGAACCTTTTTCACCTCATCCTCCAGTCCGCATATCGGTTGTCCTTTTGAATTGGGAGATAAAAGTTAAATTGATTTTATATATTTGGTTTTAATATTCAGATATCAGTTTTTAAGCTTCAGATGACTGAAAAATGTTTTGGAACTTTTTTAATGAAAGTGTTGCTTACCATTTGTTACCACATTTTTGACACGGGCAGCAGCAAAGGTAAAGGCCACAAAAGCAGTATCCTGAATTTGTATGGGGGTTTCATTCAGTGGCTCTTCGGAGCTTAAATTAATGGTGGAATTACCAGTTCCATTTTGAGGTTCTATGTTCATCCAAATTGAGAGATAGAAGTGTTAGTATTAGTTTAGTTCTGAGATTAAATGGTGTTTGATGTTTGACTTTAATGTTTCCGAATCAACAAGGTATATATATTCTTGATCAGCATCAACTACTGAGTCCTATCCTGTGGTATCCTATAGCTGCAATATAACTCTTCAATCCGAAAATACACTACTTTCGTGTTTTTCTTTTTTGTAGGATGGAACGAGGAGACTTTCTACAGATTCTGTAAAGTTTCATTATTTTTAAATTTATTTTATGAAGCGAGTGGTCGAGTAAAAAAAAATGGATCTAAGGAAGAATCTAATCTTCAAACGAGTGATATTTTTTTTGCAAAAAAATAAAATCACACAATTATAATTTTTTGATTATTTTGAAATGTTTCAAATAAAACTCATAACTATTAGTCTTTGTTTTGAATGCAATTAGAATTCGATAATCAAATTATCAGGATCGGCCAACTATATCCGATATATCCTTTTATATTAATTGTCACTTAACTGGAAATGTAAAGCTATCCTTTCTTGTTTTCAATGAACGAAACTTACGTCTCTGTGTTTGAAGCTCCTTCGGTGAAGCGGGGACCCCGGTAGGACCTCCGTGGACTTCCAGGAGCAGGGCTCCCAAGGCAGCCATTAGGCAAAAGGACATCATCGTTTTCTTGATCATGGCGGTTTATTTATTCCGGGTGCGTTCCGTCAGGTCTGTGAAGTTGGCACCCCAAATTTCGAATTTCAAGAAAATAATAACTGACCATTATTGACCATCGTTTGACCACTATTGACCACAAATATTTTCGTTTTACCACCTTCCGAAAAAAAATTAGAGCAAAAAAACTTTCCGGGGGCCAACTTCACACTAGCCCCCGGGCATCAGAAAACATCTTTTGACATTAAATTTTAACGCATAGACCAGTTTAAACGATTGACCATCCCATAAAATCGATTGACCAACCCATAAAATCACTTGACCACCAAAAAAAATTTTTTTTTTTAATTCCTCAAGGTCATGTGTCGGGGGCAAGCAACCAACGTCAGAATATGAAAAAAACATGTCATTTGAAAGCATTTTTGCAGAAATTGGAATTATGATAATTGACCATCTCTCAAAAATGAATGATCAATACATTTGAGAAAAATCTTCGTTTTACCACTTCGCAAAAAGAAGATATAGCCAAAAAAACTTTCCGAGGGCCAACTTCATACTACCCCCATCATATGTAGAAACATGTATAAAAAACGTATTTTTGCGAATTTCGCAATTCTAATGGTTGACCATTTCTAAACATCGTATCAACATTATCCTTAACAAAAATCTTCGTTTTACCACTTCTCAAAAAGAAGATATAGCCAAAAAAACTTCCGAGGGCCAACTTCATACTACCCCCATCAAAAAAATGTGTGGCCCAGGATTCGTTAATTTATTTTTTTGAGTACCACATGATTGGCATACATATTGTTTCGCCTCAAAATATTTTTGTACAAAATTTTGAATGCCCTGGGTGAAACCACATAGGATAACTTCTTCCGCATCAACATCGATTGTTGTAAACTGCCTGATTATAAAGTCACAGTTGGTACAACAAATGTGCATTGAAGCACTGGGAAAGTCCATTAAATTCCGCTCTATAAAAGTTGATATATTTGCAGCACAGTTCAACACGTTATTTTTGTCTATTTCGTGCTGGGTGGCAAGAAATTGTCCTGGGCCACACATTTTTTTTAATGTGGAGTACACCATGGATAAAAAAACGCATGCTATGTTTAATAAAAATGTTGCGGATTCAATTCCACTTTCCCATATCCCAACAAAATTACAAATCCTTGGACAGACGTATATCCTCAATGGAGCTATTGAATTTATGACACCGCAAAATTCGGATGGGATTGGGCATTACGTTGCACATTGCAGGAGGCTAACTGGACATTGGGAAGTGCACAATGATATGAGCAGAGAGGCGACACAAACAAAAAACATTGACAATCATTTGGTAAAAATTTCAATTTTGATGTACACAAGATTTTAAAAAACGATAAATTAAAAACCATAATTTAGAAAAAAAAAAAATTTTTTTTTTCTATGTCTATCTTTGTTTTTCAGGCCAAAAAATGTGTTTTTACTTATATCTTCTTTTTGAGAAGTGGTAAAACGATGATTTTTGTTAAGGATAATGTTGATACGATGTTTAGAAATGGTCAACCATTAGAATTGCGAAATTCGCAAAAATACGTTTTTTATACATGTTTCTACATATGATGGGGGTAGTATGAAGTTGGCCCTCGGAAAGTTTTTTGGCTATATCTTCTTTTTGAGAAGTGGTAAAACGAAGATTTTTGTTAAGGATAATGTTGATACGATGTTTAGAAATGGTCAACCATTAGAATTGCGAAATTCGCAAAAATACGTTTTTTATACATGTTTCTACATATGATGGGGGTAGTATGAAGTTGGCCCCAGGGAAGTTTTTTTGGCTATATCTTCTTTTTGCGAAGTGGTAAAACGAAGATTTTTCTCAAATGTATTGATCATTCATTTTTGAGAGATGGTCAATTATCATAATTCCAATTTCTGCAAAAATGCTTTCAAATGACATGTTTTTTTCATATTCTGACGTTGGTTGCTTGCCCCCGACACATGACCTTGAGGAATTAAAAAAAAAAATTTTTTTTGGTGGTCAAGTGATTTTATGGGTTGGTCAATCGATTTTATGGGATGGTCAATCGTTTAAACTGGTCTATGCGTTAAAATTTAATGTCAAAAGATGTTTTCTGATGCCCGGGGGCTAGTGTGAAGTTGGCCCCCGGAAAGTTTTTTTGCTCTAATTTTTTTTCGGAAGGTGGTAAAACGAAAATATTTGTGGTCAATAGTGGTCAAACGATGGTCAATAATGGTCAGTTATTATTTTCTTGAAATTCGAAATTTGGGGTGCCAACTTCACAGACCTCGTTCCGTCTGGGAGGGCGACTGTGAAGCGAATGACCACCACAGC
Source organism: Drosophila ananassae (assembly GCF_017639315.1). Classification (NCBI taxonomy): domain Eukaryota; kingdom Metazoa; phylum Arthropoda; class Insecta; order Diptera; family Drosophilidae; genus Drosophila; species Drosophila ananassae. Next base: position 24,420,024 of record NC_057928.1, read on the forward strand.
TCCAGGCATCGAAAAGGAAAGCTTAACTTCCCAAAATCGAGCCAAAAATGGGGATTTTTATCAGAATTCCTTACACCTTATTAGGGTGCTAGTTTCCGTTTTTCAAGTTTAATCATCTTAGTTTTGAAACACACGCGGCCTCTACGATAAGACACCCTAATTTCTCAAGAAGCAAATCCAAAAAAAAATCAAAATTTAATTCATAAGAATGTTATTTATAAGAAACAGCTATGGTTTCTTGAAAATTAAAATTCTTTGAGGTTTGAGGATAAGTTTTCAAAGGGATTTCTTGAGGATCTGATGTGAGATTTTCATGATTAGGCTTTTCCAGCAGATCCATCCGTAATTGAAGTGAAAAAAGGATATATAAAATTGTCAAATTCATTGCTTCCAAACTGGTTTTAAAATCTATACTTAATAATTGTAAATATACTCAGATGAACTTCCAGGACTTAATAATTGTAAATATACTCAGATGAACTTCCAGGACGGTGGAATATTTATCTGAAACTATACTTCTATGTAAGAAAGATTTGAAGAACTACTACCCACTACTACTAGTAACTTGCAACCTCTCTCAGTGTAAAATCAGTTGCCTTGGCTAGCAGCTGTTGCATAAATCAACTTCACCTGAGTACCGAGTATTTGTTTTTTACCTGTGCTCTTGGGAAGCGTGTGTTCTGGTGTTTGTGTTTTAGATAACTCGGCGTTAAGCGTCCGCTTGAAACTATGTCAAGCCTGCTGCTCTCGTCTGTACATATAGTTTGTATATAACATATATGTATGTATATATAGCAGCTATAATGCCGGCATTAACCCCCAGCTGCTGGCAGCTTCTGAAGAGGAGGGTCGGCGTCATCTGATGTTTCTGCTGCTTCTACTGGGTGCCATCGTGTATGCTCTATAAAATATTTGTTTAAACTGCCACTCCCGGGCCAGAGAGTTTCTGTTGATAAGCACTCTCCGGCCCGCCGGCCACTCGAGCCAGTGCATCGGGCTAATCACAACTTAAATGAGTAGTTTAATTTCGTTCAAGTGCGCCCCGAAAGATGCGTCGGATTACAAGTGGAGGGGCTGGGCCATAAATAGTTTGCTCTTTTGCTCACTTGGAAGAAATAGGTCTTGCCTCCAAAACAATATTGCAAAAAGTGTTTAGTTTTTATGACCCCGGGGTGGTTCCCTTTTTAAGATATGGAGTCACAGGCCTGTTTTTATGACCAGGCCAGGTCCCAACTGCTGTTTATTGTACTCTGCAGTCTTAAACTGCTACTGCAACTGCAACTGCCACTGGCACTGCAACTGCAACTGCAACTGCAGCAACATCAGCCAGGCAACCGACTCGTCAACAACCTGACAATTTGTGCTTGTCTCCCGTCTGATTGCAAGTGTTGCTGTTGTCTGTTGCTGTTCTCTGTAGTGCCCAGTGTCTCTAGTAGTGGCAGCAATAAAAGTGCTAAAAAGTTTCATGCCCCCGGACTGCATCCTGTGCAGAGCCAGATTGTCCTACTGTACAGACCATTTTTCTATTTTTTTTTTTTAATCTTTTAAAACTGAGCCGTGAGCTGCATTGTTGCCAGAGCTCTGCTGGGCTGCATTTGAAGTTTTCAAGCCCCACTCCGCTGGCTGAGAAACGAAAACGGAAGAATGCGGCAGTCCGCCCCTAAGAACAGCCATTGAGTCCCAGTTGGCAGTGTCCTTGCATTTTCCTTGGGCCTAATGAGAGCATTATAACTTTGTGACAAACTTTGTTTCTCGAGGGGAGGTGTGTCTGGGACAGCTACTACTGATGCTAATGAGATGAGGCTTCTTTTTCCACAAAAATATCGAGTTTATAAGGCAAATATTAAATTGTAAGATAGTAAGGCATCTATATAGAGTAGCTCTATCAGTGAGTTGAAGAATTTTGTTTGTATTCCTCCCCCATGTTTGGCCTTCTCTGCCTCTTAGCTCTTGTTTCATTCATAATTTCTGACTTGGTGCTGCGGCATGTGGCATGTGTATGCGGCAACAGCCGGGGGTTGCCTGGAGTGTTGCAGGATGTGCCTGATATGTATCCCTTAGGGGGTGTTTGCTGCTCCAAGGAGGACTCGTCGAGGCAACTTTGTCGCGTTGTCAGGCCTTTGTGGCTGTTTTCTATTTATGGTATGTGTGTTTTGTTCTGTTACCTGGCTGTCTGTCTGTCTGTTTCTGTCTGGCTCTGTCCTGCCACCCCCGCCACAGTGGAATGACATCAGACTGCAGCCCTGAGTAGGAAATTAAATACTCAAGTCGGATGTTTGGGGGAAATTTCCGCTTTCCATCAGCAAGTCTCTTCCTTCACAAGGTATTCCAATCAAACATCCTCCACTTCCCACAGACTGACTGTCTGATTCAGTTATTTAAATTGCATATTTTGCCAAATTCCATGGCCGAGCAGAGACTCTTTTGAGCCGCCATTGTTTCAGCTCCTGGCCCATTCAATTAGGCTGGCTCTAATGGCACTTGGAGCTTGGCTCTCTTGGCCAGCCTCTGTTGCAGCTGCACTTTTGCCCCAATTTCCTAGTGGCTAGTGGCACCCCCTGGCTTCCTCGCCCAAATTGCAGCCTCATTTCAGCTTGTATTATTTTTTTTGGACACCCTTTCTGGCCCCGGCTGTTGTTGCGTGTAACACTTTCGCAAATGTCGCACGAATGTGGAGCACGTCATGTGTTTATGTATGCAAATGCTGCATCCAACACGTCCAACACCAGAAAGAGGAGGAGTCGGGTGGTGGGAATGGCAATCTTTCTCCAATTCCCGATCGAGATTGTTGCCCACATGCCGAGTCGAAATGGAAGTTTTTCTGTAAAAAGAAGGGCGTAGCTGTAGCTGCAGAGTGACATTACACTTTCGATAATTTGTCTTCTTGATTTCTCGAGTCTGATACGTTGCCCCAACTGTGGCACACATTTGTCGACTAGAGATGGGAAACATGTGTCCACATGTGTCTAATCTCTATGGACATTTTTTGAAATTTGAATTTTAAATCCCATATTTTAATGTTTTTAATATTATTGTTATGATTTATAAAGAACAACGCAACATCTCTATACTTTTAAAATGTTCATAGTTGATTGTTTATTTATTTGAATTGAACAAATCTCTTTATAATTATCGTACTTAGCAAATATAAAATTACAAGTTTTTATTAGTAGATTGCATTGTGGCATTGTATGATGTTATTAAATCGTTTAATTTTTCCTTTGCTTGCTGATCAGCTCCTTGATATATAGAATTTTGTTTTAATTTATCAACAACAGTATTAAATATTTGTTGTCTTTTGTTAATTGGGGAACATTCAACTTTGTAAGCGGAGTCCTCCAACATGAACAAGGTGTTTAAGACATTCTTCTCATCGTTTGTGAAACAGGGCTCCAGTTTCTTGTACAGTTCGTCGCATCTCGCAATTTCCTCAGGTATATTTGGGCAAAAGTATCTCAGTCCCTTATCATCTTTAGCATCAACTTTTTTTATCACGGCACCAACGCAGTTCTCGATCTTAACCTTCGCTAGTTCGCATTCAGACCCTTCTATGTACATCCAAATGGGGAGATAGAAGCGTTATTGTCAGTTAAATAGATGTGATATTTGTCTTTGGAATTAAAATAGTTATAAATTAATAGAACTTCCAATGATCAGATGTCATTGAACACGCTGGAGCTTAACCAATTACACTTGAACTATTTTTGTAGCTTTTGATCAATGATCGAAACTTACGGCTCTGTAGAAGCTCCTGTGATCTGACGGTAGGATTTCCTTGAACTCCCAGGAGCAGGGCCCCCAAGGCGGCCAATAGGCAAAAGGACATCATCGTGCACTTGATCATGGCGGTTTATTTATCCCGGGTGCGATCCGTCTGGGAGGGCGACTGTGAAGCGAATGACCTATAGGTTCCAGCCATCGAAAAGGAAAGCTTAACTTCCCAAAATCGAGCCAAAAATGGGGATTTTAATCGGAATTCCTTACTCCTTATTAGGGTACTTGTTTAAGTTTTTTAAGTTTAATCATCTTAGTTTTGGAACACACGCGGCCTCTACGATAAGAAACCCTATTTCCCAAGAAGCTTATACATACGCACTGTACCATTAGGGCAAATTCCAAAAAAAATTTAAAAAAAAGAAGGGAAGCTAACTTCGGGCGGAGCCGAATCAGATTATTTTGTCTATAATAGAATCTGTACCAAGTCCCTTCTTTCTAACTTAAAAAACACCAAATTTATGGGATTTCCGATCAATCAGTTATATGGCAGCTATAGGATATAGTCGACCGATCCCGGCCGTTCTGACTTACATATATACTGCCTGCAAACAAAAGAAGAATGTGTGCAAAGTGTCAACTCGATAGACGGACAGACGGACGTGCTTATATCGACTCAGGAGGTGATCCTGATCAAGAATATATATACTTTAGGGCAGGGATGCCCAGTCCCATTGCTCTCGTTCCTCCTTTGTTGTTGGATTGCTCTGTCATATGGGTAGAGCAAAATCATATACGTGTGCTGCTCCCAGTATAGGCAAGGCAAATTACAATAACAATTTTTCGTAGTTTAATAACACTTAAACAGTTTCAACACTTTTCTGGCATTTTGTTGTTGGATTGCCGAAAACTTTTCACTGCAAAAAATCACTTCTTGTTGTGGTTTTGGACAGAATGGTTGACTGTGGAACGATGCATTTTTTCTTTGTCGAAAATTTTCTTTGCGAGCAGCAATGTATTATATGTAATATAATAATAAGCGGAAACAAAAAAATTAATTTGGAAAGGCATTTTATTAAATGCTATGCTAAAGTATCTGCGTCACAAGCCGATATGGAAGCGCAGTAAAAAAAATTCGAAAAATAATTGAGCATATTGAAAATAATTATAATCCTAAAATTAATTCTCAATTATCCGAAAAAAATTTTTTTTTTTTTTTCTGTTGAAAATGTTACAAAAATTTTTTTCAGTGATACGATAGAAAAAAAAAAAAAAACTATCGCTCATATGTATTTGTGCTTTTGTGCATAGGTATTGGAATTTGCTCTGTCATAAGCAGTGCTTGGGCACCCCTGCTTTAGGGGGTCGGATATGTCTCCTTCACTGCGTTGCACACTTTTGACCAAAGTTCTGCAAGGGTATACGAATTCTATAACATCTCTGATAACATCTCTAGAACTGAACTCTATAACATCTCTAGAACTTAGAACTTAGAACTTAGAACTCTAGAAAATAATACCCAAACACCATGGGATAATATTAGCAAATGTATTGAGATAAACTACCAGGCATCCAGAGAATTTGTATAAGAGTGTAATTATTTGTAAGAAATCTAGTTCTTTTTTTCCTGGTCCCAGGCAACTCTCGATTCCCCACAACTCCCAGTGAGTAACATGGGTAATATTTATTATCTAGGGCATAAAATTTTAAAATTTTGCATATCATAATGTTCTTTATTCCATTTTTAATAAGAAAAGTGTATAATAATCTGATGATATATCTTAATATCTGATTAAGCATCTGATGATGGTAAATAGAAAAGAAATCCACAAATAGTTAAGGATATTCCGGAAGTCGGACAATCAGCTTTAAATTGAAAAGATATAGAAAAATTATAAATGAAATTTCATCTATAGCTCTCTCAATGTCTCTCGATGTAAGTTTTCATCTCTTTTATAAAGTTTCATCTTTTAAATTTTCATTTTTTAAATATTCTTCTATTAAGTGTATTCTTCTTCTATTTTGTGTTTTTCTGTTTTCTTCATATATTTGCTCAACGGAACACATAATTTTTTGTATTTCTTTCTCTAACTTGAATGTATTGAGTAGAAAATTCTTCTGGTTTTCCGGGAGACAGGGTTCGTATTTATTGAACATCTCATCGCAATGGGCAATTGCCTCGGGTAATTTTTCGCAAAAAAATCTATTTTTATATTCGTTTAAAGAATTGGTATTAATTGAATCCCTCACGAATGTGAGGCATTCGTAAACCTTTTTCACCTCATCTTCCAGTCCGCATATCGGTTGTCCTAAAATAAAATCACAAATAATGATAATTTTTGATTATTTTGAAATTTTTTCAAATAAAACTCATAATTATTAGTCTTTGTTTTGAATGCAATTAGAATTCGATAATCAAATTATCAGGATCGGCCAACTATATCCGATATATCCTTTGATATTAATTGTCTCTTAACTGCAAGTGTCAAGATTTCCTTTTTTGTTTTCAATGAACGAAACTTACGGCTCTGTGTTTGAAGCTCCTTCGGTGAAGCGGGGACCCCGGTAGGACCTCCGTGGACTTCCAGGAGCAGGACCCCCAAGGCGGCCAATAGGCAAAAGGACATCATCGTGCACTTGATCATGGCGGTTTATTTATCTCGGGTGTTGATCCGTCTGAGAGGGCGACTGTGAAGCGAGTGACCACCACATCGAAAAGGCTGGAAACTTCCCAAATTGAGCCTACGATGGGGACTTTCATCTGAATTCTTAACACCTTATAAGGGTACTTGTTTCCGTTTTTTAAGTTTAGTCATCTTCGTTTTGGAACTCACGCGGCCTTTACGATAAGCAACTTTAATTTCCCAAGAAGTTCAGGCAAATTCTAAAAAATATCTAAAAAAAATTCCAGTTAATAAGCTGTCGGGGTATGTGTTAATTAATTTCATAAGAATGTTATTTATAAGAAACTACATAAATAGTTCTGGGAAAAGTACATACATACTATTTGGTTTCTTGAAAATTCAAATTCTTTGAGGTTTGAGGACAAGTTTTCAAGGGGATTTCTTGAGGATATGATGTGAGATTTTCATGTTTAGGCTTTTCCAACAGATCCATCCGTAATTGAAGTGAAAAAAGGATATATGCACATATGTATGTATATAATTGCATCAGGCAACTGTCGATTCCCCACAACTCCCACTGAGTCAGAATAAGAGTTAAATAAGTTCGAACTCCCAGTTAGAAGTTGTAATTATTCTCAGTGTATTGTTGATTTCTCGAGTGTCTTTAAGTCTTTAACCCAACTGTGGCACACATTTGTCGATAGAGATGGAAAAACATGTGGCCACATGGTTTGGGTGTAAGGGGAAAATATAGGAAATCATAAGGTTTTGACACACAAAACAATAAACACTTATAGGTGGAGATGTAAAAAAATGAAATATACATTTTTGTGGCAATGACACACCTCTCTAAAGAACCATAAACTCTAAATTGAGAATAGGTACAGACATTACCAGTTTTCTCTTCAAATGCATAGTGTTTTATGGGTTTCGAACACCTCCAGAAAACATTAAAGCTGAAACTGCCACTGCCACTGAGATAAGCAGGCCCACCTCCTCACTCACAGAGCATTAACTTCACCCTATCGATATTCATTTGTACATTTCAGCCTTTTTGGGTTTTGAGGTCAACTAGTCGAGCGTTTAAATTTTGTGTTTTCCGATAAGCTGCTGCAGCAGTGCAGCGATAACACCAGAGACCTTATCGTTCGAGGAACTGGCCTGGCCCTCTGCCCACTCTGCTGGTGTCGAAATACCGAGCTTGACCTGGACTGGGCTGGAGGGCCAGAAGAAAGCAGCTGCCAATAGCTTTGAGTAATTGCTGCACTTTAGTTCCAACTCCAACTCCATTTCGACCCGCAGACCCCCAAAAAGTAAAACTATAAATAGTTTCTGACAAATGGAGTTTAAATAAAGGGTTGGCTTGGATTTTTATAAATTCAAATATATTTCTAGAATAGCCTCTCTTTTATTAAAATAATTCCCCGCAATTATAATCGGAAAGGTCAGAACAATTAGTCGGATCAACAGGAACAGGATACCACCATTGCACTGCTAATTTAGCTACTATTTGTTTAATTTATTTTGTCCATTCGGATCCTGGCAGGAGTTGCGTGTGGCATTATTGAGTTGAGTTGATGCCACCAGGATACACCAGGATCGTTAATGCGCCATTGTGTTGCTGTCGTCATAGCCAGGGGCTGCTAACTGCGACTTGACTGGGCTTTAGGTTCCACTTAACTGGTCACCATCGTCGAGGACACGGGGCCAACAAAAGCGTGTAAACACTGCCACCTCGCCGCGTCGTCCTGGCGCCAGTGCTGTAATTTCGTCCTTGCGGGTAGTATCGCTGTCGCTGGCCCTGTCGCTGGCTTCTAATCGCGAGCAAATATTGTTTTAATATTGCACTCCCGCCAACCCAACCTGCAATTAACTAACGTGGCTACGAAAAGGCAACTTCCCAGCTCTTGCCACTGCTTCTAAACCGGACCTTTTTGTTGACGAAAATTACTGTTGTTTGTGCTGCCAACAATTGTTACCATTACCGGTTCCGAGGACGCTATTGACGGTTTGTTGAACCAAAAAAAAAGGATTTTTTAGTTTTTCAGACACCTCTTGTCCTAAAGCTAAGTTTGCTTAAAGGATTTTTAATTGACTTTGCATCCTTTTGAAATTGTCAAGACCTTCAGGCGGCTAAAATACTACATTTTATAACCAGAATTCATCCCAGAATGTTCCTATTATCCCCCAGGTGCAACTCTTGTGCAATCTGTTTAAATTTCTGGTTTTATTGCCCCATAAAATATTATTTAAATATTTCTCCGCCAACTGATATCCTCAGGGGTGCCCTGGAAACGTCATATATGGCATGTTGGATCGGAAAAAAATATGTACACTCGGAGAGCCTTCGGCGTGTCGAGCTCCCATTTGTCTTTGGCGGCTAGATTCCGTCATCAACGCCCCCTTTTATTTTATTTTATTTTTTTTTGCCAACTTGTTTCCTATTTTTCCTATTTCTGTCCTGGCACGCAAGGAGCAGGAACTCCTTTTAATCCTTCCTTATTTTTCTTTCAATTTCTTGTAGCTTCTCCTGCTGTTGTTTCTCACACGGTAATTAGATTTCTGGGTTACTTTTTGTTGCTTAAAACTGGTCCTTTGCCCTTTGACACAGAGCTTGTTTATTTAGCTGGCTAATTAGGTGTCCTTTGGAGTTAAATCCGCCAGCTACCTCTCTCGCTTCTAATAAAAATCATAACTTCTTGCCACATACAAATATTTCATTAGAATAAACACGAATGAGCCGCAGGATGTCTGTCTCGGCATCCTGCCACCGCAGTCATGGGAAAGGGGCGTGCCAGGAGCGGGTGGGTGGTAGGTGGGAAACCCATTAAAGTAATGAGCTCATCTCGTGATGTTGTAGCACGCCCACCGCCCACCGCCCACCGCCCACCGCCCTGCCTTTTCGCTGTTTGCTTTGGGGTTTCGCCTCCTCCGCCCGCGGAGGTTGACAAACCCGACCAGCCACAGTCCCAGGACACAGGGACAAGTGATGTGCGTCCTGATCACGCGGCACTTCCGGCCCACCCGCCTCTCTTTTCTACCCTATCGGGGGGTCTTTGTGACTAAAATATTGCGGGAAAATAGATTTCCTCGCCAATACGACTTTAAAACTAAGAGTATTTAAAGTTTATTTTCTTCTGTCCCTTATAGGGGGAGTTCCCATTTACAGAAATGAAATAAAATTGCGTGAAGTTGTGCGTTACTAACGAGTTACGCCTCTAACCAGCTCCTAGAAAAAAAAAGAAAAACAAGTTCCATTATATTTCCTTTTTTTCTGGGAGTTCCGAGATTCCTCCATAACCACTCGTGCCCCCAACTGGTAGTGGCGCCATCGAATAAATCTGAAATGGGAGAAAACTGAATCCCAGGGGAAGTACCCTACTTTTAGCTTAGTTTTTAGCCCACTGAAGCCACAAACTTGGAGCAACAGCACTGTCCTACATTACGAGAAATTTAACAGGATTTGGGGTGGCTGGAAATTGTACTCACTTTTTTGTGAGTGTCACAGTGAACGGATATACCCTACTTCTAGGGTATGAGCACAACAATAAAACCTTGTTATTTTCCATGCGAATTTTGCATTTCTCCCTTTGCCTCCCTTTGCGATTTTATCTCTCCCTCTCTGTTTTTAGCCGTTGAGTATTTTTTATTATTGCCGGCCAACTACGTGACTATTTTATAATTGCGCCGAGTCGGGCCAGGGCAGGGTACAGCTACGCTACTCCCACTCCGTAGTCCACCCACTGGCAATGCCCCTCCTCCTTTATGCATTGCTATATATAACTTTAATCTCCATATGGCGGCGGCTGCTCACGCCATCTGATCGATTTTTGTCACATGAACTTGTCAGACTGTCCCTGAAGTCGGTCAATATATGCACAACTATTGGAGTCTACACTTGACAAAATAAATATAAAGAGCTACATAATTATGACAAAATTATGTTGACAAGGTAACACTGGACAGAGGGACTATAGGACATCAAGAGTGTGACCAGGTGGCGAAGAAGCAAGAAACGACAGCAGAGCATACAAACGGATTCTCCAAGCAGAAACAATTTTTCTAGTGTCTAGTGACTTGTGGGAGTATTACATTACTCTAGCTTATTATGATTATTGCTTTCAGTTCATTTGTTTAATGCCAGCAGACTGCCAAGACCAACTCCAAGTCCAAGTCCAGACCCTCGTTAACAGAATCTGGTTTTTGGGAGTTGGCAATAGATGGAGAAACCCATAAATTGATTAGTTCTGCCTGTCCAATTTTCATTTATTTCTCAAATAAATTTTCTTAATTTATTCGCCCATTTATTGTTCCTTAGTTTAATTTATTTTTACGCAACTCTGTAAAGTTACTTTGGCTAAATGCCCTTTAATAACTCCCACAATTAGTGTAACAAATTAAATTAAATTGGCAACTGATTGAGAGAATTCCACTTGTCCGAATAACAACTTTATTGGTTAGTTTTAAATGTTTTACAATTCCATCGAAAAGTCATAATTTCATAAACAATTTTTTATGGTATAAAACAAAAAAGTAAATAGCACTTTTCGTTGCATTATTTATGAGTTGTTCGATATGAGGGGATAACTGTATAAAAATTGATATTTATGTTTATTTCTGGCATTTCAAACTTTGCACCGAACGGTGCGAATAAACATTGTGATATATTTATGTGGCAATTTATTTATTGCACTCACTGTCGGCCACGCTCCAGAGTTCACCGCCATTTAATATTCAAGGGCCGGAGAAGCCAGAAGGGTTAAATGCAATGTTTTATGCAACAAATTCAATTTCGATGTCACGTCAACGTCAGCTGGGGAATGTTTTATTTAATCTTTATGGAGGTCTTAGCTCAGGTCCTTTCCATCTCAAGGAACTGGCATCGAGGGATAAATAAATGAAGGATTTATTGTGCGCTTCATTACTAAGCTGGGCAAGAATTCATTGGCACATATTTCCGCACCGACGGAGTACATTTGTGAGGATATCTTTTTGTAAACTAATCGATAGCACGTGACGCTTAAAGGTGAACGACTGTGACACTCTGGGTTGAACGCTCAGATAAGACAAAGGGGGACGGGACCCGGCAACAGGACGACAACGAGGACGTCACACGAATTGACTTTTTAAGTAGGCAACAATGTGGCTACAGCTGACGAAGGACGAAGGACGAAAGCGAAGGCAGTCAGGCTGCGGCAAACCCAGTATCCAGTATAATAATAATGGAGCGCAATAAAAAACTGTGGGTGAAACGGAACCATTACCATTTCCCAACCACCCAACCACCCACCGCCCACCACAATCCTCCCTTTTTTCAAAGACGCTCTACATTTTCATATCAATTTCTATGCGATGTTTCAGAGTGTGTCTATATGTGTGTGTGTGTGTGTGTGTGGGTTTTGTATTCGTATGTGTTTGTGGGCCTGTCATCGGGAAATGACGGCATTACGGCATTTACAGCTAATGCCTTTATGTCCTCAAGGATTTGGCCTGACATGCGGTTGGTTGGCGGCCTGCCTGCCCCCAGGGGGAATCAAATTCTTTTGCATAATATTTGATTTTATTAGGTTTGGGAAGTCAACTATATGGCGGCAGATTGTTAATTTGACAAAAAGTAGTTTATTTGAATTCCTTTAAACGGGGGTCCTTTTGGGGATCAGGAAAGAAATTTAAAGAAAGAAATGTTCAAGGATGGAACTTCATATAAAAATCTAAACTAAAGAATTTTTCAGTCAAGATTTTATTTACATTTAATAGCCTTTCCATGTCAAAGACGCTTTCTGTCCCACAGGCTTCATTATTTAAATAGTTTACATATTAGTTTTGAAATGTATAGAGTTGAATCTGTGCTTAATATTTATTAGCCGGGATTTGCATTTTAGTTTTATTTCCATTTAAAGAAAACTATTTCAAAGGAGGTAGCACTTTAAATTTAATAAAACCTAGTTTAAAGAATTTGATTCCCATATTTTATATTTTATAATTCTGTTTTCTGTCCAAAAAGAACATAAATTATAGGTTTCAGTTTCAGTCTCAGTTTAAAATGCAACTTTTAAAATTTATGGAATGTGTGTTTTGTATTTTTTAGCCCCAGGATAGAATTTCAATTTCGAGTGGGATTTATCAGTGCTTCACATAT